>NC_068976.1:23350370-24567036 GCF_016808095.1 Vigna angularis
AGAAATTCTAAGTGGTTGTATCAAATATTATTTGTATGAATGTAGGAAGCTTAGTCTTAAAGGTTATCCTGACACTCTAATGGTCATTCATTTTCAATTAGAGATGAGTGATATATGTAGTGAGAGTAGCAAGAGGTCATAGTCTAGGTGCTCCAGTATGGTCTAAGACGTGAAACAGACTAATCATGTGTGTGTATGGTAAGGTGAAACCCATTGGCAATGGATCTGCAGAGCAATAAAGGTCATACCACAAGTGCATGACCCGTCATAGAACAACATTTATATTATATCCAGATGGTCATGTCTAGGTCTATGACATGATTAGGATGTTTGGATAAGTTTGTGTGAATTGTGATTTATGATGAGTTCTTAATATTCTATGTTTGATTCTTTTTACAATAGCTTATCCTTTTTGTGTGTGTTTTTGTTTGGTTGTTCGTGTGTGATTGATTATTTGGATAATGATCATCTAATAAGTGTGAGCAGAGAAAAATGATGTTTCTGTATAGCAGATGCTAGGTGGAGATGGTGCAAATGTATAAATGTTCTAGTAAATGTTTTTTTTTGTTTGTTTTAAAAGGTCAAATTTTTTAATAATTTTGGATTAAAAATTTGTATATAAAATTTGATTTATAGTTATATTTAGATAAATATAATGATATTGTATACTTATTAATTGTTCTAGTTTATTGAATTGTGATGTTTCATTAATAATATATTATACTATTTTAAATAGGATGTTACACGTTTTATACAAATCTTTTGAAAATTATAATGAACCAAACAAAGTATTTTTACAAATTAAAAATAGATTATAAAGAAAAAGTACAAAATAGAAAATATATTTTATTTGAGACAGTTCTTAAAATATATAAGAAAATAATTTTATAATAATAAAAAATATGAATTGCTTAAAAATTATTTTCTTTTATAACAATTAAAATAAGAAAAATAGAAAGATAAAAAGAAGCAACAGAAGGAAGCGAGAGTAAAAAGAAAAAGAGCGAATAGTGCAATCACGCGGCATTTTCTTGGAGAGCAAAGCTGAGAAGAGGAAGGGAGAAGAATAATTACTGTATATGTGAATGAAAAAAATATTTAGACAGTATAGGTATTATTTTTCATTAATTTATTATTTTATTGATTTATTTTAAACTTAACAAAAAAATAATACGTTTATTGTATTAAAATATTCTCAAAATAATTTATTTTGCCATATGATTGTCACTCATTTAAATATTATTTAAAGGCACAATTGCAGGGCATCAGTTGTATTTTAATTTTATCTTTCAATTACTTGACATTAATTGCATTTTAATTTTGAAGAAAGATACCTATTATGCGTCATAATGCTAATCCAAATTGAAATATGTACAATGTGGTGGGCCCGATATTTAATATAGTTATTTGCTTTTGTTACAAGTATATCATTGATAGCTTTCCAAGTATATGTGAAGTTTTAATTTTACTTATGTCTATTATTCTAATTCTTTCATACATCATACCTTTCGTGTTTTTCGTATCTTTCATTTTAAGTAGGTTTAATAACCAATTTTATCTCTAGTTTCGTTAACAAATCTCAATTTAGTCTCTCTTTATAAAAGTGTTTGAAATGAGTCTTCACTTTTAAAGTTTAGAGTCAAATTAGTCCCTTCCGTTAAATATAACCCAACGAAGTTAATGGAGTGATGATCTGGCTGATTACGTGTCAAAATATACTGACGTGTTCGTTAATTAGAGGAAATATAGGGTTTTATTAAGAACACCCCAAGATGTCTGCAGGGACCTAAACACTTCCAACCTATATTTCAGTCTCTTCTGCTAAACACGATTACGACACTGAGAAGGACAATAACAAAAAGGGTCACATTCAAAAATCAAAGGCTTCCCTTTCACAAGATGTCCCTGTAGAGTGTAAGGAAAATCACCCCCATTTTCATAGCACAAAAGCATCCATCACCACAACCATTCACACAGTCACAACCAGTAACATTCCCACTCTGATGAAACACAAACTGTGGAAAACTTGTCATGGCAAGATACTCATAGTTAAGGGGATCTCGATCATCATCTATGTTGATAAAAAGGCGAACAGGAACATTTTCCTTCTAGCTGGACATATCAACAGAAAGAAAACGAACATTATTCGATTTCATTTCACCCCTCCTAATATTCCTAGCTTCCTTCAAAATAACACTTCCCATCTCAGCCTGCCCCTCAATCCTGGAAAGCCTAAACTTGTAAACCCCAAAACCAGATTTCCCCTTTTAAAACCAACACTCAGTAATCTTATACACTCCATCATACACATACACCTTACCAGAAGCATAAGCACTCCCCGCATACCTCATCCCACGAATAACCCTTACCCCCACTAGAGCTCATACTTGCAGGAAGATAATCAATGCCAGCCTGCATCTGACCATGCAACCCAAGCACACACAACTCCATTATGAAAAGGAACAAATCCCCCACCAAAATCCCAGGGATCGCCCCAACGATTCGCTTCTCCCGGTTCAGCCACAGTCCACGCCACCGTGAAGCATCTTCACAGGAGCACCACCTCGCGCAAGCCACGACGCAGAAGCGCCCCAATGCCTCCATTCAGCCAAGGACAACACAAAATCCAAATCAACATCACCCTCACCAAGTTCAGAACTTTCTCCACCCTTTGAAGGATTTTCAACAATGCTATCAGAATTCGACTCGGGTGACTTCAATTCAGTGAACTCACCACCTGATAGCGTCCTCCTCGAGCTAGGTTGGGCCAAAGCACGAAGATGAAGCTATGGAGGTGGAATTTGTGCGGAAGCGATGGATATGGTGGTGAGCTCACAATTTTGGTGAGGTTTTTGGTGAGTATTTGTGGTAGGATGGAGGTGTTTGATGGATCTCCGGAGAGGTTGGGCCAACTCTAGAGAAGGGTGGTTAGAGGGACCTCATGGGATGCTCTAGCCTTGACTTGAGACAAGATATGTTTGCACACATTTTGGCATAATAACATTCAAATTCATCAAGTGATTTTACAAGGAAGGAGACCCTTCTATTTATAGAGAAAGGTGTCTCCAAAGTAGACAAGAAACCCTAAAAACTATCCACTCTTAAAGAGACATGTGGCAATCCTCTTTTACAAAGTTTCTCCACTCTTAGAGTGCCATGTGGCAATCCACTTTTGTAAAGTCTTCTCCACTCATGTGGTAATCCACTTTTGCAAAGTTCCTCCACTCTTAAAGTGCCATGTGACAATCCACTTTTGCAAAAGTTTTCCACTCTTAGAGTGACATGTGGCAATCCACTTTAGGAAGAGTTTCTCCATTTGGAAAGTGACACATGGCCACTTCCTTTTTAAGAAGTGTCTTCACTAAGAGCTTGCCATGTGGCCATCATGTCCCATGGTGGGACACACTCTTTTAAGCTAATATTACAAACCATACAATACTTGGCCCATTATACAAGGCCTAAAAATATACCCTATACTACTTGACCCTTAATACAAGGTCTAGAAATACTTCATGATAGCCCAAGTAAATAAGAGTTTAGCTCCTTCTTTTGGAAATGATTTTAATCCTTCTTGAATTTGTTTGGCCATGCTTCTTGTGATTGGACCCTTAGCTAGGAGTTTGTCATCACCACCCCTTTTAGCTTCCACGTACAGCATAAGCGCATTTTTCTGCATCAATTTAAGCATGTTCAAAAACCCATTGTTCCTCGAGGGGGTCAGGCTCTACGGCAACCCAACAGCTTGACGAAATCCGGCGTGACCCGAATGATTTCACTAACGGGTCGACCCGAGAGGCCTTGAATGAGCAACGCGGCGAGGCCTTTGGTGAGAACAGAGTCGCGGTCAGCTTCGTAGATGACGTTGTGTTGGGCTCGATTTCGGCAAGCGTACCGAATCGTTCAAGTAATAAACCGGTAAGACCGGGTATCGTTTTCCCAACACTACTGGAAAATTTGGATTTACAGACGGCATTTTACCGAAGGCTTCAAGGCCTTCGGTATAGAGATAATTACCGAAGGCTTATAAGCCGTCGGTAAGGACCTCACTAACTTAACTCAGAAATTAGGTTCCTCGTGCCCCAAATTCATTTTCATCAGCCTCGTCGTTTTGTGCGTATCCTCCCTTTCTTCACACACTTGCCTCCGTTGGTTCACGCTCTGTCAGTTTATCGGTGAGTCACCCGCGGTTGTTGGTCATAGTGGTCAGTGGTGCGTCCATCGGTGTTGGTTCACGGTGCGTGGTGGTTTTCGGGAGTCTGGGGATAGGGTTCGTCCTAGGTTGGTTCTTTCATTGAGGGCTGGTGGTGTGGAGGTTGAGGGACTTTGTCAGAGGTATGTTTCACAGAACGTCATTCATACTGTCATGTTCATTTTGGTAAAGCCTAGACAGTGTTGCTGCCTTCATCTACTTTTCATTAACTTCTTAGTATACGGTTGAAGGAACTTGGTTGAGGGCTGCGTTGGAGTGGCTGTTGTGGGGCGTCGCTGTCAAGGCTATCTCGGTTAAGGTAAGTTGTTCGTTTAAAAATTGGTTTGTTCAATCTGTATGATTTTGTTGTGGCATCAATGTATGTGCTTGTTTGTGTTTGATTGAGAAAGATTGGTTTGTAATTGGAATGGGAGACCTCTCCCAGGCCGTAACTCTCTGGTCTCTGGAACCCTCTGCTACACGGCTCTCTCCCTTTTGTTATATACCAACAACCACTTCCTTACTCTCATGCTTGCTGCTGCCGTGAGTGTGTGTGGAACTGACCATGACATTGTGCTTGCTGCCTTGCTCCACTTCACTTCTACACATGGCTCTTTTATTTTCTTCCAAGTAAAATGCTCCCTTCTGTGTGCTCTCCCCTACGGTTGCTGTCTCTACTTTTCTGCCCTCCACTTTCTACGTGCACCATTTCCAAAAGAAGACAAACATTTGCTCATCATTACCAAATAAACAATTGATGAATTTCATTTCTCTGTGCTTCCTCTGCCTCAAACGTGTGTTGTCCAAGGTGGTTGCTGCTGGATGCACCTTACGTGAAGTTGATGATCAACTTCTCCTTCCAGCCGTGACAGTCTGAGCTTGGGTGTGGCAGCTGCTGCTTGCTGGACTTTGCTGGTGCTGCTGGTTCTCTTCTACACGTTACTGGATCTGCTGTGAAGGCTGTGGGCGTGAAGATGTTGGAGGTGGTTGCTGCTACATTTTGTAAGCCAAGAAAATAATTGCCTCCATATGGCTGGACAGCACCAAAAATAAATCCATGATGTTGTCTCCTCTATAGGCCCGTGAGCTTGTCTTCCATCTCAACTGGACGTGAATTTTCCATGAGCTGCTTCTCCAACCGTGACAGCTGTTGCACCTCTTCTTGCTTCCAACGAGTCGTGTGTTGGCTCTCTTGTGCACTCCAAAACTTCTTTAATTTGCAGTGAGAGGTGTGTGGTTGTTGGACGTGTAATGTGCTTCTCATGAGGGCCATTTGCTTTCTTCAAAGATGGTGGGTGCTCTTTCTCCAAGACCAAGCCGTGACCAAACTTGCTGTTGTCTCTCAAAATCGTTTTCTGGACTTCCTTCTTTAATAATAAAATTCAGCACATACTAGAGCTCCATGGGCGTGAACTTTCAAATTGGTAGCCCCCTCTTCCATAAAGCACGGCTTACATAGTCTAAAAAGAATTCTCCAATCTCCCATTTGATTCCAATACATATGCATGCTATATAAAACAAAACCGTGTGGCCCCTCCATCATTTCACGGTCTCCTTCATTTGTCATAAGCCAAATAAACATTCTTCAATCCTAGGTGGCACTCCCATTTTTGTTTCCATCCAAAACTTTGCTTGTAAAATGAATTATTCATGGGCCCATTATAATTGGAAGATGACTACCGTGAGGAATTGTGGCAGCTCCTTTGCACAATAGAAAAATCACATATATTATTTGAGAAAACCGTGGACACTTGCACATGTGGTCCCCTTCTTCCATTTCAATTTAAATCATGTTCATTTACTTTCTCCAAGACCGTGTGTGTCACATCAATTCTTGCTTCCAATAGTGATGTGCCACTTCTTGCAAGACAAATAAAATTGCTCCTTTATTCTTTGTAGTAGGCAGCTCACGTGCAGAGTAAACTTTTATTTTTTCGTGCCACATACCGAAGGCTTCTGGCCCTCGGTAATTACCGAAGGCTTTTGGCCCTCGGTAATTACCGAAGGCTTTTGGCCCTCGGTAATTACCGAAGGGCAAAAGCCGTCGGTAATAGTTAGCGACAAGAGATTTACCGACGGCTCGATGCCCGTCGGTAGGCCGTCTGTAAATGTCTTTTTCCGACGGCTTTTGGTTGTTTCCGAGGGATTATGGCCTTCAGTAATACCCTTTTTTTTGTAGTGCAAGAGACTCGTAATACTAGAGAATTGTGCGATTAACAACTCACATAGACTCAATAACATAACATCAATATACAGAACAAGTGTAGAAATGTAAATTCATACATAATTACAAGGTTGGACTTTGGTATTGAAGGCACTTGGAAATGGAAAAGACTAGAAATGATATGAAATGACATTGTTAAGGCTAGTTTTCACCAATGCACTCTTGTGTATGACCAATTTCGTCTCCTCTCTATCAATTTACTAAAGTCAACCCACTAAAACACTCTAGCCCTAATTCCTTAGGTGAAAGAGCCTAGGTTTTCCTTATCAAACCCCAATTCCTTGGCAATCTAACAAGTAAAACCCGCATTAAAGAGCTGGGATCTAAGACAACATGTGAATCATCTTCCATTCCTAGAATCAATGACCCACAAGGACTCCTATTTCAGTTCCGGGTTTCATCTTACGTTCCCATAATCCATAAAACCCCAAAATCAAGCCATGAACGTTCCCATTACATGCAAGCTTTAAGATTGGAAACAAGAATACTAGCAATTGATAGAAAAGGCATATATATAATCAAATCATTCAACAATTACACAAGAATTCAAAGGCTACAACTAATCCCAACAAAGATGGGTTTGGTTCTCCATTTCCATGGAGAACCCTAAAGCTTACAAGATGACCATGGAAGAAGACGAAGAACCCAAGAGGAAGAAGGGAGTGTTCCCACGAACCCTAGCAGTCCTCCAAGCTCTCCTCTGAGTGAAATCGCGCCTCCAAATGACCAAAGACCCTTTCCCCTTCGCGTTTTAGGGTTAAATAAGTTGTCTGCCACATTAGTAAAAGTCGCGCCTGGGCGCCTTCTGTCATTCGCGCCCGGGCGCGAGCCTCTCGGAAAAAGTCGCGCTTGGGCGCCCCATTTCTCACGCCCGGGCGCAAGCTTCTCGCAAAAAGTCGCGCCCGGGCGCCCCTTTTTCACGCCCGAGCGCGACCAGCACACAAAACTGGCACCTGGTCACTTTTCTGTGCAGAAACTGGCCCTGGTGCAGTCGCGCTTGGGCGCCCCTCAGCCAGGGGGGGCCCGGGCCTGACTTTTCAGCACTGCATCATTTTCACTTTTTCTGCAGATCTGCTCGCTTCTAGTGGTTGGTTCAGCCTTAGACATTGTTGGAGAGTCTTCCAAGCTCATTTTTAGCTACAAAATAAGGGATTATTGATGAAAGTACATCAAAGTAGCCAAAAAC
Organism: Vigna angularis; assembly: GCF_016808095.1. Taxonomy (NCBI): domain Eukaryota; kingdom Viridiplantae; phylum Streptophyta; class Magnoliopsida; order Fabales; family Fabaceae; genus Vigna; species Vigna angularis. The sequence goes on from NC_068976.1 coordinate 23,357,970, forward strand.
ACAATTATTTAGAAAATAAGACAAAACAAGAGGATTAAGCAAGTTATAAGTAAGAAAGGAGTTGATTTTGCCATTAAAATGATGCTTAAAATATGGTATAATTTAGCATTATCACGTTGCGGTTGGGGTTGAGGTAGGCTCAGACCCAGACCTGGGAGATGCAACCTTGGACCTTGTTGCGTTGGTTTTGAAGTGCGGCTCAAGGGGTTTGAGGTTTCTGCCATAGAAGAGGAGTTGTTCGTATTTGGCCTTGGGTTCACAGACAGATTGGAAAAGGTGGACGATTTCTTGGAGCTTCGGAGGAAGGTCTTCGATGGGTTGAAGGGAATTGGATGACGATGACGATGATGATGACGATGGCGGCGGCAGCGGTGATGATGATGGAAGTCTCTGGAAGGTGATGGATTTAGAGAAGAGAGTTTTTCTTATAGAAGAAGGGAAAGTTGGGGTTCTGGGGAAGAGGGAGAAAAGGATTGTCTTCTCTGAATCGAGATTCACACAAAGGCAAGCAAAAATTATGTAATTAAGGAACACGTCAGGACTCACATATAACACGTAACTACTAACCGCTGTCACATCATCACCCCATTAACTTCGTTTGGTTATATTTAACGGAAGAGATTAATTTGACTCAAAATTTTAAAAATAAGGATCTATTTCAAACACTTTTAAAATGAGGGATTAAATTGAGATTTGTCAACGAACTGGGGATAAAATTGGCTATTAATCCTTTTAAGTAATACAAATATAAAAATATAAATTTAAAAAATAATGATGGAAAATGTTTTCCATGTTTTCCTATCTATATTTATACGGCCGTCCATATTATGTGGTATTTTCATTTTAAATGTATGAGTATTTGTATGATGTCTATTTAGTATCTTTTTCATTTCAAAATGATTAAAAAAATACTTATTTTTAAATGTGCGAGTATTCATGTAACCATACTCTTAAACAACTTTTCTACTGTGATCCCTGAATTAAAATAGGTATGAGTGGATTCACCTTCAAAAAATTTAAATTTTTTAAAACATTTTTAGATAGTTTTTAAAAAATTAGGTAAGAACAAGATTAATCTTTGTCAGATCTAAATAAATATTTTCAATTTTAAAAAAATAATATATAAAAATTGTTTATTATGGGTTGAAAAATTTGTTTTCATAGATATGTCTTGTTTTAAAGTTTTTATGTAATTTTTCTAAATAAATTCTTCTATTTTCATAAAATGATTTGTGTTGTCTCGTTCTAACTTGATTGTGGCACTATGGTTATTTATGTTTTAAAACATATTTGGAGAAAGAATTTTAAAAACTTTAATTGAAGAATGATTCTATTTTATTTTATAACGTTTAAATATTTGTAATAATATTTAATATAAATTTACTTAAAATATATAGATAATTCAAAATAATTCTTCAACTAACTTATTTAAAGATTAAAAGTAAAAGTAAAACTATATAATACCTACTTCGTATTTGAATAAATATTGTTAAGATGAATTTGAACTTATATTTACAAGTAAAATAAGTTTAATTTTATCCATGTTATTATTAATAAGAAACACTCAATTATTAACTAACTTATTCCACACAATATATCATTATAAATTTGACATTATTTATTCATATATCTGATAAGGTAATATAGTTGTATAATTTTAGGCTAAACTTAAATTTAGTGTTTGTTATTGTGAATTAAGCTTATTAAGATTTTTTTTAATACTACAAAAGCTTCACTTTTTGTTCTTTTATTTCCTTTTATACATATTCATAATTCATAATTCACAATAGAATACAAATGGAAGATGAGTACTGTCCAAATCGTTTTCTCTTACAATGAATACGCACAAAAAAATTAGTATTTACTCTTAAAATGAATCTAATGATTTTATTTTAATAACTTAAATTTAAAAGAAAATCAAATAAAAACATTAAGAAAGGATAGCAAGTATTTGTGAATTAGATAACATAATCTTCATTCTAAACACATAAATAAGAGAACAATTAAAAACACCAAGTATTCATTAAAAAAACATGAAAATTTAATGATGTAACTGTTAATGATTAATGGTTTTGAAAGACTAAAGAGTAAAATAGAACATTCCAAGGAATATGCTTTGTACTCATAATCCCTTATGTACTTTGGCTATTATAAAAGGAAATAATTAAATGTAATAGCAATAATAACAGCGATGGCCAGTAGTGCGGTGCCTCTGCGCCACATACAAACGTGCTTTATAGTTTTACTTTTTTTTTTATTATTATTATTTGTTTTCTTTATCACTTTCCCATCTCAGCCACAAAGTGTAACAGAAAGTGTTCCAAAAAGATTCTCTTTTTTCATATACCCACGCATCCAAATTTTCCCTTTTGTTTTTTCTAAGAATCACTCATACACCATTTTCATTTAGTTACAATAATATGTTTTTGTCTATTTTATTTAAACAACAATATACTTATTTTTATAATTATAATCTAATTATTTTTATTAATACACATGTGTAAGTTTTCATCAGTGTTAACTATATTTTAATATATAGTATTTATTGTTTGAATTTGCATAAACTATAGATTTAAGAAAGAAATATGGACTAAAATGTCAAATTTACTGCCTAAAATTATACATACCTGTAAAGTAAGTATTTAATATTAAAAATGAAAAATTAACTTTTAGAAGTTAATGAATATCAATTAACAATCTTTTCCTTATAACAATTATATATATATAATTTGCATTTTTGGTGACGATAATGAGACATGCGTAATTATTTTTTGGTTCCTTACGTGAAATTGACTACATTAAAGTTAAGAATAAAGTGATTGATGGTCAAGTATCGAATTACTTTTTCTAATGTCACTATTTTTCTTTACTAATAATGAAAATTGATAATACACTTCATTTTTAAAATATAAATGACTAAATTAATTAAGGCTAATATAGAACCATAAATTTATGCTAATAATATAATGTTGGTTTTAAAATATCGATGTTAAAATATATACACTCACATAATTTTATAAATTTGGAATGATTCTCTTCATTAAGTATCTTTGTAATTGATACTGATATAAAAATTAAATATGATATAGGTTAAAAAAGAATAATATATTACTTTCTAATCAATTTAAAAGGTCTTATGTAAATTATACAAGTTTTATTTATAACTAATATAGAAAAAAAAATATTATAGTAATTTTCGTACTAGTGTTATAATATCTAATGTCAGAACCAGTAAAATCCACGCACACCTCGGTTAGTGGAATTCACGTGTCTAGAGGGAGGCTCGACACGCAGATGACGATCGCTAGGTGTCAAGCGAAGAGGATCAGAAAGTCAGTTAGTGGAAAACAGGTGTCGACTGAAGAGGGGACGTTCGTTCTGACGTATGGAGCAAAACTTGGATTTTCAGAAAAATCTAACCCACTCTCTGCATGCACCCTCTTTTCAGATTTCTGAAGGATCTCATTCTCTCCTCCTTCTCTCTACAACCTCTTCATCTTCTCTCTGAGAAAACACTCACTTTCTCTCCTCCGATCACTATTCCGGCACCGTAGGATCACTTCCGGCGTTCCAAGCTTTAGTTTGATCCGATTGGTTTCAAATTCTGAACGGGTAAGTTTTTCTTATCTTAACTGTTCGTTCTTGTAAGCATGCAAACCAAGTTCTGGTTGCATGAGCCCTTAGTTTCATTCTGAACGAGTTGGTCTGTTGTTTTACTTTGGATCGAAGAGTCGTTGAGCGTTGAGGGTAGAAAGGATCGTAGTTCGGCAAACTGAGTTTCAGGTTGAGGGACGTACGTTCACGCTCAAAGGTAAGGGAAGCTTATTTAATTTAATTTGTATGCTGTTGAAATGTTTGAACGTTCGTTTAGTTGATTGAATGATTTGGATGCATGATGACTGATGTGTTTGGATTGAATGAACGTTCGTTGAGTTACTGAATTAAAGTGAAGTATGATTATTGTGATATTTGATTATATGATATATGATGGCTGCCATGTCAGATGTATGAAAAATATGAAACTTATATGATATGGATTGTATGAAGTATGAAAGTTGATTATGATATAAATGTATAAAGTTATGAAACTATATGTTAAGAAATGAGTTTGAAAATAAACAAGTCTGGTATGAAATTTCTCATATAAAAGTGTACGTTCGTTACTGAACGGTCATTGACCGTTCGGTTTTCTTGGTGAACCTAGTTGAAACGGGATTCTTTCATTTGGAGAGAATCCTAGCTGAGGACGAGCGTCCTCGGGTGGTAATGCTATGCTTGAGCGTTTGGCCAAGCATAGTTGTATCTGGGTATCTTGTGAGAAACTCAATTTATATATATATATATATATATATATATATATATATATATATATATATATATATATATATATATATATATAATGGTATATTTCCGTCGTTCGTAAACACTATGCTTGAGTGCTCGGTCTTACACCTAGCGCTCGTACTGGGTAGTGCTCGGTCTTACACCTAGCGCTCGTACTGAATAGTGTTCGGTCTTACACCAAGTGCTCGTGCTCGTTTCCTTATATAATCTATCTTGATGAAAAATAACGTTCGTCTAACTTCAATAGAATTTTCTTCTCTACCGTGCTCGGTCTTGGACTGACATTCGGATTTCTTGATGTAAATTCAAATAAGCTAAACATTTTTAAGCGTTCATTTTCTTCAGGTGAATCCTTCTAAAGTATTCTTCTCTGAAAATCTTGAAGTGTATACGTCCATTTGGTTCCGGCTTAGAGCTTTAGTATTTGGCCTATTTCTTTTTGCGTTCGGTTAGAACTCCCAAGGGTCAGTTCATCTAATTGACTCACTTTGTAAGTAACGTCCGTTCTAGTCCTTTTTGCGGTATGCAGTTGACCTCGGTTCCTTTGGTAATCCGATAGTAACCCTCTCGGTCTTACTCTATTCTGGAACTGGAGACCTATCTATCTCGTTCCAAGCGTTCGTCCTCGTTCTGAGTGAGGATAGAACGTTCGGTATTTGGTGTCTTTATAAACCTTTGAACAAAGATGAAATTTAACTTATTGACAATAAAGATGAATTTGAGAAAAATGATAATGAAAGATGGAATTGAGAATGATTATGAATGAAATAAGAAGAGAATGTGATATGAATGAAATAATGTGAAGTTGAACGAGCGTTCCAGGGAGGAACGACTCATGGATGAATGTTGGAATTTGTAAAGTATGCCTGTGGGAAGCTAATGCTGGCTGTTCATCCTGATGTTTCGTGGGTACTCGTCCTCACGTAGAGGAGGGTAGGTCATGTGTGGAAACGGCAGGAGGTCCCGTCCTTAGGGGTACTTTGGATGAATAGGACTAACCTCGGGTGGCAGCTGATGAGAGTATTCCAGTTACTACATCACCCGGGTGCACGAACGCCTGTAGCTACGCAGATGTCATACAGTCCGGACAGTCAGTCTAGTGATAGGCTTTGTATGATACGTACGTTGAAATTTATTTGGTGTTGGAATATTTGAAATGTATGTTTATGCATGAATTAAATTACATAAGCTTACCCTGCGTTTCTTGTCGTGTCTGGTTTTGTACGTCCGTCCTTGTCATTGCAATGATCATCCGTGTGGATGTGAGCAGAAGGAGACGAGCGGCTGGAAGAGGCGCTGGAAGAAGAAAATTTGGAAGAAGTTGAAGTAAGGATTGAGCGGTAGGAACGTTCGGTTCATTGCCTAGTTATTTTAAGGTGGTCGTTCGATCACCTTCCCTTTTGTTAAGAATGACCGTTCGGTATTTTCTTTTGTAAACCATTCGGTCAGGTTTGCCTATCTTGTACGGCTTAAATTTGTAACCCTTTCTGTAAGGTCGTTCAGCCATGAGCGTGCGCTCGACTCTAGTGTAAGACTGATTTTAGTTTATTATTAATGTGATTATTCTAATATATAGTTTAGTACTGTATTTTTGGAATGTTACATCTAATATTACAAAAATGACCTATATATAAAATATCTTGCATTAAGGTGTCAACTTATGATTCTTCCTTTAAACTTTAGACAGCCAACTCTATATATAAATGACCTATATATAAACCCTCATTTATTATGTTTTAAATTTTAAGATATTTTCTTTCTTGAGAGTTTGATTGTTATCATTTTCAATTGTTTCACATTGTTTGCGAACTTAACCTAAGTCTTTAATACTAAAAAATATGAAATTTAAATTGAGATTTTTACTTAATACTTAGTGCAACATCGACACTTAATATTATCATTACCATGTCACATTGCTTATATGATAAGATTCTCACTTAACACATTTTTTTTTAATTAACAAAAATGAAAAAAATATAATACAAATTAAAAGAAATTAAAACATTAGAAAAAACGAACCCACACGTGACTTATGAGCTAATGTCCTAAATAAAATCCAATTAAAACTAATAAAAAGACCTTTCAAACAAATAAGAAAATTTTAAACCAATTTTAATTTAGTTTATATCAATTAATTAGATTATTCACTATAAGGTAACACATTTAATTCTTTACTATAAGTTTATTAAAATATATAATAAATTCTGAATAAATTGAAAATTTATCACATTTTCAAAACGAGATTAGTTTTAATGTCACTTTAAAATTCTCATTATTAAAAACTATATGTCATTGTCAATGATGAAAAAATGTCAGTAAAAGGATGGCTATATTTTCAAATGCGATGTTGAACAAGTGTCTGGTGATGCTATCAATATACTCAATTTCAATTCCAATGGCTAATAAGCAGCGTTTATTTATACCCTAGCTTTTTCGTACATTTTATGAAACTCTATCCTTTTACTATTTTTTCCCTCGTAAAGCGAATTTTACCTATAGACATAGAAATATCATTATTAAGATTAAAATTAATACTTTATCATTGTTAGATAAAATAAATTTGCCTCAATACACTATTCCTAAATTTTATGCGGACTTAGAGTCTAAATATTAATAAAAAATTTCTTTTGATGAGAACATCTAAATATCATACTTCAAAATTAATTTAAACTGAAATAAATTTTATAAAACTAATTTATTGAACAGAAATTTTACAAATATTGTTTCAAACATAAAGGCATTGAGAAAGAAAACATAAATCACCTTTAAAAAAATTAGAATCCAATTAATGCTTCTCAAAATAATTTGAGCCGAAAGAGCATCTCTACACATAATTAATATATAAATTCCAAATACAGGAACATGTTCTTGTCTGAGTTCATCAAGACTGAGGTAGAAGTAGTTATTCGTACGTAAGAACTTGTTATTTTTTGTCAACTTTTTTTTTAAAAAAAATACAAATATTAAGATGGTGTAATACGCGAGACTTATTTTTAAATTTTACACAGTTTAACTTATTAGATGTGACATAGTATAAAAAACAGTTAAAAATCAGAGAAAGACTGAAAATAAAAGATATCAAATCAATATATTATTATTTAAAAAAAAACAATATATATTAACACGTATGATAGAATTTGTTTGTTTTCTTTAAGCCTTTTGCTAAGGCCAATATCGGTATCATCAAAAGCTCACATGGTACACCACTGAGAACAGGCTCTTTATACACATGGAATAAAGTTCACAAAAACGATTGATAAAGCTTTTTCCTTAAAAAAAATAAGAAAGAAATGCAGGGTTTTGATTGACCAATAATTGTTGTTTTCTTTTTGCTGTTGTCTTTTCTAAAATTACTAAGAAGAAGAAAAGTATAAAGTTTCTCTATTGTCTGTTTTTTTTTCTCACTCGTGATATTCTTTTGTCCATGATATCTTGTGACCCATTTCAGCTATTTTTATTCGATTTAAACAGTAATAGCCACACTGGGAAGAATGAACAAGTCACCAACAAAAATAGAGAAAAGGAACCCATTAATTGAAGAATATTAAAGGCTTTAACAAGTCATGTCTTTTCAATAACTCACTTTGTAGCAGTTCAAAATATTTATTACTTTTTTTTATTATTATATTTTCCTTTTTTAATAAATAGTATTTTAGGAAAAAAAAAATACCGAGGTTAAGTATGGTAGAGGAATTTGTGAATTGTATGATAGTGTACAAAGAGAATGTGATTTTCCGTCATTCCCATGTTATAACTTTAAAGAAAATGTTTTTTTAATAATTATTTTAACAACTTTTTTATAATTGTTCATGTGTTAGTTTGTAATTGGTCGTTTCAAATATACGAATCAATAAAATAGTGATACATAGTCTATTATAAAAAATTGTTAAAAAAAATTGGTTTAGATTATCTTTATATTCTGATTGTAATACGGCTTTAATGATATACAGTATTTTAACGCATTCCACATTTTAGTAATTACAGATATTACATGAGATTACATTTATATATTAATTCTTAAAATTATTGAAGAATTTACTAGAAGAGATATGGCATTGAAAATTACATGTTGGAAAGTAAAACTTTGAAAACCTGACTTACCGATTTAGATGTGAAGAGAAAACAGGTTTTGTGGATAACTTTCAAGGCACCTACGTACGTAGTTATTAGTTACACACAAAGGAATAAAGACTGTTTTGACGTGTTCAAATATTACATCCACATCCACATTCAATCTTGTTAATGCTTTTCTATGCGTGCAAACAACATCTAGACCCAAAACTTAATTAATCATCCCTTATCCAAAATGGGATTCCATAATCATACCAAAAATCCATGCCTCTGTCTAAAAACCTCTAGTCCAAACACAAAATTCCAACCAATTAATGTTTATTTTTTCAAAGTAAGAATGTGATATTTCAAATGTTATAATAAATGATAAAAAAAAGACATAGGGAGTATTGACTTTTAAAATAAGTATATTTAAGTGAATTTAAATCATTAATAGTTTAGCACATTACTTTTAGATATTAATACGACTAATATATAGATGACAATACAAGACGGGTTAGTCGGTAAACTTGTAGGTTTTGTATTCATTGGCCTACATAAGTCTAACCAACATAATCTGTATGAGCTTGTGATGAGGTAGAGCAAGTTGGTCCGCTAGCTCCAAAACAATTCAAAATTTTCATTCTTTTTTTCAAAACACACCTCATTCACTTATTTTTTGTATTTCTCATTCCTTGTTTACATTTTTCTTTCTCTCTCACAAATCATAATACAAAGTGTCTCATTCATTATCTTTTCCCATCCCGCAACAATACTTGCATAGTGATCTTAGTTATTTCATGCATAACTATTAAATTTGATGAGAATATAATAGTATAGAGTTTCAATCACTTTATTTTAATAAAACAATTGAATCAAGTATAAAATTTGTAAAAATTGTTGAACCACTACATACAAGTTAAAAAAATAAATTTTATAAAATATAAAATTTGTTATTAGTTGAGAAAAAGAATTAAGTCAAATATGCATGTGAACTTATACTAATTTCAATATGAATCAGGTCACTATTCTCAACTCGCATATTTTATATAGATGAGTTAGGACAATCCGTATACTGTGGATTAAGTGTGAATCAAGTTTAAACAAGTCAAACCGATCCACATTACCACTTTTTTTTTTTCACACAACTCATTACTCTATTTAAGGTAATTTGATCAAAGACAAATAACTGATTACCATATATATATATATATATATATATATATTATTTATTTATTTTGTTGCTAACTAAACAAACTAATGGGTCTAATTATGTCGTTTATTTGTCCTGTTTCTAGTATGTATCTATATAGTTTTGGATTGATTGGGTTGTTGGTCCCACAATTTATGGTGCGCAAATTGTCTGGTTCATAAATCAAGGACGGTTTGCATCTTATTCAATACATTATACGTAGCCATTATGCAATAAATTAAATTAAATGATTGTAGGGAAACTATTATTTACCACTCCTACAAAACCAATTTGCTGAAACAATAATTAAGAATTAACTTTATGCAATGTGACTTGCAGATAAAATGGTTCCTCCAATGGCAATGTCGATGTGAAAGTCATAATCATTTTCAAGCAATGCACAATTAAATTAATACCATGCATTTCAAAATTTGTTTATATCGGAAAGGACAGCTATAAACTATTTATATGTATATCTTTTTAGTTGAAATACTTCAGTTTTGATTAAAAAACATTTTAGTAATTTAATTAAGATACAATAAGCTATTCACTAATTCAATGTCATACGTTTATTAGTGTGTGTAAGTTGTATAATTAATCACACTTGAGTACGCAAACACAAGCTTAGCAGACCTAGCACTCAAATTCCAACCATGAAATTTAACAAACAATGAACTTAAGTTGTCTACATAGTGTCTATGGATAATGTTTTGCTTCAAAATATGAGGCAGCCACTGTTTTCTTAAACTGATTAGTCAAACAAGGTTACGTGCTGCACAAATGACACAAATAAGGGAAAATAATTCATTAAATGTTGTGGTTTTTTCATTAATTAATATCAAGCATGTTAATTAAACCAACGACACATCTAACATTTCATATTAAAGTATTTTTGAAAAATATATCATTGATATTTATTATTTATTTACAATATTTAAAGTCGATAAAAAAAGGTTTTGCTGAGAATTCCGCTTTCAATTTTTTTATGTGAAAACAATTTCATTCCAATAAATGATAATATTATCAGAGAAATTAATTAACATTTAATTTAGAGGAATAGGATATCCGTGAAAAGAACCCATGAGAAATACTATATATAATCGAATATTGAAATAATTATTTTAAATTGATTATGTAAGAAATAATGTATTTAACTTACTAGTTGTAAAATTATTGCAATATCGGTACATATTAAAAATTGTAATAAAACACATTTCTTCACATTATGTCGTAAGAAAATCGGATTTATTGTTTTTAAGTTTATTCTGTCACTCAATCAATCAATTCAACTTTATTAGATAATTAATTAATTGTTTTAAGATAATACTAAAGAGAGGTTGAAAGTCTCACTTTCTAAGTTTTGCACCATCTTCCCCTTGTCTTAAAATAACTGCCACTTAAGTTTTTTCTTTTCTTTTGCATGAGATTGAAAATAACAATAAACATACTATTTTAAAGTAGAAAACTAAAATTGCACTCATTCTGGGACTATAGTGAAGTGCTATAATCTATATATAGACAACTGCTATCAATAACCTTATGGAATTAGTTATGAATTTAAATAAATTTTTATGAAGATGAGGAGAAATGTACTCCCTACTCAAATAAAGAGAAAAAAAGAATGATATTTTATAGTTAATTATAGCTATCTCAACTTACTTAATATATTGTTTAAATTTAAACATCATTTACCACAAACATTATCAAAGATAATTAAAAAGAAACATGTTTTTTATTGTATGAAATGATTTTTTAAAGAGAATCTAACTACCATTCTTAATCACTACACAATTAATTAGTTCTATTTTATATTTGAATCTAGAGGTAAAATCACCATAATTAATGCTTTCTCATGTAACTTTAAAAAAAATAATCCTCAAAGCAATTTCCTTATGCTTTTGCTAAAATCTAATATTAGATTGTAGAATACAAAGTGAGTAAAACAATGTTTTTTTGAAGTTATGAGTGTTATGGAGACTAGAAAAAACGTTCTCCTTATCCAAATGGCTCAATAATAGAGAAGATGATTGACTAATATTCAATTATTGTTACGCATGCTACTACATATTAAGAACAATACCTTACAAAATTATTCTTCACTCTCTTTGTAAAATATGAGAGACATGCAGGCAAATTTGACTTCAATTCGCTTTTGGTTTCTTCCACAGTTAATCTATCACCAAACAATCCGAGTTTTAAGACCTGAACTGAATGGATAAGTTTCTTCGATAATAAATGTTTTTCTATGAGTTGGAAATGTCTTCCATGTAAATTCCCCAAGACACCAAACACTATTAGGTTAAATTTTTTTTAAGGTACATTTGTTTAATGTAGTACTTCAACCTTGCATCTCGGTCTCCACACACTTCCCCAGGCAAAAGACGTGACTCTTTGCTATAAAAACTGAAAATATCAAATGTTTTAACACAAATATTTGACCTATTTATTGAATGAGAAAATTGAAATATATTTTATCTTATCTTTACTATTAGTTAAACACTATAAATTTTTTGTATATGATATAAGAAAATAATTACTCTTCACTAATTGAAAAAGGTACTACATTTAATAGTGTTAATTTTGTTTAAAAAACTATATTTGAAATATAGAAACAGTATTTACTGACTTATTAAACTGAGCAAGATTTATTGAAACAGAAAATTTAATATTTTGAAAAAAATTATAAATAATTTTTTTAATAAGTTATTATTTAAAATAAAAAAATCAAACACCATTTCCTAATTTAAATTTTATAAGACATACCATTTCAAATTAAGTTTTACCAAGATAAATTCTTTCAATGGACTCATATTCTATATCTATATAATAATACTAATTATAATTGAAAATTTTCTTAATAAATTTTATTTTAGATAAATTATGTTAACATTCTTAAATATTTTAATTTTTTTTACTTTTTCAAAATTATTTTGATTACAAATTTATAAACAATTATATATTAAAAGATGAAACATTATACAGCTTAAAACAAATAAATTTTTACTCAGAATTCACGAGAGCCGAAGTTAGAATAGACTAACGGCCCATAAAAGATGGGTACATGTTTTTGTATGAGGCCGAGCTCTGGCCTAATAGACAGGTAGATTACTTATAATCATGCCGGGTCATCCAATTTCACTCTCACAATTTTTTTATTTGAATTTAATTTTTATATATAAAGATTTTTATATTTTTATTAAATAGAAACTATGTGTTAATTTTTTTTTAAAAATTAAATAGAAGTTCTTTATATGTGTTATTTTTATTTTTTAATAACAATGTTCAATTTGTTACCTAATTCTTCTAAGGAGTAGTTAATTTTGAGGAGATTTCTCAAAATCACTTTTTTATATACATTTATTTAAATATAAATTAATGTATTTCAAAATATATATATATATATATATATATATATATATATATATATATATAGTTTTGCTGTTTTATCTCAATATTTTCTATTATGGATGAACTAACATTATAGATGAATTTTTATGACTAAATAGTGATTTGATATGTGAAAATGCAAGATGATTTTTAGTTGATTTTACAATAGGATCAAGTTAACAATGGTTTTTGAAAGATTAGCCGAGGCAAGAGTGACCTAGAATGTCATTGTCACTTCCTGAAATTTTAACTTCTTTTAAAATTTATAATATAAAAAAATTTTGTGGAAAGAAAACATAAGACAGTCTGTGTTGGTCTGCCTTGAACACAAATCCTGTCTTTGTCCTGTTTGGAAGTGCAAAACTTTAATTAATGTGGTCCATTGATCACTCCCAATTAGATCACATCATTTTCTCATTTTCAAGGTAACTTGTTTTTAGCATTATTCTTTTTCTCATTCTTTTATCCTCACATTTTCATCCCAATTACTTTTTCAATTTTCTTGGTCCATGTTATTACATTTGCAACTCTATTTCATATTCATATTGTTTCAATTAGGAGTACATTGTATGTTATTCTTTGTTGATTCATTTGAGATTTGCCATAGTTTGGTGTATGATCATATTGTCATTCTTATTAAAGAATGCATTTTCCTAGTATTATTGAGAGTGCATTGTTGAAATTTAAGTGATTCTAAATCTTTAATAAAATATAAATTAAAACACTAATTATGAAATAAAAATAAAGTGAAACACCAATTAGTTGACACCTAAATATGAAGAGATCGTCCAATTGGAGAATAGATGGAAGTGAAAGGGACAATACTTATAAGCCTCCTACAAATTCTTATAATTTTGAAAAAAATAACAATTTAAGAGTGCAAAAGGTTAAGAGAATAAGTAATGATAAATAAAATAAAAGAGTAAATATAACATCTTTAAGGAAACTATGAAATGATACATCAATCATCTAGCTTGTAGAAGATGAATGAAATAGGTGAAAAATAATTTAATGAGGGCAAGAACCCGATTTAGACAATACTGAACCATTCTATAATCATTCTATAAGGAAACTAGCATGAAAATGTAGCCGAGTCTAAGGTAGTAAGCGTCAAACACAGATTTTATTGATTTGGAAAGTTATGATTAAGATCACAGTGTCTGTTGCTGAAAAAGAGATCTCGTTATCATGGCTAGGCTCATTTAACCCTACTTTGTTTAAGATCTCCTTAAGTACAAAATCTCATTTTTTTTTTGTGGACTTTGTTTTACAAGATATTAAGGTTCATGATTTCAAAACTTTTTATGACCATATAGTATTTGTATATGGTTTCGGACAATTCATTTATCTCTATTTAATATATTTCTTTTTATTGATATTTTTTTTTCATTGAATGTCTTTTATATCAAGGTTTATGTAATATTTTGTATCTCCTTTATGTTCTGTTACATTTTCCAGGGACATAATCCACCCAATTGGAAAGAGAACTTTAATTAGGATATTTATTTGATTTTTTGGAACATATAAAAAGTAACTTTTTTTAGTAAGTTAAAAATTTTATATCCATTATAACTAAATTATAATATATAAATAAGTGTAAGTCACTTATTTTTGTGAAGGTGAACGTATATTTTACACTGATGACATCAAATGTTAAGATAAAAAAAGACTGATAGGTGACCAATTATATTTTAAAGTAATTGATTGAACTTTGATAAATCTTACAAGAGATTAAAATGAACCCAAATAAAAATGATTGGGTTGTAAGATTTTTGTTTTGGAAAGGAATTTTAAACAGTTTTTTTTTGTTGTAGTGAGAATATGATTTAAAACATCACATTAAGTCGTCAATCAATTATCTGACGTTTGGAATAATTGCAAAGTTTAAACCTCACTAAAAACATGAGTTTAAATATTACAAAAACAAACAAAAGTGCACAAGATATCAAAATATTGATTGATTGGATAGTCTAGATTGAAATAGAGTTATGCATTTGAAATAAAATGGTGAAGGTTGGGCTAATATACTAGAAGAACTTTTAGCACAAAATAGTCAACTATATTTATTTTCATTGGTTAAATTTATTTATCCATGTTTGATATATAGTAGCAAATATTCTATACTGTTGGAACTTTTTAATGACTAGAAAATCTTTTTTCTAACTATTGAATTTTGAAAACAATTAAATGATTTCATTCTGTCTTTAATTCTTCCATAAGGAAAAAAACAAATTAAGTTGAGGTACGCCTTACAAGTCATATGAGATTCAAACAATTAAAGGCTAATAGTTTATATATGAGGTTTTAATTTAGAAAGTTATTTGCTTTATAGTATATTTAAAGGAAACACTTTTAGAAGTAGTAATTGAAGAATCATACCTTAGTTTGTTATAGTTTTTTTTATCAATAAGTATTTATTTAGAATTTAGAGAGAAATTATATCAACACTTTGCATTTTTATTTTAAATATATACAAAGTGAGAAAAATCATTATGTAGATAAATTAATCAATTTCACTTTTATTCATAGAAAATATTAGAAAACATTACCAGTAACTTAATGTTTGACCTCAATATATTTATTTAAATCTTTTACATAATAAATATAATTTGTTTATGTTTTGTAAAATGTAATTTTTATTATATTTGATATGGCCTTTCGTACTTGTTTTTATTTATTTATTTAATAAATTTTAATATAATAATAAATAATTGATGAACTTTGAAATGGTAAGATAATTAAGATGTAAAAATTTTAACATGAGCATATTTGGAACAACATAACTTAAAATTTACATAGTAAATATATTTTTTATTTTTTCCAAAGTTCCTATGAGTACAAAAACTAGTGTGGTACAAGGAGAACTTATTATACCACAACTACGTCAGAGGACCTACACTTTGAGACCTCTATGTAAGACTAATCTCATCTTGGTATAGACAACTGAATGAAATGATTATTTACTACAAACAGAGATATTATTAATGGATTCTCCTGTTAATGAATAAAGAGATTATGAGAATTCTTCAGAATTATCATAATAACTTTTTAAATGTGTAATTTTAATGAGTATTATAATTAGAAAATAAAAATTATTTTTTCTTTATTTATTGATGTGCCATTTATTACTTAAGAATATTAGAGAAATTTTTGTTAGATAAGTATTAAAGTTAGAAATGATTTTTTGTTTATCAGTTTAGGATAATTTTGATTTATAGTTCATTCTATTTAACTGGTTTTGAAATTTATGTAAATTATTACAAAATGAGTTGGGTGAAACTCTTATCACTAGTCAAAAACAATTCTTATCTCATTTGATTTTTACCAATTGGATAATCAATATTATACAACATAAATGCAGATACTAATTTGACTAATACTTCTTCGTGTCACGATAAAGTAATATGAAAAACAGAGATATGAAACCTGCCAACGACACAATCTCCAAGAGTGTTATTGAATCCCTAGGATATAGAAGTTACATACACAAATGTTTGCATGAATGTTAAACCGTGACACGACATGTTTTGTTTTTATAAACACAATTAATAATGCTATCTGACATCAAACCATAGAAAGAACAAATTATTTAACGTTTTACTCTTTGAGAAGCTGTTTAGAATTTATCTAAATTCAAGAAACAACTTGTATCTGCACTTACAAAAACTGTTTTAGATATTTACCCCATCACTGTTTTCCTTTTCTTTTTCAGAATGTTTTGTTCCGACATCCTGCCACAAGGTTTTGTTATATATGAATAATTTACTAGTATTTATATATGACATGACTTTTACCATCATTTTAGGTTGGTTACAGAGTTATGTTTTATTTGTAATTTAGAGATATATAAAAAATATGATTGGGTTAGTTTTGAGGTGGAACATGATGTTGGAGTTGATGATGAGACACAAAACAAAAAGATGTATGGCATTTCTCTGTACGAATGAGATGCAAACGTTAAATGCATGTGAAGAGATTTGCCTCTATTCTCACCCGATTTTCTTGAAACACGTTAATTTTAGCAGCATCGCCTAATGAACAAGCATGCGCGTCCAGAGGACCAAAAATTGACCAATTCAGTTTAACTGTTCCAGACTTATGTCGACATTCATTCTCACCACAGTTTATGCCAAAACTATGTAAATTCATTTATAAGTATTTAACATACTTAATCACTGTTTAACAAACTTGTATAAATTATATAAACAGTGATTTATCATTTTATAGAAGCATAGCACAAAATACATAGTAGCTATCTTATTTGTGGATATGATGGTAAAATATGAGATAATTGCCAAAGTTATCTCTTATATAAGTATTTGCACAATATTACACAAAAAAGTAGAATATTATATTTATATATTATAACCTTAAATATTATATAATCACTAACAATGATATCTCTAGTAAAACCTAACTAATTTCTTATACACATACATATAATAACACCAAAAAAACGAAAAAAAAAATAACATTCAACTAATTAATATATATAATATTATATTTATATGAGTGAGTAAAAAGTGGTAGTTATAGAAATAGTAAAAGGTTAACTAATGTTCTATCCCATATTAAGATTATTAATTTGTGATATACTACTAAAAATATTCTTTAACCGTTCCAGCATTTCTTCCCTCTATGCACAGTACTTTTCAATAAAACTTCAAAAAAAGTCTCATTGTATAAAAGTTCTTTTAGGTGATATTTATGTTTTCACAGAAAAAGTTTGAAGGACATAAATATCTGGTAGCAATTGATAGAATCTACAGCTACTAGTAAGATAAAGGATCCCTTGTGCTTGGTTCAAACATCAAAACCTCTCATAAGGATTCACTGTTATTTGGTATAGAAATAATTAATCTCATAAAACAACTAATTAATTGAATCTCTTATTACACATTTTTTTTAATCTGAACTGGTGTATGTATAGCATTGTACTCATGTTCATTCATTCAGTTGTTGTATTGGATAATCTTAAAAACACTCTAAACAATATCTGAAGAAAAAAATATTTTTTTTCTGGATGCATAAGCATTCAATTCTCACCAAATTCTGTGGGTTGTTTCTTCAAACAGTGGATTGGAAATTCTTTCGAGATTATCACAGTCTTCGAAAATAATTTTGAAATTTATTATGTATTTTGACTGTGAAGTATTACATGATGATGATGATCTAATTGGTGGATTAATTAATTTAAAGAAAGGTGATGAAGATGATTAAGGTCATTGAATATTTAACAGAATGAGTAGGTGAAAACTAATACAGGGTTGACCTAGCATGGCGTTAAAATTTCATGATGACTTCACGAGCTTTGGAATCAGGCAGCAAAAGGTGATCAGTTAGAGCACTGAGTTTGGGAATTAAAATACCCCACACTGTTTCAGACACTACTCCAGAAATCCAAAATTGGTCAGTGTCTCAGTACTACACCCACGGTAAACATTTACTGGTCCCCAACACAGCCCTTTGTTTTTTTTTATGCAGAAACACCCATTAATGTTTAAATTTATTATGTTTTTTATGCAGAAACAACCATTAATATACACAGTAACTGTTGTAAAAGATTAGATGTATAAAATGAGATAAAACATGTTATGAAATGAGAGGTTTTTTTTTCCTTAAAAAAAAGTTTGAAGTTTTATTTAGGTTGTTGGTGATGTGTTTTTGATTAGGTGTGAGAAATATGAGGAGTGAGAGAGAACATTTAATGAGAACCCCATCTGAGATTGACCTTACACTGCAGGGCAGGGCTCAATTATGAGACTGCAACGTAGAGTTATTACATAAGACGTGAGAATTAGGGCTTTGAGCTTTGCTTTATGTGAATTTGGAAATAGCAGGCAAAGGGACAAAAGCAACATTCAGTAAAGTAGGACTGGTGGGGAAGATCCCTTTGTAGCTAAGTTCATAGGGTTTTGTTTATGTTATTTCTCTGTCAATCAGAATGGTAGGAACCAAAAACCCAACAATTTATGCATTTTTCTGTGATGCTGCAATCTGCTATGTATATATCTGTATGTGCCAACTCTCTTCATCTGCAATGTCCAATTACACTCTGCTTACTAATATCTATTATTCAACATCGATTCCACACCCTGCATGGCCCCATTCAAATTCAAACCTCCCCTACAGTTAATGTCTGTTCATGCATATGCTTCTCTCCGACTTTTCATTTTCAATAATTCTCATTTTATTACTTTCAAATTATTCCTATGTAAATTCAAAAAATATATATTCACTCTTTTTATTTTATTTAATAAAACACACTATATAAACATATTTTATTATTGGTTTCTTATAATATATAGTGTTAATATATAAATTATCTAAAACTTTACATAAATCAGGAGAATCATTTACATTAGGGTTTATAAGTTTTTATATTTTATAAAAGGTTATCATAAAAATAAATTTAAAAACCCATTATTCAAAATTTAATTGGAAACAACTTAATAATTTTTTAAATTAGAATAAAATTAAGAATAACACAATTAAGTTCCTCTATCATACAAGCTACACGTGAGTATATTCTCATTTCTAGATTTCTGATGTAAATTAACTGTGTTTCTCTAAAAATGCATGTGAGTAGATTCTCTTGTTCATGGGACAGAATGTCCTAGAATTTGTTTCTTCAAATAAAATAAAATAAAATAGTGTCCAAAAATAAACTAAAACAGAAACTAAAAAAAAGTTCAAATGGGTGAAAACAAAACCTGTGATTTCCCAGCTGGGTAAAAAATCAGAATGGTAGAGCATCCCATAAAAGTAATTATTTATTGGATTGATACACACAGGTTTGACGAATAAGGAATGGTTAAAAACTTGCACAGTAAATTCAATGGTCAAAAGTCAGAACTTAAATCATTAATATATCTCAGCAGCTAGCTAACAGTTTTTTCAGTAGACATAATTATGAAATTAACTCATCTAGATTCTCACCTTGTGTATATATAGAGCTGTTAAACACCATGATTGAATTTTTTTTAACATCTCAGCATTACTATATTCTTTCAGTCTATGAAATCTATATTTATTTTCTTCATATTCAATTCATTTAACTTCTTACACAACTGTTGTATCATGCAGCTTGTGGATTGGGTTTGGGAAGAAGGGATGCTAACTATTTATATCAGTAAAAAAAGTCAGATGTTAAACCAGAACAAGTTAATGCAAATTAGTAATATGTTAATCAATTAACATTAAATAATTCACTTTTGAACAAATTTTGAGCATATTATATGTATCCAACAACAAAACAAGATGATTAATGTTGATGATTGTTAAATCCAGCGTACTGAATAATCTTTAAGGAAGAAAGATACATGGAGATAGAAATGCAAGCCAAGAACTGATATGTACGAAAACCTAAAGAAACAATAGCATTCACGGTTTAAAATGAAACCAAAATATTTTGCAGTTTGATAGGAAGAGAATGTCAGCAGAACCTGACATCATAATTTAAGAGGGCAGAGTGTCCATATCCAAGCAGGAATAGTGGGTTCATTTTTTGAATCCCAAGAAAACAAACTCTCATTATCCTTCCTGTCTCACCCTAGCTAGAAAGGGACACATCAACCCTAATTTTACGTGCAGGTAATCATCATTTATATTCACCGCTTCAGTGTTTGATGTCTTTTTTTTTTCATTTTCTTTTTCTCACTCTTAAATTTATTTCATTTATTGTTATGGACCGGGCTGACAGGCTGAGTTTTTTCATTATATATAGCTTCCCTTGCTCTCACATCTCATGCCACTGTTCAAAGCTGAGCTGAACTCACAAGAAACACTCTTTCAGCTCAACTTCAACCACCTTTGTCTAGGTTTTCAACATGTCTTGTGTAATGCAGGACAAGCTCTTGAAGCTCTTGGTCATGATTCCTCGTAATGAAGGTCAAAATACTCCAAGTCCTATCATGTGGTAGATGTTAAGGCGGTATCTCTCCTGAGCTTATTCTTCTTACATTTTTTATTTTATTTTATCAACTTTATGAATAATGTTCAAGTTTTCTTGACCTTGCAAGTCCACAAAATGAGTAGTCAGGTCAAAACTACTTGTAATTTGTTCATAAAAGTATGAGATTTAGTAGATTAGGTAGGATATTTTAGAAGCTAAGTATTTGATGCTATCCCTCCTTGAGCTTGTTGGTTTACCATTTATCTTTTATTTATGTGTATTTTGCTTTGTGCAATAAATGTATTCTTCCTTTCCTAATAAGTGAAGATAGTGAATGGTTCATACCATCATATATTTGTCTCTTTTGAGTTGAAGAATTTATTTCTAGCCTTCGTCGTGGAACTTACACAGCTACTAATCATTCTTGTTAATAACAGTCAGTGTTACGAAGGCAAGAAAAACAAAAATACAAAGGTTGGAAAATAAAAAAGTGTCGGAATATGAAAAAGGATAAAATACTGTAGCAATTTTTTTTAACGATAACTTGTTTTCTTCGTGATCAAAGTAAATACAAAGCTTGTAAAATAAAAGAGTGCCGAAAGATAAAGGTAAAATACAGGTAATAATTTTTTTTTCAGTGTTAAGCGTGTTCTCTTCGTGATGAGAAATTAATCCTTAGTGAGCTCAGTATCCAATTTAAGATTTTTGCTCAAGATATGTAAAACTGATCTTTAAGCAAGCACATTACAAAAAAAAATGTTTTTTTCCAGCATTCCATCATTCCAGATTGATTGAAAAAAATAGATAAATATATGAAAACATTATAAGGAATTAAAGTATCTTCTTTAGTTGATTTTGAGTTGGAAAAAGTTTCTTTCATTAATAAGAGAGTAATATAAGAATATAAGAAAATATTTAAAATAGGTATATTTTTACTCATTTAAAAAAAGGAATTCATTATATAAGAATTGATAGAGAATAATTTGTGGTTATAAATGTCCACAAGGTTGGTCCCTATATTATATTAACTTATTTATGCAAGTTGCAATCAAATATTGAACCTAATAAAATGTTAGTCCCAGCTAGTTGAATAATATTCCTTTTAAGAAAAAAAAGAGTTAATGAGTTTATTTTATAATTGTAATTGTTTTCTATAATTTGCTTTATGTGACTTTTAGTGGTCATTATGCTTATATATAGATCAAAACTTTTTAAAATTCTAAGTAATCTTAACATTACAGGTCTTGTGATTTTGTCAGATCAAGTGAACACTTTTGAAGCAATAAATCAGAATATTTACTGATTATTTTGAATCCTTTTCTTTTGGTTCCAGCCAGTCCAAATTGTTTGAAAAGTGAATCTAATCTGTTGCTCAGTAAAAACTATTGTAGACTAAAAATTAAACCAAAAGTAAAGGGAAAATGTGTAATTACTACCAAATGCAACATTCAGAATTTCTCATTTGATGGGGACTAATTGGAAATTTTGAAAAGACAGTAAAAAGAGAAAAGAAGTTTGGATGTTCTATGCACCACACTTACTTGAGTCATTACACATACATGGTCTCTCACCTACTAAAGAAGATATGATAACAAGAGATAAATGCATGCCCGTACTTGTCTTCTACACAGTTTATATTCCGAAAGGTACTTTTTGCATTCTTGAGAGAGTATATGTCAATAGTTAACGGTCAAAATTGGATGATATTATTAAGTATTAAAATTGGAATTGGATGATATTATTAACTATTAAAATTAGATGAGGCTATAATCAGATAATAAAAGCTTTGAAATGTAAAGTATACATAATTGTATGAATGAACAACGGGTCCTTATTTCCCTGAAGTTAGCAATAATTGACAACCTAGTAGCCACTTAGTAAAAACCATCACAATTGTATTAAAACAATCTCTTTCCAAGCTTCATTCCATAAAAAAAATCCAATGACATCTATTTCCCACGGAAACACAAAGGATGGAAGTGAGAACCAAAAGTTGAAAAAATAAAATAACACACTTAACACATCATGTGCTTACAGAAAAATGACAATATAATGAGAAGTCTCGTGTTGTTCTCCAAGGATCTTAACTTTATGTAACTCCAAACGACAACTTTAAAGTTAAATTAAGTTCACTTTCATAATTAATTGGAAACCTCAATTTTAACACACTTGAGAATTAAACTCTAAAATAATTTTAGAAGACTTTATTTATCTCTCTCATAATCTTCTATTTATAAAAATAAATTGATACAAAAATATATGATAAATAAAATATTCTTATACACAATATAATCATAATAAATAAGATAATCCTAGACACAATATAATCATGATAAATAAGATAACCTTTAACACAATATAATCATAATAAATAAGATAACTTTTGACACAATATAATCATGATAAATTAGGATAAATATTCTAACAAACACAATAGTAATAATAATTATTATGAATTTAAAAATTTCAATCATATATATCATGCACTTTGCCAATATTATTCCTATCACATGTCAAAGTGTATCTTTTAGTATCCGGGGGATTTGTTAGTACAAAATTTTAATACATTTGAGGTCCTCAATTGGTAAAATTTAATGATCGGTCCCTCAATTGGTTTATTGATACAGGTTCAGATGTTGCATTAAGATCCTAAAACCTGCAATATACATTTGAATATTATGTACAATTAACAAATGATACCATCATGGAAAAAGATAATACCAAATCCACATTCTATTCATTTTGCTCATGATCAAGCTGCAAGCACCAACACTTTAATGGTGCCTTGACTGTTGGCAGTTAAAATAGTTGGTCGATCACTCTTCCAACATACAGCACTAATAAAGTATGATCCTGCCTCATCTTCGGCATCATCCATATCAGGGGACCCAAACCTATGCCAAGTCAAAGGTTTTGAGATTTCCTGCAAAGCCCCAATTGAATAAGTAAAAGATAAAATACACAAGAAAAAGACAATTTAACACCACAAACCTTGTGGTAGACAAATACTTCATTTGTTTCACTCCCGCATGCAATATATTCACTGCTAACAGTAAGACCAACAAAGTTTTTCTCATTTGCATGGCCTTTGAAAGTGCGAACCTGCACAGATTTGAGTGAAAATGAAAAAAAATATATATACATCTATATTAGACAATAGGTATCATATTGGTGCAATGATATTGATATACATTTATAGTAGACAATAGGTATGATATTGATATACATGAAATTAGTCTAATATAAACAACTATTAGATTTTTAGGAGTATGACATAGTAACATCTAGAAGCAGAGTGATGACTGTAACATTAAACTAAGTAACAAAAGTTAATATTATCCACAAACTAAATATAAAATGTAGGATAAATTTGAAACAAATCATTGTTCCCGTTACTCACTGCTAAGTTTTCCTTCACATCCCATAATCTTAGTGTACTATCTGTTGATGCAGAAGCAAGCTCATAATTAGACAAAAATTTCACATATGAAACAGCCTTTCTGTGCCCACTGAAAACATGGACTGGCCGACTAATATTTCTCAAATCATAATAATGGATGTGATGGTCTGCTGATCCAACCTGCAAAAATATACAAAGATGCCTGTATTAGATATATCAAAATTAAAGATGATCAGTCATTAACTAATTTCAGACTGCAAACAAGTTCAAATGAACCATTGAAATTTGATAATAGCAGACAATTATACTACATGTTTATTGCTAATTATTAGAATGATATTTATAACATTTATCAACAATATTTATATGCTCCCATACACTGGTACTAAAATCAATATGCATACAAGTAGTCCTTAGTCTAATGTTTTCTATAAGAAAATTTCTATATGCAGAATAAATATGGGCAGACAAGAAACACAATCATGTTGATATCTATTAAGTACAACTAGCACAAACTACTACTACAAAAACAATAAAATTGTGAGAATTATGAAAAAGAAAATGCTAGAGAGATCAAAGATATATAGAAAAATAATTATCAACCTTTAAGGAACCATTACATCAGAGATATTTAGAAAAGTAATGATCAATCTACACAAAAATTAGAGGTTCTCCCATGAACTTAGCAAAATATCTGTAAGCTAATCATTGGAGCATAAATTTTATTTGACAACTTCCCTCAAATAAAATGATTATCAATCTCTTAGTTTAGTTCTCTCATGAAACTACATACAATGTGAATAGCTGTTTGCTTATAATAATACATGCTCATATGTCAAATTTCTCAAGATTAGAACTCCTAGAAGAATTGTTTTATCAACACAAGTTCACAAGGAACTGATGTCATCGCCCTATTCTCAACTTTAGCACTAGTTCAAGCAACCACATTTGGTTTCTTGGTTTTCCATAGAACAATCTTGCCTCCAATGAAAACACGACATCCAGTAATGCATTGTCTATCTATAGATGATCTTGTTCAATCAAGATCATTATACAGCATCACCTAAGTATTTCTCTTATCTTTACATATCATTCATGTTCTAGTGTGAATTACAACATTTCAATGGTCAAGACATGGAGGCCGCATAAAGGAACTAACCACTCCAACTGCAAAAAGACAACTCAAGTCCAGTAATATTGTGAAATAAATTTCTCAACAAGTCTATTGTATCTTTTTTGGTTCAAGAAGAGCTCACTTTGTTTTGTCACTCATTTCTGATTTGAATCCATAGGACTATTCAAAGGTCTACAATAAATCATACAAATTCCTTTTAAGATATTGAAGGTGTATTTGCTTTGAGAAACTACAATATCTTCCTTTGCTTGAACTATTTCAATGGCCATAAAGTATTTAAGATATCCAAAACCTTTGATCTAGAAGTGATTTTGTTAGGGATGGAGAGTTTACGAGTGAAGGAATAAAACATTAAATGCCTAACTGCCTTAACTGCCTTAGCAGTTAGGAAGAGCAGGGTTATTGGTTGTATAAATAGCAAATAATCAATTGTAGTGGGGGGTTGGATTGTTTTGATTGTAGTCTAATAGGGTTTGTCATCCTGAGGAGGGAGGTTAGGCTCTCTAGAGGGAGGTTATGCTCCCAAACCCAGTCCTTGTAAAGAGATTCGTTTACGGTGAATAATAGCAAAACTCATTCTTTCATTTCTGTTTCTATCTTTTGAGTGTTTTCTTGTTAGGTTCCAAACCTAGGAACCTAACAATTGGTCCGACCTGCCAGATATCCTTAGGAGAGGGGTCAAGAACGGATCAAGAAGTGGTCAAGAAAGGGGTGAAGCATGGAAGGAAGAGACAATTCTTGGGAAAGGAGGATCAGCGAACAGAAAAGGGAGCTAGCAGAATGGAGAAGAAATATGCAAGAAATGCGGCAGGAAACCAGAGAACTCTTGCGAGTTCTTGGAGGAAGGGTGGGGAACCAGGAAAAGGGATTAGAAGGCAGTCCAGGGTTTGTAGATGAAGATCAACATACTGTTAACGAGAATCAGAGAAGGAGAAGGGAATGCTCGGGGGAGGAACGAGAGCGAAGACAAAGGGGGGAAAAATTAAAGGCACTAGAAGGAAGAATGGAGGAACAAATGGCGACAATGGAGCCATCAATGGATGGACAAAAGGCGGAGATGGAGTCGTCAAGGGAGGAAATGAAGGTGAAAACGGCGGCAATTCGACAAGAATCGGCAGCCACACGCCAGGATCTTCAAGAAGTGAGGCGATTATCGGGGGGACGGCACAGCATTCAAGGGGAACTGTTTGACAACAGTCAGGCGCCTGTGAACACCAATAGGAGTACGAGACACAAGGACGAAATTGGGGGTGGAGAAGGTGAGCGGTTCAATTGGAGGAAGAGGGTGGAGCTGCCCGTGTTCGAAGGATTAGATCCATTGAACTGGATCAATTGGGCAGAGCGATTCTTCGAATTTCAAGGAGTAGCGGAAGAGGAGAAGGTACGATTAGCATATGTGAGAATGGAGGGGAGCGCCGGCTACTGGGTCAAAGCTTGGAAGGAGAAAGCCAATAATCGTTCATGGGATGGTTTGAAGGAAGCCCTGGTGATAAGGTTTGGAGCCATTGTTGAGCGGTTGACAACATTGAGACAGATGGGGACGGTGGACGAGTATGTACAATACTTCAAGATATTGGCGGGTCGAACGAAGAGGGTATCGAACGAGCAGCTGTTGGGATATTTTCTTGCGGGATTGAAAGAGGACATCCGGAATCAAGTCCGACAGCATGAACTGCAGGAATGGATGGTGGCGATGCGGATCGCAAGGGATGTTGAGGAGTTCCAGAGAGTTGCCGAACGGTCTGAGGACAAGTGCTATAGCCCATACCGATCGGGAGTGGCCGAGCAGTCTGAGGCCATAGAAGACCAATTGTTTGGGGGACGAACGTGCGGTGAGGTGACACGGTCCGAGGCCAATTGCTATAAACCAAGCAGATCGAAAGTTGTCGAGCGGTCTGAGGACAAGTGCTATAGCCCATGCCGATCGGGAGTGGCCGAGCGGTCTGAGGCCATAGAAGACAAGTCGTCTTGGGGACGAACGAGCGGTGAGGTGACACGGTCTAAGGCCGATCGCTATAACCCAAGCCGATCGAGAGTTACTGAACGGTCGGAGGCCAAGCGCTATAGCCCAGGTCGATCGAGAGTGGCCGAGCGATCGGTCGGATCCGAACAGGAGAAGACTGCTGGACCCAACGGGAGAGGCTTGACGAAGCCGAACGGGCTAGCACTACAAGCTGCGAACCCAAGAGGACTGAAGGAGTCGAACGGTTCGGAAACGAACGGGAAAGAACTGCCAAATCCGAACGTGAAAGGACAGGAGGAACCGAACGATCTTACATTTACAATCAAAGGCCGAACGGTTTTACACTCAACGATCTCCTAGTCATTGGCCGAACGGTCTTACAGTTACATTCAAAGACCGAACGGTCTTACAGTCCAAACAATCTCTCAGTAATTGGCCGAACGGGCTTACAATTAGAATGAAGGCTAAGGAGGGAAAGGTGGATGGAAGAATCAATGGCCGGGAGAGAAGGATGGATTTTGTGAAGAGGTGGACCAGCGAACAAAAGAATGGCCTTGTCGTTCGTGAGGCACCTGCAGAGGGGAGAGAACTTTTTGAAGCTTTGAAAGACATCGAAGACCATTTCTTTAGGGATTATAATTTTGGAAAAGAGGTGACCAAAATGCTGGAAGCTAATAAAATCCAAGAAGAATGGAAGTCATTGGAGGAGGAATTGCCACCACCCAAACCTCCAGACCTGAATTGGAGGGCAGTTGCCAGAGGGTTCCATTCATATGAGTACACGATGATGAAGAGGAGCCATGAGATCAAGCCTCCTGTTTCCAACCTTGAGGACAAGGTTGTTTGGCATCGGGGTGTAATGTTAGGGATGGAGAGTTTACGAGTGAAGGAATAAAACATTAAATGCCTAACTGCCTTAGCAGTTAGAAAGAGCGGGGTTATTAGTTGTATAAATAGCAAATAATCAATTGTAGTGGAGGGTTGGATTGTTTTGATTGTAGTCTAACAGGGTTTGTCATCCTGAGGAGGGAGGTTATGCTCCCAAACCCAGTCCTTGTAAAGAGATTCGTTTACGGTGAATAATAGCAAAACTCATTCTTTCATTTCTGTTTCTATCTTTTGAGTGTTTTCTTGTTAGGTTCCAAACCCAGGAACCTAACAGATTTCATAAATGCTTCTTTAGCTGAGAAATTTTTGTAGCAACATTCTTTGTAATGACTATACCATCAACATCTATAATTAAGTTCACTCATTTCTCATAAGAAGTGATGTGATCCCAAGTCATGGATGATCTATGTTACAAGAAGATGAATTTAATACCAAGAGCTCAAGAAAAGAGAAATGAAGAAGTGGAACTTCAAAGTCAATATTAAGACTATGAAGGGAGATTCACAAAAGGAATGCAAAAGAGATTATAAAAAAATATAAAAATATTTCCTCTAATTTTCTTGTAAATAAAAATGTAAAAAATGTGTTCTTTAGAATTTTGAGACATAGTTTGGATATTAGGCTGCTTTCAAAAACAAGGACCTTGGTTAAGAAATTATGTGCAACAACCAAACTAAGTCCTAGAATCTTCATATTTCATGCAAGGACCCTGTTTAGAAAGGTGTGTGCACCAACCAAACAAGTCATAAACTCTTCCTTCTCTAGTTAGCCTATATAAGCATGTATACATCTATATGTAACATAACCCATACTTTGAAATAGAAAGTGTTGAGAATTCTCTCAAACATTGAGTTATGTTTGAGGCATATTCCTCATTTAATGAATCTTCTCTTAAGTTTTCCAGATTCAAGTGATGATTTCCCTAGTGAACTTTTCTTTCTCTTAGAATGTGAGTGTTTCTTCATTCTTATTCTCTTCAATCTTTTATAGTTTGTTGACTCATGTTTTGTTCTATATGTTTTTACATCCTATGTCCACGGCCAAACCAATCCAATCGCATTGAAGGATTCTTAACCATTTCTACTTAATGAATTCGTTGTTCTTGATTTCTAATGCATGGACTCACTTGTTTCTTCACTTCAATAGGTTCAAACAAGTTATAATTCAATTTTAACCAATTAAATGTCATGTTAACCGAATAGATTTGAGTTTCAATGGTTCATAGTTGAGTGAAAGTCGTGTTTGATAGATCCTAACTTCAAAACAGACACATCAAGAAGTATCATAGTGAAAGATTGGATGATCTATTTTACCATGTATCAACCCAAAAGTTTGTACAATGTGAATGAATTTTCCATACCAAGCATGTGGCCATTGTTGAAGACCACGGAGAGATCAACACAATTTACAAACTAACCCACGCTTCTCTTAAGCAACAAACCCAAAAAATTGCTATGAGTAGATTTCCTCCTCTAGATCACCATGAAAAAAAAATTCTTCATACTCAGTTGATGGACAGGCCAATGGAAAATAGTGACCACAAAAAAGAGTTTGACCATATATGTATGAGTATCCTTTGGCAAGCAGTCTAGCTTTAAGGAGGTCGATTTGACCACTTGACCCAACTTTAATAGCATAAACCCACTTCCATCCAACTATCTTCTTTCTAGTTGGAAGAGGAATAAGCTCCCATGTCTAGTTTTTATCAAGAGTTTGCCTTTCAATAATCATGGCTTGTCACAATCTAGAATGATAAAATGTTTGTGTACATTTTTTGGTTAGTAATAGAGAAAACAAATGAGATGAAGGATAGAAAAGAAGGAGAGTCAGTACCTTTTCGAAGAGTGGAGTCAATCAGATAATCATTATCTACAGTGGTGGTACTTTAGAGGGTGGTGAAGGACATGAAGAAGAGGATTTACTAGGTAACATTGGACCAATCTCGTGTATTCCTGCACTAACAAGTGATCAAAGGAGGTAATGATGGTTTAGGTAGAATTGGAGGAGAGGAACCTTGAGAAGTGATTTGATTAGGTTTGCATGAGGTGGAAAAGGCAAATGTTCAACGAATGGGACAAGTCTTGTTGCACAAAACTGGCATCTTGGAATAAAGAAGGAAGGAAAGAAGTATGCTCAAACAATGTTGCATTGCCAAACATGTACCTTCTAGTTTATAGAGAATAACAACAATATCCTCTTTGGAGATGGGAATATCCTGGTAAAACACATTTGATAACATTGTTTTAGGCTTTACACTGATGCAATTTCTTGACCTGTTAGGATTTGGTCCAAAACATGATCACAGTTTGGGTGCATGGAATGGAGGATCATCACGATACAGAACTTATCCAACTTCTTCCCAATCTCTTTCAAAGAATTAACTTCTAAAAAATCTTCAGTTCCTTAGCAAATTATGGAGCTTCAGCAATAAAAGAAGTCACGTCATGTTTGTTTAAGAGATGACAGTTTGAGAATCATTAAGATGTTGAATATCATTTGCAAAATTATTCTTATCCTTCTTCCAAAAGGAGTTACAAGTGTTGAATGCTCTAAGAGTTCCCAATATATTGGATTCTACATATTGCCACAACAAGGTACAAAGCTGAAAATCAGTTTTCATCCACTACTCAACTTTGTCTAATGGTATTTTACTATCATCTTCTTCCAAATTATTATGGAAACCTTTGACAAGAAACCAAAGTTCAACAAATGCAGACCAAGATAGGTTATCTTTCTCATTAAACTTTGCTGAAGTAATGGTTGGTAACCCAAACTAGGAGTGGGAAATCCCAAAGGCAATTTCAGATCAGAAACAGGGAATGAAGGGGCAAAAAGGGAAACCCTCATGGTATCCAAGAGAGCCTGAACTCCAGAGGAAAAAAAATAGGGTGGTAAAGGGAAATAAAGAGTTCAGTGTAGCACAAGTGGTGGTGCGACATCATTCCAGTAATGCAAGGCAACAAGGGGACAGCATGCCCGTAGATTAGCTACACAAGAAAGTTATCATGAGCAGAATCTGCCTCCTAGACTGCCTTGGTTCTCTTTTGCTCAAAAAGAGGTGCTCTAGATCTGGTGCTTGCTGGAGAAAACTGTGGTAGCTAGTGACAGAAGGCAGTGAACTACAAGCTAACCAGATGTTTGTCATAGAGAAATGGTGACACTAGCTGGTGGCAGACAGTGATGGACTCACGTTACAATGATAGAAAAGACGGGATTAACCCACCCTTATACCAAATTGAGAGAAAAATTTGGAAAATGCTTACGAGAGATTGTTTCATCTCTTGGCAAAGTTATTCATTTAAAGGAACCCTTATATTAAAGATATACAAAATAATAATGATCCAACTACACATAGGTCAAATAGGTAATACAATGCATAAGTTAACATATTTAACATGGTTAAATAATTATGACAGAAATATCATTAATTATAATAAAGTAAATATAAAGTATATTGCTTTGTGATGACAAACGTAATAGATAGTATAAAGTATATCATTAATTATAATAAAGTAAATATAAAGTAATATAAAGTATAATAAAGTAATATCACAGCAGAATAATAGATAGAAGATAGTATGAACTGGATCAAATCTAAAATGAACTAAATCTAGATACTTGTTTCTATACTTTAAAACTGAATGAAAGGTACATACTGCAATATAATTGCCAGATCCCGGATTGTACTTGACACAACATATGTTTGCTTTCATGTCTATATTTAGAACACTAGCTTCCTGATTTGTGCACCAAACTTTGACCTGCTTGAAAAGACACATATTAAAATAGATACCATGGTATCTGATTATTCAATCACTTCCAATCATACAACAGATACCATGCCAATACAAATTAAATTCGAGTAAGCAAAGTGCAAAAAAGTGGGAAAACTTTTAAAATCTGTAAAAGGCGAAGTTTAAATTAATATGTCACAAATATATTTTAAGTATGTTTCATTACAAAAATATTGGAAATTACAGAAGCAATCCAGGGAAATAGCCATCAAAACTACCAAATAAATGTTTGAGTACCTTGCAGTCATCACTACCAGATACAAGCATAGAGGGATCTGTTCTTGAAAAATCAACACTCCATGCTCGCTTTTCATGCTCTTCATATTCCATTAAACTCTGCAACAGGAAAAATAATAGCCATGGGTAAATATTCTGTAGAACATTTCGACAAGCATATAACCATCAAAAACGATATTAATGAATTAAGACAACAAAACAGCTGATACAAGAACAAACTGACCATGTGTATTCAACAGTTACCTTCCGAGTGGTTACATCCCAAACAGTCACAATTCCTTCATAATCACTGCTAGCTATTTGGTTCTTCGCATATTTATTCCAACTCAAGCAACTAAGTTTTGAACGTGTAGACATCTCCACAACTGGACAATGAGCATCTGTGGGTTCATTCACAACCTGGAAAGCAATAACATAGGGAAAGGTTATTTTGTATTCATAATCTATTATTATTTGTTTAAGAAATATTTAAAGGGTGAACCCTTACACTAGGTTCAAAAATCCTACAGAAAGCGTGCCTTATGCTTTGTTTAAATACACAACCCCTCAAGCATCATA
Organism: Vigna angularis; assembly: GCF_016808095.1. NCBI lineage: Eukaryota > Viridiplantae > Streptophyta > Magnoliopsida > Fabales > Fabaceae > Vigna > Vigna angularis. The sequence continues at coordinate 23,390,812 of NC_068976.1, forward strand.
TTATACATAGTGCACAAATTTCTCATTTTGGTTGTGTAGGTGCACTTAGTTATACTAGAACACAAATTTAACGAAAAAAAGACCATAAATCAAATAATTCCAATTTTCCAAGGAGATGCTTCTACTTTAAATGAAGTATGTGAAATTCTTTAATTCTTTCCGATTTTATGATATACTTCATATGTCCCATGAAGGGTTACTAATATGTTCTGTCAAATATCAAGAGGAGAATAAAGGTTTTGCTGAGAACAAGGTTTTGTAGTTGAATTAAAGACAAATCGGTCAAATTTAAAGACATTGTCTATGTAATAATATCAGTGAAAATTTCATCGTCATAAGTCATAAGAGGAATATGTTTTATTCCAAGTAAACTATGAAGGGACCCCACTACCACCTAAGAATAGATGAAACATCAATTAACAGATTCTATAAAAACACATTTTACAAAAGTGCTAACATTAACAATGAAAAGAGAATAAATAAAAAACTATATTTAAATTCGAAGTAATAGGGGATCCATCTTACAGCAGAAAAGTCAAAAACTTTAATGCGCCGAGAAACTCCCGCAGTAGCAAACAAATCATCATCACGGTCAAACTCTATGCTGCAACATACATGTTAAATCCACGCATTCAGAAAATATATTTATAAGAAAATTTGAGTACTCAAATATATGTATAAATGTAATATGGCCACTTTATTCAATGAATACAGTTTATTCTGCCTAACTTTATACATATAAAGTCCTACTTGTCTGCCAGAGTGCCTAGTATTATTATCTCAACGTGAACTATCTCCAGCATAAAATGTGAACAAGTATGAACAGCAAGTTTAGTACCAGCATGACAACACTGTCACGATATAGTACTCAGCCAATCACAACCCCATATTTTATAACCAATATGATAACAAAGGCCTTATACACTAAACTTTACATCAAAAAACTTGAAAAAAATGCCTATGATAACCATATATGAGAATTCCAATCTAGGAACATAACAATAATGAGAATAAAATTTTTATTAAAAGTCATTGCTTAAACTGTTCCAGTAACACCTGTGTCCAGACAGGTAGACACCACAGTTCATCAATGGAATAATTTCCAGCAAATTCACAAGTAGTAGGAGGGATATTGGGTTACTGATTATCAAAGGATTTTGCAGAGTCCAGATTTATGTATTGAGAAACTACTCGGCTATCTACTATACATTCTAAAAGGAATTATTGGTATCAGAGGACATCATGACAAAAGTTCTTCCATGGGTAAAGTTAAAAATACTGTTTAGACGTAGTTGGCATTACAAGAGCTTAAAGAATTCAAGCAAAGGTAAAGAATTATAACATACACCTTGAATTACCACCACTATTTGTTACAGATAATTCTTTGCATTTTTCTATTAGTTGTTAGAGATATTTCTCTTTGTATTTTTCTGTTAAGTGTGTCTTTTAGTTTGTTGTGTTTATTAAATGGATGGTGTAATCAGTTACAACTAACTCTTCCCAAAGGCTATTCTCTAGTCCTTATATATAGGTCTTCATATCGTTCTCTCGTCTATCATAATTTCCTTCTACATTTCATCCACTAATGACTTTTCTTACAATTTTGTTTGTGGATGCTTACTGTAGATTTACTAGGATTTTTCTTTTAAAACGCATATCAGACGCCTAGTCCATTTTCAACAGTTTCGATCATGGTTAAACTTCAGTTTAATACTAAAACTAAAGTCGGCAAATGGACAGGGATGATGAATTTCATCCTTTTCACGATTATCTTACTTCTATTAGCATTAATCAAAGAATCATATATCCTCATACACATCATCATAATGCTACTATTAAAGGAAAGCACCACCGTAGTCTGGAAATGATAGGTTACTGAACAGGGAACCTAATCAAGAACTCTCTTCTCACCGCAAAACACAAAGAAAAGAATGAAACTGAGTATTATTCACAGAAAGAAAGTTCTATACAATCTGGATACAGAGGCTTAACCCTCTTCACAGGTCACTACCTGTCAACAATGATCTCTCCAAAAGTCCCTTCTAACCGTACAATCAATCTATTTATACAATTTCTCTGCCTTCTATCCTAATCATGTTTCCCATTATATCCAAATACCCTATATCCTAACATTACACCCCGCTGCAGAACAACCTTGTCCTCAAGATTGGAATTGGGAGGCTTGGTCTCATGGCTGCTCTTCCTCGTCGGGTTACCATATGAAGGGAATCCATGGCTATGCCCTCCAATTCAAGTCAGGAGGCTTGGGTAGTGGCAAATCCTCCTCTTCTTCTTCGGCCAATATCAACATTTGTAATACCTTCTCCGAGCATTGATGGCCTGGACTAAACGGCCCTCCGCACCTAAAACACCTTCCCTCCTCCCTGCTCTTCACGAACTCCGAGTAAGGTAAGTTTCGGATATTTCTCCCCCTACCATCGAAACTAGGTTTCGCTATTCCGCTTCCCTGGGTCGCCTCCTTATCCATTGATCCTACACTCTCCGCTACCCCTCCTCGACCCTGCGCATCGCGAATGTGTTCGACTCACGCTACCACCCCGGTCGTCCTCCCCCACGAACTCTGATTCTTGATCGTCAGTCCGCCTCCGATCTTCGAAAGGTTACACAGCTTCTCCATGTTACGCGCGACTTGCATGGCTGTCATCAAATCTTGTGGATCATGCGGTCTCACGTGATCGCACACCTCTTCTTGGAGACCCGCCATGAAGTAACCCAAAAGTTGGTCTTCGGGAATTTTGGTCGTCTGTCCCACCAAAACTTCAAAATCCCGAATGTAATCGTCCACCGGCCCCGCCTGTTTAATGGCCGCCATCCTCTCATAGACTGACCCTCGAGTTCCCCCTCCGAACCTAATCACCATCGCTCTCTTCAACCCCTCCCAAGAATGGTTCTTGGTCTTCTCCCTCCAAAATCGAAACCAACTCCCTGCGTACCCCTCCATACTAATGAAAGCCAATTGTAATTTTTCTTCATCAGCCACTCTCTGAACTTCGAAGAAGTTTTCCGCCCTACTAATCCACGGGTATCATGTGTTGCAGCTCTTCCCCCTAAAGTGTTACATGACCGATTTGGCCATCCTCACTTTTCAAAGTTAAAAAAGATGTGTCCTGAACTTAGTGGTCTTCAAACTTTAGAATGTGAGTCTTGTCAACTAGGAAAACATGTTAAATCTGTCTTTCCTAAAAGGTCTCAATCAATGTGTAATTCTAGTTTTTCTATTATTCATTCTAATGTCTGGGGACCTAGTCACGTCTCTTCTTTTGGTTTTAGGTATTTTGTTACATTTATTGATGAGTATTCTAGATGTACTTGGGTTTATCTAATGAAAGATCGCTCTGAATTGTTACCCATCTTCACATCCTTTTTGAATGAAATCCAGAACCAATTTGGTAAGTCATTAAAATCTTAAGAAGTGATAATGCTAAAGAGTATTTCTCATCCACTTTTTCTGCAATCCTTAGCTCCCATGGTGTTTTGCATCACTGGGGGATGCCATCTTAACTGCATGTTTTCTTATTAATAGGATGCCCTCCTCCTCTCTCAATAATAAAGTCCCTTTCTCCATTCTCTTTCCCAATGATCCTCTCTTTCACACCCCTCCTCGAGTCTTTGGTTGTGTATGTTTTGTTCACGACATGTCTCCGGGGCTAGACAAGCTCTTCGTTCGTGCGATCAAATGTGTCTTTTTGGGCTATTCTCGGCTTCAAAAAGGGTACCGGTGTTACTCTCCTGAAACCAAGAAGTACTACATGTCTACCAATGTTACATTCTTTGAACAGACACCTTTCTTCTCTCCATCTGTTCAAGATGTTCCTATCCTCCAACAAGTCCTTCCTCTTCCAGTGGTTGAGTCCAATATCTCCAATGTCTCAGTCAATCCAAGTCATGCTCAAGGTCCTCCCGAACCTTCCTCTCCACATATTGATATCTTCCGACACAGTACTCCGATGGGTAGTCCTCTTCCAGAAAATGGTGGATCTCCTCCTTCGGATTCTTCTCCCTCACCGCCTCCTGGTGAAGATGATTCTGGTTGGCCCATTTCTCTCAAAAAAGGTACTCGTTCCACTCGAAACACTCATCTCATTTATAATTTTCTTAGCTATCACATATTGTTGCCCTCCTTTTATTCCCTTTTATCCTCCGTGTCTTTTGTGATTATACCCAAAAATGTGAAAGAAGCACTTGACCACAGTAATACTTGGGAGCTTGTGCCACTTACCCCGGGCAAAAAGGATGTTGGTTGTCGATGGGTATATGCAATTAAAGTCAGCCCTAATGGTGACATTGATAGGCTAAAATCCCAGCTAGTTGCAAAAGGGTACACTTAGGTTTATGGCCTTGATTATTGTGACACCTTTTCTCCCATGGCTAAGATGACTACCATTCGTCGTTTCTTTGCAATGGCAGCAATTTGTCATTGGCCACTTCATCAATTGGATATCAAAAATGCCTTTCTCCATGGTGATCTTGAAGAAGAAGTTTATATGGAGCAACCTCCTGGGTTTGTTACTCAGGGAGAGTCTGGTATGGTTTGCAAATTGCACCGATCTCTATATGGGCTCAAGCAATCACCACGTGCATGGTTTGGAAAATTCAGCTCTATTGTTCAAAAATTTGGACTAAAACGCAGTGAAGCAGATCATTCAGTCTTTTATTATCATTCGTCTCTCGGGAAATGTGTTTACTTAATAGTATATGTTGATGATATAGTCATTACAGGAAATGATACTGTTGGAATATCTCAATTGAAGGAGTACTTGTGTAGACATTTCCAAACCAAGGATCTTGGAAGCCTCAAATACTTCTTAGGCATTGAAGTAGCTCAGTCAAAAGATGGAGTTGTAATCTCCCAAAGGAAGTATGCTCTGGATATTTTGCAAGAAACAGGCATTATTGATTGTAGGGTTGACAGTCCTATGGACCCAAATCAAAAATTAACAACAGAAGGTGAGTTATTCTCCTACCCGGAGAGATATAGGAGGCTAGTTGGAAAACTAATCTATCTCAGTATTACAAGGCCGGATCTATCTTTTGCAATTGGAGTGGTTAGTCAGTTCATGCAAGCTCCATGTGTTGGCCATTGGAATGCTGTCATTTGCATTCCAAGGTATGTGAAAAAGGCTTCCGGGCAAGGACTGTTATATGAAGAAAAAGGAAGCCTTCAGGTATCAGGATATTGTGATGCCGATTGGGCAGGTTCTCCTATGGATAGACGATCTACTACTGGATATTGTGTTTTCCTTGGAGGAAACATTATCTCATGGAAAAGTAAGAAACAGAATGTAGTGGCTCGATCAACAGCTAAAGTTGAATATAGGGCAATGGCGTCACTAACATGTGAACTTATATGGGTGAAGCAGTTCCTTCAAGAGCTTAGCTTCTGTGACATCCAGAGTATGAAGATGTATTGTGATAACCAAGTTGTTCTTCACATTGCATCAAATCTAGTGTTTCACGAGAGAACTAAACATATAGAAATTGATTGTCATTTTATTCGGGAAAAGTTATTGTCAAAAGAAATATGTACCGAGTTTGTTGGATCAAATGACCAACTCGCAGATGTGTTGACTAAGTCATTAAGGAGACCTCGGATTGAGTTTATTTGTTCCAAGCTTGGTACATACAATCTGTATGCTCCAGCTTGAGGGGGAGTGTTAGAATAATTACTGTTATATATCATCATTAAGGCTTGTCTGCTAGACCATTAATAAGTTGTACCTAGTTCTGTACCTAGAGGTCTAGTGCAGACTTTTGATGTTCCATGTACTCTTGTGTTTTCAATATATATAGAAGATAATGAGAGGGATATGTTAAGCCCTCAAGAATATATTTTATCAGTTTTAATCTCAAGTGAAATCACTTACCCTCTACTATTGTTAACTGTGTTGTACCATTCATTCTTCTTTTCAAGACAGAACCTGATTATGGATTTCTCAAGACTTTTGGATGCACTTTGCTTGCCTTTTCTTAGACCATATAATGCAGACAAATTGGATTTTCAATCTCAAGAATGTCTCATCCCTGGATACCCAGCATCTCACAAGGGTAACAAATTCTTATCTCCTTTTGACCGACTTTACTTTTCTGAATATGTTATTTTAAATGAAAACAGGTTTCCCTATTTTGAACTCTTTAAACCCGTTAAACCTGCTTCCACACCTTTTTCTACTATTTAATCCAATATGTCAATAATCTCATCACAGAAACCGTCTTCATCACCCGAACCACTTAACCTATTTCAAACTCTTCACTTATATATCCATCCGTACCCAATAAAATAATGCTTCTGATGAAACATGCAATGCTTACTAAAGCTTTATCTCCTACCAGATTTCTTTCTCTACCATTCAAACCCATTCCGGTTGATCTACTTACTGTGTCTCACCCACCCTGAGCTTGGGGTATCAGGTTTTAGAGATATTTCTCTTCCTATTTTCCTGAGTTGGTAGAGATATTTTTCTTTGTATATGATAGTGGGTGAAATCAATAACAACCATAAAAGTGTTTTTACTAAATAAAAGATGAGTGGTGATACAGAACATTGACTTTTCCAGTTCGTAGAGTTGATGAGTGAGGAAGGTGTGGTGATTGGGTTGGCGAGATGTGTGATGAAAAGAGAAGAAAATGTGAGCATTTGATGTTATGGAGACAGCCATAATTATTTTTTATGGGTCTATTTTTTGTTCTTTTAATTATTATAATAATAAATAATTAAAAAATATTGTTAATAATAATAAATAAAATCATCTTTCTTTATCCTCAATTCTTTCCAACCAAAAAGTTTCTCCTTCCACTCAATTCTCATCTATTTCTCTTCTTTTCTTTTATATTCCACTCCCACTATTTTTTTCCCCTCTACCAAACGGAGCATTCAAGTTAAATCAGTGAATGGGGCAATGATGATAAATAACGTTAACTATTGAAGATAATCACAGTCACGTTAATATAGGAAAAATTCGTTTGCATCCAATATTAAAAAGAAAGAGAAATAGAATTTCATCCCAACAAAATGCTCTCGTATATCTGATGATACACATTATTAAAATATTACAACGCCACATATTACTGATTAAATTAAAAATACAACTATAGTTTACCCATAGCATGCTTTTCTGAGTTATGTCAACCACAACGCAATAAGTGACAATAGGTTGGAACTGAATGAATATCAAAACGCAAGTGTTCTATAAACAATTTCAAAATTCACCTGGACACTATATTTGCTGAATGAAATATATCCCCATGTCTTAGTTCTGCAATGACTCTCAATCGACTGTTTCAAATGAAGCAAAATGGTTAGAGATAACTGTATATAGCTAACTAAATATAGTAGTAATTGATATTAAGCCCAGAATTTTTTGTTAAGAACCCCATTGGAAAGGTAGAAATGAAAGAACGATTTATTTAGTGGCCAGAACTGAATAAAGCAAGGAAGGAGACCTTCCTTAGTTAATACAAGATACAATTTCCTACATGACTGCTTTCTTCCTCACGAAGCAGTGCCTGGCTACAAAATCAAGGCCATCTAATTGAACCTACTCGAATAATCTAACAGAAATCTTAACTGTTCCTAACCAATTTGACTCTCTTTCACTCTCAATGCAAAGTACCCTTTGACCCTCAAGTCCTAAAAACTGGATATTTGAATAAACTGATAACTATACCTGTAGCGTGTGAAAGTTGTCAAGACTGACTGAAAATCTTCAAGACCAGCACTATAACCTTCTCGACTTATGAGACTCATTTCCCTTTCTTGTTGGCTATGGGGCTTATCAGCTGCATGTCGTCGCTTTTGTAGGTAACACTCTTGTAGATCATTAAACTAGACCACGGGAAGGGAATAAAAAAGGAAAGGATTCAGGGAGGAAAAAGTAAACCAAGTTTATGGTTGCAAATTCAGAGATAAAAATAAAATAATAAAAAAAAAAGGTATATGCTAAAACTCTTTACAAAATTCATGACCAAAGTCACATGACAATAATAAAGAAACTACTTTTCTAAGCTAGCTAAGTTTTTAAAGGTATTTCGTTTCTATGACTGATAAGACATTCATTTTAATTGAGATTGATTATAAATTTGTATCTCGAGAAATTGTATCATGATACATTGATATTTGTGTCTGTCTTAATTAGTTAATTCTAGTTATGGTCTCAAAAACAAAGCCTGCAAGGGTATTGAATTAGAGATAATTTGCTTAATGCATTACTAGCACTATTACATAAATATAACGTCTTTAGGTCAACGAGAGTTTCATAACATATGTGGCTGTCAATGTGCGTACAGCACAATCATGATACAGTTGAATCTTAAAGCATGACTCATAGATCTATATCTTATTGTCATCAATTTTATTTTTCTGTAAAATGATAAGTATCCTTTAAATCTGTTTCCTTGCTAAACTCCTCAATGTATACTACTTACACCACTTAGATCATTTCTTATTTTTTTTGCCTTTGTTGTCCAGACACATAGTTCACAGGAGCTCCATATTGATATTTGCTAACCATCTTTTTGCATACAAGCCATCCCTATTCAATATCTACCCAATATACAGCTTTTAGAATTTAAAAAAACAAGATTTCTACCTTTTATCATGTCAACTAACTCTTTTAGCCTTCGCGCATCCTAAATTTGTAGCTGTCTTTTTAAGTTCTGTAGAACCAAACAGCCTGGGAGCTAAGTCTAAGTCTCTCCTAATATGTGCTATAGCCACATTAATTCAGAAGCTAGTGGCAACATAAATGACCAAAAATTAAATATAAAAAATGAAGAGTCTAAGCTCAACTTGTGTTGATCAAGCAGAAAATTTCAACATTATTGTTCGTACATTTGAATGGGTCATGTTTATGAAAAAGTGCAGAACTACTTCTGGAATAAATGATTCCCAAAAATTACAATTTTTTTTAAAAAATTCGAAGTTAAGATTTAAATCTTTTTCCAAAATTATAATTGCTTTTACCCATCATGAAAATAAACTTATTCTGAGGCAAAAAGCTTTTAATAAAATATCTGAAACCAATTGACATAGAAATAAAAATAGAAATGTAAAATTCTAGGCATGGAATATTAAACCAAGAAAACCTGTGTATGGACCCTCTTTTTTCTAACTAGGGCAAGACCCGATTGATTTATATGTGGTGAATCTGATCCAGTGACGGCATCCCTTCTCTGAACTCCATGCCCGTGAGAGTTAATTTGGGACTTTCCATCATTTTTCTTAGTATGGCTGCCTGACGACAGCCCTCCTCGACGAAGATTTAGCGGACTAGATATAAGGCCACTGCTGCTTTTGTCCAGTGACGAATGCCACGATTTTCTTCCACCGGAATCATCAAGCATTTGCAATTTTACAGAGTACCTGTCTCGTGCTCGATACAAATCCATTCTATGTTTCTCTACAGAATTAATGTCCTCTTTTATAAATTGGAGATCAGTTTGAACCTAAAAGTGAAAATTTCAAACACCAATTGTAGCAATAAGCAGAGATAAATGTAACAGAAATCAGTAGTACTATAAAGACCAACTAGTGCAAAAAGAAGAAAGAAAAATTGAAAATATTAGCAACTAAGCAATAATTTAGGGTAGAGAGAGATTGCAACCAGCACACCTCCTTCAACTCATCAACTTTTTGCTTGCGTAAGCAATGTAGGAAATCTAACAATATTTGCATATTTCTCTCTGCTTCTTCTTGCTCCATTTTTCTTTTCTTTTCAGCAAGAAGTGACAAAAGAGTGTCTAGCTCTTTAATTGTCACATCACAACCCTGTATTAAAAACATAAAAAACAGAAAAAGGAATCACAGACAAGATAAAGCATCAACGATATCCACAGTTTCATGTGAAACAGAAATATATAATAATCTAGTGATCTTCAATATTCTAAATTGTATGAGCTCCAAACAAAAAACGATATACAGCTGGTTCCACAACTTAAATAAAATCCATTCCAAAATTATATTCAACAATAAAATGACATGAGTTAAAAACAAATATTACATTCCTTGATCTAGCCTAGTGACATACAATAAAAAATGCAAGAAATATATAGAGTAAAGAATGTCAAAAACCAATTTCAGACCAAAAGTTGTTAGCCCTGTTCAAATTATGGCTGTTATAGTATTGTACAGCAAACATAAAGCTGTTTCTGGGAGTACCTATCTATAGATTAAGGAACACAGGTTGTAACCTTCCTCTTTGAGCTGTACTTGTACACGTTCTTTTATAGATATACATGTACATCAGCGGAGAATACACACAAATTTTTCAACATTTCAAGTTAGTATCAAGAGCCATGTCACCAGACCACCTCTTGTTCACTTTCTCCGGCAATCAGCTATTGCCGTTTTGTCTAATAAAGTCATGGTTAGGTGTGCCTTGAGGAGTGTGAGCCAACCTCAATGGTAGCCTGACCAAAAGCTCTTTGACATGTTGATTACCACAGCCCCTCACCAAACGTGTGTGTCCCAAGGGTCGCCTTCACCACTCCAGCACCGGAATCACACCATATCACCGTTGTTCATTTCATCAACATCTTCTAGGTAGGTTTCTTCCCTTATCCTCCTAGTTCATTGCACACAACTCTCTCCCCTTATAGACAGGGTTTCTTCCCCTCATGGCGAGGTTTTCCCCCTCTCTCCTCAAATTTGTCTATGGGTATTGTCTTTGGAATGCCCACTAGTTTTTCTCCACTATTATCGCGACAAAGCTCAATTACAAAAGCTATTCATCTTAGTCCACATTCATGGAGTCATGGTTCCTTGATCAAGGATATAGTGACCATTTGGTAAAGGAAGTTTATGTTGTTCCAAATGAAGAAAAATCTCAAAGGTAAATAATCGATTTCCAATTACATGTTGCTTTATGACAGTCAGATGATCAGAATGTCTCAGAAATTCATAGATCCTTTAAGACATGTTCATTTTGGAAAAAAATGTGCCGGATATTTCTAGTAATAAACATTCAACATCTCTCTGATGCAACTCAAAGAGTAGTCTCTCTCACATAGACCAATCACGATATGATCTCCCATGTAGCAAAGGCACTAGCAATAGAAGAAGAATTATCGAGATTTGTTGTGGCTAATTTATTGAAGAATGTCAACAAAAAATGTGATAAGTTATACATGGTCTTAATTCTAAGAATTCTATGCTCAGATTTTGATCATGTACATGACCAAATTTTAATTGGTGATCAAATTCTTTCAATGAACAACTTAGTCACTAAACTTCTTTGGGTGCCTACCTTGTTGACAAATGAAAATTCAATTGAAGTTATTTACACATCAACAATGGTATCACAAGAAAGTGGAGGAGGTCAATGCAACCGAGTAGGACATAGTGACTAGAGTGGTCATGCTCAATGTAGATACTGCAAAAGAATGGGTGTCATACGCAAGAGAGTTGGAACTCCTCGAATGGTTTTCTGACAAGGACTACCAAGAGTAACTAAAACATGTTTTTTTTCTCATCCTCTGTGGAAGCTCCTATGTCCATTCAACATGTTCTCCCTTTTCCAACCTTTAGTCCTCTATAGATTCCAACTTTAATTCAAACCAATCTAACATTGCCCCGTGACCTTTCCTTACATACCAATGCAAGACACAACTCCTCCCACTCTTTCAAAAGTCTCGCATAATACAAATCCTCCTCCAACACCTTCTCCTACCATGGATCCTTCTCCATCAACTCTCACATGAATCCACTTCAAATTGGTCTATTACTCTTAAGGAAAGGTATTTGATCTACTCATAATCCATATCCTATTTATAATTTGTTGGGTTATCATCACTCGTCTACATTGTATTCTTCTTTTGCTTTTTCTTTGTTTGTCCCCATTGTTCTAAAATTATTCATGAGACACTTAATCATCCTAGATGATGACAAGCTACGATTGATGAAAAGCAAGCTCCTACAAAAAAGTGGCCCGTAAGAGATTGTTCCTCTTCTATTTGGAAAGAAGACTGTTAGAAATCCCACATCGACTAGAAATAAGGCTAATTTATAATATATAAGTGGATGCAAACCTCATCTTACAAGTCGGTTTTGTGGGGTTGATTTAGGCTTAAAGTCCACTTTTTAAGATGGTATCAGAGCTACTAGACATGCCACCATGCATGACGAAAAAGGAACAAATCCAGGAAAACAAGCGACCTTGACTCCTGAATTGCTACCATGTTGTTCCACCCGCTATCAAGTCGTTATTGGACCACCCATTAATGTCTAGTCTCACACTCGAGATGTATATACCTTGACGTGAGGGGGGGTGTTGGAAATCCCACATCGACTAGAGATAAGGCTAATTTATAATATATAAGTGGGTGCAAACCTCACCTTAGAAGCCAGTTTTGTGAGGTTGAGTCAGGCTTAAAGTCCACTTCTTAACAAAGACTATTGGTTGTAAATAGGTCTATGCTAATAAAGTTGGACCTAATGGTGAAATAAATTGCCTTAAAGTTCGGTTGGTGGCAAAAGGATATATACAAATTTATGGACCTGACTACAATGACAATTCTATTGGTGAAAAACAAGCTCCTACAAGCATTGGCACGTAAGAGCTTGTTCCTCTTCCATTTGGAAAGAATACTATTGGTTGTAAATAGGTCTATGCTATTAAACTTGGACCTAATGGTGAAATAAATTGTCTTAAAGTTTGATTGGTGGCCAAAGGATATATACAAAATTTATGGACCTGACTACAATGACAATTCTTTCTCATGGCCAAAATCAACATTGTTAGATGTTTTCTTGCAATGGCTATTATTGTCATTGGACACTTCCCCAACTTGATATTAAACTTTATGACATTAAACTTTATAACATTAAACTTTATGGTGATCTTGAGGAGAAAACTTACATGGAGAAATCTCCTAGATTTGTTGCTCGGTAAAAGTCTGGTGTTGTGATTCCACTAAGCAATAACCCCAAGCTTAATTTGGTAAATTAAGTTATATTATGGAGGCTTTTGGATTGAAGCAAAGTGAGACAAATCATTCAATTTTCTATTTCCATACTTCTCCTAGGAAGTTTGTTAATATATTAGTCCATGTTGATACCACTAGGACCTCTCTAACCAAAGGAGCATTTAATTAGCCATTTTCAGACTAAAGATCTTGGTTTTTGAAATACCTTTTGGGTACCAAAGTTAGTCAATCATAGGAAAGTGTTATCATTTCACCAAGAAAATATGCTCTTGACATTCTATAGGTTAGTGAATTGCAAGCTTATTAATAGTCCCACGGATCTTTTTGAGATGGTGTATGGGAGAGCTCCACCTTCCCTTAGTAGGTTCGTACCGGGGGAGACTCCAGTAGAAGCAGTGTCCCAGGATTTATTGACGAGGGATGAGGCTATCAAACAGTTGAAATTTCATTTGAATCGAGATCAGGAGCTGATGGTGCAGCAAGCAAACAAAAAGAGACGACCAGCAGACATAGAGGTGGAGGACTGGGTTTACTTGAAGATTCGCCCTCACAGGCAGTCCTCTATGCCCTCAAGGCTTCATCCGAAATTAGCAGCTCGTTACTACGGCCCTTTTCAAGTGTTGCAGAAGGTGGGAGAAGTAGCGTATAAGCTCAAGTTGCCGGAAACAACTAGGATACACCCAGTCTTCCATGTGTCCCAGCTAAAGAAGGCAGTGGGCGAAAAGCAGGTGGAGAAGGAGCTGCCACCAGAGTTGCAGGCTGAAGGACCTTCCTTTCGCCCAGTCAAACTCCTGGACAGTAGACAGATTCAACAGGGAGAAGAACTGGTGCAGCAAGTTCTGGTGGAATGGCAAGAGGGAGGATGAGAAGGAGCAACTTAGGAGGATAGGAGTACTATGGAAGACCAATATCCTGAGTTCAACCTTGAGGACAAGGTTGTTAAAGGAGGGGAGAGTAATGTTAGAAGATGGAGAGTTTACGAGAGAAGGAATAAAACATTAAATGCCTAACTGCCTTAGCAGTTAGGAGGAGCGGGGTTATTGGTTGTATAAATAGCAAATAAACAATGATAGTTGTTTTGTTGATTGTTTGATTATAGTTCTAACAAGATTTGTCATCCTGAAGGGGGAGGTTAGGGTCTCTCTATTTTCCTATACATTGGATTCTTACTGTGATAATACAAGAAGAGGTTATTCATTCTTTCTGACTTGTTGATCTGGGGTGTTAGAGAGAGTTTTACCTGGGTTTCTTGATAGGAAACCTAACACAAGGATTGTTGTATGAAGACAAAGGAAATACTAAAATGAAGGGTATTGTGATGAAGATTGGGTGGGTTATCCCATTGACTAAAGATTCACCATATGATACTGTGAATTCATTACAGGGAACATTGTCCCTTGGAAGAACAAGAAACAAAATGTTGTTTCCCAATCTGATGCAGAAGTTGGATATAGATCTATGGCTCTAGCTACTTGTGAACTTATGTAGATTAAACAACTCCTTCACGAGTTGAAATTTTGTGAAGTTGAGCAAATGAAGTTGTATTGTGCTAATCAAGCAGCCTTTCATATTGCTTTCAATCCTTTGTTTCATGAAAGAACCAAACACATAGAGATTTATTGCCATTTAGTATTGGATTTATCAGCCACGACCAGCCTCCATACATTTTCACTATGTTCCTGAGAAGACCTAAAATTGAATTTATATGTTTCAACCATGGTGCATACAATTAATATGCTTTAGCTTGAGGGAGAGTTTTAAAAGTATGACTCCTCTGCAGCTTACATAAAGTTGTTTTTGGGATGTACTTGTACTCAGCTTTGTATACATACATATATATATACACAAACACAAACACGTATATACGTCAGCTGAGAATACATAATCACTGATTTTTCATCACTTTAAGTAGCACAAACAGTTTTGGCATTGGGGTTCCTTAAACAAGGTCTACAGTTCAATCCCTGGCTTGGACACAAAGTTAAGGTACTACTTTACCTCAAAAATTGTGACCCACTACGAGGGAGACTACACCTCCTGGTTATACCAAAAAGGAATAAAACCCGCTCCAGTTATAATATAATCCTCTTCCATCTGCTCTACTATTATTAGATGGTCCAATTATAGAAACATCTACAGACATTCTTCTACGCTTATATTCATAATTTAACAGAACACAAAAAGTAAGATGAACAGACTAAGATACAACAAAAACCTCTTACTATTGCACAAGTAACATGTTCACCAATGGACAAATTCTAATCAAGAAAAAGAGTGAAAGCACAACTAACCTTTTGCAATGCCTGCCGGAAATGTTCCACAGGTGAAGCAGTTTTTGATATTTGACGCGCAGAAGTCTTCTTCAGTAGCTACAATGAGGTACATAAACCGTACAACAATGAGCTGCATTTCCAATATATTTGGAAGATAAAAGTCACACTCAAAAAACTACGACGTTTCAGTCGGCAACATTGCAAGTGTCAATAATTAATTACAAGCGCCAAAAGAAAGATCAAAATACTCCAGACAGCTTCACTCGCAACACACATTCTGCTGAAAACTTAACGATTCTTCTCTTAAACACAGGGTTTAAGAAAACTCGCAAGCGAAAATCAATTCAAGTTTCGGTGCAAAAGCAACGGAACTATAGAGGAGGTGATGAACGAATCACACGCTAAAAGTTTTAGTAAGCAACATTACAAGGAGAAATTAGTAATTACAAGCACTACAAGAGCAAACAGAAAGATCTAGGGACTCGAACCAGCATTTTTCGCCACACACATTACTCACAAAAATAAAATAAAAGTAAAAATAAAAAACTAAACGATTCTTCACTTTCCGGAAACTCGCAAGTGAAAACGAACATTGCATAATGAAACGTAAGTATATTCTATAGAGAAGAGGATAAAAAGGAAGCGAACCCTGTCGAGTAAAATGTTAGGGAACAAGTTGGTGTTGGTGAGGTAGTGGCCGCAGCAAGGGCAATCGTTCTTGTTGCGGAGGTGAGTGATGATGCACATGTAACAGAAGCTGTGGCCGCACGCGGTAAGGAACGCGTCCTTGATGATCTGCATGCAAATCGGACAGAGAAAGTCCCTGTCCGGCTCCGACGTGGAGGCCGGGAACGTGTCACCAGATGCGGCGGCGGATGCGCCTGTGTCGGCGGCGGCGGCTCTGGAAGCCTCCGGTTTGACGACGGCGGGGACGAGAGGCCCCGCGGAGAGCTCTTCCATGAGGTTAGTTACTTTTTTTTATCGCAGAGTTGAGGTTGAGAACTTGATAGTTGTTTTGGTTCGGCTTTGGGATTTTGGAGAGAGTGAAAGAGAGAGAGAGAGAGAGAGAGAGAGAGAGAGAAAGCGTGTGGGTGTGATGGCTTGCTCTTGAGATTTGAGGGAGAGAGGAAGGGAGTGGGGCCCACATTGTAGTGATGTGAGGGTGAGAGAACTCCACGTGACGGATACGCTAGCACCATGATGTTGCAAGCCACGTCACAGAATGCCAACCTCCAGTGCTAATATAAATAAAGCAGAAAATAAAAACATAATGAATATCAACATCTATTTAGTGGTGGATGATACATGAACATTCATTTTTAAAATTATTTTATTAAACAGTTTAGGATTGTAGAAAGATAGAAAGGCTGAACGTATAAATATTTTTCTTTTTTATTGTAAGACATGCCCAATAAATAGAAATTTATAGATCTGAGTTGAATATATATGAAGAAAATTATTATTTATAATAGTCTATTTTTCTTGAGCAGCCTCTCATTGTACACAAAATTAAATATCTTTTGTCTCAATTTTATAACTTTCTGATAAAATTCATTAATAATATGTATACAAAAATCAGCACAGTAGATTAAAAGTTGTGCGATTAATTTTCGAATTTATTTTATTTATCCGTTGAGTTTCATGTTTCTGCTAGACTGTAATCTCGTTTTCCTATAAGATCACACGAAACGGAAGCGGCATATTCGTTATGTTTGGAAGATATAATGGTTATGCATAAAAAGGATAGCTGTGAGTTTAAGAAAAACAAAATCTGTGATTTTTACAAATTTAAAATTTATTTAAAAAATAAATTACGTAACTTATTGTAACACACTTAAAAAAAAGATAGCATCTCTTTATGTTCAATACTTTTTTATCCAAATTAACATTATTTATGACTTTTTCGAATCAACTTTCTAGTCTATTTTGATACTTTTCACATTTTACAATTTGTTAGTAGAGGAGAAACTATATTTAATTGACTATTTTTTGAATTTTTGATAATAATAAATATTAGTGTAATTAAATAAGATAAAAAAGTAATAAAATAATTATAATTTTCAAAAATCATATATCACTATGAACTATGAACTTTGAGAATGAAAATAATTATTTTTTATAGTAAATATCATTTTAATCTTCCTTAAAAAGTATCTCTCTTATATTTATTTTTTATTGTGTATTTACCTTTTAATATCGGGATTGACTAAAGTATTTGAAAAAAGAAGTAAAAATTTAGCAAAAAAAAATATCTATCACATTAAAAATAAAATATCGTTTTAACCATATATGTCAGTGTTAGATAGTTATAATGAATTTGGAAAGTTGACGGGAGATAGCGGTAGCAGTTAGTAGTATTAATGCATAAAGGTTTGTACAACAAAACAATGAAAGGTCGGACTCACCTTTTGTAAAACATCCTTCCATTAATTGAGGGTAGGTACGTATGATGATATTTTGTGGATTGGTTTAGACCAAAAATTGTATATACATCTTTCACTTGTATAACAATAAATAAATAAAACAATGATGTGTATTTTACGTGATAATGAGTTAAATTTTTAATACGTTCATGATATAAAATTAAAACTTATACTATTTTTAAGTGGATATTTTAAAAGCCAATACATTCTAAGTATATGATAAATTGATTGTGTAAATATTTTTCACGTTAGATTAATTTATTCTAATTAGAACTAAAGAAGAAAAGGTTACATTTGTTAATATCTTTTTTTTTTCAGCCTCTATAGGTAGACTTTTCCAACTCATCGATGTCGACATAGATATTTTGTTTTATTAAGTAGAGGTTGACATACATCTTTTTTTTGAGAAAATATGATCATAATAAATAAAAATAAAAGTTTAAATAAGTTATAAATATCTAATATATTAAAGTGTTCATGTCATTGATTTTGTAAATCTTTTATATTTTTGTTCAAAATATTTTTGTCTATTTTTTCAAATAAAGTGACGTATTACATTATATAATATTTTTCTTATGTATTTGTTCGTTATTTTTTTAATATTTAGTTTAAGAAAAAAAATGACATTTTTGTAACGTTTATATTGGATTTTAATTATGATTTTTACTAAGTTTGTAGTGTAGTGTTTGAATAATATCTCAACTCGTTTTTTTATGTAACATTACTATTTCTTATCAGTGTTTTTGTTTTTCATGGCTATAAGCGCTGAATTAATAAGATTGTAGGGGTGATATCCTTCCTTTGATGCTTGGCTCTAGAGAGGGAAGAACCCGGATAAGACTTCAAAGTGAAAGGTCAGTGTAATTTTTCTAGTCCTCCATGCAATTAATATATTTAGCGTTGAACACCAACTCTTTTTCGCTAAGCGCTAGCATTACATAGGTCAAACCTGGAAACTCAACATCCAATGCTAAGTGGCAGAATCCCAGCATCAAAGACAATTATGTTCAGAAAAATGTAGCATTGAGTGGCTTAAACGCTTAGCGACACATATGTTGATGTGGCAATATCTTCATTTTCTTCCATCTTCCATTTTGTAAGCTTGAGCTCTTCATGACAACAAAAAGTTAAACCCATTTTGTTGGAGTAGATGTAACCACTAAACTCTTGTGTGTTTTGCAAATGTTTTATGTGGTCATTCATAGCTTAATGCTTTGTTCATTGGGTATTGGAAAATATCTTTTGAAACTTATACTTGAAACAAGATACCTAATGGAGTTTGTATCTAAGGATGGAACTTAACCCATTAGTTTTCTTAAATCCTAGTTCATAAAATGGGCTTGCTTATTCAAGGGATTGACTTATAATAAGGAAACATAATCTCGTTCTACTAAGGAATAAGGGTTTGAATAGACTTGCGGGTCGACATTAGGATATTAATGGCAAGGATGTGAGTTTTTATATCCATGGAAAACTATATTCAATCTTATCAGTTTACTACTTGAACGATTTGATACACTTACCAAAAAGTTAACACTCATGCTCTAATTTACCATGTTGTTAAACTTGTATGAGCAAACTCATTTCTTTGAAAACTTAGAAAAAAAAAACATAAAAAAATATATTACTCCTCTTTGTAGTGACAATACGTGCTTCCTACCAAGGTAAAAATTAAAAATAATATCAACAAGGATCACAACAAAAAGTAAAAGACTTTGAAAATTTATCTTATGAAACCATTATTTTCACATGCATGAGGATATTTGTGTGAGTGCAAGCTAACACCTAATGAACATGTTGATTTCACCACTTTCAGTTAGCATGTATGAGTCATAACTCCTACAATTAGGTGTCCTCTTCAACTTTCAATATACACCATAACATTATCATCACATTTAATAACATGTTCCCTTTTCTATACCACTACTTACTTTGGCTTTTGTTTCTCGTCATACAAAATAATTTTAGTTTATAATATCACCTTAAAGAAATGTGTTTTGTATTTTAATTATAATTATAAAAACGTGTTGGAGTTTTAACATATCATTGTTGTTGTAAATTCCTCAACCAACATGTTATCATGTGTTAAGAAAATTTAATCAATACACTGTTAACATGTTGGCAACATGTCAATAATAACAATAATGATCATGTCACTCATTAATGGAAAGATCAAATGGAAAAGATCTTGGACAAAGAATTTTAAAATTTAATACATAATTGCATGAAAAAATTTAATGGATACTCAATTTTTTTAAGAAATTAAAATTTACTTAGGTTAGAAAAAACTTAAGAATTATTTGGATGATTTCGTGGATAGAAAAGGTCATTTGCAAAAAAGCAAAGTATGTAATAAGTGGTGTTTCTGATAAAATATGTGCTAACTTAAGATTGCTAACTCAATATTGTTATTAGCTACTGAATCAATTTTACATTTTTGTTCACAAAGATTAAACTAAAATTTGTATGTTACTATCAGTTTGCTTTAACCAATTTTAAGAAAAAAAATTAAAATACTAACTTATATATTATTATTTGATGCATTCATAATGATTATTTTAAAATAACTATTTATTATATGATACAATTAGACTATTAGTTTTTTTAATATGATAAAATTATTAATATCTTTTAAAATAATTTTAAATAAAATAGATAAATAAATTATTGATTATAAAATTAATGAAAAATAGTTAATAAATATTTTTTATTTTAAAAATTATATATATATATATATATATATATATATATTAAACGATTTTTTATGTTTTAAAACCTTTAATATATGTTAAATGATAATAAAATATTATATATTTCTGTGATAGATTTTAATTGTCAAAATATGATAAAATATTATACAATAAGAGTAAAATTTGGACGG
Source organism: Vigna angularis (assembly GCF_016808095.1). Lineage (NCBI taxonomy): Eukaryota > Viridiplantae > Streptophyta > Magnoliopsida > Fabales > Fabaceae > Vigna > Vigna angularis. Next base: position 23,411,328 of record NC_068976.1, read on the forward strand.
TTTTTAATTATTAGTAAATTTTTTCTAAAATAATATCAACATTTAAATTTTTGTTGTCACAAATACTTTTTAACATATAATTTTGATAATTATTTTAATTGTCAGAAATTTTATTTTCGATTATTTTTAACTGTTAAAATCTACAATTTTAACTTTTACAAATGTACACTTTTGTTACTGAATTATTATACAAGTTCTTGTTTAGTTGAAAACATCATTTTGTGGTTCACATAACTTCCTTGTCTATCTTTGTTCTTCTCTCATTTTGAATTATTTAAGAAAATAATCTAGATTTTTCAAATCTTTTTAAGAAAATAATCTAGATTTTTCAAAGCTTATTAAGATTGAACATTATGCTTTAGCATGTGAAATTCAATAGCTCATTTATATTTTACAATATTTTCATATTTTCTTAGTTCAACCTTGGGACAAACAATTCATCATTCAAATTGTTTCAAATCAAGTTTTTTTCATGAAAAATAACTAAGTATATCAATATTGATTATCATATATTTTTAACAAGGTCAATGCTTATTTACTGAAGCTTCTTCCAGTATCATACTTCATGCAATTAATTGATACGTATACATTTTCTACTCAAGGAGACTCTTGAGAGAGATTTGTTTGTTTGTTTCTATTTTAACTTTTTTTTATTGTATTTTTCATATTTACTATACTGAATCAAACTTTTAATCATTAATACAACATATTATTGTTGATCCATGTTACTAGTGCAGAATTGGCCTTTAACGTCTCCCTATAGATGTCCGTCTACAAAAACACCAACGTAAATAATTAACCGGTGACATATCCGTAAATAAGTGGAACTGTAGACGTCCGTTGTGGAGGGGGACGGACGTCTATAATAGTATAGACGTCGGGGCCCCTCCAACGGACGTTTAAGAGGCTGGACCAATTACCTCTTCAACTTCCCTGTCAGCCCCTTAAACATCCGTTGTGGAGGAGACCGGACGTCTATCATATTATAGACGTACAGCCCCCCACAACGGACGTTTAAGGGGCTGACAGGGTAGTTGAAGAGTTAATTGTTCTAGCCCTTTAAACGTCCGTTGTGGAGGGGGGCAGACGTCTATAATATTATAGACGTCCGGCCCCCTCCACAACGAACGTTTAGGTTGCTGATAGGGTAGTTGAAGAGTTTATTTTGTCCGGGGCCCCGCCAACGGACGTCTAAAACCCCCCGCGAATATCAATTTTTAAATCCAAAACACGTCATATTAGTGATGGCCCTGACGTCTATAGTATTATAAACGTTGGGGCCCCCAAGTACCGGACGTCTAATGATATTTATACTAAAACGCGAACCCGCGAGAAGTTACGCTCACCGTTCATTGTCTTCCCCGCGAGTTCTCTCTGCGGCATTGCATTTCCAGTTGCGTTTTCTCTCTTTTGGACCGTTTAAATTTACTTTTAATCAGATTAAATTACTCTGTGATGAAATATCTTTGATTTGAACCGATTAAAAATTGTTTTCGGTGCGTTTTGGAGCAGTTTCTTGCGTGTTCTTGGGCGGCATTTTTGACTGTTTTTGGCCTACGTTTTAGGTCGTGCCCTCCTCGATTTCCCTCTGTTTCATTTGGAATCTGCTTTTCAGGTTAGCTTCTTCGTTGATAAGGTTTTTTGTATGCATGTTATTGGATTTTGTGTATGCATGTTTTTGACTTTAAGGTCTGCATGTGTTATTGGCTTTTGAATATGCATGTATTAGTTGTGTTATTATAATTGTCATGTTAGAATATAAGTATCAAATCATTTAGTGACACTTAGTTCTCATTTGAAATTTAACACAAACGATTAATCTTTTAATCGTTTGTGTTAAATTTTGAATTGTCCGATTGGACAGCTTGAGAAAATTAATTTTCATAATTTGCAATAACATGTAAGTTGGAGTTTATGGATAAGATTGATAAATTTTCGGTTCAGTATTTGTGTTGTTCTCTGGATGCATATTTGATTGTGGTCATCGTTGACTACTCTCATTTCGTGTATTTCGGAGACCAATGCGAAATGCTGCCGAAATCTTATCAATTTTATGATGTAGACTTCTTTGCACGTGTCTTAGCAAATTATGAAAATTATTTTTTTTGAATGGGTAGGGCCTAACCTTGTGAGAGTTAAAAAACTTATAATGATGATTTTACGAACATAGTATGGATCGAAGCTGGATGAATGAACGTCGCATCAGTGAAGAATATGATAAGGGTGTTTCGAAGTTCTTGCAATACGTTGAACAAAATGTGAAGTCTGTGAACGGGACATATTTTTGTCCTTATGTTCGTTGTCTTAATCAAATACGGCAAGACTTAGGCAATGTGTGTGACCATCTATTCATGTTCGGCATAATGAGGACTTATACCGTTTGGACTTGGCATGGAGAAGTATTGGACCAGCCTACCACGTCACGAGGAATAGATTATGTGGAAGAATGGATGAGTGACCATTTAGAGGACATGATACGTGATGTCGGTGAAGATAATTTTGGAAGAGCTAATTTGTATGATTCTCTTATTAATGATTCAAAGCAACTGTTGTTCCCAGGATGTTCGAACTTTACACGTCTGTCTGCAACTTTAAAGTTGTTTAGTTTAAAATCAAGGAATGGATGGACCGATAAAAGTTTCACCGAGTTATTGGAGTCGTTGAAGGAGATGCTTCCAGAAAATAATACTCTACCTATTCGTAATTACGAGACATTTTTTTGTATGTCCAATGGGTCTTGAATATCAAAAGATACATGTTTGTCCTAATGATTGTGTTTTGTACACAAAGGAGTTTGCTTCGCTAAAGTATTGTCCAACATGTGGTTTATCCCGCTTTAAAAAGAAATCTGACAGAATCACTGCTAATGAAGGTAATGATGGTGCACCTGCTAAGGTGATGTGGTATTTACCTATAATACCTAGGTTCAAACGTATGTTCTCTGTTAAAGAAGATGCAAAGAACCTTAAATGGCACTTTGACGAAAGAAAGTGCGATAATCTTCTTCGACACCCTGCTGATTCACCACAATGGAAAAAGATTGATAACAAATTTCCAGAATTTGGTGCAGATCCAAGAAACTTAAGACTTGCACTTGCAACTGATGGTATGAATCCTTATGGAAACTTAAGTAACAAACACAGTTCATGGCCAGTTATGTTGATGATTTACAATCTTTCTCCTTTGTTGTGCATGAAGAGAAAATATGTGATGTTGTCCATGATGATATGGAGTCCTAGACAACCTGGAAATGACATTGATGTTTACTTAAAACCTTTAATTGATGATTTGAAATTGTTGTGGAAAGAAGGGGTCGACGTGTTTGATTCACAAGTTGAGGAACAGTTCCGTTTGCGTGCAATGTTGTTTTGCACTATAAATGATTTCCCAACGTATGAAAACTTGAGCGGTTATAGTGTTAAAGGTCATTTTGCATGTCCCATATGTGAAGAAAACACTAGTTACCTTCAATTGAAGCATGGTCAGAAGACGGTATATACAAGACATCGAAAATCCCTTCCTCGTAATCATCCTTATCGTAGATTGAAAAAAACATTTAATGGAAGTGTTGAGGATGAGGTTGTGTGCACACCCCGGAATGGTGAAAAGGTGTACAACGAAGTCAAAAACATTGACATTGTGTTTGGAATAATACAAGAAATATGGGAAGTTGATTACGTCACTTTTAGAGTCCTAGTTTTCAAGTGTAAATGGGTTGATATAAATTCTAGTGTCATGACAGATGACTTTGGTTTCACATTGGTAGACTTGAACAAGATGAATTACACTGATGAACCATTTATCATGGCTAGTCAAGCACGACAAATATTCTACGTAAATGATCCAGCGAATAAAAAATGGTCAGTGGTTTTAGAAGGAAAAAACATGCATAGACATGATGATGACGATTCTCTTGATATACTTAAGACAACATCTGTTGCATCTAGACCCATTGAAGACCCAGTTGATGACGTTGCCGATGTCATCCAGGCAATTCGTAGTGATCACAATGAAGGGATTTGGGACAAAACAATATCTTAATAGGTTGTGATATTTTTTTAATTGACTTTATATGTATGTTCATCATAATTGAATTATTACTAACCTTGTATAATTTTTTAGGTATGTCGGCCTCAGACTCAGGATCGGGACAGACCAAACGTGGTCGAGGCGTCACACGATTGACAGATGTGACATCCGGATGCGTGGATAGGCAGAGGAGACATGTTGACATCGACCCCAGATCAGATCATCCATCAGGGCCAAATGTTGATAGGCTTAGGAGTTATCTGGGTAAGTTAGCAAAAATCCATGTCTCTATCCTTCATGCAACTTGGGATGACGTCCCAGAGGTCGACAAGAACCTCTTATGGCAAGATATTCAGGTATGTTTATACGTCATGCAATTTGTGATATACTTATATCTTTCATGTTTTCTTATCAATAACATGTTTTATGTTTTAAACAGCAACATTATGATATTCCAAACACAATACAAATTAGAAAGAAAGTGTTATTGCATATAGCGATAAGATGGAGGGATTTCAAGACAAGGCTGACACGACTATATGTCTTTGGAGACAGGCAACATAAAAATCCATGTCAGCAATATACCTTCACAGAGGAGGACTAGATACAGTTTTGTGCATCTAGAGAGTCTGACGAATGGAAGGTATGTTTCTTAACATCTAAAAAGTCTTTCATTGAGTTTTTATGATTTTACACTTATTTATATACATGGTTTCACAGGGTAAAAGGTTAGCCGCCCAAGAAAGACAAAGGCTAAACAATGCACCACACTTGTTATCACGAGGTGGTTATGCAAAACTGGAAAAGAAAATTAGAAAGTCTAGAGCGGATGCCTTGGGACTTGAGTCGCCAAACCTAGCACCTGCACCTGCACCTGCAAGGTACGAGCTGTGGAAGGCTACTCGGACTAAATCTGATGGGAACATGACATCTTCCTCAGCTGCCTTGATCTCACAAAGAATTGTAAGTTCAAATTCTAATCAGTTGTTTGATTGTGTATCTATCACAGCATGTCTTCTAAGTAACTTGGTTTTTTTATGTGCAGGATGAGTTGGTTGAGCAGTAGACTCAGGGCACATTTGCTGGCCAAGGTAGGGACAACATTCTAACAATGGTCATTGGAAGGCCCGAGCACCCAGGACGTGTACGTGGAGTTCCTGGGGCGATTGGTCTTCGTGACTACTTTGGCCCTACACAGAAAACCCCAACATCAATGAGTCAGGAGACACTGAGGCAGATGGATCTTCAGTGGGAGGAAAGACTCAACCAAAGCATGAGATCAATGGAGCAACGATTCATGGAGCAGCTACAAGAACAAAAAGAAATACAAAGAGCGCTTGAAGAGAAGTTGCATTCCATGACGCAAGGCAACATGAGGACCGCTGAAACTCCCACACCACCTTGTGTCAGCACTAGAGGATCATGCTCTGTTGTAGAACCTACTCAGTATAGCGGTCAATATGAGTTGTTGATTGATGAGGATCCCCCACGCATTGTGGCTGTCGGACGAGTGCTTGAGGGAGGGCAGACTATTCATGGTGTTCCCATATTACCCCACCACGTGCGTGTGACGATTGACGAGGTTTGGGATCCCCAAGCTTAGGTGCCTGTACCCACTCCAGAAATTAACTTTGTGGGGGAGGCCATAGGATCATTTATAGCATGGCCTAGAGCATTGATCATGTCACACATCGCTACTCCACAGGTATAATGTCTTTTTTATTAGTATTTCTATGTTTATTCTTCAAATATTTGTTGATAACTCTTTGACGTAAATTCTTATCTTCAGTTCACACGTCCTCAGAAGCAGCCAATTCATGATACAGTCATACATGAAGATGATGACATGGCTGAAGCGGAGGATGTTCCTCTATCAAAGCTAATGACAAGATTACCCAGGTTGAAGAAAGCACCATTAGAACTATACTGGGATTTGAGAGTAATTGGTCTTCCCCCACATGTGCCAGTATATATCACATTGTCTGATGCATTGGAGGTGATTGGGGGAGACAGGATGTTGAATATTTCCATCATTCAACTGTGGTGCATGTAAGATAATAAATTTTGTCTTTCATATTACTTTTATTTAGATTCTTATAGTTTCTAACAACTTAACTTTGTTGTTTTAGGTACATGGACACAATCGTTGTAGACCAAGGTCGGTCTTCCATGTACGGATTTGTTGAACCTCAGACCATTCAACCGTCTGGTAACACACTTGAAAACAGACAACATTATTTGCAAACATGGATGGATGAGTCAAAAAGAGACGTATATCTTGTGTCATACATTGATGGGTAGGTGTTGTTATATGTAAAAGTTCATTATTATAGTTTCCTTAATTAGTTAAATAACTATTTGTCCTTTGTGATAGGTTGCACTGGCAGCTGATGGTCATCATTCCCAAATAATGTAAAATTATATGGTTTTGTTCATTGCATAGGAAGATGAAAAATGACTTGAGAACAATGCTTCAAGGGTAAGTGTTTCTCCAAAAATGACTTTGAATTTGATGTTCACCTTCAACTTTTATGATAAATATAGTCATATTAATTATACTTTGTGTTTTCAATCTGTACAGAGTTATTGGTAAATCTCGAGGTCAACTGGTTCAAATTTTGTATCCAAAGGTTGTAAGTCATTTATAGTTCTAATTCATTTTCTATGTTATTGAATGATCTAAATTCTTAACTATTTAGTTTGTCATTTTAGTGTAACCAGTAGTTAGATTCATGGGAATGTGGCTTCTATGTGATGTGTTGGATTAAGACCATCATTCGAGCTGTCATTACAGATGACTGGAATGAGGTAATGATGTTTACCTTGAATACATTACAAATCAAATTCATCTTCAAACATATATGAAACCATAATGAATCTTTCTTGAATTTTGCAGCGCTTCAAGAGTACATCTCCTATACCAGAGGACACAATTAGGCATATAAGGTAGGAGTGGACCGCTTATCTTCTACAAAGATGGAGTTAGGAATAGTTTTATTTGTTGTTGAACATTGCTTAGTTTTAGTTTAAGTTTAATCTTGATAGTTTTGGTAGTGGATTATTTTTTACATTAAGTAGAACTTTCTTTATATGAAACGCATATATATATTATATTATATTGTTCTGGGATAATTTTCTGCTTTTCAGGTGTAGTTTTATTGCAAAAATAAATTAATTTAAAAAAAAACGCCCAATAGACGTCTGTTAGTGCACTGTCGGACGTCTATAGACGTCTGGCAGTGCACAAACCGACTTCCAACCCCTATCCCTAGCATAAAACCATTCAGACATATGGCTGTCGGGAGATACACCTCGAACGTCTGTTCAGATGTCGGGGGAGGGGACATCGGACGTCTATGTGGACGTCCAAGAGTACACATCGAACGTCTACGTAAACGTCGGGGCTGACACATCGGACGTCTACATAGATGTCCGTTGTGGACCCCCCGACGTCTGAGTAACATCACTCACAAAGACGTCGAAGGTAGGTCGGACGTCAAAAAGCCAAAAGAACGGATGTCTAAAGCCCTTTCTGCACTAGTTTGTGAACATAAAGATATTTGTTGGCCATATTTTCACAATTTTTTAGACATAACTTTGCAAACCTTGAAAGAAACATATATGTTGGAGCTATAAGATACAAGATAAAAAAAAGACTAAATTTGCATTTGCGCTAATAAAAGAATGTTATACTTAATATATCTTCTAATAACTAGTCTTTTATTGTCTAAAAAAAGAATGTTATACTTAATATATCTTCTAACTAACTTGTCTTTTATTGTCTTAAATGTTCTTGTAGATAGTAGGACAACTTATGCATCTAAATATTTTTTTAAGAAAAAAATTATTCATTTTTATAAATTTGAAAAAGGAAATACATTTTAGTAAAAAAAAACATATTATCTCCCTATCTTAGTCTTGTCATACACTAATGATTTAACAAATGATATTTTTTAGTATGATTTTTTTTTCCACTTCTAATTTAGACACCTTCAACAAGAAATGTTGTGAGAAAAAGATTTATAATGTGTAATTGGTGTGACATTAAATTAGAGTGGACCATGATGGAAGAAGCAATAATAATGACATAGTGAAAGGAAATAGAGAGAATGGAAAAATTACAATAGTAGTATGGTAGAAGAGAGTTATTATTTTGTGTTGAAAATGTTGCTCACAAAGATAAAAATGTTTGCAACATTGTATATACTAAAATAAAAGGGTAAAACTGAAAAAGTGCATCTGTGATTTGTGTCCTAAATGCGATCAACAAACTACATTGGTTCCAGTAATAACTGATTTAAAATATACAATTGTTAAGATACAAGAAATATACAAAATTGTACAAGTAATAATTTTTTATGGTTTATTGAGTTTTCAATAAATTTATAGTTTTCAGTTAAATTTATATTATCTAATATTGTTATCAACAAAATGACATAGCTAGTATTGTAGAAGTTTCACATAATAATTAAAGATGAGTTGGTTTTATAAGGTTGAATTAGGTTTATCATTTTATTCTTTTAATAAATACAAATTTTTAACTAAAAAAATTATTTAAGAATAAAAAATTATACAAATTTTTTATCTTTATATTATTTTTAATAAAAGCGTTGTATAGTTTAATTTTTTTACTAAAGTAAAATATATAAAAAGTTGACACATATGCACTGTTTTCACTACTATATAAAGAGAATATAAGTTAATATTAAATTTATATTTTAGTATTTATTTAAAATATAATTATATAATAAATAGAATGTTGTGGTTAATATTAAATTGAAATTAATTATAAAAGTTATATATACACAATATTAATTTAATAATTTATTTCTTCATTAAATTTAAATTAGTAAAAATTAAATTTAAATACATTGAATGGAAAGTGAACTTCATCTAAATTTATAAAACTTTCCACATTGCCTTAAATGATCTGGGCATTACAAGTGTTCTCTGTCAAGGAAAGAGAAAGCCATCTTTTTTGTTCCTAAATAGATTGAAGTGCAATGTCTTATCAGACATTCAAGACCAAATAAAGAGTTAGAAAACGTTCTCCATCATCACCTAACACGGATTAAGAAAATATATTTTGGGAAATAGTTTTCGTTAGAGATTTTTTTCTGTTTTTAGAATAAAAAACTATTTTTAATTTTAATTGTAATTATTTTGATAGTTTATTTTTTGTTTCAACCATATAAGTATATCTTTTGTAGGTAAAAAACTGTTTTTTTCTAGATCCAGAGAAATTTAATTATTTAAAAATTATTACATTTTAATTATAATTAATTATTAAAATAATTTAATCTTTACAACTATCTTAAACACAAATTTAAGCTATTCCATTCCTCATTCTAATAGTAAATCATATATTGACAATAATAAAGTTCAAAAATAACATATAAAAATAGTTAAAAATTTCTCATTTATCTATCAAATAGTAGAATAAATGGTCTAATCAGGCTCTCAAATTGTTTTTCTTTATCATCCTGGCCCCTGCAACAAAGAAAAAAAATCAAATAAATTCCTGATTTTCATTTTATAATCCTGATCTGGATATTTAAGTAATAATATAACATATTTTTAACATAAATAAAAAAGATTAACTTTAATTATTTAAACCAAATCCTATTAAAAAATTAATTAACTTCTATTCAGTCTGAGATAACGTAAATTTTCGAAATTAAATTAATCATTTAGTCTTTAATACTCTTCGATAGAACTCTATACCTTTAGTTATTTGAACCGATCCCTTTTAAAAAAGTTATTGGACTTCTCTTCCTATATTAATGTAAAATTTCAAAATTTAAATTAACCATTTAATCATTAATGTTTTTCGATTCCAGTTATATTTTAACTTGGTATTTGAGTTTAAATATGTCAAAAATATATAAATAATTCAAATATTATCTTGTGTTTGACACCTCAAACAAATTTAACTTAATTAAATTAGAAAGAATATCTATTAATTTTTAAAATTTAAGAAGTAAAATATATTAAAATTTAAAACAATAACAAATTTCAATTTTACATTTAAGATATAAATTTAAAAACTAAAAACATATTTAATCTATTTTTTTTTATAAAAACTTAAATCCAAGTTTATAAATACTAGAATTTCCTATGGATAACACTTAATGGTTAGAAGAGTCTTGGCTGCAACATGAAATGCATCTCACCTCTTTCTCTTTCCTTCCTGTTATGTCTCTGTGCAATTCAAAGGTATTTCAACATCACATTCCCTTGCCTGTGGGTTTCAATATTAATTCATTGCAAAAAGATAAAGAAAAGAGAGTATTTTATGATCTTATGAACACTGCTTTAGCTTAAAAGTTTTGGGTTAGAAAAAGTTCATTCTCTTGTATTTCTTTAGTCAGTGTCTCTGTCATTATCTCTGTATTGAAAATATTCTTTACAAAAGGTTAAACAAGTGTGTCTCGTTATAATGAACTGATAGACAAGAATTTGTGTTTAACATGAGAAAAAGTATTAATGTGAAACGACTCAAACCGTTGATTTACTCTTGATTTCAGTGTGTCATCTCAAAATGCTATGATCCCTCCGAGAGGTTGGAACTCCTACGATGCATTTAGCTGGGTGATTTCCGAAGAAGAATTCTTACAGAATGCAAATATAGTTTCTCAGAAGTTACTTTGTCATGGATATGAGGTGTTGTATTGCACTCTCATACTCTGAATATGTTTAGTAATGAAAAAACTGTGTGTAACATTTCCTCTCATGCAGTATGCTGTTGTGGATTTCCTCTGGTACAGGAGTCTGAAGGGTGACAAAAATTCTATTGATTTTGATATGATTGATGAATGGGGAAGAATGCTCCCTGACACTGAAAGATGGCCTTCTTCGGGAGGAAGAAGAGGGTTCACTGATGTAGCTAACAAAGTGCATAATATGAGTTTGAAGTTTGGGATTCATCTTATGGCTGGAATCAGTACACAGGCATTCAATCATAACACGCCAATACTAGATACAACTACGGTATATTGCTTCTCCATCATCTTTTCATTCTTCTACTACATTCCAACTCCATGATATCTTATTTAAAACATAAACTTAATTCTACACTTGGATAAAAGATTATTGATTCTAGTTTGATAAATTTTTGTAATATTTAAACTAAGTATTTTTAATTACAATTTAACTAATTAATTATCTTTAGTTTTTATCCTCTATTAATATAATATTAAATTAACAAATATCTCACCCACTCCAAGTTGAAATAGAAAAACGTAAGTAGTTTGGTTTTTAATAAAAAAATGTCGATATTTAAGATTTTCTATGTAAAAAAGATTTTAATATAAATAGTTTTTTTTTAATCAAAGTGCATGTTTGAAAACTGATAATCTTAACGTAAATAAACAATTTTAAATATTTTTATTTTCAATCTAGGATATTAATGTCATAATAATAAGAGATCAAAAGGTGAATAATGAACTATAACAGTATGATGTTAGCATGATAAAATTTAAATTTGAATTTTTATGTCAAAATTCTATAAGGCTCTTATAAAAGAACATTTTGATTTTGATTCAAAATTCATATACTATCATCACTATATCTCTTTATAGGCTAAATTTATCAACAACTCTAACCCTATTGACTAAAAAACATGGCCTACTAATTACTCAATTACTTGTCACTGGATAGTCTTTATTTTCACTAATTTTGATCTCCAATCATAACTTAGGCTTATGATAATTCAACCCACTTAATCAAAAAATTAAAAAATCTAAAAGAAAATATGATGGGGTGAAACTTTTTTTTCCATGCAGATAACATTAGTGTTTCAATGTCATAGGTTTATTTATGTCCAAAACATAATCAATATTATTTAAAAAAATAAACTAAAATGACATCAATAAAGATATAAAGTACTAATAATAGGAAAAATATATTTTCGTAGATTATTTTATAAGATTTTGACACGATACTGATTCATTATTTATTTGTTACTGTATTGACATACTCTAAATCCAATAAAAAGATTACACATGTATTTTTATCAAAATATTCTCAAAAAATTATATTATTGCCCTTAATAATAATACATGCAAAATAGTATAGCCTTACATTTTTAATAAACGCTTTTTTTTTATTTTAATTAACACTTCTTTTAGTCATACAATTTTCGGTTTAACACGTATATCTATATAAACATTATAAAAATATATAAATTCATAAATATGACAATATAATTTAAAAATAAAATATTGGTGTATAATATACCGGTCAATTTTATTTGAACTTATTTTTCTGCTTTTGAACCTTACCAGGGACAACCTTACATGGAATCTGGTCGAGTGTGGTACGCGAAAGACATTGGAATCCCATCAAGGGCTTGTAGATGGATGAATAATGGTTTCATGGCTATAAACACAACAGGAGCTGGAAAAGCCTTCCTAAGATCAATTTATGAGTTATATGCTTCTTGGGGAGTTGATTTTGGTATTCAATCCACTATAATACATTCTTCTTATCATGTTTGTACTATCACAAATTATGCAACACATTCATTTCTTACAGTAGATCGTGCATTTTACTTTCAGCTTTGACACATTTATACGAATTTTCTGCTTTGATCTGTTACAGTGAAACTAGATTGTGTATTTGGTGAGGACCTGGATTTGGGTGAGATAACATATGTATCAGAGGTATACTGCAAAATTTTAAAAGCCAAGACGTGGAAAACATTTCCTCATTTAAGTTACATTGTATGCAGATTCTGAATGGCCTTAACAATTCCATTGCATTTTCTTTGTCTCCTGGAGTCAGTGCAACACCAGAAATGGCTAAGATGGTTAGTGGTCTAGTTAACATGTACCGTGTAACAAAAGATGACTGGGATAAATGGCCAGCAATCTTATCTCATTTTAATGTATCAAGGTATTTGATAAAATGCCATCCAATGTTTGACTTCAAAACATGTCAATTTCTCTTCAAAATATGTCAATCTTCGACATTTTTCATTCGTTTCATTTACCTTTCAGAGACTTTGCCGCATCTAATTTAACAGGAGCACAAGGTTTAAAGGGACAATCTTGGCCTGATTTGGACATGCTACCATTTGGATGGCTAACTGATCCAGGTTAGCCTAAATTCCCTTGCATTTCTACTTTTTCCTTGATTCATTAGGATCAATGCATAATAATTTTCTAATTTACATTCAGTGAGTTTTTTTGTTAGATGTTTAAGAATATAAAGTACAAAAACTTCTTTTTTTTCTGTTTTGTTTTTCCATAGACGCTCATGAAGGTCCACACAGGTTTACTAACCTTACTCAAGATGAGCAAAGAACTCAGGTACATATGGAAAAGCACACAGCATAATTGAATTACTGTATATTGGAGAGAGGACATATATTCATGTAAAGTAATGAATTCTAAGTGGTGTTATTCTCATCTCACAGATGACTTTGTGGTGTATGGCAAAGTCTCCCATTATGTATGGAGGGGATCTACGGAACATTGATCCACAGACCTATGATCTTATCACAAATCCTACCCTTCTGGAGATAAACTCTTTTAGCTCAAACAATCAGGAGGCACGTGAAAAATTTCTTGCTTTTTCTTTTGCAAATGTTTCTTAAATCTTACACTGGCACTGTTTCTGCTTTTTTTATGTAGTTTCCTCATATCACAACATTAGATGGTGCCATGACCGCAGGACACAATGTCGCAACAAAAGTACAGTCTACTTACTCCAATCTTGCAGCTGAAGGTTATCCTGATGGAGTTAGATCTTGGATTGCAACTGGAACAAACGGTTCGTCTTAACGTTAACTAAATTAAGAAACTACTAAAAGTTTTGTCCAACTAACATTAATTGTTGTTTTGGTTTTGGTTTCTTTCAGGGGATATCTATGTTGCTTTTTTCAATCTAAATGATGAGAAAACAACAATATCTGCAAACATAGTAGACCTGGCTATTGTGCAACCAGGTGGAAGCATGTTGAGACTTTGCGGGGGAATCGAAACTTGGAGTGAAACATATGTAACAACGAATGATGCATCATTATCAGCAGAAGTGGCAGGTCATGGAAGCGCATTGTTTGTCCTTCGTTGCTTTTAAAATTTGGCATCAAATCTTATTTCAATATTTATATTTTCATATTTCAACTTCAATCGATGCTTTTAATTTAGCAAATATTTTTTTCGACTATACTTCTATTAAAAACACAAATCAAATGTTTATATAATCTCATGTAAGAAATTCTCGACTTTGTGAGAAAATCGAACAAAGCTTGGAATTGAAAGATCAAAGAACCTATTGTTTTCTTCAAAAATGTGTTAAAATTGTTTTATATATATATATATATATATATATATATATGGGCTTTGGAAAATCCCCATAGGACTATTGGACTCACTTACTTGGCCCAACGGACAATTTCTTTTACTATCCCGTTATTTCTTCCTACAGCTCCATAAGTGTGAAAAAAATCCAAATTATCTATAGATCAGGATAAATTATATTACATAATCCGAAAATAAATTTCAAATATTATACAATCTGAATATATATTTTATATCATATAATATAAAATACTTTTCTAAATTACATAATCTAAAAATTATGTATTGTATAATATGAAACACGTTTCTGGATGACGTAATATAAAATTTAAAATATATTTTTGAAATAGAAAATGAATTTCAAATTATGTAATTTGTGACATATTTTCGAATTATATGTTTAAAATATTTTCTGAATTATACAATCTAAAACATGTGTCTAAATCCTACCATTTACAAATTTAAAACACAATTATTATTTGTTTATTCTGAAATGGGACGAGGATAACCGCTTGTGTTGAATTCGTAGATCTTTCTTAATTTAATTATCTGTCCAAAAAGTCTTTTTACCTCGAAAGTAACCCTATTTATAGAATTCAAAAGAATTTGACTAATTAATTTATCTCTTAATGATCATTAATGCAAATCCTAACCATTTAATAGTAGTCGTTGTAACATGAATTGTGTCTTAACTTTGTTCAACGATTGTCGTCGAAACTGAGTGGTTGTGGAATGTTTTCTTGAACATCCACCCGCTCTGTTTAAAAGCGCCTTAACTATGCAATTTGTCATCTTACATATCGGCTAGCTTCATACCCATAGTAACATTATTGCTTTTTTACTTTTCCAAAACCCATTAAAATGAAGAAACAGAGAGGCAGGAAAAAAATAGTCAGCCAAATGAACATTGCCTTATTTCAAGAACTTTGATGCTATTGGACTAGTTATTTTCAATTTTCATTCTTATTTTCATTGATTTACATCTGACTTTACAAAATAATAAATATTTTAAAAATAAAAAGTAACAAAAATATAAGAATGTTGGAGTGAGATGCGAAAACACTACTTGAAATAAAATATCATATAAAATGTTAGAACTCAAATTACAAAAGAATGTTTATTTACCATACATTGGTAATATGTTACAACTCAAACAAGATAATAATGAAATAGGTGGTAAGTGGTTCCATTTTTTCCATGAAAATTGAATGTGTTTCTCTTTCAGATGTGTTGACGAATGCAAAGTTGGTTGATTTTACTTAGCATTTGGGTGTCAAGTTTGTGCATAATATGTTGGTGGCTTCATGCCAAAGTTTGACCATTGTGGCCATGGAGTGCTTTTAAAATTCCATGACCCCACTATGGTTACTGTTGTGACCTTCAAAGTCAATGATTATTATCACTCTTCATGCACCTATTCGCCTATTCTTCTTCATTCAAAGTTTTTTGCATGCAAGTTACCCCTTCTTGCTATGTTATGTTAATACAAAGAATCAGAATATTTGTGGCCAAATTCCAGGAAAATAGCACAAGCTTGAGTGCAATTTTCATGCTATTGGTATTATTTCCTCTCTTTTTAGTCAAAGATGAACAAATTCCTTTCAAGTGATATTAATGAATCAAATTAATGTATAAAAATAAAATTTTAAAAATTTATTGTTAAAATTTTGAGTTAGAAGTGATAGTTTAATATCTATTGTAGCATTTTGTTTTCCTTGATAGGGAACATATGCAAGTGCATGGAGGAAGGAATATGTGCTTTAGATTGATTATTTGACCATATCTTCTTACCTTTGCTTGATACATTGAAAATTCTGAGTGCTTCTTCCCAAATTTATTCCTTGTTTGACCTTATTTCTTTGTTACCCAATGGAAGTGAAAATAAATTTCTTCACATCATTGTGTCCTATATTCCTGTATTGGAAATTGTGAGGATGAGAATCATGGGTTTTCTTGTTTAGGAATAGTGTATTATTAAATGTTACAAATTATTGTTAATTTATTTATGGTTTGTTTTAAATAATTGAGTTTTCCAATATTGAATTGGAGGAAAAGAATTGATTCACAATATTTTTATTTATTTATTAATTTTGATCTATATTATGTGTATACGTGCCTTTTCAATCAATATAAAATTGTTTTAGATTAATTAATGGTGTGTGGTAAAAATTTCAAATTTATAATCATATTAAATATTTAAACTGCTATCTAACACTTTTGTAATAATCTTATTTACTTTAGTATGTTTTTTTGTCCGTTGCCTAAAAATATCACTCCTGCGAATTAAAAGTGATCATGGGTTTTTTTTTTTTTGGTCTGGTCCAGGTAGTATAAACATGAAACATACGATTAACTCGTTTTTTATTCAAATGCTAGAGCATTTTAACTGGTGAATTCAATTTGATTCTTACAATATGAATTATAATAGTATATTATTTTTAAAACTTAAGTGAGAAAGTTTTTAAAATAAAAAAATACATTTTATTTTAAATAGTAAATGGGATGTCAAAGTAATAAGAATGTCCCAAATATAACAGAAACTAAACATACCAATTAGGTATTTCAATTTCTCAAATTTATGTAAATAAAAAAAATTAAGAATTTAATGCCAGTTTAAATCACACTAAAAAATTATAAAATAATTAGTATGTAACTAAAATATTCATAACTCAATCACTGTTTGGATTAAAAGTGTTATTCTGATATTTTATACGAATTTGTTCACTGTTCATTTAAATAAAATCTCAAGAAAATACACATATATCTATCTAGCATTTATATGTTAGGCTAAAAACTCTTTTATATCATTCTTACAAGTGAATTTTAAATAATTGTTCGTAATATACAAATTAAAGCCAAATAATATTATAGAAAAATTGTGAATGTGACATTTAACTTCTTGATTGAAAAATGTTGCTGATTACTTGACCTTCATCAATTTACATGAAAATGTTTTTGACCCTTTAGAAACAAACTCATGTTTTTGTTTAACATGCTTGTCGTACACGAGTCTCACTGTCGGCTTTATTTATTTTTAGTATGACTCTCTTGCAACCATCTACTAAATAATTAATAAGTCATGCAAATTATAAAAATTATTAATTAAAATATTGAAACAAAAATTTTAAAATTGCATTTCAGTTCCTAGTGTGTATAACACTAGTATCTATCTTCAAAGTAGAAAAAAAAAAAACATAACAATTTAAAATCAGTTTATTTTGGAAAAAAAAAATTAACAACTAAAGCACTGAACTTTTACATGTACGTTTTTTCTCTTTTTCTACAGTCTTTATTTTATATATTTAAATTTTTATATTAATTAAAAATATAAACTGATTGGTTTTGTATGTTATTTTTTCCATTGTAATAAAATAATTTAAATAGCGTGGTATATATGTAGTCAACAACACTCTCTCTGCCTTGTTGCACATTTCATGATTATTGTTGACTCGTTGTCTTTATCTTTGACTATTAAATATGACGTCACAAACGAGATTATTTTCTAAATAAAAGACTATCAGCATTTTAAAGTTTCCATAAATAATAAAACATCTTAAGTTTTAAATGCATATTTTTGTACCTTACGCTGAAAAGATGAATGAGTGTTGAATCAAACAATAATGCGTTTTAATACTCAAAAGAAATATTTTCATAATGATTAATTTTAATAACAAAAGTAATAATTTAGATATTATTTTTAAATTAGAAATTATTGATAATTTAAATATTTCTAAGAAATTATAATTAATTTCTATAAATTAGTTTTAAAATTAGTCATTAATATTAATTATCAAAATTTTGATTAAAAAATAATTTTTAAATATATTTTTATACTAAAATTAATTATTATTTAAAAATTTTCTTGTAATTTTCTTATAGTATTATTTATATTTAACTTAAGTTACAAAAAGAATGAATCAAGTTCTTACTCATTAAGTAAATAAATTTAAAGTACATTTTTTTATGTTACTAAAAAATAAATGAATAAATATCTAAACAAATACCATACAAAGATATCTAAGGTAAGTTCCGTGGGTGACAAAAAATTATTAGTTGTATTAGTAAAACTTCTATATTAATAAAACTTCTATATATATAACAATTAAAATTCTATATTAATAAAATACTAATAACCATTACTATCTAAAAATAAAATAAAATAAAAAAAATTTTAAGTTAAGTATTTGATCCCAACAATTTTTATTCATGTTTTATCTTTATTAATTTTTTTCATTGAGCTTTTCTCCAATTAATTTCTTAAGTTATTATTTTCTCATTAAATTTCGTGCGTTATTGTTTAGTTCGTGTGTTTTTATGATAATTTCACTTTCCAGTAATACTAATTTCTAGCTGAGAGATGAAGAGGAAAAAAAAAGTTAAATACTACTTCTATTTTTTTCTATGAAATAAAGAGAAAGATAAATTTTCTTCTCTATTACTAAAAGAGTCAGATCACTTTTCATCTTGTTTTGTCTCTCCTGTTATTAAATTGACTATGTTATTAAATTGACTAAATTTGTACATTAACGACAACATCACATGAAAGGACATATTAAAAAAATAATAAAAAATATAATTATCCAATAAATTGTTTTTTAATTTTTAAATTGTAACACAAAATTAAGACTAGTCCATTTTCAAAATTTTAATAAAGTTAATTACAATTTTTATAAGATAAAATAGATTTAGTGTTTTTAACCTTTCATTTTTTTTTTATACGTCAAATGGTGTTTCAGATTGATGTATGAGTTGTTTATACAGTTTGATATTATCTAAATTATCGTTATGAAATACTATTTAAAACGTAAAAAAAAATAATCCCATAAGTTAGTAAGAGTGTATCCATTTGTTTTTTAAGTTGAAAACCAAAATGTATTAAAGTTTTAAACATTAACAAATTTTAATTTTGCATCTAAATTTAGAGTAAAAACATGTTTAACCCTAAATTGCAATTGTAATTATACAAATGAAAATATTTATCATTGATTAAAACTTCAAGTGTTTAACAAATTTAGGAAGAATAATTAATTTATTTTTCATTAAACTTTTCTAATTTTAAAATTTTCAATTAAAATTTTAATGTTTTTATTAGTTAGATAACGAGATTCTTATCTCACTTCTTTATTAAAATTTAGACAAGTCATTTCATACAAGATGAGTATAACAAAAATTACTAAACAAGTTAAAGAATATATTGATTAGATGAGCAAAGTAAAAAAAACTAGACAAGATTGTGGATGTATTGATATAATAATATACATTAGACAAATCATTCACATATTTATTAAATGACTTTATCAATATATATTATAGATATTAGACGAGTCTTTCTACTCACAAATAAGACTAGTCTATGAATAAACATTAGACAAGTCTATTCATTTTCTGCTTAGATGAATATTGCAATACACATTAGACAAATTTTTTCATACATTAATTATATGACTATAGCAAAAGCCGTTACAGGTGTCCATTAATATATTAGACGTGTTTATTTATATATTGATTAAATGAATATAACAAAAAAATATTATGAGTCATTCCATACATGAATTAGATGAATATAAGAATACACATTAGATGAGCATGTATAACACACATCACACCAATTTAGTTATACACTAATATAACAATATATGTTAGACAAATTCGTTCATTGACATAATAAATGAATTTATTAATACACATTATGAGTTTTGCAATATACATTACACAAATTTGTTTGTATACTAATTAATCGAGTATAATAATACACATTAGACTAAAATGTCCATAAACTGATTAGACAATCTAACAACTCATATTGAACAAGTTTGTTTATGTATTGATTATATAAGTCTAGCAATTTACATTACATCATTTTGTTTATACATCAGTTTATATTTTTAGCGAATAAAACTCAACATTATTTATATCTTTTATAATTTTAAAAACTTTACTCTATTTTTACACATATTTTATCCTTTATACTTTTACAAAATCTATTATTTATGTTTTTATAAACAATAACTTTTAAACCTATAAATTAATTTTAAAGTTGATTCTGTTCAAAATTTAATTATAAATTTAAAAATATTTATTAATTTTTTCTCAATGCCTAATTTTATTTAATAAACAGACAAATGAACATCATCCACAATGTGCGTAGACACATTTTAAAACTAATGAATAAATAAAATGACTGAAATTTATTTAGATTAAAAGAATAATAATAATAATAAAAATATAAAATTAAAACAGTTTTATTTAATATTAATAAATCTATTTGTTACTATTACCATAATTAAAAAACTCTGTCGAGACAATTTTTTTGTTCTTTCTCTCTTTCTCATAACACTTGTTTCCCCAATCACTTTTACACTAATTATTCAGTCCAACTTTTCGCAGTTCTTTCTTCGGAATCATAACAGTGAACCCTAACATATTTAAAAAAGAAAGATAACAAATTAAAGTTGAAACATATTCTGAAGGAGCTTATCATGAATATACAATTCCAATCAAAATCAAAGACATATATACAGTTTTCTTCCGTAACAAGGAAAACTGAATACTGTCTTCAATGGTGACAGTGTTGAACTGAGAACACGTGGCAGAAGGTAGTGACTAGTTGATGAATCATAGTGTGCACTCATCAAGTTTCTTGACTTGGCCAAAAGATACAGTTACAGTTGTATTCATATTTTACTGTTCCTGGAGACCACCTGATTCAAAATTGATTTTGGAGGAATGGGTCATTTGGCACGTGTCCGTCCACCATTGGTGGATACATTTGTTCCGACGTGTCGCAGGACCACCAAATCTTACGTTGTCTGCCGTGAGAGCGAAAGATACTCGGCCTCGTTCCTCGTGCCTCACTCGCATCGTAATACGTATCCAACGCTCACTTTTTCACTGGGACCCACTTTGATTCACCACCATCACGTTATTTCATTCATCATCAACCTAATATAACAAAATCAAGCCCACTCAAATTCTTTACTGTACAAATTAACATAAAATCATTTCATTTCTAAATATAAATAACTTTTCAATAAAAATAAACATATTTTTTTTATCATAACTAAATTTAAATTTGTCATTCAAAACATTGCAGTATATGATTATACTAATATACGAGTGATTTATGGTCCAAGTTTTATCAAGATTTCAATTTTCAACTTTTATATGTTCACCTTTTACCCCGTAAAATCTAATTAAAAAAAATTCAATAATGTGTATTAACAAATTAAATTTGAAATACAGACTAATTTTGTTTAGTTGTGCATTTATTTTTTTTCAAATAATAACATATAGAAAAAATAATAATAAAAAGTTTATTTGTCGAATTAATTGAAGATAAAATACAAAATTAATAAGTTATAAAAATACTAATATATTAGCATGGCTCTTTCCATGTGTTGGTAAAAAAATAGTTAACTTAGTCAAACTAGAGTGACTTGAAAAAGTTGCAAATCCACTTTTATTATGGGTTGTGAATTATACTTAGGTTAAAGACTCAAAAGATATACTTATACATTAAGTTAAGACTTGAGAATCTAATAGACAAATATGTTGTAAAACACATAATATTGAGTTACTAAATTAGCCATTAGATGTTACCATAAGTTACTGATAATATTTAAAATAATCTTTGTATTAAAATCCTTTATTAAAATAAGAAATTGAGATTATGGGGTGCAAAAGATGCATAGTAGTTTTAAGGGTATAATGGCATATGGGAAAAAGATAGGTATGAGACGTCCTTCTATAGCTACCTTCCACCCTTCATTTCTAAGAAAGTTCTGAGACACATAAATCTTTCATAAATGAAGCCCATATTTTTTTCAAAAATAAAACAATGATTATGTTGTCTTTCTCATAGCGTGGGAGAACAAAACCATTTTTTTTTTTTCAAATATCTTCAAGTTAGGTTTCTTCTTTTCGTGTCACTTTTCCATACTTAGGAATCTATAGTAATACTGATGTATATATAAGAAAAACTATTTCCCATTTAGATCCAATTATATGTATTTTATTTATTTATTACTGTATTTTCATTTATAAATAGATGTGTTAAAAGTTATCAATAGATATGATCAAATAATAATAATAATATATAAGTGAGTGTACATTTATTATCAGATCTCATACTGCTCTTTATATGTAATGTCTTCAGCATAACAGAGTATTTTGAAGATCCTATATAAAAATATAAACTATAAGTATTATAGATACAAACTTTATTTTAATAAACATATTGTATGACTACGAATTAAACTTAAAATATTTTTTCTTAAGAAGATAGATGAAAAAATGAAAAATAATAATAATAATAATAATATTGTGTTCATGTATGAAAAATGTTGTTTATACAACTTCAAAAAATAAAATGTGAAAAATAAAGTTAAAAATATGAAATGCAAAAAAATATCTAATGTTAAACTTTCAATATTTTGTAATAATTCAGTAAACAAATACAACACATATGTTTAATATTTATCTTTGCATTCATTAAAAAAAATGTTTTATTAATTATAATATAAATATTATTAATATATACACTCATATATTATAGTAAAATAAATAATAAAATAACAAATAAAAAATCAAATAATTTAATATTTTATTAATATATGTTTCTGTATTATGAAAAACCGATAATTAAATGCGTGTGTGTTTTCATATTATAATAAAATAAATATTTTTAAATATTTAAACAGTAAATAAAATAAAAATAATTAATTTAGATTTTGAAACTTTTAAAATTAATATATTTATATTATTTTGAAATATACTTTTTTTTATATTCAGATTTGGTAATATTTTTTATTTTCATTTTATTTTAACCTTTTATATTTCATTTTTTATTTTTTAAATTATATATATATATATATATGTGTGTGTGTGTGTATGTATAAAAAAAATATTCCATTACAATAATAAACCCATTACAATTTTTTCAATTTTTACTCAATTCAAACAATTTCCCTTTTCAATTTCTTTTTCACTTCTTTTCCTTTCTATTCTCCCTCTTATCCAAACAAAACATAAATATAAACAAAATAAAAAAAGTGTGACATATCTAAAAGAAATTTTCAT
This sequence comes from Vigna angularis, assembly GCF_016808095.1. Classification (NCBI taxonomy): domain Eukaryota; kingdom Viridiplantae; phylum Streptophyta; class Magnoliopsida; order Fabales; family Fabaceae; genus Vigna; species Vigna angularis. Next base: position 23,434,739 of record NC_068976.1, read on the forward strand.
TCACCAGATTAAAAAAATGCTATTTAATTGCATAATTTATATCTTCACCCATAATAAGCTATATTACTTAAAAACGCTGTGATTTTTTTAAATATAATAATTAATATAATATAATTGATTAGATATACTTTTATTATAGTTAAAAAATATTTATTTTTATTTTCTAATTTTATCGTAGAACCATCCTAAAAGTGTCATTAAATATAAATTAATTTTAGAGATTTTAGAGACAGAAAATAATTGATCACTGTGTTAACTAATTTAAAACTAAAAATCATTGACATTTAAATTAAAATATATTATGAATAAAAAGTTATAATTAATTTATTTATCAAAGTATAAATTGATTTTTAATATTAATTACCAAAATTTTAGCTATGTTATTCTAGAAACAAATTCTTTGGTGCAATTTTTCCTCTTTACTGGAAACATATAGTTCATGCATTAGTCTTATTCCTAAAGTAATGTGGATTGTTACTTGATCTAATATATTTATAATTAATGTTAAAGAATAAATTAAATTTTTTAATTCACAATTTAAATATAAATCTTTATTTAATGAAAACTATTTTAACTATTAATAAGTTTTGTTTATAATTTAATAAATTAATTATTTTTTAACTTTAAAATTAATTTTTATTTAATGATTTTGTTATAATACGTGTAAACAATAATCAGGGAGATGCTGTAATAATGCTTCAGATATATTACATCTATAAATTTGTTATGATGTTATTTTGATATGGAAACAAATAATTTATTTATTTGTATTCTGGTAATGTAACGTGACAATATACTATATATATCAAACTTGAGAAATAATATATCCTTGTTTATTTATAGTATACTTAAAATTATATATTTCGAAATGTTATCATATAATTTTTTTATTTAAAACAAGTCAATAACTTAAATAAAACTAAAAAAAAACATAAAAAAATCTGGATTTTTCTTAATTATATAAAGTAATATATTTTTGTGAACTAAAATGAATATTTTCCTTTTGTAAATATTCTCCCATGACATAATTTGTCCATTTTTTTTTTCAAATCAATGCCTGATATTTACTTAAAGGAGTCTAAATAGTTTGCATGATGTATCCAAATATACTGATAATGATTAAGAATTGTATTATATGTTGGCAAGAAAGGATAATGGTTTCACTTTCCAACTCTTTTAACTGTGAAATGAAAAAGAAACAGACATTGTTGTAATTGTTTGATGGTGGATGACACTACTGGAGAACAGAAGTTGATATTAAGACAACCTAATTCTCTGACCAGAGGATGAACAAAAATGGTAAAGAATGTTGTTAATGAGTTGTGCTAGTTGGTTGATGCCTACCCCACAAAGATAATGCCATTAGTAAAAAATTCAAATGGGTTAAACATGGACCACCCTTACCCATTCTTAAAGGACACCAATCATCATAATCAACCACATCTTCAATATACTACCCTAATCTTTCCTTCTTAACCCAAACAAATCACACTCTTTTAATATTATTTCATTACCTTTTCTAATTCCCCTTCAAACAATGGATAATACATTATTTTATCAGTCTCAATTATATTTCAACTATATTTATTATACAATATTTTCTGGTGAAATTATAATTTTTTCGTGTATTGTTGAAATGATAATTATGGTATTAGCCATACTAATATTACATCATGGGTGTACTGATGATGCAAAAACGCATGCTTCATTGATTAAATTAAAATAACGCTGCCGACAAGAAGAGACGAAGGGCCCACCACTCACTTTTCCAATCAATGGCCAATTCATTTCCACGTGGCGCGTATCTAAGTTAGCTTCTCTCAGTTCCCTTTAACGGCGACGATTTTCGGCAACACCACCGATACGTCAATGCTGCACTGATATTTTTACCAGAACTTCTGGCACTCATTTGAAATGACATCTCTGCCCTTTTAACGACCTGGAATATTTCACCGTTCTACACGGTTCCACCTTAACGTGAATCGGACGGCGAAGTCCTCCTTCTCGTAATTTGACGGTTAAGATCCTCCAAATTCTCATCTCATTCTTTGAAAGAAAATTGAAAAGTCTTCCATTTTTTTCTTCGTTAGTATTCACAACAAATACATCAACCGTCGGTAATATCTGAAAGTCAAAATATATTCTACAAATACAATCCCATTTTTAAATATTTTTTTAATTATACCATTTACAATTTTAGCAAATAATTTATACTATGAAATATAATAATATGTTTTAATCCTAAACGAAAGACTAAAGTAATATCAAACGAGACTTAAATCCTTCCAAAAAAACATAAAAACAAAAAATAAATTAAATTTGAATAGAAATTAAAAAATATAATTTGAGGATCAAATTATGTTTGGAAATCCAACTGAGATTGTACGACTGTGGAATGCGCAGAGACCGTTACACGGTTTGACTGATAAGTTTGTTGATATTATTTTTTTACTTTCTAAAATATTGCAAATTATAATTATTGACTTGTGATGCTATTTTTAATGACACACATGTCATGTTTCAAAGTTATATTACATGTTAAAATACAATTATTAATAGCTTTTAACTATGTATAAGTAATTATATATATATATATATATACGAGTTGTCAAAATGATAATAAATAATTTTTTATCGTTTTTATTTAACACTCTCTCACTTTGTTATAATGCAAATTTCATCTTATCTTTTTACCAGTAACTAATTTTTATTATAATAAATAAATCTCAATATTCACAAATCATTTTAAAATCCTTCGTGTATGAGTGTGGGATACAAACCATTCTACCAGTTAATTAAAAAAATGTATATAATTGTGTATAGTGGATCTACGCATAGCTCAACGAAACCTTTCAAACCAACGGTTAACAACAAAGTTCAATGTTGATAATAAAAGCTAATATTAATTAATTTAATAAATTGAATAGATTCTAATATAATTTCGAATATTATTGTTTACGGACAACAAAAATGCAATAAAAAAATTGGAATTAGAAATCTAACGTTACATAACATTACTGAAAAGCAATTGAACGATGGTTGATAGAAAACGATGGTTTTTCATAATGTCAAATCTCCAAAGTAATTAGATTTTAAATAGTGTTGCACCATTATTTTCACCACCAACGGCACACTTACTATAAACTATTCATGAATTTTATTTTTCTAATAGAATAGAATGCTTGAAGAAATTTAAAAAAAAAAACTATATCAATTTCAAAGTTAAAAACAGGACTAGGCTCATATAAAAACAAATCATTATTTATATGATATTTAATAATAACATTTTCAATGCATACTTATTTTTGGGTAGTATTAAATGCATAATTCTATCTAAAAAAGGTATGGTACAAATTTATAATATTGGATGTTTGGTTCTCCGTGTCTCAAAAGGTCATACTTTGTGGCTCCGTCTTATTAAAAAAAGAGTTCAATGGAAAGTAACGGTAAAAAGTTGTATACGAAAACTAAGCAGAAATTGTAATAAATACAGATTTTGGATAATTAAATTTTAAAAATTATCGTACATTTTAATCAGATAATAATACTAAAAAGAAATATATATATATATATATATATATATATATATATATATATATATTTATATATATATATATATATATATTGTTTTACAATAATAGCATTGTGGTGCAAAGAATGGGAGAAGAAAGTTTTGAGGCCATGAAATTAAAAATAGGCAAATTAAGATATGAAAATTATGATATAAAAGTGGTATATATAGGGTTATCTGTTGAAAAAAGATGATGAATGGTTGAATATGAAGCTAAAAATGGAGAGGTCTATTTATGAAAAGAATTAAAGTGGTTAATTGAGGAGATTTGAGATAATATTAAGAGTTGGTAAAAACTTGAGAATTCCAAAATTGGCATCTACTTTTTCAGGCTAATTAAATTTTGTTAAGAATCCAAATTTGTAGTAGTGGTTGAAGAGCACGCGCCAAGTGAAGGAAATAAATATTGGTTCGTACACGCGCGCAAGAACCTTACTTTAGTATTACTGTATTAACATTATTATTATTAACTTGTCGGGTTTCACATTCAAAGATCCAAAATGTTCCGTAGATTGCAGAACCACAGCCAGGAACTCTAATCTAATTTGACGCCAACTTTCATCCAATTGGAATATTACTAAATCTCTTTTCACGATTTCACATTTGATTCTTCTCAATTTTACCTCCGATTCTCTCTTTGCACCTTTGTTTTTGTGTTGGTTTTAATAATTTTCTTTTCCGGGCAAAGTTTTGTTTATTTTATTGTTTTCAGTCTTTGGTCAATTTTCACTGTCTCCTGATGATCATTTTACCATGTGGGGTGAGTTAATTTGAGAGTGTTGTGCGCTGATTTCTTCTTAAAGGCTCAAAAAGGGTCTTCTGGGTTTGATCGAACAACCAAAAAGAGTCTCTTGTTATCATTTCAACGCTACCAGATGCCAGAAAACAGGCAGGTTCTCAGGAATGCTGATTCTACACCTTCTGGTGACAACATTGAAGGTGGTGCAGATTTTTCTGGTGATTCATTTTCCTCTGTTTTTCTGTCATGATTCCTGCTTTAAATGGTCCTGATCATAGCTTAATCATGATGCCTTTCTTTTGTTTCGCTAGGGAATGTTAGGTATTAGATTGTCTTCACAGAACCATTTTCTTTCGTTTATGATATCGTGGCTTTCTTTTTTTGGTACGACGATTTTGATTTTGAGAATTCTGGTGATTCACACAATGTATTGCGAGAGACCTTTGGGGATTTTTTAAAACATGGTTTAGTTTTTTCTTTTCAAAGTTTACTTTTCTAAGCTGAGCTTTTATGCTTGATCACCCGTGGGTTTACATAGTTGATGAACCTCTTTTAACGATGCAACGAAGGATCGCCTACATGTTTTGATCTTAAAATCTTTTAGGGAACACTATTGTGCTTTTTGAGGTGAAAATGTTAGCTATTGGTTTAATTTGCACAAATGAGAGCTTGAATAGACTTTGCCTGATTCCTGACTGATCTGTTTCGTAGAAGCGATTCGTCGTTTGAAAATCAATGATAATTGGGACAGAGATGCTGCAGCTCAATCTACCCAATATCCAGATCGACCCGGTGAACCCGATTGCTTGTATTATTTGAGGACTGGAATGTGTGGTTATGGGAGTAACTGTCGCTACCATCACCCTGCCCATATTTCAATTGTAAGAGCTCTTTCTTTTGTTTCCTTTTCATTCCTTGTCTTCTGAATATATATTAAGCATCCCCTTTGGCCAAACACTGGATTAGTTTGTATAATTGTAATCTCTTGGTTCCTATTGAAATTCTTAAATCTGCTTCTCAGTTTTATCATATGCAAACAAAGGGAAGTTTCTAATACTTAATTAGATGTTCAGGGTTCTCATTATGGTGAAGAACTCCCCCAGAGGACCGGGCAACCTGATTGTGAGGTATGTTTATTTTGGTGATCAAAATGTAAATGTTTTGCAACTTTTCCCTCTGTTGAATTTGTTAGAAGTGTAATTTAGAACCGTTCTTGTGTCTCTGCCTAGCAACTTAAGCTTAGGGATAGTTGTTCATTCATTAGTCATAACAGATTATTCTTTATGAAACTGATTGTGGATGCGTTTTTATATTAGAACTCTACAGTGAAATCAAACGAAGTTTGAGGTTTGTTTTGTTATTAATAATAAATAAAATACCTTGCGTCTGTAGAAAACTCCATAAGAAGTTCCAAAGTTATGCGTTTCATATTTTGCAATGTCCCTCTGGCAGAAACTTTACCTGGTCTTTTACATTTATGTTTGTCCTTTTTGTGGTCCCTTTCAATAATAGATCTGATCTGTTTGAAATGTTTAGCTTACTGATTACTGGTGCACTGATAACAAACCATTAAATGATGGAAAAGAAAATGTCAAACTGAAGTAGCGATACCTAATGAACTGGACAAAAGTAGAGTAGTTATGCTGTCAGTGTAACGTCAACCATTTTGTTTTCTATTGATGATTTGTTTGATTTTTACCGGTCATTTTATGCGGTTTTTGTCTTATAGATCTTAATCATAAGATTTCATATGATGGCAAAATTTTATTGATGCCAGCTATGGCATGCTTGAACTAGGAAAGGAATAAAATATATGAACTTGAGGTACACATCTATCATACTATAAATATCGGGTTACGGAACCCAAGTGTAATCTGAAGAATTTTGTATGCTACACAGTCCATTTCAATGGGAGATTTATTGTTCTATTCCGGTGCTTTTCAATTTGATTAACTTGTTTGAGATGTGCATTGCAGTATTTTCTTAAGACAGGGACATGCAAATATGGATCCACATGTAAATACCATCATCCAAAGGACAGGCGTGGTGCTGCTCCTGTGTCATTCAATACTTTAGGTCTTCCAATGCGTCAGGTTTGCGCATCCCTTTGCACCTTCAGCATTTTTATAATTGATTGCTGATCATTTTGTTTTTGTTGATAAAAGAAACCGTTGCAATCTTTCAACATTCTTTGATTGTTGTTGCATTTAGGAAGAAAAATCATGTCCCTATTACATGAGAACCGGGTCTTGTAAGTTTGGTGTTGCATGCAAGTTTCATCATCCACAGCATGCTTCCATTGGAGCATATCCCTTGGCTGGATCTCCTACCTCAACAATTATCCCTACATCAGGTTTACCATATGCCGGAGGGTTTCCTGCATGGTCAGCAGTGCCAAGAATGTCATATTTATCTGGGCAAGGTGTTCAATCTTATGTGCCACCTTTTCTCTCTTCTTCACAAGGCATTATACCCGTGCAGAGCTGGAACAACTACATGGTTAGTTAAGGATGTTGAATGTCCTGTTCATCTATATATTTGCTCTGGCCTTACTCAGTGTTATTCTGTCGTTGAATTCGACCTGTGTGGCCAGTATTTCTGTTCATGAATGATTGCAAGGGTTATTTACGTTTGCTAATTGTTACAGAAAAAAAGATGGAAGTGGATATTATTATATCTATTCTCTCTTACTGAAATTTTACTCTCACTCATAATGTTTTGGATGGCTGAATGAAGCATTAAGCAATAGTTATTTTTTACTTGGTGGCATCTAAAATTTTGTCGTCTGATTGATGTATAAATGCAAGGGGATTATAGTCCATCGTTACCATGTTTTAATTCCAAGTGTCTGACTGACATGTCTAGATACATATACATACAGTTATTCATCATACTTTCCATCTATTTTATTATGGTGATGGCGAAGCACATTTGGAATCCATATCCCTGTTAATATCTGAAACGAAAAAGTGTCTTGTTCTTAAGGAAATCTTTGGAGCATCTCGCCTTTTAATGATAATTAATGATGTTGGGTTTTGGTTACTAAATTAAAAAGGAGCATACAGTTAACGGCAGTTTCTGCAAATTGAGTTAAAATCTTTTGTTTTGACTGACTTTGTTTCTCAAAATAGGGAAGTATGAACCCAACAATGCCTACTGGTTATCTTGGATCTAATCTTGTTTATGACTTCATGAATCTGGGGGAGTCACTTTTCGGCGGGCAGGCGATAAATTCAGCTCTCCCAAATCGACCTGATCAACCAGAATGTAGATACTTTATGAGCACTGGGACCTGCAAATATGGATCCGATTGCAAGTTCCACCATCCAAAGGAAAGAGTATCTCAATCATTAATAAATCCACTTGGCCTTCCTGTGAGACCTGTAAGTTCAGCTTCTCCAAAAATAATTTGTGATATCACTTTTAAAGTAATTCTTATGAAAGTTAACAAACTGTCGTAACAGAGTGTGACTGCATGATAGTAGGAAAAATCAGAGTATTTATTGCTCCTAATATACTGACAAGTTATTTTGACAATCCATATTGCTACCAAATATGGCTCTTTAGTGTTTAGATTCCTGATTTCAAACTTGGCTTATCTGCAGGGGCAAGCTGTATGCTCTTACTACAGAATCTATGGAATGTGCAAATTTGGTCCAACATGCAAATTTGATCATCCAGTTTTGACTATCCCTCAGAACTATGGCTTGACCTCACCTGCTCTAGCACTTGATGCTCCTCTTATTAGTAACCAAAGAGGGTTGTCAAGTGTACAACCACCTGAGACATCTCCTTCTAAATTATCAAGTGACAACAAGCTTCAGCACTCTGATGCAAAAGCTGCCACAGAAGATTCATCCAAACAAGCTGATACTACACCAAATTCCTTCCCAGCCTCCTCAGAGCCTTTACATGACTAAACTACTTCAAGTTTTATTTTTCTTTGGGACAATTTATTTTTTCCCCACATTTTCAGGAGAAGTATATCATACACACATACCATCTATTCCCCCCTTTTCACCTGCAATTCTGTCGAGTTGGATAGTTTGTTCAGAGGTTGTTGTGACAACCGCTACCTTGTGGGGAATGGAAGGCATTTTTTGTGGTGAATAAAATGCAGGTAGAAAGTTTATGACCCTTCTTTTTTCCCTCTCTCTGCTGAGGTTGGTTTGGTATAACACTTAAAAATGGTAAATGAAAAACTCAGGGATGCATGACAAACTTGTCACCAAATTTTTACCCCATTTTTTAAGGGTCTGCCTAACTGATAACAATTAATAATTTAGAGTGGTGGCTATGTAGAGTTTGGGAGTTCTAGATTATTGTCGGGTGTTTTCCAGCAGATTTGGTCATTTGTGTCTTTCATGTCTCTGATGTGAGTATAAACAAGAAAGACAATAATTATAGGAAGACTTGTTTATCACGTGAGTAGGGTCTATTAACCTTATTTTTTGTCTTTTTATCTTGTAATTTAGGAAAAGTACGTGAATGATTTAATTGTTCTGTGGCATGGTTAGAATTCTAAATACCAATTTGAAGGAGAAAAACAAGAAGCATAGAAAATAAAATACAAAGAAAGAAGACAAATAAGAGAATACGGAATCCATGAGCATTACCAAATGGGGTGGTGTTGGTGCTGGTTTTCTAATGGATTTAGATTCTCTTTTTCTTAAATAGTAAGATCTGATCTTGTTTGAGTACAAAAGATATTTTTTTTTACATAATTAGGAGATTCTCCAACCACTCCTGCCAAGTTTTTGCTTGGCAAAACTTATTTCCAAAAAGATCTCTAATTGAAGAAAATCAAAGGTCTCAATCTCATTTTTCAAAGTTCAAATTATGATGAATTTGATAATGGACCTTGGCTGGAATAAAAGGCCAACACAGAGGCCAAACCCTTTGGATTGAACAAATTTATTTAAATTTTGTTTAAGATTCCTCTAATCGTAAACAACAAAATTTACAATTTAGATTGATCAAATTTTAGTACTTAGATTGATTTTAGTAGAAGAAACTGACACTCACAAAACAATACATTATGGTTTAAATTTTTACGTAATATAAGATAAATACATTTACGTACCGCCGTTTTTTCAACAGGATTGATTCTTACGTAAGACATTTATGAAAAAAAAAACATATTAACGTGTAAGCATATATTTAAACACGTGTTGATTGGTTACAATAAAATCTATATTATTTAACTCCGCCTTTTGTTATTCCATTCTCTTTCCTACATTTTAAATCAATATATATGGATGCCTCTCGATTTTAATATGTTAGAACATTCTTGTATTGGCCACTTCAGCTACGACAGAATAAATTTTGTGAGAAAAAAATTACTATGATAGATTAAAGTATACAAAAAGGATAATAGATGTACCAACCATTATATATAGGTTTAAATTTGATTTTTCCAAATTAAGCAGGAGTTTATTATCCAATTAATATAGTTGAAAAAAGAAATACAAAAAAAAAACAGGAATGTTCCCGTAAATGAAAACAAAGAAGGGGAGAAAAAGACAAGCAATATCACATACATTCCCTTCCAATTAGCAATGGTACATTAAAGTTGGAAGAGTTAGGCCAATAAATGATTAACTCATCATTAATCACACTTATTGTAAGAATTAAGCGTTGATTAATGATATATTACTAGGTAGAATTTAGTAGGCGATGCATTAAAGTTGGAGACATCAACATTGTGGAAGTATTTTGGAATATTGGAGAAGAGAATAATAGCATTAAGGGTGTTGGGTTATACGTTTTCATGTCACACCACCATCGAATAAAATGGAATGATTGCTTTGGGAATAAAAACATGATGGCTGCACATCGTGGACCAAGTTGCCTACTCGTTTCAATATTCAGTACAATTCATTTGGAACATTGAGATTATGGTTTCAAGACTTACTGAATAATAATTCTCATCAGTTTCGATGGATTGTGACCTATACATGTATTAATGCTAGATACACTGTCTTTAACTTTTGAACGATTTTGAGATCAACATGAAAATTATGCTTGCAAGATATGGGGTTATGTATTCAATAAGTATGTAAAATTTGTGTTCAAATTCTATATGCATACTTTTCTGTACTTTATCCAAGTCTCCAAAACCAAATGGAGCCTAAAGACTATTGTCTCCTCGTATTTGTAATTTTTTTTTCACCTTTTATAAAAAACAAATTAAAATCTTCACATTTTCAGAAAAATAAAATTCAATGTACTTAAAATTAAAATTTTAAATTACATGTTTGCACTCTAAATCATGTGCAACAAGTTTGTTAACGGAGTTCAATCAGATTATTAGTTAGGAAGGAAGAAAAAACCGTTAAAACATTTATTAAACATAAGATTAAATATGTTTTTAGTTTTTAATTTTGAAAGTAAAATTATTTTTTTTCTATCTCAAACTTTGATATAATTTGGTTTTCAAAATTAAAAAATAATAAATATAGTTTTCTTAATTCAACTGTCTTAAAAATAATTTTGATGTATTAGATGATGTTTTAAACTTATATTTGAATTCCTTATACTTTTTGATACGTTTTAAGTTAAATATGAGATTGAAACATATTTAAAACATGAAAGAAAAAAATAATTTCATTGAGTTAAGAGAACTATATCCATTTTAGAGATGATAATGGGTCGAATCAAGTACAAATAGTGTCAATCCGCAATTTGATCCGCAATAAAAAAAATCACTTGTTACTCGCTCTACTATCCACTTGATATCCTGTTAAAAAATATCCGTAGGTATTTTAAAACGGAGTAGTACTTATGGATGCTAGTGAATATTTAAAAAATATATTTTATAAACTTTTAAAATAAAATATAAATAAAATTAGAAAAATATAAATTAAATAAATATAAATTAAAATTTAATTTAATTAAATTTAACCTATTAAAAAATAGAATAATTTTAATTTTAATTTAATTAAATTAATAAAATATAAATTAAATTTTTATTTTAATATTGTGTGGGTAATGGATACTTCAAGTACAATATAGTACAGGTAGAATAAAATAAGATTAAAGTTAAGAAAAAGTTGATTTATTCATGACATTAAACACACAAAAGTAGGTAAAAATGGACGTTATCTATGTGTATAATTGAATTTCGCAAGACTAAAAGACAAGCTCTTGGGTGTGCGTATACGGGAGAAGGGTGGAACTTCTACATGATCATAGTTTGAATTTTGATTTTTGTGTAATTGGCATGTGATAGTTCAAATTTATTATTATTGCAATGTGTTAGGTATTCAATGTTTGGCCGTATGAGTTTGTGTTCTTTTTTGTTTTAAAATTTGTTTATATTAAAGTTTCATGTTTATATATTTTACCTTCAAAGTGAACACGATTATGAATGTTTTAGGGTGTTTAAACCACATTTAAATTCCTTTTGGGTGATGTCATTGTTTGGTTTCCAACAATCGAAGATTGGTTTTAGCATGAAATGGAAGAAATTTAGTTTTTGCAATGTGAATAGGGCAATTCATGCCGCCACCAATTAATACTTGTCTAAGACTCTTAACACTTGGTTACTTAGTTAAGCCTTATGTGCTTGTAGTTTTAGCCTTTGCCCCTCCCTAACTTTAGGACTAGTAATTCTTCTCTTACATATTCAATGTTTATGTTATTTATGCATTTTTCTTTTCCATCTAGTGTTAGTCCTTCCCTAACTTTATGACCAGTATATCCTTTTCATTTATCTCAAAATAATTTTTTTTAAAATATTTATGGACTGAAACGAGTATCTAACGGGTACTTGCGGATTGAAAAAACTCTTCAGATTTTTTTGTGCGGGTACTGAAACAAGTAGTGAGTACAATTTTTTTATGCGGATTATGTAGTGGGTTAGTCATATCCGTACTTGACCTGATTCGTTACCACCCTTAGATGTGGCACACCACTAAGCTATCTTGACAACTTGGAAACATAATACACATGTCTTAAACAGGTTGGAAATGTGGTACAATGTCTATCACATAAAAAAAAAACTAATAATATTGGTCGTTGAAAACTAAATTCATAACTTTCTAAAACAAGATAAACGAAAATAGAATAAAATTTGAAAGAAAAACAAAACTAAAAAATAAATAATAGTTTAGAGATTAAAAATATATTTAACTATATTAAATTTTATTTTTTTATTTTTTTTATTTAAGTTTTTTATAGACATTTCTTTTATTGAAATACTAAATAAGATCTAAAATATGCTAAAAAGTTGTCACCTTTTAAGGACAACAATATTGGCTTAGCACGTCAAAAGGATGAATTCACAAGTTAAACTCTTGGAGTTATTTCTAACCTTTTAATTCGTTAAACTAGTTCTAATCCACTAAAACTATCAGTTATAAATTTACATGACTCTTTATTCCTTACACAGTTGAATAATCATTTTAAGAAGATGATCTAAATACTTTTTCATACAATAGATGTTTACACATAAAAGTGATTCTTAATAATTTGAGCTTAGCATGACATTTTCTACACCCAATAAGCAATAGACAATATACATGATTCATATAATATTTGTTAAGAATAATGAGACTGTTTTATACATGTTTTTTTTATACATTTTAAATTATATTATCTGACAAATGTAAGAATTTTAAAAAAATTATTTAATTTCTAAAGAAGGTGCAGACAACCATACACTTTATAGATCTCGTGAAATAATTTTGGAGTAAATGTTGTTGAAAAAATGTAATATATCAAAGTAATATATCTATCAACGATAGATTAATGTAGAAAATATTATAACTTTATGATATTTTATCTTAAGGTCATGTTAGTATATTGAAATCTCAAAATTCATCAAGTGGGATTACACTAAATTCATAATAAATAAAATGTACTCATTATAAAAAAATTTAAATAAATACATTAAGATAAAATATTAAATTATTTTCTAGGAATGAAAGCTAACATATCAGTATAATAATGTTTTTTTTACGGAAAAACATGATAAAGTTTTAATTGCATATGCATATATAAATACAAACACATTTTATACTATTTTATGCGCTCTACATTACATTTATAGTGAAAACACAATTATTATAAACAAAAAAATAATAATAAAATTGTTGTTACTATAATTAAAGAAAATAAATGTAAATAATATTCACAAATTCATTAGAAATAATTATTTTAGTTTTAAAAAGTAGTTAAATTTAAAAAAATGAAAATGATTAGATTTAAAAAAAATCGGTATATAAAAAAGAAAATCTCCATTACAGGATATATAAATGTTTAAATCATAACAATTTGCAATTTCAAGAGTTTGACTGATATTATCATCTTGTCTAGATAATACAATATTGAAGTATAAAACTTACAATAACATAATACTGGTTTTCTATTATAGCTCCAAGAGCAAGTATATTTATTGAAGGAAATAAAAGAACAAAATTGAAAATAAGTTGTTTTTATAAGAAAAAAATACATAAAATAACACAAACATCTCTTACAAAACACAAAGTATAATTATTATTTCTTTTGGTTAATGATATGATAGAAAATAAGCATCGGTGTAATTGGTTAACCATCCAGTACTTTTAAATTGTATATCCATTGAATTAGCTCTATTGTATTATTATAAATATATCAAATAATATTTGAAATAGTTTATAAAATGCATTATATATATATATATATATATATATATTTAAATATAAATAAATTGTATATTTAAACATGTTTTATATTTTCAAACTATTTTAATTTTCTATGTTTAAATTATAAATATATATCTATTTCATCTTTACTTATAAAAAATATCATTTTCAGTAAACAAAAACATGAAGATTATATATAACTCAGTGAAAAGTTTCATTTGTTACATAATAAACATGCATAATATTTTACAAAATTTTTATAAAGTGCACAAACAAAATAAATATATATTTAAAAAGACACTCAATTTTTTGAAAAATATTTTTGGAACCTAAAAGACACTCAATCTTAAATTTTAATTACTGTACATCCTTTCATGATATTTTCTTAAAATGCTTTAATTTTAATTAATTCATGGCTTTTGTTACATTATTATACAATGCATTTTGCTTTTTTTTGATCGATAAAAGATATCCCATAAAAAATATTAAAAAATTAGTAAAATTCACACACACCCAATAATGGATGTAAGTGTAAAAAAATAATTAACCATATAATTTAATCATTTATTGAAATACCATTAAATTTAATTTATTTAGATTTAGGTTTAAATTATGAAATTAAATATGTAAAGTGTATATTTATTTATTTATTTATTTATAAGGTATATAATGAATAACAAAAAAAATGTTAATTTTTTTTATTAAAGTCAGCACTTCATCATGAATTTATTCAATGAAGAATTTTTTTTTTTTGGAAAAAAGTTGATTATATTTTTATGAGATAAAAATTTAAGAATAAATTTAATATAATACCAACAAAATTTAATTAATGACAAAAATTATTAAAGTTCTTTAAAAGATGAAAAAAAAGTGTATTTTATATTGTTAGTAAATTCTTGGAATTTTTGTAATATATATACGTTTAAAATCTTGAAAAGGTTTTGGGATGCCCGAGTTTAAGTGGAGTCCATTCATACCTCTTGTTGCCTCACCGAGAACGTGACTTTGATGCCTTTGAATTCCAAAATATTTGTATACATTTTTTAGTTTTCTTTGTGTGCGAGTCTTACTGTTGGCAGATTGGTCTTATACATACTACTAAAACGGTTTAAAACATATTTTACTTATAATTTTAATATTCAAATATATAATAATTTTATGACTAGTTATGCTTAAAAATAATAAATAAAATTTGTGATAATTTTAATAAAAATATTATTTATTTTATATACATAAATATTTATTAAAATATTCTATCATGTTTTAAAACAATGAAAGTTAAAAAAAATTATAATAATAACATTTTTAAAATAATGAAATTCTTAAAAAAATTATTTATATTAAATTATTTTAATATTAAAATAATTAATTTTTACTCTTTTTAAATTATTTTCATTTTCTAAAATATCATTTTTTAATCTTTATAAAACACATTTTTACTTTGTGCTAATCAAAAAGTGTTTTAACATTTTTTTAAAAGAGACACGGTGAATTATGTCTAAGGATATAAAGGATTATGCTTCAACACAATAATTTTTCAAAATTGATTATGTGCTGATTACACTCTCAACCTTACTTAACAAACCAAATAACAGTATTTTTTTTACATTACCTTCATCCATAAAACTTCTACAGAATACATAAGTCTAATAGACAAAATACTAGAATAGTAATATTTGATTGTATTTCTCTTTTCTTTCTTCACATCTCCTCTTTTTCTTTTTTCTTTTTTTTTTTCTTTTTTTTTTGTCCTCCTCAAACCTTTATGTTGAAATGTGAATAATAAACCATTTTTCTTTGTTATTTTTTTTTCTGTAAATACATCTCTGAATTCAAATGAGAGTATTAATCTTATGCTATTATAATCTTATTATCCATATGAACTTGAAGAAGCATCTCATGTATCATCATAATAACTTAAAATTAAATAATAATATATAAAATATAAATAGGAGACTTTTTCTCACCGTACCCATACACAAACTAATTTAATGTGTGAATACTAAATATCTTAATTCATGCAAACTAAATGAAGCATTACGTGGTACACTTTTACTTTTTATAGCGTTACTTTAGGTTATAAATCGTGATTTAAGGAACCTAAAAGATCACTAACAGTTCAATTACTGAACAAGAGACACACTATGATTGAAACCATGCTATTTCATCTGTCTATCCATACTTTATTACTTTCCCATTCATTTAACTTTCCAATAGAAGGCAAATTCAAGTTAAACCAACAGAAAATGTTTGCAATGTAATAAATATGCAATGAATAACAGTAAAAAAGAAGTGTGAATATTTGTGGAAAATTATATTTCTTTTATGAAAAGATTTTAAACATGAATGGTGAAAAGAAAAAACATGTGAAAATTAGAGAAGTGTGGTTAAAAGTGAAAAGGTGTGATTAGAATTGGGAAAACGGTTGCTGGGAATTGTGGTGGTTGGACATTGCGCTTTGGTCCGAATAACAACAATAATTACGACAAGCAAACGCCTAACACCATAATCACATCAGGGGCAGAGAGCTCCCAAACACCACCACACAATGACAAAAGGGCAAAAAGGACATTTAAAGTCACCATAATGAATCTATTGGAGCAAACGAGGCAAGACCACATCATGGGACTCCAAACCTAAACGAGAAAGGAAAAGAAATGGAGAAGAAACGAGATTAAGAACTGGGGTTTGGAAAAGGTGGTCTCTTGCGTCTCGATCGAAACCATCTTCTTCTTCCAAACGATTCCAGTAAAACATGCGACGAGGGAGAGCCACCGCCGCTGTCGCCGCCGTCCATCCCTCGGCGGACCAGGAACCTCCCACCAAGGAGACGCGCTTCCGTGGCGTCAGGAAGCGCCCCTGGGGACGATTTGCGGCGGAGATTAGAGATCCGTGGAAAAAACAGCGCGTGTGGCTCGGCACCTTCGATTCAGCCGAGGATGCAGCGCGGGCCTACGACGCTGCGGCCCGATCCTTCCGCGGGCCCAAGGCAAAAACCAATTTTCCTTTCCCGAACCCGGACACGGACCACTCCCACTCGCAGATTCCGCTCTACCAGGCTCATGGGCTCTCCAAGTTCGACCAGGTCCAGGTGAACCGGCCCACCACCAGCGGCATGAGCAGCACGGTCGAGTCCTTCAGCGGGCCTAGGGTTCCTTCTTCCTCCACTCTCCACCCTCGCAAGCCCATCGTTAACCCTATTGTCCCTCCTCTCGACGATTGCCACAGTGATTGTGACTCTTCTTCCTCCGTCGTCGAGGACGAGGACTGCGTCCTCACTTCCTCGTTCCGGCAACCTCTCCCCTTCGATCTCAACCTCCCGCCCCCCGGCGCCGACGATGACATCCCGGCCACCGCCCTCTGCCTCTGATGACGGATCGGTATAATCCTCCTCCTCCTCTTGATCTTCTTGTTCCATCGATGTCCTTTAATTAATTAATGTTTACAAGTTGTTAGATTGTTGTGGTGTTGTAGAGTAATATTATAGGCACGGAGGGATGGAGGTTTGTGTTGTGGTGGTTGTGGCTGTGTTGTTGTAAGTTATTTGGATCCTGTGTCATAGCATTGGACCTGATCTGAAAACTGGTTGGTGCTTATGCTTTCTTCATGGATCTCCTTCTTACCTTACCTTACCCAATTAGAACTTACTCTTTTTGTTTTCTTTTTGTACAAAAATTATGGCAATCAGATCATAGAATAAATTACATTCTAATCAATTGCACACTGTCCTTGCTTGCTTCTTCGTCATCATCTTGCATAATCTGCATTCCATCATTGCATTTGGATTGGATTTTTTGTGCAACAGTGAGTAGGAAGCTGCATTCAGATGCTGCTTTGTTTTATCTTAATTCTTGTTCTTTGTTATGAGAAAAAATCGTTCAAGAATCTGGATTTTTTTCAATAAATCTTTGATGTTAATTGCAAAGAGTTTGAAATATAATCACCATCATTGCTTTGTAGACCATAACTTAGTTGATGACGATGATATGGATCTGATTTATAGGGGGGTAGTTCGTATTACTTCTGTAACTTTTTGTTCGAACAAGGACTTTCTTAAAATAGAGAAAGATATGTTTTTTATCCTTCACTATATCTCAAGATTTGATTTGAGTTCATGTAAAATTTTAACATGTTTGTGTAAACATTTCTCAAAAGTGATATATAAGCGATGTGAATATCAAATACTAAAACCATGTGTTTCTTTGAAGATGTTGGGATAAAAAACAGCATATCACATTTTGATTAAGTATTGTCTTTAGGATAGTTTGAATAACCAAAACATGTTATTACCCATACAAATACCATTTTTTTGTTACCATAATCAAACAATAGTTTGGAGGAATTGTGTAAAAGTAAAAGTGAATAGGACTAAGTACATACAAGGATAGAGACATTTACTTTAAGATGTCGGAAAATTAGGTCATGTATTTGATTTGTTATAATGATTAACAGGGGTCTTGCATGTTTCATGCCAGAAGGCCATAAATTTAGGTCTTCACATCTCTGAGAAAATCTCAGACCTTGATTTTTCTCCTTTCGCTATTTTGGAAGATCATTTTTGGTTTTAAAAAATGTAGGAACTTGGTTATCTTAGTTTGTGTATAGGAATAAAATGAACACACATGTGATGGTTGGGGGACGCCACCATCCTCCATGTGATTAATTAGGGAAGATGAATAATATTTCATTTCATCAAGTTTCTGGCTTCACTTAGACACCATAAAATTCCATGACATGGTTTGAATGTCAAACTTTTTCTGCATGGTATTTCCTTAAAGCTTGAGATCGGTACCTTCTCAACAACCCTATTGATAAGGCAAATGAAAGTGTGTTGTGCACAAGAAGAATTTTCTTGCTTTTGTTTTGAAATAAGCTTCTACTGAGATGATTGATTTCTGAACAGAAAGTGGATACTGTGCTATTTTCTGCCTATAATATTAATCAATAATAGCATAAAGTTATACCTTTATCACTAGGAGTGTTACCGAAAATGAATGGTTAACATATATTAAACCCATCATGTTAATGGTTTTAATAAAGTAGAAGGAACATTGAGAATATCTGGTTTATACTAAATATGAAAAAACATCTGTGTTGTGTTAACGTTTTTTGATTTGAACATATAAAAGATACGAACAAATATGATTTTTCTCTGTTGATATGGATATCATTATCTTTTTCTGTAAATTTAAGCGAAATAATCCAACTTTGTAATGATTGTATAAAACGAATATTCTTCACCGTCCTTGTGAAATAGTAATTCTTTAACAAATAAACATATTACTTACAATAAAAACAAGAAAGAAGGAACAAAACTTATCCTTCATGAATAGCACTAAGAAAAGCTGGAAAGAAAAGAAGAAGCTTATAGCGAAAGTATTAAGGAAAAGAAGCATATTTCCATGAATTAAAATAATACTTTACACGCACATATAGTTTGGATGGTTCTACGTTAATTTTTTTTATATACTTAGATTCAGCTTCTAAATAACAGATCAATAGTATTTTTAAGTGCAGCAAACATTATTCTATTTCCATATGTTGTGAGACTGAAAATTTGTTTCGAATTTAGTTAAAATTAATTTCAGGAAGAAACCTTATCTATGTTTAGACTTGGATACGAATTTAACAAAAATGGGTATAAAACAATGTTAGACAATTATTGTAATTAAAGATGGATTAGACGAACCTTTGAGAAGATTACAAATTAACCCCTTGTGTGGGTTTGCGAGAACTTAACGAATTGCAGAGAAGGACAGTTTGCGTTGAGTTGTGATAAAAATTTTACCCACATACTTAATCCAAAATTGCAAAAAGGGCCTTAGGTGAATGTAAATGGAGATCTACCAGACCCTACAAATGGGCACATATCTCATTCAACAAAGATAAAGCATCTATGTACCTTAATTATGTTTCGACAACATAGGTTAAGTTTGTATGTATTGCTATAAGCACATGTTTTTTTCTGCAGTTGGCCTAATTTGTGAAGCAATGGAGAATGAACAAAAATATTTCTACTGTTTGATATCTTTTTACTGGAAAATTAATGTATTTGCATTCTCTTTCAAGGAAAATAACAATAAAAGGGTTAGTATATGGGAGAGATTGAATAAACTATCAATAAATATTGTATCAGTAATACTTTTTTATATAAAATGAAATTATTGACCTAAGCATTTAATTATTTGTATTGACTTTTTTAAAATTGAATAACAATAAAATTATCGAATTATTTTTATTTTTATTTTTTTAAAACTATATTTAATCTAATAAGATAACAAATAGTTATATATAAAATGTGTGAGATATAAACTTACAATCCAATGATAAGCTTTAAAAAGTAAAGTATGATTCAATTAAAAGTTATTAACCATTATAAAAATTACTTTAGTGGAACATTGTCTCCCCCTTGGCTTATTATACTTATGAGGGGAATTCGAATTGCGTCTATGGTATTCAAAACTCGCTATTAGGTAGAAAATTTACTTCATAGTGATAATAAATTTAATACTTTACATTAATATAAAATAATTTAATGTCTTAATTAAATATATAATGGCTAATGTATGGTTTTTTAAATATGATAAAAATATGGGTTAAATATGTTTTTAGTCCCTGAACTATCAAGCGATTTTGGTTTTAGTTCCTACTCAGAACTTTGATGGTTTTTAGTCCTTATTGTTTTGAAACTGAGTAATAGTCCTTAAAATTAGACGGTGTTAAGTTTCAGTGGATGTGGCAAACGGCGTTGCCACGTGATCACTGATCTGCTCTATTCTCTGTTTGCCACGTTGGATGTTTAAGTGTTTGAACTGAGATTAAGTTAGTTAACCACTTCATGATCTTTTATAAATCAGATTTGAAGAAGTTGGGTTCTTCTTCGTGGCTGCAGCTGGTTGCTGTTACAGTAAACTCGACCAGACATAAATCAGTTTGAACATTTTTCAAATGCAAACTCAAGCACAAATACAGAGGCACTTAGTCTCACCAAAATCTAAAAGAGAGGAATGAGAAAGACAAAAATTAGATCTTACATCAAACTTACTATTACAGTAAACTCGACCAGGCATAAATCAGTTTTCACAGTAAATTTTCCAAACGCAACCTCAAGCACAAATACAGAGGCACTCGGTCTCACCAAAATCTAAAAGACGGGAATGAGTAACACATCAGATACAACCTACCAATCCATTATCTCGTTACTATTGTTGGTTTGGAGGGTTTGGGGGAGGAGGCATGCCAGGTCGAGGAGGACCAAACACCGGAACACCGCTGCCAGGTGGTGGGGGCATGCCGGGGCGAGGTGGAGGAGGTACAGGCATACCAGGGCGCGGAGGAGCCGGAGGTCCTCTCACCATCTGTCCCGGAGGAGGAGGTCCCATGGGGCGCTGTCCAAACTGCGGGGGAGGAACGGAGAACTGAGGTGGACCGCCACCAGGTCTTGGAGGAACAAATTGTCCGGGTGGCATCGGAGGAGGCGGACCCCTGGCCATGGGGGAGGAGCCAATTGCCCTGGCATCTGCCCCAGTGGACGCATAACCAACGGACCGCCAGGATACGGCGGCGCATTGAGCTGCGGTGGACGCGAGATCTGCGGCTGCATCATGCCCGGGACAGGGCCGCCAACGCCGCGAACTGGGCCGGCGAGACCAGGCTGGCCTGGACAACGGGAGCGGGAGGAATGCCTCTTCCGGCGGCACGACCGATGGGGCCGACGAGTGCGGCGGCACCGACGGCCTTTGAGCGGGACTCTTCCGGCGGAGGTGGTCCCTCGACGGTCATGGAGATGAGCTCCTCGCCGCAGAGGAGTACAAGACTGAGCGTGCGGCGGTCCTCACGGTCACGAAGAACAACCCAACTTCTTCAAATCTGATTTATAAAAGATCACGAAGTGGTTAACTAACTTAATCTCAGTTCAAACACTTAAACATCCAACGTGGCAGACATAGAATAGAGCAGATCAGTGATCACGTAGCAACGCCGTTTGCCACATCCACTGAAACTTAACACCGTCCAATTTTAAGGACTATTACTCAGAGTTTCAAAACAATAAGGACTAAAACCCATCAAAGTTCTGAGTAGGGACTAAAACCAAAATCGCTTGATAGTTCACGGACTAAAAACATATTTAACCCTAAAAATATATAATTTGATAAAATTATTATTATTATGAAATTCAACTTTTAAATATTTAAATAATCTCATATGTAACAAATGACAATGAGTATAAATAAATATATAACATATAAGTTTATAAAATGTATTTATAGTTTTTTATGAAGAATTATAGTTTTAAACTTTTAAAATATATAAACAGACTATTAATATTCACATTTGTATGTCTCCCTCCTATTGTCATTTGTTTACATAGTTGACAAAATAAGCTACTCCAGTCTATGGGTGTTGTTCCCTTCACCATCCGAAGTGATTCTACATCTCCCCACTATTTTCTTTTATTCCAAAAATACTCTACACCTTCCCACTATTTTCTTTTATTCCAAAAATACCTTACACATCCTCACTATCCTCAACAATCTTTCTCTTTCTCTCTCTGCATTAATGGAGCATTTATATGGTGTAGATGTAAACTTGTGATATATTGCAAAATATAAAATTCAGAGGAAACTTCAATATTAGTGTTTCTACCACTTTCATTTTATAAACTTAAAAGTTAGATGCAAATACAAAATAATAAACATAATAATATTAATAGTAAATATATTATTATTATTATATACTAACTTTATAATGACAAAAGAACTAAATAAATTCCAAATCTTTAACAAATAACTTTTCTTTTATATTTTAAGTATTTAATAATATTTTTATATTATTTATCTAATAAATTAAATACTTTATTCAATCTATTTGAGTCAAACATGTCGGTAAGTTAAAACATAATATAATGTTAAAAATTATAAATATTAAATGTAAAAAAAAAAACACATATATATAAACATTTTTCTAGAAATTTAGAACAAAATTTTACCATTTATTAAGTAATTTGAAAAAATATATATATATTGAACAGTGAAAATAAGATTGAATCAAACTTATTTAAGAGAAAGTGTAAATAAAATTTTGCAATATATCACAAATTTAAATCTGAGCCATGTGAATGCTTTATTAATGTGGAGAAAGAAAGAGAAAATTTGTTAAATATATTGGGGAGGTGTAGGGTATTTTTGAAATAAAAGAAAATAATGGGGAGGTGTATTTTTGGAATAAAAGAAAATAGTGGGGAGGTGCAGGAGCACTTGGGGTGATGGAGGGAGCAACACCCCCAGTCTATTTTCACTCGACCCGTTCTTGGCTCACCAAATATTGGTTGAGTTGGGTTGCCATACTACGAAAAAAAACTACAAATTGTTACATGTCTCACCACAAGACAAACTCACAGGTTCGCAGGCTGACCACGGGCTGATTCACCACTTTTTTTTAATTTTAATTTTTTCGTTTTTTAATTTTTAATTTTTAAAATTTTGTTTGTATTTATAAATAAATATTTAACATATATTTAATCATATAAATATTTTCTATGCTTTTAATTGATTAATAAATATTTATAATTGGATAAATTAAAATAATTATTACATTTACATGTTAAATTACTCTATTATAACTAATAATTGAAACTTAAATGATAAGTGTTAATAATTTAAATTATAATAAGACTGCATATTTATATCTTTATTGAAATATATAAAAAGTTTAATCTTCAATTATTTTTATTTTTATTTTAAAAAATAAAAAACAAAATGGATTAGCGAGTCACAGGTCGGGCTAGGCGGGTATGACCAAAACGGGTTGACAGGTTTGGCCAAAATAGGTTGACGAGTTCAGAATTCCAACCCAACCCACGTTATTTTGGCGGGCTAATGTGTTGGTTTGTGAGCCGCAGTCCATTTTGACACCCTATATATAACATACAATCATAGTATGCAAACAAACTACAACGTGTGTTGCTCCCTCCACCACCACGGCATGCTCCTGCACCTCTTCAAATTATTTTATTTTCAAAATTATCCTTAGGTTAAATAAAGGTTAATTTTTATTTTTTTACTTTTACCATGAATTTTTAATTTATTTTTCAAACCCTAATTTTACCTCATTCATATTCAGTAGCTGCACCCCCCCCCCCCCCATATTAACTCAATCTTCTTCTACCTACTTGTATCCACGTCAAATATGGATTTTTAATTATCTTTTGTTGATGAAGTACATAAAACTATCACATATTCGATTATACCTAATAATTATTATCGAATACGTGATAGTTTTATGTACTTCATCAACAAAAGATAATTAAAAATCCATATGTGACGTGGATACAAGTAGGTAGAAGAAGATTGAATTGATATGGACGTGGGGGTGGAGATACAGCTACTGCGTTCAGGGAATATGAATAAGGTAAAATTAAAGTTTGAAAAATAAATTAAAAATTTGTGGTAAAAGTAAAAAAAATTTAACCTTTAACATAAGGATAATTTTTGAAATAAAAGAATTTAAGGAGATGCATGGAGCATAGCGTGGTGGTGGAGGAAACAACGCTCAACTACAACATCATATAATAGAGTACGGTAGTGAAAATTTCAATAAGTCATAAGCTCAAAAACCCATTAACATTTAAATATTCATATTCATAATCACATAATTCAATGTTAGTATAACATTAATTAAATTACATATATATTCTGGACTCAAATTATACACATGCATTGAGTCAGATGCTCATAAAATATTGCATCTGTCATATAATCTCAGTGTATTGTAATGATTGACCTTGGTTTTGCTCACTCTAAATTTCCCATGATAGGGTTAGTTCCTTCTATATATTTTCTAAGTCATGACGCTATTTCATAAGGATCCTGTAGACTAGGATTTTTCTTCAACTCTTGCCACTTAAACTACATTCTCTTAATGAATTTATTAGTTTAGTAGAGTTAGAATGACTTCATACTTCCCCACTCAATGCACACACTAGATTATACCATATGATACTTCTCCTTATAAATGATCATATTCATATAATCATACCATTCCATCACAATTTCAAAAGATTTTTTACATTAAATCTTAAACCACATTTGAGAAATCATCACCATCACCACTCGAACTTTATTCTTCCCTTCTCATTCATACAACATATCCACACATAATACAAACTAGTTTCAATCCATTATATTCATAGCATAAAAGATTGGTTCTACTTACTCTTACCTTTATTTTATACAACAAAACAATCACTTTCCTCAAAACTATGATTTCCCACCCAACCACCATACAATTCGTTTAATACTCTGAGATAGATTATTCCTTGAACTTAGACTCGCTCGACGATACATGTTTTCGCTCAACAAATTGTATTCTCACTCAACAAAACACCTGTGGAGGTATACTCGCACAATAAAGCCTTGATTCGCCAAACAACGTAGGTCCTTTAGTTAAATTCCACTAGATTCGCCTAGCAAGGCTAGGCTCGCTCAACAACCAAATCTCCTCTGCCTCTCTGTAATTTCCAAAAATCATTTTTGCCTAGCTACAATTCTACTTGCTTAGCAGCAATTTCCTTTGGAAGTTTGTTTTACCAAGCTCGCCCAAAGAAATTTAACTGCCTAGTGAGTGGAAAGGTTTGAAACTCTTTGTGATTTTATTTTTTGCACTCATTCAATGGAGTTTTGGATCACTTAACAAGTCTACATAAACAAAAATGAGAGTGATTTATGAGTTTAATCAATTGATTCCAATTAGTGTTTGTATCTTTTTTACAGACAATGCTTGACACAAATTAATTCGAAAAAGGACTATTATGAGCCAATTGGTCCAAACTCATATACATATGCTCAAATATTTCATAAATCATACATCAATTTAGCACACAAAATTTTACACAAACATTTCACAAATACTAATTTACTTAAGTTCATGAGAGGTTTCTAACTCAACCAAAAATTACAAACTAGACATAATACAATTTCATTAGAAATCAAAGCAAGCATAAACATGTATAAAAATATTACCAACTTCCCTTATTTGGATTATGAGCCACAGATACAAAATTTTTAGTTATCTTTAAATATCTCTACTTATACAAATAACTCATATCAATGATTTGGTTATACTCGGACGATCCTAACGAAGAGAGATTCAACTTGAACTCTTAAACATTACATGCAAATCTAAAGCTTAAAACAATTCAAATGCAACAAACTTTTTAAAAGACCAAAATAAAGGACAACAAAATGAACTTATCTTCTGATAAATCAATTTTATAATATTACCTTAACAACATAAGTTCTATTTTGATTTTAAACAATTATATAAATTCGTTAGAATCTTAAAGAAAAATTAGAAGAGAAAAAAAATTCAAGAAAATAATGATTTTTATAAAATAAAATTGAGTAACTCATACTTCTGTATATAAATTAGACTTTTATTAATAAAATAATTAAGTTTATTTTTTAAAAAACACTTATTTTTTTACACATTTTCTGTTCCATTTTAATTACTTATATTTAAATAACATTTTTATTTTCAAAATTTCAAAGTTCCCTTCCCCTAGACTAAATTTTATACTAATCTTATATTATTTGTATAGATGTAATAAAATTTTTAAAATATACTAAAATATGAATAATTTCATTATTTTATCACTTTTTTAATTTTTGCACAATTTAACACAAATATTTATGATGATATAAAAACACATGCAACTATTTTTATTCAAATAAAACAGGTGAGTTAAGAAAATACTTACTTTTTATATATAAACTTATTAACTGTGCAACTAACTATTCCTAAAAGGTATACTTAAAATCACATTGTAAAACAAAAAAGGATTACTCCAAATTATTTTGCTATCATAGCGTAACTATACATAATGAAAGATAAAAAAACTTCACGTAAATAGAAAAATTAAAAGGTGACAATTTATGATTTAACTTATAGCCTTTCTTATTCTCACTGCACCTTGATTTAACAAAATATTTAATTTGACATAAGAAATGTAAGAGAAGTTTAAATATTATGTAGATAACATGAAATTCTAAAATAATTTGTCAATTCTAAACATATACATCCAAATTATCACAACTTGTTTGGACATCTTGTAGTCCAATAACTGAATTGCAAAATAATTTTACTATTAATAGACAACATTAAATACAAGGCTTCTTACATAAAATATCAAATTTTATAGTAGAAAGTTATTACATAAAGGCTTAATACCTGTTTTTGTCCCTCTTTTTAAGGGAAATGTTCACTTTCGTCCCACCTTTTTCAAAAAGTTCAATGTGGTCCCACATTGTGAAAAAAGTGTCCAAGTTAATCCTTTTTGGTCACGGCGTTAAATATTTAACGATCCTGTTGCCAGCTAGGACTGATGTGTGTAAAGTGGCTTTTTACCTGCGTAACGTGGCAGTTGATGTGGCAGTGGCAGTTGATGTGTATTCCTTCCAAAATACTCTTGGGCCGGTTCTTTATTCCTGTATATTTGAACTCTGTACAGGTTTATAATCTTGGATTCTTGCCCTCTGTGTTGTGGCTATTATCTCTGAGAACACTGCAATCATTAAGAGAAATAAAAGGCATCCGAGAGCAATAATTTATTACAATAAGATGCTATGCTTATCTCTATAATTTGGTGTCAAAACATCTGCGAACTCTTAGACTGTGGTAATATTTGAAGCTCTCATTGGGGCACTGCATAAAAAGTTTTCTAATAAAAGTAATAGATTGTTCAATTGCTTGGGTCCATCCTTCGAGGTTTGGGTATAGTGGGTCCATTCAATTGCATTTTTTACTTATAGTTGGGTATAGTTGGATATTTTGGAGTGTGGTGAATTGGGTATTTTGAAATCGCGATTTGGGGATAAACATTTTGGAGTGCCTGCAAATCAAATTTGGGTGAACCAGAACAGAGAGGATGAGGATCTCCTGCAACGTCAAGCTCGAATAGAGAAAATGGGGAGAACAAAGAGAACCCGAAAACATATATGGGGAAGAATAAAGTTGCTCCCCTAGCAATCCTTTTGCGCGAGCTCCAAGACTCCCAAGCCGCCTTAAGTTGGGGTTTCCGCGAAGAAGAGGAAGGCAAACAAAATTGGGGAAAAAATTCTTCAGATTAGGGTATTGAGATGAATCAGCATTAACAGGAAGCTCCACACTACTCTATTCTACATTTAATTGTCAAGTTCTTGTAATTCTTACACCTAACAACAATATACCTGTTTTCAGTGTTTAAAAAGGAAAAACAGAGCCAGCAAAAAAAGGTCGTGGGAGGATTCTCCATTGATGCTTCTTCAACCAGGGGCTTCGACGGCAAAATTACACTCTCCGTTCTCATCACTTGCTCTTCAAACCCTAACTCAGAATTTTTTAATCACTGCCACTGCCACATCAACTGTCACGTTACGCAGGTAAAAAGCCACGTTGCACACATCAGTCCTAACTGGCAACACTGGCAACAGGATCGTTAAATATTTAACGCCGTGACCAAAAAGGATTAATTTGGACACTTTTTTCACAATGTGGGACCATATTGAACTTTTTGAAAAAGGTGGGATAAAAGTGAACATTTCCCTTAAAAAGAGGGACAAAAACAGGTATTAAGCCTTACATAAAATATCAAAATTTTATAAGATTTCGAGTTTTTGTACTTTTTTTTAGCTGCTATGTAAAATACCTATGAAAAATTCCCTATCAAACTATAATATCATTACGTTTTCAAATTATAACAATTTTTTAATTATTATAAATATATATTTTAATATATAACTTAACAATTATATTTATTATATTATGCTTTTCAAATTGATACTTTTTTTTATCATTCATCCAAACAGAGTTAAAACATGAAATTACTTTAAAATGGTTGATAATAGGCATGAACTTTGATTTTAGTTTTTATGAAAAATAGTTTTTTATTTTTCAAAAATTTAAATTACTATATTGATTTAAACATGATTTTTTTTTAACTCAATAACTAGTGTGATGTGATATTAAGAAAAACATAATAAATTTTAATTTTAGAGTAATTAAAAATATTTTTTTACGGAAACCAAAATAAAAAATATCAGTATTAAAAGTATATTTAAGCTTAATTTAAAATATATTTAGATAAAATTATAAGTACATAAAATTA
The DNA here is from genome assembly GCF_016808095.1 of Vigna angularis. Classification (NCBI taxonomy): domain Eukaryota; kingdom Viridiplantae; phylum Streptophyta; class Magnoliopsida; order Fabales; family Fabaceae; genus Vigna; species Vigna angularis. The sequence continues at coordinate 23,463,817 of NC_068976.1, forward strand.
AATACTATTTTATAAATGAAAATGGTCAATTGCTATTTACAAATATAAAAAATGCAGAAAGTGGTTCCACTGCACATCACCCTAAACTTGAGTAAATGTGTTTTCTCTGGTGTGCTGTGTGACTCCATTTCTTTTGTTTATCATTGAGAACTCTGAAGAATTGAGCAAGTTTTGATCTGGATTCCTAATGCTGTGGTCGTTTTGTTAAAAATTTCAGAATCTCAATGGAAAACTCAGACCACGACGAACCCGAGAAGAAGAGGCCTCATCTCACCTCTATTTCTTCTCGCACATCTAGAAACTCCATCAACTCTCCTACCACCAACAAAACTGTAAGCCCTTTTTCTCTCGCTATATGTTTTTGTTGTTCATCCATGTGTTCATATATATGTTGCTTTTTACCTCTTTCATTACACTATTGTGCTCTGTTGATGATCCGGTTCTGAATTTTTGTAGAGTTTGCTTTGAATTTGGTGTATAATTGCATTCTTTGAACTGCTTGGTATTGTGGACACAGAATGAATTGTTTCTTTTAATCTGGGTGGATGGAATTTTGGATAAAGTTTTGATTTTTATGACAAGGGGGTAACAGTGAGATTGTGGTTATTGTTAACTTAGTAAAGTCCATTAACGAACTTAGCTTCTTAAGATAATTATTGGTGATACTTTTTTACTAGTTATAGGAAAAGTACATGATGTATGCTGTAAACAAAAAAGAGAAAGGTAGTGAGAAAGAGAATCAAAATATCTGTAGTAAGTTTTAAACTAATCTCGTGACAGTTGAGAATTCTTATTTATGCATATATCATTCTAAAAGAGAATTACAAACGAACAAAATTGGTGTGGTTACTAAGGGGTTTAGCTCACTTCATTGAGCAGTGTGTGTGGGCTGCCAAGAGGGGAGTAATTAGCAAAGGTGACTTTGATGTCTTGTGATTGTTGATGTTTTCATGACACTGAGAGCCTTTCATGTAGAAGAGTCAGGCAAGGGTTTTTATGAGCATTGAGATGCTTAACTAGATTCAGGTAAAAAAAATGTTTGGTTTCTTTTTTATCATGCAATTACTCTTTCTGTGTGGCATCAAGATTCTTTTTCCATGTTAGTTGTTCAATAGTTTTACTTGTGTAACGTGGGATGGTATGCTCCCCCAGGCTGATGCAGGAGTCTTACAGTTTCAGAATCAGCAGCTTGTTCAACAGATTGACGTCCAGAAACATGCTTTGCATGGCCTTGAAGAAAAAATTAGAGAATTAAAAGGAAAGCAAAGTTCTTATGATGACTTGTTAATTGCTTTGAACCAACTCTGGACTCAGGTTATTCTTTATCATCATGCTCTGGTTTCTTTCACCCTCCGTTGAGTTTAGTGTCCTCCTCTCTTGAAAATAGCACTACCATATATAGAGTATGCCCGGGATGTCATTGGATGGCAGGCAATGCACTTTTTCTCATATTCCTGTAGGATAATATGCTATCTGGCTTAATTTTCTTATGTCTTTCTAGTTGGTTGACGATATGATTCTTCTTGGAATACAAGCTGGGAGAGGCAAAGGCAAAGACAAGTTGCGGTATTTGACTGACATTGAAAATCCTGAAGGTATATACACACCTACAAGTACTCTTTTCTTAGTGTAAAGTTAATTCAATAGACTGACTTGACTTACTCTCTAGGTTCACTTCCTTTGTGTCCTGCTGAGGATATATTTCTATGTAGATTAATCCAGAAAGATTCCATTAAAGGAATCAGTGATGATGAGATCACTGGTTATGTTGATGAGGCCCTTGGTTTGCGTCAATCATCTACAATGGAGTTGTTGAAACTCCTAAAAGATATTATTGATGATCAGATGGAAAGATCAGGCGGTATAGCTCAGCTTTTGGACGGAGATATATCACCAGAAGGTAAAAAATATGATATGCTATCCTGTTGTTGAAGCATATAGTTTTTTTTAAAAATATTTTTATATCATATATCAGTGTTGTAGAATAGTTAGAAAGTATTTATACAAATGACCTGTTGTTACTCATTCTGGTTTGCAGATGCTATAACCCTAATGACTAAGATTGATGATATGATGAAAGAGGAGGCAAATAATTTGCAAGAAGTGATTGATACTCTCCATGCAAAGCATAAAGAGTATACTGTTGGTATTCAAAATTTTATCAATGAGTGCTTACAAGAAAAATCTGATATTAAACATCTAGCAGGTCTGTAAAATGTTCTTTTTTTTCTTTTTCTTTTAAATTAGTTATTGTGAACTTTAGAAATAAAAAAATGTGAAATTTAATGAACTTGATTATCATATGCTATGGTTTAAATGGATTGCAACATGGTTTAATAGAAGAAGATTTCCTCGTATTTAATAGTCCTTTTTTTTTTCTGTTAAAGTGGTAATATTATATGTTGTATGAATAAATCTCCCATTTGATCCCCAAATATGTATCATTCATTTAGACTGAATTTATGTAATAATCCTTCTAGAAATGAATTGAATGTTTTGAAAAAATTTCAAGGACCAAATGGGGCCTTGCTCCAAAATTTTTGGAGCTTCTCTTACTGGAAAATTGTTTTTGAATGTCTTGCACACATTATTCTTCTCTTATTGCTTTGGTAATTGATTAGCTTTTTTGTTTGAAAATTATTTTCGTTTTGTAACTCTTTCTTTATAGATGAACGTGCTTAAAAGGTTAAGCTAAAGTTAAATTAGGAAATCTTTTATTCAGACTATATGATGCTATGTAAAAGAATGCATAGTACTTTGATTAGACCAGCAATCTGCCTAAGCGATAGTCATTAAAAGTTGAAAAGTCAATCAAGCTTCGTAGTTTGGAATGAGCTGATCTTGTTTTATCCAATTGAAAAATGGAAGAAAATTTGTTAGTGCGGAATGAAACATTTTTAAGAAATTAATATGATTTATAGTTGGATTATTTTATTGGAAAATTATAATATTGAAATTTCTTGTTTTGCAAAATTATAAAATAGGTATTGATTTGATTTTGAAATCCTATTGATTTTAGATTTGTATAAATCCTCCATCCAATTTGGTTGATTTGGGTGGATATGTTTTTATTTTAGTTTTAATTGTTGGATATACCAATTCATGTGCACGTTTTAAGGTTGGTGAATAGAAGAACAACTACTTAAAAAAGTTGACTTAGGTCATGACGCTCCCACCAATTGAGGCTTGGGGGGTTGATGTACTTAGCCCTTGCCCTACTAGTGGATAGGCTAGTTGGAGGGTTTGAACCTATGGCTGATCACAAGGCAGCAACCTTACCATTATGCCAAGGCTTGCTTGTAAGCTTTTCTGAAATTCAAATATAATTTAGAAATAACAACATCCTCAGAAGAGGACGATGGTTCTTTTGTCCTGTGCTTAGGAGGGAGAGAATTTTAGTTATGCAGTTGCATAATTCAATAATGTTGGAAAATTTTAAAGAGTTAAATTACAGTGTTTTAATGGGTCTGGTTAAAATTAATCAGGAATCGATATGACCAGAATTAATGTCCTTAGATTTATGCAGAGATTTTATGCTTACTTTTAGAAATCATAGAAGGAGAACTGTGATTGCTTTTATTTTTTGGCTGATTGCTTTTCATAATCATCACTAGAGTATTTTCTTGTCTTATGTAAAGGTGAGCTTGATGAGATTGTGGCTGAACTTGAAGAGAGTAGAAGAAAACTAGTCAATTTGGAAATGCAAAAGGATACGTCAATAGGGATGAATTCTCCCAATGCAGATGCAGTAAATGGAAATCTGTCTCCTGAAAACATTGCAGACAGGACCATGGGTTTGCGTGAGTTGAAGGATTCAATTGAAGAAGCAAAGGTTTTGCTCACGTGATTTTCTTTCCCTGAATCTGTAATTCCTTTGTCCTTGTTCTTTATCTAAAGAAGATATATGATTGCATAATGTCATAGATTGTGGATGCTGATCGTATCTCTGAGCTCCAAGAGGCACAGGAAGACAATCAGACCTTGACAAAGCAATTCCAAGATCTTCAGGTTTGTAAGTTTGGATTATCTAGTATGATCATATTTTCTCGAATTGTTGAGATCAGTTCGTTATAGAATCCCATGTAAAAGTTAGTTTCATCTATATTTATTTCCAGAATGAACTGAAAGATGATAAGTACATACGCAGTTCACGAATATACTCTTTAGCTAATGATCAACTTCAACATTGGACATCTGAATTGGCGCGGTATAAAACATTGGTAGAATCTCTGCAGGTTAACAGTGCTTTCCTTTTTTTTTTTTTTCCTTTAGTTGTATTACAGTTTGGTTTTAATTTCATATTTGCGGTTTCCTCTTTTACAATTTCTTTTAAATGTTATTTTAGGCTGGCAGTGTTCATATTGCAAAATGGGAGAATGAACTAAATTTGAAATTGGAGTCTGCTGATTCTGCAAGGCAGCTCCTTGACAATTCTGATCATAGGATTGATGACCTAGAGCACCAGTTGCAGAAGTGTATTATTGAAAAGAATGATCTTGAAATTAAAATGGAAGAAGCTAAACAGGATTCTGGTCAGCCTTTAACTTGTTTTGTGTTAGAATTGTGTTGGATGTGATTTGATCGCTCAGTTTCTTACAGTGTTATATATTTCAGGGAGAAAAGATATCAAATCTGAGTTTCGTGTCATGGCTTCAGCTTTATCTAAAGAAATGGGAATGATGGAAGCTCAATTAAAGCGATGGAAAGATGCAGCTCACGAGGCTGTATCATTACGGGAGAAAGCACATTCACTAAGAGAAGTATTGAACGTGAAGGTTGTTGCACAAACTCATTTGATATTAATATAATTTGCCATTTCATTTTCTTTCCCACCCACTTTGTGACAAGTCTTCCAAATAAATTTATCTACTTAGATTGAATATACAATGTTCTCTGCTTTGTCACGTACAAGGAATTTGGGTTTCGCAAGAGCATGTCTTTTAGCTGACTTAATTTTTGTTGTTAAATGTAAAGAAATGATTCAATCAAATGCTAACCTGGCCTGTTTTTGAAATATTACTCTAGCATACCGGAACAAGTAAAAGGACTTTTAATTCAGTATAAAGTGACATTATTGAATGCAATAAATATATCCTTCAAAATTGTTAATTGTTCCTATAGACATTGAATTCCAAGTGTCCATTTCTTTGTTTAATGAAGATGATGCAGTTCTGTATGCATGTTAAATTATAGCAAGTCAATGAAAGACTTCTAAATTGATGCAAGTTAACAAAAACAAAACACTTCCATTGCAATAAATCATGGTTACTGGATAAAACACTATGGTTAGTATATGATAGTTTGTGGTTATAAATAAAACTGGATTTTTTTTTTGTTGACTAACCACCTTGAATTTAATGACATAAAATTGTTAGTTGGAAAAATGAAGGAAGAGCCTATGGGTGGAAGGTTTTGCCACTTACCACTAGTAGTGTATAGAGTAGTTTACAGTTTTAATCAGTTTAGTACTTAACTAACTAACTAACTACAGTCAGTTAGGGCGAGCTGTAGTCTAGTCAAAATAGGCTGCACAAGAACTTATTTATTATATTTAAATACCTGAATTTTTAGTTTACCTAAACCTCTCTCTCCTTTGGCTTAGTTCTACTTTCTTCAAATACAAACAGTATCCACTGTAAATAACTAACTGCAGTCAGTTATGCTGAGCTGTCAGTTAGCTATGCTGAGATGAAGACTAGTCAGCATAGCCTCCATAGCAAGTTACTGGTTCTACATAGATACCTGTATTTTTAGTTTACATGAATCACTCTCTTTCAGCTTAGTTTTACTTTCTTCAACCACATACAAGATATACCTTATTAGCATTAAGGATGGCTAATTACTTTGTTGTGATGCAGACAAGTGAACTAAAGAGCCTTGCAAACAAATGTGCTGAGCAGGTTTTGGAAATCAGGTCTTTAAAAATGCTGGTAAGTCTGCCTTGGCCTTTAACTTTGTGTCACTCTTGATCTATAGGCATTTTCTTCTTTAATGGCTTTGCTGTATAGCAGTGACTCTTCTCAGTTTTCTTGTTGGGGTTTAAGTTGATTGATGCCACTTACATATTACTTTCTGAATCTAGAGTATGTCTGTGACTGAATCAGATATGATTGCAAATCTTTTCTGTTGTCTTTGATTTGTATCTTGCATGTGCACGGTCATCATTTCTTCCAAAGGTTACATAAAGATATTTTAGTTGTGATTTTAGGGGGATTCTTGATTCTCTAAACTTATTTTCAAATAAATTGATTGTGATATTTTGGTGCAGACTGAAAAGTTACAGAAAGAGAATCAGGAGTTAGAATTTGTTTTGGATATGTATGGCCAGGAGAATTATGATAAAAGGTATGCTGATTTGAATTATTAAAATGGTGGCGTGAGTTTCTTGAGGTTAATTTATGAGGTAGCATTTCTTATAAAGTATATGCTGAGTTTCTGATACATCACAAATGTAGCGATCTTTTTGCACATATTGTTTGCAAATAATATTTGTTAATGCACCTAAGAACCAGTATGTTCATGTATTGCTTAATAGAACACAATTAGTGTTCATGGGTATTAGTGTGTGATGGTTTGCACTCAATATTATCCCATTAACTAAGTCTCCAATTATATCATACCAAGTTATGTGCTGATTGAGCACAGAGACTACCAATGGACTCTTTTATGGTAGTTCCTTGAATCTCCTTGTAAGTTCAATATTTGTCTTACACTACATGTGATATTTGGAAGAAGGCTCTAAGTGTGTATTTTAATGATTTCCAACAACTGTATGATATTATTTTTTTGGTTTAGCACCCTCTAGAATCCAAACTATATTCCCATACTTCTGGCGTGGGACCCCATACCTTGTAATTGGATTTTAACATACTGGATCCCAAATAAGCTCAGAATCTTCTGTGTTTCTCTATCTCTATATTCATTATTCATGTATCCTTTGTACAGTTTAATCAACGGAGGAAATATCCCAAATAAGTCCGTAATTTTCCTTTGGTCCTAAGTGTTTCCATTCATAGTGTGCAACTTGTTAAGCTTTTACTGATACTTGAGATTGAAAAGAAATAATTCTTGAGGGCTTGATTGATCCCTCTCATAATCTTGTATTTATAAAAATAAATTGATACAAGAGTACATGATAATTAGGGTAACCTTAGACACAATATAATCATGATAGCGTAACCTAGACACAATATAATCATGATAAATAGGGTAACCTAGACACAATATAATCATGATAAATAGGGTAACCCTAGACATAATATAATCATGATAAATAGGGTAAATATTCTAACACTCCTCCTCAAGCTAGAGCATACAAATTGTATGTGCCAAGCTTGGAATAAATAAACTCAGTCCAACAAAATCAACTTGTCTAAAATGTTGAGGCAATAGACGTGGTAACTCTGACTTCGAATAAGATGTAGACCATCAAGAGAGAATGTCTATAAACCAAATTTGACTCACAAACCAGTGTAACCAAAGAGACTCCTCATAAGCTTATGGAGAATAATATTGGACAATCACGAAACTTCATGTAGGACCATGAACCTTCAAGTAGGATGACTTTGACAAAGTTGATTTCCATCAATAGTGAATGATGAGTGGTAGACAACGACAAACTGCAGAGATTGGATTTCCATCAAGTAAGGATGGGCCTGCATGGCTAAAAGCGACAAAAATGCAGTGACTGCTATCTCTGACTAGTTGGGGCCTACAGTGGCTGAAAGCGAAAAAAATGCAGGGACTGCTATCTCTGACTAGTTGGAGCCTGCAGCGGCTGAAAGCGACAAAACTGCAGGAAGTGTCATCTCTGACTAATTGGGGCCTGCAGTGGCTGAAAGTAGGGACTGTCATCTCTGACTAGTTGGGGCCTCTGACTAGTGGCTAGAAACATACTCCCCCTCATTGCAGGGACTAAATTGCCATAACTGACTAATGGGGCCTGCAGGGACTAAATTGCCCTCACTAACTGATGGAGCCTGTAGGAACTAAATTGTCATCACTGACTGATGGGGCCTGTAGTGGCTGGAAACATATTCCCCCTCACTGCAGGGACTAAATTGCACAGATGGGGCTTGCAGGGACTAAATTGCCATCACTGACTGAAAGAGCCTGCAGGGACTAAATTGCCATCACTGACTGAAAGAGCCTGCAGGGACTAAATTGTCATCACTGACTGATGGGGCCAGTAGTGGCTGGAAGCGACAAAACTACAAGCACTGCCATCACTGACTGACAAGGTGATGGGGGCCTGCAGTGGTTGAAAGGACAAAACTGCAGGGACTGTCATCATTGACTGATGGGGTATGCAGTGGCTGGAAACATATTGCAGTGGTTGGAAACATACTGCCCCTCACGACAAACGACGAAAATGACGATGCCGTCGATGACAAATCGTGAAGGTGGAAGATCATAATGGTCTCCTTTATTCATCAAAGCATCCAAAAACATATCTGACAAGGGACTGGTGAAATTGTTTGACTTAGATTCTGAATCTTGCTAGAAATAAACTCCCCTCATGCCATGAGGAACCTTCAACCTATGACTTTGGTGTTGAAATTCCTTGGTGTTAACCAACTAATAGCACTGACAGTTGCGGACAACAACTAAGGTTTGAAGACTAAACAGAAATCAGAACGGGACTACTCATTGAAGTATTTCAGAAAGGATGAAATTTTTAAGACCGTCGGTGGCCACAGAGTAGGAAGAGACTCAGACAACCTGCTCTGATACCAACTTGAGATTGAAAAGAAATAATTCTTGAGGGCTTGATTGATCCCTCTCATAATCTTCTATTTATAAAAATAAATTGATACAAGAGTACATGATAATTAGGGTAGCCTTAGACACAATATAATCATGATAGGGTAACCTAGACACAATATAATCATGATAAATAGGGTAACCTAGACACAATATAATCATGATAAATAGGGTAACCTAGACACAATATAATCATGATAAATAGGGTAACCCTATACATAATATAATCATGATAAATAGGATAAATATTCTAACACGGTTAAATTTAACTTGTAAGTATTTAGTTGTTCGTGGTAACTTGCTACAGAATTTATTTTGCATTGAAATCAAAATTATGTATACTGGGATGATTCGATCTTGATTTTCTGTAAAACTTGGCTATCAGTTATTCAGAGGTTAGAGAATCTGAAAGTAAGGCTCACTCTCAAGCTGAAATACTAAAAAATGCTTTGGATGAGCATAGCCTAGAGTTGAGAGTAAAAGCTGCTAATGAAGCTGAAGCTGCTTGTGAACAAAGGCTTTCTGCCGCTGAAGCTGAAATAGAGGACTTGAGGGCCAAGCTGGATACGTCTGAGAGGTTGGTCTTTCGGTGTACTTCTGTATTGAGTATGGCTTTGCTTAATCGACAAACTTGTCTATCGTTTTTACTTCCCTCACAAACCCATATTTGTGCCTGTTTATTTTGGGAGAGAAATTTGTTGTTATGAAGAGTGGTTCTGATACCTTGTCATTAACCAATTAACCTAAAAGCTCAGGCTGTTAAGATACAACATCCCTTTTATGCTTTATATCTTTGGCATGTACAGTTTTATTGAAATAAAAAATCTATTTTGAAATTTGTTTAACTCAAGAATGTCTTGACAGTTTATTTTTTATTGGTTTTTTTCAGTTGTTTGTTAGAATGTTCTTTATCAGATAGAAGTCCAATGTGTCCTCTTAGTATTTTCAATTTTTTATATTGACTGTTGTCATATGAATGGAATAAACATTTACAAACTAGCTTGTCTGTTAATATGCTGATACATACCATTTCCATGTTTTATCTGTCCATGTTCAGGGGTATTTTGGAGCTAACTGAGGCTATTAAAGTTAAAGAAGCTGAGGCAGAGGCATATATATCTGAAATTGAGGTTTGCTATCTGACTTTTTCTCCCCCTTCATACTAGATGAACAGAAATAAGTGGATTTGTTTACACTAACTCTCATTTCTTGTGATATAATTATTTGATTGCTATCATGAAGACTATTGGTCAAGCATATGAAGATATGCAGACACAGAACCAAAATCTGTTGGACCAGGTGATTGAGAGGGATGACTATAATATTAAGGTATATCTTATTTTCATCTTCAGTAAACACTATCTCATTATGATCTTCACCGTTTTTCCATGAACAACAGCAATGCATAGGTTATTTTCCTGGCTTTTGCTGTTCTGGTTGATGAAAAATATCTGGTTCGACTTTGTAGCTAATATATTAACTTCTGCTGTTTTGTGTAGAAATATATGTCAATATTTTGAAGAACTGATTATTCATGAATCCACATGTAAAAGTTAGCATCTGGTTAATTTATAGAAAAATCATTTTAAAAGGGTGGACTACTTAAGTGGATTTTATAGATCATGGATATAAGATGGAATCATTATTTGGAAGTTTTTTTTTTTGGAGAACGTGTGAGCAGCATATTCTAGAATCAGCTCTGGATCAACCTAGAAATTTGGGATAATCAATTTTGGAAAAAATCTTAGACAATAATCAATTTTCTCAAACATCGTGAAATTTTGCTGTATGAGAATTGATTTTGGCAGGGATAAAATCTCACTCAAACAAGAACTTTTTACCCAGAAAGTTGTGCAATTTGCTAAATCCTAGTGATATTTGCTCAAATAATTCGACTTTTGGTTAGTGAGATTATGTTTTTATAATATTCTGATTCTAATGCAGCTTGTATCAGATAGCGTGAAGACAAAACAGGCCTACAACACTCTATTGACCCAGAAACAGGCCTTAGCTAAACAACTTCAACAACTAAATACTTCAATAGAAAATTCAAAAGCGAGGATTGCACATAGTGAAGAACAGGTCCAACTTCCCCCGCTGCCAGACCCCTCCCCCCTCCACTGGTCCCTTTTTTTTTTCTAATATATTGGGAAATTATGCTGAACAAGTTTGCTACAGCAGCAGTTGCTTACTGTTTTGTTAAACAATATTTTGAATCCTGCAGATGAAAACCATTCTATCTGAAGCCATTAAGTGTAATCAAGAAGAAAAACACCTTGCGGTCACCCTGGAATTTGCAAGGTGGGAATTGGCAGATGCCGAGAAGGAATTAAAGCTGCTCAAGTCTTCTGTTTCCTCTTCAGAGAAAGAGTACGATCAAATTCAGAAAGACACGGAAGCTATTGAAATGGAATTGGAGAGTGAAAGGTATTTTTTCTTTTCAAGGAGGTTGGTCATACATCAAGTCCTGATCAGGGATAGATTTTCAAAGAAAGATTTTACATTGCCACAACTTGCAGATACAATTTCAATTCTAATAATGATCCTCTAGACTCAATAAATTGAGGGATTAGTAAGGTTGGTTAGGGGTTGAATAAACAATGAGTCGCAAAAGTAGTCTTGGAACTTAGGAATCTTGGGATATGTCGTGCAGGAGTTCAAGGAAGAAGCTAGAGGAAGAATTAAGGGAATTGAACAGCCAAATTGCTGAGCTGACTTCTGAAACTGGAGAAACCACAATACAAAAACTTGAAAAAGAAATAAGGATATGCAAGAACATGATCAAGTGTACTGTCTGCACTGATCGTCCTAAGGAGGTAACAACATGCCGACTTATCCAATTTCATTCACTTCTTGTTTTCATTGTATGTCTAAAAGAAGTGTAATGATTTTTATGAAATAGGGATAATAGCCCAAGTTGATTTGACATATTTTCTTGGACTTACAACTGCACATATGTAGTATCTAAGTTATAATTTACAACAGCAACAAGTAAAAGTTGATGTGTGTATTTGGCAGGTTGTGATTGTCAAATGCTATCATTTGTTCTGCAATCCATGCATTCAGAGAAATCTAGAGCTTCGACACCGCAAATGTCCTGCATGTGGAACAGCATTTGGACAGAGTGATGTCCGTTTTGTAAAGATATGAGACAGATGTTTAGATAACTTGTAGATAGGAGTTGATTTTATTGTTTTGGTTCCTTGGTTCCTACTGTTTGTCATTGTTACCTTCATTATATAGGTTCAAACAAGCATTCCTACCTCGAGCAATTAATATATGCATTAGAGAATTCACTTTTTGTTGCACTTTTTTGTGTCACATACTCCTTCCTTTCTCAAATTCCGACATTTTTTTACTGAATTTATACGATTCCAAACCCAGAATACGTTTGACAGAAAATTAGTTCATTGCAGTCTGACTGAAGAGTTGTTGACCAGCTTTATTTAACCACTTGAAGTATTTTTCTGAGCTACTTTTTACAGAACAAAGCCCTTTTTTCTTTGTTTATACAGGAAGAAGTGTTGACATGTTTTACTACAGTCTAACATATTTTTAATATGCTCTGGCTTAGGAATTAGAACTAGAATTGCTTTTATAATATGCATTGTTGCGTTTCGGAAATAATTACGATTTTTATTCAGAAATGTTTGTTTTGCCAACGTAAAAATTCAAAATTTCCAGGATGTTATATCCGGATACTTTTTTCTGTAAAACGTGTCTTGTCGAAAATAATTTGTTTAAAATACTTTTATAACGTGTAATCAGCGAGCTTTTTAATAAATTCTAGATTTGTATCTATTCACATAAGTATTTTGTATAATATCTAACAAAGTCAGTTTATAACAATTCTCTATTACAAAACACAACTTATTTGTTTTACCATAATAGAATATCTTAACAACTTAATTACATTTATTTTTGTTCATATTTATACAGGGATAGCTTCTTCCTATGTAATATATCATTTAATAGCATACAACTATTTACAATCAATATTTAAGAATAAATATATATATATATATATATATATATATATATATATATATATATATATATATATAAACGGTTTTATATAGTTAAGATAATGTTACATTGATCACAAATATAATAAATATTTAAAAAAAAACATACAAAATAAGATCACCTTAGATTTATACTACAAAACCATCATCATTTAGAATTGTATCCACCACTACGTCATCATCTGCTTACACTATTAAGGTAATCATTGTAAACAAAGAGGACACAAACAAAAACAACACAGAATAAAATGTTAAACTAATGTGCAAAAAAAACATTCATAAAATAGGTATAAAGATGTTACCATACATAACTCATTCATAACAACAATCATATCACATATAAAGACTCATACTAGACTCAATGATCTGGATACATGTTTTGATATCAGACTTATAGCGAATTATGCACTTGTGGTGACTTCTACTGCTTTGTAGAGCCATTGCTAATGGTTTCACCCTACCATATACAAGGATAGTATGTTAACATCTTTAGCCAAAATAAAGCTCCTAGATTAAGACTTTATGTTCCTCTCTCCAAATACCTTACCCTTTTCTATCCCATTCGCAAAATAGGACTTTCAACATCACCCTAATGCCGTTGAACGCTATACTAGATATCAAATCTATATTTTGTACTTTTTAAGAAAACTTATACATGTTCAATTGATTAAAGGAATACTTTTTTCTAAGTGAATTAGTTCAAAACAATTTTAAATATTGAAACTTGTACTACTTGACCAATTACTCAGATTATAACTCTTTTAAACACACAAAAATCAAATCCAAACTAATAGGTTCACAAACCAAACATTCCAACAAAAATTATCAATTCATCAAAGTTCACCATACAACATAGTCATACAATTTTTGAGCCTACCCACAAATCAACGAGACTCAACACACAATTCAATCAATTAACCATACAATTATACAATTTTATATTTCAAGGTATACATATCTTAAAATAAAGCAATTAGCTTCCCTTACATGAGAGACAAACCAAACTGTTCAACAACCCTTAAAACACTTTCAGATACATAAGAAGTCCAACTGCCCCTAAGAACAACACAAACATGTAATCAACAAACATGTAATCAACAGAGACTCTCATAGAAGACTAAAATACTACATGTGATCTAAGGTGAGTCACATACATAGAGAAAATATATAGACCAAAAAAAGTGGCAAAAGAATCAATTTACTCTATTGAAGAAATTGATCAGACAAAAGTGGAGAGTTTGTCTCAAGAATCAGTCTAACAATTTTCAATCTTAAATAACATGAAGAGAAATTAAGAAAACCTAGAGGAAATGGAGATAACTCATGATGAAAGGTTTTTAAAAATATGATGTTTTTAAATAATAAAACTCAATTATAAAAATTCTATTTATACTTTAAACATTTAATTTTTAAATAATTGAATATCACTATTTTAAATATATTATCAATTCTAAAACACCCATCTCCACAAATTTCTCCTTTATTTCCTTATATATAAAAAAATCTAGTTTTGTCCAATTTAAACATTGTAATTTGAAAGTAAAAAATATTTAGAAACTAGATGACTTTTAAATTGTGTAATTTGAAAGATAAACATGATTTGCAAATTATGTAATTCGAAAGTAAAAAATAAATAAAAAATAATTTTCAAATTACACAAGTTTTGAAAGTTATTTTATTTCTGAATTATATAATTTGAAAATTATTTTTAACTTTTGGATTGTTTAATTTAGAAATCATTTTGGAAGGAAAAAATTGGCTTCCAAATTGTAAAATCCAAAAATTTAGGTTACATAATTTATATAGGTGCACTAAGAAACTACCATATATAGGTAAAGGAAAGTTTATTAACATTTTGGGTCAAAGCCCAAAGGTGTAGATGAAGCGAATGAGAAAGGTGAATACTGGCTTGAGGAAGAAGTAGAAGAAAACGTTTTTCCCTGGCAGTTTGAGAAAGCGAGCACTGGTTTTCGTGATTTGGCGTGGGAAGAACGCTTCTTCTCATAGAATCGCACATGCAGCGATTAAGGAGTTCTGTGTTTTCGGCACCCAACCTTAAGAAAAAGTATCTCAATTCACGGGCTGCGATTCAAGACACTTTTTTTTCCACAAAGGTTTTCTCTTTCTTTCTCTATCTCCATTCCCTTTTCTCATCTCAACTCACATCTCTCTGTGTTTTAGGATACGTTTGAGAGACATCGCGTGGTCTTCACTGTTGGAACTTCCATTGCTTCCGTTGCCACTGCTTGGTTCGGTCTGTCTTCTCTCTTCTCTTCTACTCTTTGCCCATTAACCACAATCACTCACTCACTTTTTTTTTTTAATTTCATAGGTTACACCTTGCGCCATTTACATGACACCAAAGTGGATCAAAGGCTTCAATCCATTGAAAATGCTGTATACATATAAATCACTTTGCTTCTATTATTGCCTTTTCCTTTATCTTGTTTGAAATTTATATCATGTGCTCTGTTGTTGTCTCTGTCAGATGCAAAACAATTCCAATCTCCATCATACCGAAATCAAAGACATTGTCGCAGGTTCGGGAGGTTGTAGCATTCCTGCTTGTATTGCTACCGCGGGAACTTCCTTGGTTATCGGGTTAGTCTCTCCTCCCTCACAAACAACAACATGCTCCTTAACATTACTGCATCAATTTTGAAAAATTTGCGTGGTTAATTTACCAAACATAATTATTATAGCATGCTATGATGGTTGTTATTCATTACGAAATGACCGAAAATTGCCGACCTCATTCTATTGGAAAAGGGCTGTGGTCGCTGTATAATGGTAATGCTTTGATTATAAAAAGCAGAGATTAACAAGAAAATAATAATTACTTAATTATGTAGCTGTAATGTTCTGCTAGAAATTCCCAACCTTTCATGACTCTTGATCTGTTATTCAGAACCTTGTGAATCTTTTTGTTTCTCGCAGTTTGCATGGATTAAATTAGGTTACTTGATGCTGAAGGTTGAACAGTTCTTAATTTTCCTAATAATCCAGTGATGTGGTTCAGTTTTCCAACTAGTTTTACATCGACTGAGAAGGGACTAGTGGTGATACAACTCTCTTGTTTTAGCTGGGCCTGGGACCGGCTATTCTATAAGACTAGGCACAGTAAATTTCCCGACTAGCACCTGAGAAAAAAATTGCAAAAGGAAAAGAGAGATAGATGAAAAAGAATTTAAAAGGATAGTTGGAACCAATAAAATTATAATGCAAAACTCAACATGTTAGCAAACTAAATTTTAGATTTTTTAAGAGGATGAATTTACCATTCTGATTTTGGCATAGCATAGCACATATTAATTTATTGGCTCTAGCCCTATTATTGTTTGGGTTCCTCATTCACGCCTACAGTTAAATCTATCGCCCCAACATTCTGCAAGTTTACTTTACATACCGTGCTACTACCCTTGTCTAGGGATGGCAAATGAACCCATCTATGAGGATGTCTAAAGTCATCCTAATTTTAATGGGGAATCCCCGTATTGACTGGGCGTGGATATGAATAATACTTAAGTTTTTAAATTGGGTATGAGGATGGGATGATAACATGCATATGACCCCTTTATATCCATTCCCATGCCCATTCCTGTCCCCGTACTCATTCTCATTTTAAATTACTAAAATCCTTTAATTTATTAAGTAATCTCACAAACTTGAATTAACTTGTCTTTGTTTTTTAGTTTCCTAACTTATTTCTTAGGCACACATTGATCAATTTTATTTTTTTTAACTCTTACCCACACCTGCCCCACCTCTTTGCCATTAATTACAAACCTCATCAATTTATCTATTTTAGATATTTCTTGAATTTCTTTTTTATGTACTGGGGAAACATGGGACAGGATATTGATTTTTGCTTAGAGATAGCGACACTGTGATCAAGGTAAATACACTGCGAGGAGGAATGTGGATGACAATACTAAAATGTTACATGAATGATTTCGTGAATTACAATTTTAAACCCCACATACCAACATCTCTTTACACATAAATTTGATGCTTCTTAGCTTCAAGATCTCAAGCTTCTAAAATTTGGGGATGACAAAAAAATAATTAGGTGTTGTTTTGCAAATGGGAAGGACTTTGGGTGTGGGAGGAAAACAGGGAGGGGGGAGGTGTCATTCCATTTCTTATGTCTGGGTTTTGTTTTCTCAAACTCAAATCATTCTTCCAGTGGATCTGCTTTTGAATTTGGAATATTGTTCCAGTATGATGTCAAGTTTATTCGTTATATGGACAAGATGCCTCAGTTAAAATCACTTAAAAATGTATTAATCTGTGAAAGGAAATACTGCCATGCATTTGACCTGTTGATTGATTCTAGGTGTTGGCGTACATGTTTGACGTGAACATGTCTCCTCTGTTGATTTGTTGTTGCTTGT
This sequence comes from Vigna angularis, assembly GCF_016808095.1. Taxonomy (NCBI): domain Eukaryota; kingdom Viridiplantae; phylum Streptophyta; class Magnoliopsida; order Fabales; family Fabaceae; genus Vigna; species Vigna angularis. The sequence continues at coordinate 23,480,999 of NC_068976.1, forward strand.
TTCATAAGCCATTCATATTGACTTTTATTTTCTTTGATACTTTGCTATAAGTGGATTTAAACATTCTGATTTTCATTTTGCTATGAGTTCTCACTTTAGCTGATATACAGGTATGCCTTAGGATGGAGGGGTGGAAGCTGGTATGCAACTAAGAAGTTCAGAAAGGAGCAAATGAAAATGCTAGGACAGATTACACCTAGAAGATGGCAATTGCTTGGGAAGATAAAACCTAAAGGGTTGCAATTCCAATTCCTTAGAAGGAACCTTACAAAACTCAAATTATCTGATAGTGCCATGAAAACATCTGAGTCAAGTATAAAGGATGCAGCTACTACACATGTTACTGGAAAATCCAATTAGTATACTACTATAAAATGGTTCTTTAAGCAACAATATTTATTCAGATGGCTGTAGATACCAGATTAGGCATTCAATTAGATAAAAATATTAGCAACTTGGTATAACCAATTATCATCAAATTTTGCACTGATAATTTATTTTGGCCTGCAGCTGCTCACCCTTAGCTTCATAATTCTTCATCCTTCATGATAAGTTCTTTAGAAACTTGTGTTGTATTTGATTGTTAAATTTATAATCGAGTAAATACACATACTTTGATTTTGGTGGGTGGCAAATAGAACTCTCTTTATTAGAGGAAATACACATTAGATTTGTGTTGTGTAGGGAATGAACAAGTTCTCAATGGTCTAATTTTACTAACAAAATTTTCGACCAAGATAATATAATTCAAGAATGACAGTCTAAGAAAAATGGAACAGAAAAGAGAGAATAACGACGAATGAATCTGTGTATAGCAGCTCTCAAATACTTTAATACCTATATAGATATCAAATCAAATAAGTAAACATATTACTATTATCACAATTGAATACATTTATTTTGAATTAATTTAAGATACATGTACGAACTCTATAACCATTTGTAATTAAAAATACTTAAATGTTTATAAAGATATAGAAAAGGTGAACTTATCTTATTTTTAATTCTGATAAGTAAATACATAAAATTCTTTATTATAACACTATTAGCTGTTTCTAGTTATAAGACAAATGGAATTAAAAACTTATAGAGGAGGTAGGAGATGTTTTAAAAATAGTTTTAGAAAAATAAATTATTTTTATAAAATAAAATTCAATTATCATTTTTTTATAAATTAACCTTTTAAGAATAAAATAATAGAATACTATTTTTTAAAAACTATTACTACTAATCTTTACTCATTTTCTAGCTGCTTAAATAAATAAATCTCAAAGATTTAATTAAAAATATTTTTATAAGATGTTGAAGTATATGAATGGATGAACTAAAAATATATTTAAATTATTGATTAGTTAGCAAAACCTCATTCTCGTATCTCTATAAATTTAAGGTTAATGAACAAAAATTAACAAATATTTAATAGAAAAAATATTAATATATTTTTGTTGCTTAGCATAACCTCCTTACTTAATGCATTGAATTTTATGTCTATATTATTTGTTGTGCACAATAAGTAAAGACTTATTTAGAAAAATATTAACTAAGTTGTTAGAAATTCTAAAATATCAATTGTACAAAAAAAATGTAATACATATAAAAGACATGGGAATTAGGTAGGATATGTATTATTATAACTTCAGCTGTTCAGTCTTCATTATTACTCAAAAGGAATGAGTAATAATGATTCAGTTCTCACCATCCCTTGTTATCTTATTACTAATTGTACATATGGGTGTGAAAGTAGATTATGTAAACAGAGCAGATCTGTCTTGTTTAATATGTCAAATTGATGAGTTAAAAACAGATAAGTTTATTTCTAATGCGTTAGTGCGTTTTGTTTTAATTTTTATATTTTTTTAATTTAAAAATTAAAATTAAATTAATTAAAAGATTAAATTATTCTATTATATTTTTTGTAAAAATATAAATGTGTAATATTATTATAATTTAAATCATTTACATTTATTAATTAAGTTTTAATTATTAATGTAATTGAATAATTGAATATATAAATGTAATAATTATTATTTAATTAAAAATATTAATTAATTAATTAAAATTTTTGAAAATATTCATATTACTAAATATGTTTTAAATATTTATTTATAAATATGTATACAAATAAATTAAAAAAATTTAAAGAAAAAGTGGCTGGCTAACTTTTCAGTCTGTCAGCTGTTATGTGGTAGAGCGAGTTGCAAGATCATTTGTTGGTGATTCAATTTGATCCGATTCATTTTGTCTGTTTTGTTTTGTCATTTTTAACTAAAAGTTTGTGTAACATATTTATTTGTTTATATTTCAATTAAAATTTTAAATATTTTTCTTCTAACTTGAAAAATATTGGATTCTTATTAATTAAGTTTAATATGTTGATTCAGGCCTAAGTATGAACGCATATGTTAATTCCATGGTAGTTTGGTAACTGGTTTTTGCTTTGTGGTACAAAACATTAGTAAGAATTACATAATATTTTGTTCTAAGCACATGTTTTGGCTTTTTGTATGCGACACATTGGTCTGGTCAGGAGTGGCCTCTGCAGTGAAAAACCATCCACAAATTTCTTGCATAGTAAAAGAAGCGTGGCAACAAAGTCCAAAAATTCATATAATTTAATAGTGGGTCCTTGGTAGACCCCACATATGCTTTTGTTTAAACCACTGTTGACAAAAAAGGTGGTTTAAAACCCTTCATGTGAATACCTTACAACTATTATTTTTTCCTGTTTTCTGCGTGTATAAATAATGTCTGGATTGGGAAGATTAATGTACCAGGAAACAGAACATGGCCAACACATCACTCTCACCAATCCTTGTGATTCTCTTCTGGGGTTTAACTCTTGCAACTGGAAGAAAACTCTCACCATTCACCACCACTACTGCAACATTGTCATCATCCCCCACTGATGGTATTTGCTCATCTATGGTGAAAACACAAGCCTACACTTGCGAAGAACACTTGGTATGTACTGTGCTTGCATCTGTTTCTGCTCAGAAATCAACAAGATTTAGAACACCTACTAGCTACTAACTCGCTTATTGTGTAATATTTTAGGTGACAACACAAGATGGTTATATTCTTAACATGCCAAGAATTAAAGTGGGAGAATTAAGGGGGCCACCTGTTCTTCTACAGCATGGGCTTTTCATGGTTATTAAGAGTTTTATAAGCAACTATATGTCATAGATTTTGTTGTTGATGTTGGCAATTAATGTGGTGCTTTGGTTGCAGGATGGCATAACATGGTTATTACTACCTTCAAAGCAGTCTCTTGCATTTCTTTTGGCGGATAATGGGTTTGATGTTTGGGTTGCTAACACTCGTGGAACCAAATATAGCCGGCAACATATAACTTTACCTACTAATAGCTCGGTTAGTTTTGTCTACTAAAATGTTGATGCATTTCTGTGGTCGGCAATTTGTTTGGTTCTATTGATCATATCAGTTTTATTCTTTAGGATTACTGGAATTGGTCATGGGATGAATTAGTTGCATATGATCTTCCAGCCACAGTCAAGTATGTGCATGATCTAACTGGACAAAAACTGCACTATGTTGGTCACTCACAGGTGAATTTCACATTCTACTCTTCAAAAACTGCACCGTTCTTGTCTTTGACCTCTTCATGTGATGCTGAGTGTAGAGTGTTGAATTCCTCTGTAGGGAACTTTGATTGCATTGGCTGCTTTTTCCCAAGACCAGTTACTGAACATATTGAGATCTGCTGCCTTGCTTAGCCCAATTGCTTATGTTGGTCAGATGACTTCACCCCTTGCTAAAAATGCAGCTGAAAACTTCATTGCAGAGGTATTAGTCATAAGAATTATTTTATTGTCTGTCAAAAGAAAAAATTCCTTTTACAATTCAAATAATTGACAATGAAAATCTGTGTTTTCCTCTTTACAGTCACTGTACAACTTTGGAGTCTTTGAATTTAATATGAGAGGGTATGCAATTCTTATTGTCTATTATTCATTATCATTCATTTCTTTGCACTGTAGTTATAAGAATAAGAAGGCTGCAATGTTGGTTCCTCATAGTTCTAACTTTAATGTTGTAAGAATGTAATATGCAGACATTTCTCAAATTCTTAGTGGGTAGAATAAGATCGGATCCAGAAGTCATCCTGATGTTAAACTGTGTTTTCCATTGAATGAAAAGTTTAACTATAATTTAAGAAACCACGAATTTGATCCTCCAAAGTTATATGCATCCTCACATTAGTCTTTCTGTCACCACTTTAGCCCTTCAAAGATTTTGACTCCGAAACATTCTTTCAAATGCTTAATATATCACCAAGTTTGACCATAAAGAGTGTTCTTTCACCACTTTGTTTATTCAAAAGGACCAATATGCTGATATTTTAAGTCTCTGATAGATTGATTTGGTGACAGATTAAATCTTTAGAGAATTAAATCTTTGCAGGACTAATTCAGCAATGTTTTAAATGGAGGAACTAATTTGTTACCAAAAATTTGGTAAGACATGGTAATGAATGTAACATTGGAGAATGAAATTGGGAAGTAAGCTAGTTTATGACTAATGTTATGACTCCAATCGTATGAAGGCTTATATCACTTCATTTTTCTCATGTCTGAATAGGGTCTCTGTTATAAAGTTTCTAAAGGACTTGTGCAATAACACAGGCATTGATTGCACCAACTTGTTGACCTCTTTCACAGGTGGCATTCATGTTCTTATTCAGCTATTATTCAACCTCCAAAACTAACACTTGTTTTCCTTAATTGACAACACTGATATGCTTTCAGGCCCAAATTGCTGCCTCAACCCTTCCATTGTAAATGTTTTTTTGGATCACGAGCCTCAGTCAACAGCAACAAAGAACATGATCCATCTATCTCAGAGTAAGTGGTTCGTTCTATTTTCCTGATTTAAATACCATTATATCCTATACTTCATGATAAAAAAGTAAGCTTTAGTTTTAGCAGAGATTTTGAAAATTTGACTGGAATCAGCTGTTAGTAAGAGTACTTTTTTCTTTCATGAGTGGTGATGAATCTTAATCATATATGAATATCAGTGATCAGAGAAGGAACCACTTCAATGTTTGATTACCAGAATCAAGATGAGAACATAAAACACTATGGACAACCCACTCCCCCTGCATACGACATGACAAGAATTCCAAATGAGCTTCCTCTCTTCCTGAGTTATGGAGGCGCTGATGCTCTTTCTGATGTTAAGGATGTGCAACGTCTGCTGGAAATTCTTAAAGATCATCATCCAGATAAGCTTGTAGTGCAGTACAGAAATGATTATGCACATGCAGATTATGTTATGGGTGAAAATGCTTATCGAGATGTCTATGAACCTCTTATATCTTTCTTTAGGCTCCAGTGATATCTAGTGAATAATACATCCTATAGAATTTTATCATTACCTGTCTCTACATCATAGAATTGAATAGCACAGAAATGTCACATGTAATTTTACAGAATATGGTATTATTAAAGGAAAGTCCTATAATATTACTTTAGTATGTTATAACAAAGGATGATTATATATGTATATTTACATAGTAAGCTCAGAAAAAGAAGATGGTGTGAGCTTGGGACACCTGGTTATTAGAGGTTGAGAATGTTGCAACCTGTTAACACTTTTTATATCAATTAAAAGTATTAATTTTTATATAACTTATATACTTAAATGTTGTGTAGTTCAATATACACATATCCATAGATCTACCCATGTGTATTTCATATTTTACCCGATGTGGAACTAACTTTGTTTGTATCCAACATCATCATTGGTAAGATATTCACCACTTTGGACTAAGCTCTTATAGTTTTTGCTTTTGATACCACTTCAAAAAGCCTCTTACTAAGGGATGTATATGTGTATATAAACCCATGTGTATTTCATATTTTATCATCCAACACTGAAAAATATTGAGTTAAAAAGGTTATACATATTTATTCAATATAAGTGTTTATTATTTAAATATGTATAAAAATATATTACATTGAGACATTATTTTTGGCATAATTCTCAAAGGATGAAGCTAAATTCATGGACGAAACTAAATTTATTAATTGTTTGTTATACAAATTTAAATACAACATAATACATTAAAATTAGTGTGGTTTTTAATATTAAATAGTCTTTTTAAATTTTTTATTGAATACTATTTATTTTTTTTGCTATTTTAAAAACTTATAGTCTTGAAGAAGTGCTTTTTAAGGATTTTTTCAATGACCAAAAATCTTGATGGAATAGCATCACATTGTTTTTTTTTTAATTTGTTAAAATATGTTAAAATTCAAATTGAATTCACTTCCTTTGAAGATTGTTTTATTTTATATTATAATTATATACCAATCTTCTGTCTAAAAGTAATTTACTTTTATCATAAAAAAGAGAATATTTCTGAACATTAATCAAATTCGTTATTTGGACTTTGAAACGAAGAAATAAAATTGATTTGCCAACACGAGTGTCTGACGTGTAAGTATATAATTGGCGGACACACGTAGCAATAGAAAGTACTCGAACAGACAAAACAAACTAAGAAGGGTTCTTTCTTCCTTGCGTAGATTCAGAGTGCAAAGAGTGAGAGAAAGACAGTACCAATGTCTCAATTTCGAACACCATTTTTCGTTTCATTTCCTCTTTTGCTAATCATCTTCAACCTTGCCCCTTCTTCCTACGCACTCTATGGAGCATCCTCGCCCGTGCTTCAACTCACACCCTCCAACTTCAAGTCCAAGGTGAATCATGTTTAAATCTCGAACTCTTTCCCAGTGCCCCATTTCGTGATCTCACCGTATTTGCCATTTTCCCAAATTGGTATTTTGTAGAAACGTTAAATTTTGTATCTTTGTTCTTGAAATCTATCTGGGCATGTACATGGATAATTGTGGCGTTGCGATGTGGTTGTAGTTTTGATGGCTGAAATCAAGGTTCATGGCAGGTTCTGAATTCAAATGGAGTTGTTCTCGTTGAATTCTTTGCTCCATGGTGTGGACACTGTCAGGCTCTGACTCCGATATGGGAGAAGGCAGCTACTGTGTTGAAGGGTGTGGTTACTGTGGCAGCACTTGATGCTGATGCTCACTCGTCTCTGGCTCAGGTTGTGTATTGTTCATTTGTTTATTAATGATGCTATTTTTAGATGTAATGAAATATTGAAATCTGTTAAATGAAGACTATGATGCATTTGTTCTTTGGTTCTTGCAATCAGCCTTTCTGAAATATGAAGGTGCTGTATTATATGCTTGACTTTTATGTTAATGTACACTGGAATTGCCTTTATGTGGATCAGGCAGGATGCGAAACAATGGGTTGTTATGCATACTTATTTGAGCTCTTGGAACTGTCTGTTTTGAACAATTGAATGTTATTAATTGAATTGGACCTAATCATTTGGACCATTTTAGATTACTTGTTTGTTTTGTGGAATATCAACATTCAAGAACTATTGTATATGTAAAGTTTTTCCTTGCTGTTGGATCTAGCACCAAACTCTTTTTTTTTGTGCAAAGCAACCAAAGAATATAGTACCTGTACAAGATAGAATATCTCCTTTTTTGATTCTTTCTTTGCCTCTTGCTTCATAACATCAGCTATCTACGCATGAGATTTTTACTCGTAGATTTTGAATTATGGTTTACACGTTTGCCTGTTTCTTAGTTTGTTGTTATAACTTTATGTTGGAACTTTATTTACATTTGCGCACGTGTGTGTGCATGGTTTTTTCTTGATTCCCCACAGGAATATGGAATCAGAGGATTTCCAACTATAAAAGTGTTTGCTCCAGGAAAGCCACCGGTTGATTACCAAGGAGCCAGAGATGTCAAACCAATTGCTGAATTTGCACTTCAACAGGTTCGTTGGAATTTGCATCGGTTATTTTCACCCCCCCCCAAAGGAACCAGTTAAAAGTTGAGCAAAGTTAACTAAAATTACGTGTACACACCACTTTTCTAGTGTAAAAAACCTAAGCAGAGAAAGGTTTGAATGTATTATTAGGTGAGCGTTATGTGACTACTTGTAAGTACAGGTCTATAAAAAAACAACTCATTCATTTTTGTTTTAATTCATGATTTGCATGATTTATTGACTGATGTTTGATAAATAAACAAAGTCATACTTCGCAGACTATCACAAGCAAACTCACTAATTAATTTTTGTACTAGTTACTTAATGCTAAATAATTTTGTCGTGTCCAAATATGCAGTATTTATTTTAGAAAAAGAAATCAGTAAATAGTATACCTTTACTCTGAAGTATTGCCTCCTTATTTTATATCTCATGTACAGGTAAAGGCTCTTTTGAAGGAGCGGTTAAGTGGAAAAGCAACAGGGGGTTCAAATGAAAAGACAGAAACCAGTTCTTCAGTAGAATTGAACTCTGGAAACTTTGATGAATTGGTCCTCAAGAGCAAAGAACTCTGGATTGTGGAATTTTTTGCACCTTGGTAACTGCTGTTTGTGTTCTGAAATCTAAAGTATTCCCATGTTGACATTTCAGACGTGTAGCTCTAATAACATTTATCCTCTTTTATTTCCCAAAGGTGTGGACATTGTAAAAAGTTGGCTCCTGAGTGGAAGAAAGCATCCAATAATTTGAAAGGAAAGGTTAAACTGGGCCATGTTGACTGTGATGCCGAAAAGGTACTGTTATACTTTTAAATAGATTGTAAGAACTTGTCAAAACTACTGTGCCTGTGATCAAGATGGTCATTGCATAGTTTTTTTATTTATTTTTTATTTTTTTATGTATTCTTGTTAAGGGTAAGACTCCAATCGCTGTCTTATTTTATAATGTTTTATTACGCACTTTAGTTTATATAGTTCTGACAGGAAATTTTTTTACCAGTCACTAATGAGCAGGTTCAAAGTCCAAGGATTCCCAACAATCTTGGTATTTGGTGCTGATAAAGATAGTCCTATTCCTTATGAAGGTGCAAGAACCGCCGCAGCTATTGAATCATTTGCATTAGAGCAGCTGGAAACAAATGTTGCTCCTCCAGAAGTGACAGAGATACACAGTCCAGTAAGCATTTTCTCTCCTGCCTAATTAGTGTGCATTGGTTTGAAAAAGAGGATAATAAGATAATCGATCTTGCTAAGGAAGAGTGCCCTAAGGGCACTGATTGTGGAACATTTAATTTAATGTGTGTGTGTGTATTCTGTTAAATGATTTCAATTATTCACAAAAGCATGTGTTAAATGATAATTAACATGAACCTTCTCTGTAGGATGTTTTGGAAGAGAAATGTGGTACTGCCGCAATCTGTTTTGTTGCCTTCCTTCCTGACATTTTGGATTCCAAGGCTGAGGGAAGGAACAGATATCTTCAGCAATTATTATCAGTTGCAGAAAAGTTTAAAAGAAGTCCATACAGGCAAGTTAAAAAAACATTTTGCTTTGCTTCCATCCTAAAATATCACTTTACGCGTTAATCTCTTCATTGTAAAATTGTTTGATTCTGTCTGTTGCAAATGCTTTATTTATGTGTATTTTTAATAAATCTTTGTTGGCGAATTCTTTTTAATTGAATTTTTGTGTCTTTGAGCACAGCTATGTCTGGGTAGCTGCAGGGAAGCAGCTGGATCTTGAGAAGCAAGTGGGTGTTGGTGGATATGGTTATCCAGCTTTAGTAGCCCTTAACCTTAAGAAAGCTGTTTATGCTCCTCTCAAGAGTGCTTTTGAACTTGACCAAATTATGTAAGTTTATTCCTTCTAACTTTATGCTAAATACTAAACAAACTATTGAGATGAACAAGCTCTTGAACATTAGTTATCTATTTTCTGCAGACAATTTGTGAAAGATGCTGGACGTGGAGGCAAAGGGAATTTGCCCCTGCAAAGCACTCCGACCATTGTAAAGACAGAACCATGGGATGGAAAAGATGGAGAAATAATTGAGGAGGATGAATTTTCACTTGAAGAATTAATGGGGGAAGATGCTTCAAACAAGGACGAGCTATGATCAATTGAGAAGGAAATTATGGCAAATTAAAATTTTCAACCACTGAATTTTACGTTACAGGCAATATGTTTCTCATGATGATTGTGATCACTGTTCTGTTTTACCATGTTACAAGTTAAAGACCAGTCTAGTGATGTGTGATCTTATGAGGATTTTGAAATGTTCAGTGGTACTGATATTTATCCAGGGAAAATGTCATCGATGTTTTTATTTTACCTATCAATAAGCATTGAGCTAACAGGTACAACGTTTATAACAAATGATCTTTGATGATTTATATACTACTCTGTTGGTTATGTTTAGAAAATGTATTCTAGAAGAAGAGATTTATTATAAGGAGAAGTTTAAACAATTTTTTTAAGACTCTCTCTCTTTATATATATAAAGAAAAAATGTAATAAAAAATAACATACAAAGGGTCTCTCTCTTTATATATATAAAGAAAAAATGTAATAAAAAATAACATACAAAGGCTCTCAATGTTAACTTCCGAAATACCTAATATATTTCTCTCAATTTAGGTAGTATTTTAAAAATTGAAACAAAAAAACTCTTAAAACTAACTAATTTAAATTAAAGTATAAATATTTAGACATAAACTCTAATCAAAATCATTAGCTATTGAAAGAGTGATGTCATTGAGATATATAAATCTTAGGTGTAGTGGATCATTGAGATATAATTACAAATCTTTAAAAACAGGTATCCAAATATATATCAATTAAATATAATAACAAATAAAACAAAAATGTAGAACAGTTACACGGGATTGAATCTCGTTGACAATTTGAGATATGTATAAAAATTACAATTAAATATTATGTTGAAAACATGTGTTACATACTGTTGAGAGTTTGTGTCTACTTAAGTTTTATTGATCAAGGTGCATGTGTTGTGACTGAGCAATATATAGTGTTGCTGTAAATTTCTTGACGTGTTGAATTTGTTTGAATAATATAAAAATTTAGAGTTTAAATGGATCTTTGACTATATTTGTATGTGGAAATTAGCGGTTAATGTACAGTTAGTACTAGTTAGAGCTGTTACTTTCACTCTTACCTCTATATCTCTATTTGACAGCAGTATTGTATAGTTAGGTTAGATTTCACTCTTACATCTTCAGATTTCAGTACTAAAATTTTCCTTAGTTTCATTTCTCTCTGATTTCCCTGAAACAGTCCCGGATACGATTTCCCCACTTGCATCCCCAGTGAAATCTATTAATATTTCACATAATTCAATGACTAGGTTTTAACTTATAATGAAAAGTTGTCTTCTCATTGACCAAATATTAAGCTCGACCAAAAGACTCTCTGAAAACCTCAATCATGTCTTATTTCCTAAATGGGAGAATGAGAAATAACGTATCAAGTATCAAAAGTATATTTTTTCTTCCTAAATCTCAACATGAGCATTGATATAAAAAAAAAACTAGCCCAATTCAACTTGCCAGTAATGCTTTGGATTGAATTTAAATATAAAATCAAATAATTTCTATTACATTTGAGGTCGATACAATCCAATAGTTGCATGACCGCCATGTAGGTAACTATTTATGACGTAATAATGCGAATCACAACACCTGAAAAATAATTCTATTTCCAACATCTGAGCGATAATCGTTTACTCTATGTGCATCTAAAAATGGTCTCACTGAATCTATCTTGAAGTAGTAGCATTACATGCAGGTATCTACCATTGGATTCATTCCAGTGATTCCTATTGATACCAATTAGGATTCTCTACAAGAGAAACGAGGCACAAGTCTGCACAACCCCCTCCCTACATTGCTTTAAACGAAAAAGGAATAAAAATGTAAAAAGAAAGACTATCACTCATACAGCGTACACTTTTGTCAACAAAATCTTTATCGGGAAGCCTCCTCATCAGAATTTATCAGCACGAATCTGCTTCAAATGCACTTTCTGCTACCCGTAGTATTTGGAGTGGCAGCTCAAACTCCAGCATGCCTTTGCCAAGGTGTTCGATCATTCATCTCTAAATCTCAAACTCCAGTGTGTTCTTCGTGATTTATAGATTCAGCACGAAGTTAGATGAATCCTAAAAGCTCGCATTTTGTATCCTCCATAAACATGCTTTTCTTAAAGGCGAGTCTGTAAATATAGCTTTTATGAAATCTTCCACCTACCAAAAAGGTCAACAATCAACATAAGAAACCTTCCAGGCTCTCATCAAATACGGTTATTATACATAGTTCCAAAATTTCAAAACATGAACAAGACAAAGGAAAAGATATCAGATCAGGCCATTTAACATAATTTTTTATGGAACAAAACATACAAGTCAGTCATATGAAACAACCCACTCAAACATGTTCTTATTTCCTGTAGTAGCAATATGATCCACAATTTTTTCTCTTTGAAAAAAAGTGTTTTTGATATGGATAGAGGAGGAACTAAAATTCAACCACAGGAAAATAAAGAAAAAATTGGTAAAATAACGAGACTCATCAAATTCATATACACAGTGATCTCTGGGTGACAAATGGGATAAAGCTTATAAAAAATGAGAATGTATTTAAAGTAAGCAAGGTTGCATTCGTCCATTAATTTTAGTAAGTCAACATCGTGATTCACTTTTAATTAGATGAATATTAGAATTTCAGAGGCGCTTCGTCCAATAAAAAGGAGGTTTGAAGTTTAATTTTTGGAACCAAAAACTTCTTTCAGCATCTACATTTTGATTGAAGCATTGACATAAAATCACAATCCAAGATCAGTTTTAAAATAATTAAAAGAAATGGAGGAAATAAAATATATTGTCCCAAGAAGACCAAAAAATAAAGACATCAATAATCAAATAATACCTCAGTTACTGTAAAGCCACAAGAGAGTAATTCTTTATTCTCCCAAGATGATGTAATGGATTTTAAAGGCATATCTAATAATTCTGAGGTAAAATGAAAGATGAGGAGATTAGCTGTTAACAGATAGTGAGTTGATGACAATTCAATTTGTGTTTTAAGGAAATAATTGAGAAGATTCTACATCATACCTGATAGTTTCCGGATTTTACGCAAGGATGGGATTAAATCTTCAGGAGACTGTGCAGGGAACTCTTGTAAAGTCTGCCCCCCAGGGGACAAAGACTCCAATAATGAGGATAGGTTTTCCAGCATTAGATGAACAAGTCTTTGAAGCTGAAAATATGAGTGAAATAATGCTTAAGACCAACTAATGAATTAGAATAGTGCTACTACAAGCATTAATTAGTTGACTTATGGTATAAATTCTACCTGTAAAGTCTCCTCTGCAGCTATGTCGTCTAACAGAAGTATATCTCTAGCAATTCTTGAGAAAACTGACTCTAAGACAGTACACATGCTTTTCCTGTAGGTTGAAGGCAGCAAAAGTGGCTCCCATATGATATGTATTTTTTCCAGAATGAAAACAACCTAATCAAGTACATGCAGTTTCATGTCATTTGTGAAACTAAAAAGACATCAACTAATACTAGAAATCCATGGTAACAAATCCACCACATGTTCTGGATACAGGGGAGGAAAAAGGGGAATAAAAGATATAAGGTATAACAAATTGTAAAGTGTTCTAGACAGACACATTATGAATACAAGGAAATTACCTGCTCTATACTAAATTTAGCTGACTCAAATTGTTGCATCTGGTGAGTATTTTGAAACCCATCAGCACCATCTATAGCCTATAAACAGGCAAATATGGGGAAGCACCAGGTCAGTAAGGCAAGTGTCAATTATATCACTGCATGCTTCAAGCATTTTAATTACAATAGTACCTCCTTCAAATTATAAATAACAAGGTGAACTTGTCTCTGCAGTATTTCTTCTGCCAACAGCTGAAATCTTGGAGCCAAATCAACAAACACAGCATGCTCCTTAATGGAACTAGGAAAGTCTGTCCGATACTGAGAAAAGCAAACAAATGCATGAGGTGCAAAGAAAAAACAATAAACGTATAAAATTGAGAAGGTTTACATGGTATGATTGTCTTGAATTTTTCATTTGAGGAGTCACAGTTACGTTTTAAGCAAATACTACAAACTAAAGTTAAAATAAAAGCTGATTTTTTGGTTAAACAATAGTAAATTACTTAAATCTTACGAATTTACTTCATCCTTAGCTATTAAAGGTGTTTACCTCAAATGCAAACCCAAGTATCTCCTGGGAGAGATAAAGACAGTCATTATGCAACAAAACAGCTACTTGATTAATGCAATTGAGCTGCCTCTCTAGCTTCACAAAATTAAAAACAGAAGTTATTACTGTAAGATGAAAGTATACACAGACAAGTAACACCCGGTGGTAACTTTGACAAGGACAACAACTGCATAAAGAAGATAAATTCTCCACATAAGTATAGGATGCCAATTATAGGTTATCTCAGCCAAAGATCAGGAAAGGTATACACATTAGTACAAAAGGGCGTTACTCTAGAATTAATAGTGCTATTGACAATAAACTGCCAATCATTCATTAGATTCACTCATAAGTTTACTCCATGAAAGAAATACTAAAATGTGCTGCGCTGCTATAAATGGACTAACCTTTACAGGGACAACTACTTCATAAAGGAGTATGGCATCTCTAGCTGTCTGATAAAATTCCAAAGCAACTCTTGTAGATGATAGACAAACATCCTGAACAATTTTTGTTGCAAAGATCAGCTTCACTACTAATATAAAAATTCTTGTAAGTAAATAAACTGAAAAAATTTAAGAGAATGTTAACTAAATTAAGGGTATTGGTTCAGTTCAATAATCAAACAATTGTCACCACATTATTAGTAACATGAAAGAAGAAGAAAAAAAATGCACTCCGATCACCATGTTCAAAACTAAAATCAATTTTAGCCAGGACAGAGTAACTTCAATGCTATAGACAACATCAACAATAGCTTTATCTCAAAAGGTGAGTTTGGCTTATAGATTAAACTGTGCCATTTGGGTTGGTTAAAAACTAAATTCTCAAAAATGTTATTCATCCATTGCATTTAATAACTTTTCCCAAAGTCTTTTTTGGTTTCCCCCTCCCTATTTCACAGGACTAAGATCCATGCTATCTATTCTCTTAATTGGTGCCTCCACTGCCCTTCTTTCCATGTGTCTAACTACTTTAACCATTTTTCTGCCATCTTTCAGTCGGAAGTCACCAATATCACGTTATATAATCATTTTGTCTCCTTTCCTTTTCTGTGATCAAATATTCATCTTGACATTCTTATTTTTGTTACTCCCACTTTTTGTAGTTTATCTCTTTAAAGCTAAACACTCAGAATATAGTTGGTCAGCAGTATAACAAAACTTCCCTTGAGCTTGATAGGTATTTCCACCAATAAACCCACCCTTGACGTCTTTCAGTCAGAACTCACACCATTATCTCCTTATATATAACCATTCTATATCCTATGTGATCATACATCCATCTTAAAATTTTAATATTTTTACACCCTAGTTCCCTTTAAAGCCAAACACTCATACAATATAGTTGTTCAGCAGTATGACGCAAACTTCCCTTTGAGCTTGATAGGTATTTTCACCAATAAAACCACCCATGACATGTTTCTTCATTTTAACCACTCAATTTGAATCTTGTATGTGACATCTCTTAGTAATTTTCCCATCATTTCATTATACATAATTAATCTCACAAACCTGTGGTATAACATCTTCAATTAATATATCCAAGTTATTTCCTCTCTATCGTCAAAAATTAAACACCCCCCTACCACCTAGCCATTATAGTGTGACATCTTCAGCGATATCTGCACCATTTTGTAATATTGCTCCCATATACTTCAATTTAGAAACTGCTAAACTATAGCAAAGAGAGGCATTGATCTATACCCATGTGCTTCTGGAACAACATGGAAGGTTTATTTATACTGAGAAAACTGAATCAATACAATAAGCAGAGTTTTGATATCCTCTAGTAATAAAGATAAGATACGGGAATAGACAAAAAAACGTTGCTTTTGCTATATAGGACCTCTAGTGATCGAAATGATATATATATATATAACAGAAGTCCAGAGTTTATATTTCAAACAAAATATGCTGCATAGAGTCATCGTTATACTTGAAGAACTTGAATGAAGTAAAACAGTATGTACTTCTTACACTGTTAAAATTTTACTACTGTCTTTATAGAGTACAAAGGAGCATACATACAAAAGGTCAAGGCACTGCCTTAAAGCCTAACCCTAAAGTTGGGTTCCCATACATAAATAATAATAAAAATGAAACATTACACTTCAACAATTAGATACTTCTATTTTTATGGATGGTATACCTGCAGTGTCTGATGAATTAGCCCCATCAATTCTTTGGCTGCTTTGGATACTAGACACCTCTCTGATAAGAAAAGTAAATTTACAACATGGCTGGATGACTGAACAGACGTTTCATCATTCTTCCAAATAGAACCATCCCTTGTATACTCCTGCAGCAACCTTCTTCATAAATAATTACAAATCAAAATAGAAAAAGAAGAATTTTCCCAGTCTGGAAACTCACTTGAGGAATTGAAAAGTCACATTCTAGAAGCAGATTTCTAGTTTTAGCCAAGATCTCTGTCTTTTTCTTAAATGCAAAGTGAACCTCAACATTTTCAGCAAAATTGCTCAGCCTGTTATCATTGTCAGATGAAATGTACATAAGCTCTTTCAAAGCTGCCTCAAATTCAGATGTACGGATGATAATCTTCTGAAAGTCAGGAAGTTTTGATGCATCAGTTGGGACAACCTGAAATCAGAGATCTCGAGTCACACTATCTGCAAATTATTAAAGACACACTTCCTCACCTGGCTTTCAGACACTACAACTAACCACCACGTAATCATTATAGATCAGAAGATAGACAGGGATAGGAATAACCTCATTTTTGTTCTTAGGGATGACATAGATCATGTGCACTAGCATATTACAAGGCAATAGCAGCATTCATTTCAATTTCATTTGAAATCAATAAAATGGTATTTATCACATCCTTAGACTCGTTTCAAAGCACACAATGCTTAGATAAGGTCTTCGGTTCTAACAGCATAGGGATGAAGGGCAAACCTTTGAGAGAAAACTAGATATTATTAGCTCTGATATCCTTGGCCATGTCAACCGTCCAAAACATTGCATCCAAGAACTCTTCTGGAGGCAAATACTTCTGTAAATAAATTTGATAAATAGCAGAATCCCCGAATAGAGAAACTCTCCATCTAAATATTCACACTGAAAAATGAAAATAAGATTAATATCAGTTAAATGAAAATGCTTCCTGATCTAATCAATATAAGTTCAACTTAAAAATTGTGAATGCTGTCCATGAATAAACCAATAACAAATGCAACTAAGTAACAATATTCCATGACCCTAGCACATCACACTCACCTTAATATCTGGTGATGCAACTATCTTCAGGACAGCTGATTCTTGATGCAATTCCTCTAAAAATGAAAGAGGTTGTCCATGATTTATAAATGGAGTAATAACATATTTGATCATCAAATCAGCAACTTTAGCAAGCCCATACTCTAGAATACTAACAACCTAAAAATGAAATAAATAAGAGGAAGAACAAATAGTACAATCGGAACACAATAGAAGATCGCAAATAGAGAGTTAAAATTATGACGAATTAACTTACTTCCATTGCCTCCAGTACTGTTTGAAACTGAATCCTGTTCACATTCTCAACTTCTAACTGATACTTGACCTCAACTTGATTCAACTCCGCATCAAATCGTACAGCTTTTTCCATATATTTCACAAGGACCTCTTGAATCTACAAACCCAAATCGAATTCCTCTAAAAACAATCACAAACTCAATAAAAATCACAAACGACCCAAACATCATTACTATGGCACAAATCACACAATTGATTCTATTGTGGAATATATCAATGAAAATAAAACTCAGCTATCATCTTCAAAGCAAATATGAGGTAGTCATCCAGGGAAAATGCATTAACCATTACCATCATTGTGTTTAGTTGAAGACTTCCGACTGAAATGTACTTGGCATAACTTATAACTTCTTACTGCATGTTGTTTCCATATAACTGAGTACTTAGCCTTTATTTGGGAGGCAATATGAAGAGCAAATAATGTATAAATCCAGGAATCTAGTTTTTGTTTATTGCACATTCCCCCCCGAGACCACCCTGATTTCCATTGTTTCCACACTAGATTGTCAATGCAACTCAAATCATCACTTACAAAAACCTCTTTCATTTTCCACATACTGAAAGGCTTCACCTCAATTGGCACACGAAAAATACACTCAAAGCACGACGTATTAACACATAACCATCAACCTAATGCACCAAATCAAGCCATAAAAAATTGCAAGGAAGCAGAGCAGTACCTCTTCAAAGCACTGAGACCACTCCTTCCTCAACAAACCATACACCAAAGGCTCCCTATCATCCTTCTCGTCAATCCTCAACGCCACTTTCAACTCCTTCAACCCTTGTGCTGCAAATTCGAACCTTCCACTCCTCAACGCTTCCTTCACACTTTCTAACCTCTTGTTCAACCCCACAACGGTTCCAACCAGCCCTAGGAGCTCCTTCTTCACCTTTAGCTCCTCTTTCTTCACCTTCATTTCCGACACAACCTCGCGCACCTCGGCATCGATCGGTCGGTCGGAGAGGAGTCGGATAATGGCGGCGACGTCGTCGGAGACCTCGCGAGTCTGCGAAACGGCATCGTTGCAGAGAGAGAAGAGGCGCGCGAAGTCTTCACGGTGTGAGACGAGGTAGGACTGGACCTGAGAGCGGATCTGGAGGGACTGCGACTCGAGGCGCTGGATCAGGAGGTGCAGATCGGGCGCTGATAGAGGGGAGGTTGGGTCCGAGAGGTCCTGCGCCGAGAGAAGGTCGCGGACGTTGATATTGTCGAAGAGAGACTCCATCGACGGCGCTAGCGCGGTGGCGAAGATGGCGGAGACTGCTAACGTGCGCTTGAAGTGTGTGTTTGTGTGGAGGGTGTTAGCGTGATGGGTGCATTTGGACTTGATGGACTTTTGGTTTCAGCTCTGCGTGACTCGCTGTGACCCAACCACGACCGGCCCAGTTCATGGAGCAAAAATTCTATACAAGCCCAAAGTTTGCATTTGTAGAACATCAGTTTAAATTCCTCGATTTTTTTCAAAATTAGATTAAAATATTTAAGAAAATGTTGACACTTTATATGTGTTGGGGAAGAAATTTTTTTAATATTTATTTAATATAAATAAATTTATATATTTTATTTAAATACAGTAACTAATTTTTGTACGTGCTAGATTTTTTTTTTTAAAATATTTAAAACTGCCTTTTATAAAATATGTATTAGTCAAAATTTAAATATTTAATAGTTTTAAAATCTATTTTTTATATTAATATCAGATAATAGAAAGAAGAGAGTAGAGAAAAACAGAAAGAAAGAACTAACAAAATGCTACAAGAGAGAGCATAAAGTGCGACTAGAGAAAAAAGATATACAGAATTATAAAAAAAAAAAAGCAGGGAAAAGATAGAGAAGAAACGACTGAAAAAATATATGAAAATTTTAAAATTTATTGTTTTTGGGAAATTTAAAATGCTTCTATTTTAAACAATTAAATCAATTTTTATAAATTTATGGAATTATACTATTTCCCTAAATTTCTTATCAAAATATTATATTTTTAACACAAAATAATTCAGATTCTTTGTAAAATACTCTCTTATAAGTTATTGTCCAGAAGTTAATGTTATGTTAAATAATTAATTATGAGTGTAAGTTTAACTTTTAATTGAAGAAATTTAAATAATTTTTGGGACGGAGAAAAAAATTGTAACAATTTTTACTATTGACTTGTTTCTATATCAAAAACATTTAAACATAATTCAGTTCACTTCAAAATTAATTTTAATCAAATTCAAGTCTATTTTAATTTAAAAATAATTTAATAAGCACTCATTGAAATATTTTAATTCACATTTATTTAGTCTGAAAGTCCAAAACAAGAAATATTGTAAGCAAAAGTAATAATAATAATAATTAAAATTATAGTCACAATCCATTGCTTCATGTTCTTCCCTCTTTAGTGTTTCAACTCATAACTTAGTTCTTTCAAATGATTTCCCTGCTGATTTCAAATGGCTTCTTTCCTTCCCACCGGGCCATGCCTCCAAAACCCCTTCCACGAAAAACCCCATTTTTCATTTCCCTCAAAGTTCGATGCTTTCGTGCTTCAGAGTCAAATCCAGTTCCCGATTTTCCTCCACCGAGTTCGGTTCTCTTGCCACGTTCCATCAAACGGGTCTCTCGCCTCTTGAGGACTGAACTTCAACGCGCTCTAATGGATTACCTGCATTTCACGCGCGGCTACACCTTCTCCGACGCGGAGTACATCAGCAAGAACTCGCCTCGTTTTGTTGAATCATTGGTGTCCATGATTGACGAGAAAGATGACGCTCCCCGATCGTTACGGAAGTTCTTCAGGTACAACCCCATCAACGAGTTTGAACCGTTTTTCGAGAGTTTGGGAATTGGCCTTTCCGAGTTGCATTTGTTTCTCCCCCATGACATGATTTTCTTGGCTGATGATCACGTGTTGCTTCATAATTTTCATGTTTTGTGTAACTACGGGGTGCCAAGGAATAGAATGGGGAGGTTCTATAAAGAGGCAAAAGAAATTTTTGGGTATGCCGGTGGGTTGTTGGAGTCAAAGTTGCAAGGCTATGAGAATTTGGGTTTGAGTAGATCAAATGTTGTGAAGCTTGTTGTTTGCTGTCCTTTGCTTTTGGTTGGTGATGCCAATTATGAATTAGTTGCTGTGCTTGAGTGGATGAAGAGAATAGGGATTGAAAGTGATTTGATGGTGAATTACTTGTCTTGTTCAAGGACATATAGTTGGAAAAGAATGCTTGATACATTGCAGTTTCTTCATAAAGTGGGTTATTCTGAGGAACGGATCCACAATTTGTTTAGGGGAAACCCGAAACTGTTTTTGGAAGGTATTGGGAAGAAGGTGTACTTATTTTTTGGTCGATTGGTTAAAATTGGTGTTGAGATAAATGTGATTTATTCTTATTTTGTGGAGTATCCCAATATCTTGTCATATAAGTGTGCGAAAAATATGTTGAAAGTGATTGGCTTTTTGTGTGCTATTGGAATGGGAAAAGATGACATTTCTCACATTTTCTCTAAGCACGTGCATCTCTTGAGTACATGTTCCTTGAAAGGTCATAAAACTGTCTGTCAGGAGTTAAAAGTTGGAAAAGCTGATTTGTATCAAATCATAAAGGATGATCCATTGAAGCTAATTAGCTTTTCATCAAAGCAGCAACAGAAGAGCGATGGAAAGGTAGATAGTCATGACCCACGAAACTATTTGGAAAAAAGAACTTTCTTGCTGAAATTGGGATATACTGAAAACTCTGAAGAGATGGCAAGAGCATTAAGAATGTTCAGAGGTAGAGGTGATCAATTACAAGAGAGGTTTGATTGCCTGGTAGAAGCTGGTTTGGACTATAATAGTGCGATCGAAATGATAAAACGAGCTCCTATGATTCTAAGCCAGAACAAAACTGTAATTAAAAGGAAAATTGATTTCTTAAAAGATGTTTTAGATTACCCACTAGAATGTCTCGTGGGATTTCCAACATACTTTTGCCATGATTTGGACAAAATTGTTGAAAGACTTTCAATGTATGCATGGCTGAAGGAGAGGAATGCCATAAATCCTACGTTAACCTTGAGTACCATAGTTGCATCCAATGATAAACGCTTTGAAAAGTACTTTGTGAACGTGCATCCTCAAGGTCCAGCCGTCTGGAAGGGTTTAAAAAGGTTATCTAAAAAAGATAAGAACTAATAGCTCCTTGCAATGTATCCAAGTTTTGTTTTGATAAGTTGTCTCTTGATTTTAATGCATGCTTTGCTTGCTATTTGTTCCTAAAATCCCTTGCATTTTTTTTTTAAATATAGAGGGCTGTCTATTTTCTGCGTGTTAAGATTTCTTTTGTTGATAATATTGCTATCTATCGTTATGTTGTCTTGATGCTATTTGGAAGCAATTGCTTATGTACATAACATTAACCGGGGGCATACACTTGCCATTTGTCTTTATCTTCTTTTTGCCTTCTTGTTCAATTTACTTCTTCTTGCACCATTTTCTACTCAAATCATCCCATGTTTTCCCACATTGTATTGTCCTATTTTGTTCTCATCCCTCTCTTTTTTATTGTTTCTTAACTTTAATCAATGGAATCTTTCAAGCAATGAACACTTTTACCGCTTGAAAGTGAGTTATCTTCTGCTAAAATTTGCATAATTGTATTCACTGTTTTGACCATGATTTCGTTCAAAACATTAGTATCTTGAAAAGAGTTGGCTTATGTGCTATCATGTTCTGTTCATATTGTTGAGTGAGATAGATACTACGTTTTATTTTACTTTTATTGCCAATTTGCCATGTTCTATGTTGTAATTTTGATTTTTTTTTATATAAATAGTTTACTTGTTCTTAAAAATTCTACTCTAAACTTAATTTAACCTTACAAAATCAGTTTGTAACTTAAGATTTTCTCTAACTTATATATTATAATTTAGTCATTTCTTTAGTTAATATAGGATCTTCAAAACACATTTTCTCATAATGAGGACTCAATATCTTAAATGAATAGATAGCATAACAAACCCTTCAAACATTGGTAGATAATCTTATAAAGTAAATTTTAAGTTTAACTCAACCTTACAAAATTGTAAGATGAAGTTTGTCTCTACTTATATATTATAATTTAACTATCTTTAGTGAATGTGGGATCTCCACCACTTATAATCTCTTACAATTATTTTGATTGTTTTATATAATATGCTATGCTTTAAGCCTCAGGGCCTTTCAAAATGTTATTTTTGCTATTTTATGGAATTTTCTTTTCATTTTTTTTCTAAACCAGATTGTAAAATATTACATATCATCTGTATGTGCAAGCATAACTCTACACTTTCATATATTCTAACTGGATTTCTAGCATGAGGATTCCCTTGAACTCAACTTTCATTCAACTGTTTTAAGGCTTGTTGATAATTTTGATGGCTTATTGGATCCAAAACACTAATATTTATGCTGGAAGACATAATTCCTTTTTTCTACGAGGAAGAAAACAAGAGTATATGAAGAGGGTTAGCAATTGCAATCCCAAGTGACCTTTTCGGAACTTGAACATAGTCTTTGCTTACTATATCTGACGGTGAAAACAGTTTGTATGACTCTCTAAACTAGTTTCTATCACCACCTTACGTGGAATCAGTTGTTGAATGTGATGAAACCTTTGCAGAATTTTGTCTGAGACATTGTGTTTATCTGAGAATTTTGCATACACACACCTCTTGTCCTTGATGATAAAAGGGCAGCTGAAGTTGTAATAATGCCGAAGAATCTAAATCTGAATGTACACTTGGAGATGATGCGAGTGTTACAGT
Organism: Vigna angularis; assembly: GCF_016808095.1. Taxonomy (NCBI): domain Eukaryota; kingdom Viridiplantae; phylum Streptophyta; class Magnoliopsida; order Fabales; family Fabaceae; genus Vigna; species Vigna angularis. Next base: position 23,504,397 of record NC_068976.1, read on the forward strand.
TGCTTGTATTTCTGGAGTTGGAATTTTCAAGTCTGAGAACACGTTTCTGCTGGTCGAGGAAGCCTTGCCTGGCACCAAAGTTAAATCAAAATTGTTGAGAAAGTCTCTATCTGATGAAGAAAAGCATGATATGTTCAGGTAATAGTCACAGCAGCTGAATGAAATGGTTCAAAGGTATTATTAACAAGTGCTCAGGTAGCATGTCTCCCTCAAATTTGTCAAGGCTACTAGAAGCAGTTTTGAATATTACGAATGAAAACTGCCCAACAAGAGGTAAAACTGCTAATGCTCTCAGGTTTGAACCATCAAGAATATTCGAACAAAAACAGCCAATATCGACATTGAAGTTCAATGAACCATAAGAAGGATATCATAAATAAAATTATCTTTAGTAGTTGTGAAACTTAGGTTTTCCCTAATAGTTTTGGCAGTCTGCTCAAGCATGAGTGTGGCTCATATGTACATGGCTTTCTTGTTCGATGTCTAGTCACTTCTAAAACTAGCTTGGATGAAAAAAAAAAAATCAGAAAAATGGAATTAAAGTTGTATGGATGCTCAAAGACTGATCAATGAACAAGCAAGTACTTTCACCTCTTTGCAAATACAATTTCAGATTTTCAGCATTGGTAGTATAAGAATTGGGACGTCTCTGGCTCACATTCTGTATGAAGCTAATATTGTACTGACTAATTGGCAAAGGAAGGCTCGTGGAGATGATGATATGCTGGCGTTTTGGAGGCCGCAGCTTTTGTTTATATATAGTGTTATAAATTACACAAATTGTACTTTCACCTCCTGTATGAAATTATATCATATCAGTCTATCCTTTCTCAAGTCAAGGTATGCTAATGGACATGAAATACAATGTTATGTTATACAAATTAAAAGCTTGAGCAGCAGCCTCTTAAAATAAGGAAAAGCAAACTCCACTTTATTACAATTAAAAAAAAAACATCTTTTAAAATTGTAAAAGTAATTATAAAATATTCTACACTAAGTACTTAACAAGAAAACACACTAAAAAATTATTTGTTTTCGTCTATTTATCATTAATAATTATGGTAAGAATTTAAATAAGTCTAAGTCTTAAATTAAATAAGTCTTAAATTAAATAAAAATTAGAAAGTTGAACATATCTTAAATATTATGTGTCATGAATGTAATATCTATCAGCTAATTTTTGTTAAAAGAACTTATTAGTGATATCAAAATCACAAATTAATGGTAAGGTTTTGAATTAAAAATAGTATAATTTACTATACATTGATTCTCCTGCACTTCCTTTTTTCCTTTTGTATCTCCAAAATTACATATATAAACTTTAATTTTTTATTAAATTAATTTTCTTTTTACTTTTCTCTGGTTTAATTGTACTTCTTTTATTTCTTAATCGGGATTAAGATTCTAAATACAAAAGTCAGTTAAGTTTCAAACACTTTTCGTTTTTAACAAACTTTCGAAAATCAACAACCTCTTGAGTATCTTTCGAAAGTTGGTTTCTTGTAATACGTAAATACATTTATTTTTTAAACATATTTTGAAATATACTTTAAAATAACAAATAACCAAAAAAAATTAAAATGAAAAATAATAAATTTTAAAAATTCAAAAAAAAAATCAAAACAGAAAAAAAAATTAACAAATTTTTTTTAAAAAATAACAAAAATTTAACGTTTCATTTTTTGTTATTTTTATTTAAAATTTTGTTAATTTTGTTTTGTTTGTTTTATTTTGAATTTTCAAAATCTATTATTTATTATTTTAATTATTTTTGTTATTTTAAATTTAATACGTTTTTTCCTTAAACTCGAAATATGTTTAAGGAATAAACATAATTTGAATCACGGTTCATGTCTTTTTACCTTTCTTCCTTTCTTGAACCGCTTTCGAAAATCCGTTAAAAAAATGTATTTGGAACTTTTGAAGAAAAAAAAGAAGAAAAAAAGTAAAAAAATTAATTTAATAAAATTTAAAAATATATATATATATATATATATATATATATATATAATTTTGGAGGTGCAGAAAAGAAGAAAATGTGCAGGAATAATCACTTCAGAAACTAGTCATATTTATATTTAGATTTAATCATTTTATCTGTGAAAAGTGTGTTTTTTAAATGGAAAACCTAACATTATTATTTTCATAAAAAATATAATTTCAAAATTAAGAAAAATATATATTTTAGAGGACATTGTTGCCGTTAACACAGTGAATTTAATCACTAACATAAAGACTTCTTTTATTTGATTGTTCAATAATAAACATAAAACTAATGACAAATGATAATTATTAAAGATCGTATGAATGAACCTCTTAAAATATTTGCTAGAGGTAAAGTAAAATAAACTTTAACATCAACAAAAATAAGGTCATTTATATCGTTCTTCTTCGCCCATTTCAGTTGCATTGACCTTAGCCATAGCTGCCACTTTAACTGAAAATGTACCATGTTGCATTTTGATGCCTCAAACAAGCGCCCTTTGTAAATGCACGCATCCCTGTCGCGAAGGGTTATTTCTTCCCGATGATTTCCCACCACAATGGAAACCATCCCTTTCTTTTCTTCCATGGTTCATATAAAAAACCCCTAACAACACGAAACCCGTTTCCCCTTTCTCCCAAAGTTCCAAGCTTTCCTAGTTCTACGGCTACCCTTGTTCTTCAAGTCTCAAGGGTGCATTTCATTCACTCACACTTTTCTGTGAAACGATTATCTCGGCAGGTAAAGGGGAAAGTGCAGGATGTGCTGTTAGATTACTTGCATTCGAGCCGGGGATACAGCTTCTTGGATGCTGAGTTCATTAGCAAAAATTCACCATCTTTTGTTCAAGGTTTGGTGTCAGAGTTTCGTGGACAAGATGATGATGTTGCCACTTGTTTGAGGAAGTGGCTGTGGTACAACCCCATTAATGAGTTTGAACCATTCTTTGAGAGTTTGGGGATTAGCCCTCGTGAGTTGCCTTTGTTTCTCCCACGTGGTATGATGTATTTGTCTGATGATCATGTTATGCTTTCCAATTTCCACGTTTTTAGTAATTATGGAGTTCCAAGGAATAGGGTAGGGAAGATTTATCGAGAGGCAAAGGAGGTTTTCGGGTATTCTAATGGATTGCTGTTGTCGAAATTTCGAGGTTATGAAAAGTTAGGTTTGAGTAGATCCATGGTCATCAAGCTTGTTGTTTGTTGCCCTTCACTTTTGGTTGGTGAAACAAGTGTTGAATTGGCCATGGTTCTGGATTGGTTGAAGAAAATTGGTATTGGACATGATTGGATTGGGAATTACATGTCTTGTTTGAAAACATATGACCCAAGAAAAATGCTTGATGCTATACAATTTTTTCATAAAGTTGGTTATTCTGAAGAACAGATGCACAATTTCTTCAAGGAAAACCCCGCATTATTACTGGAAGGTCTTGAGAAGAAGGTGTATGTGTTTTTGGGTCTAGCATTTAAGTTAGATCTCAATAGGAATGCAATTTATTCTTGTTTTGTTGAATATCCTCATATCTTGACTAAGAAGTGTGGAAAAAATCTTTTGGGAGTGATTGGCTTTTTGCATTATGTTGGAATGGATATAGATGACATTTCGCGTATCTTGTCTAACCACATGCATCTCCTGAGCTCACATCCCTTGAAAGGCCCTAAAGCTGTTTGTTCGCAGTTAAAACTTAGAAAAGCTGATCTATGCCAAATCATAAAGGATGATCCACTGAAGCTAGTTAGTTTGGCTTCAAAACTGAAACAGAATTCTAATTTACAGTTATTACGTGACGACCCAAGTAAACATTTGGAGAAAACAACATTCTTGCTGAAGTTGGGATATGCTGAGAACTCTGAGGAGATGGCAAAAGCAATAAAAAGATTCCGAGGGAGAGGTGATCAATTACAGGAGAGGTTTGATTGCCTTGTTGAAGCTGGTTTGGACTATAACATTGCACTCAAAATGATAAAATGTGCTCCTATGATTCTAAACCAGAACAAAGTTGTGATTCAAAAGAAGATTGATTTCTTAAGAAACATTTTAGGTTACCCATTGGAGTGCGTCGTGGCATTTCCGGCATACTTGTGTTATGATTTAGAGAGAATCATGCTCAGATTTTCAATGTATGCTTGGGTGGCAGAAAGGAAAGCAGCAAAACCTATGATGGCCTTGAGCACTATCCTCGCATCCTCTGATGAAAAGTTTGTAAAATACATTGTGAATGCACATCCTGAAGGTCCAATCATCTGGGATGGTCTAAAGAAGTTATTGCAAGATAAGAGCCAGCTCTTCCCTTAAGTTTTGTGAAGTGTCTATTTATGTTAATATATGCATTACTAAATCATTTTAGCCAAAATAATTTTTTCTTTTGATATAGGAGATGTCTTTGCAAAGGAATAGGTTGTTTTTCTTTTATGCACGATAAAATTCTATTTCAATAAAGAAAAAGAATTATTTTTTTCTTTTTATTCTTTGATGTCTGGGTAGACTGAGGTTATATAAGTACTACGCAGGCGTGCCAGCTTAATTTTCCCCCCACTTGACTTGGTTTTAGCTATTTCCTTTATTTTGGACAATTAAGAAACATTAAATGAATGATAGTGAAGAAGGAAATTATTTATAGTAGATGTCTGATAAATCTGGTCAGGACAACAGAAACTGTTATATTAACTATAATATTTTCATGGTAATTGAGGTGATCTGCTTCAAATAAGGCTTCTTTGCCATTTCTTTATGTAGTGTTTCTACAGGGTGTTTTATCACAGCTGGGACTGTGGTTTACGAATAGAAGTTTCCCGTGTTTAGTAGAATAGAACAGAATTAACATATATTACTTTATGCGTATCAGTCAAAAGTACCAAATTTCAGGATAATCTATTAGTACTAATCAATGGAAAACAATCTTCATATATGATGATATCAATAACCAAAAGAAGAAACAAAATACATATAGTGAAAGAGGACAAGCTTTAACATCTCTTACGTGAGAATATGTTAGTACTAAGATGTTAATAGACGATTTCTTCTTATGATAATGCAACTTTCTTATTTATATATTGATCTATGATATTCAAAATTGAGTAATTAACAGAATCTTTTAATCATCAAAGTCTGTTTCTTGCACTGTATACAATATAGCATGGCATGATTTCTTCTTACATAAGCATTTCCTCTGGTCTACAGTGTGACTTAGCAAGTTAACTGCCAAAAATTGAATTGACTTATTATTAGTCATTATTCTCTTCATTGTCCTTTTAGTTTATTTGCTTGTTTTGTATTGTGCGCTCTGCCTTCTGCCTGTCGGTATGTCATTTTTGTGTTTTGTCCTCCTCTAGGCCTAATATTATGTTTGTTCCTTGTAATACTTGAAGTATTTTGGTGTAGTTTAGCAGGTGAAACTATAAATCGTAGGCATATATACTTTTGTTTCCTGCCATTGATAGACGAAGGTACTGAGACTATTCCCTTTGTATCAGTCATAGACTTCTGAATTATATAGAAACTTACAAGACATTGATACTGTTAACTGAGGCAATGAGAAATAGAAATCGTATGAAACATAACTTGGTTGGGTTAATGTACATATTAATACATATATGAAATACACTTGGATGTCTAATCATGACATTCTTTTTCTTTTGCATCAAAGAGAGAGAGAGAGAGAGGATGGTTAGCCCAGTCCAAGGGTTAAACACACCAAAATATTCCATGATTCAAATTATGAGCCAAATTTGTTAGTCATGGGGTGAGCAACTAGGTGAGTTTTTTCGTCATGTATATGATCCCTCACAATTTTAGCAACTTAACTTGATGCGGCATATTGACTCCTAGGACATCTTTGTACTTGCTTGCTGGCAGTTTCCTATTTAGTTTTGTTATTAAAGCCCCAAAATTGGTTTTATTAGTTGCATGATTTGGTATTGGTTGTACTAATGTACTTTCTTAAAAGTCAAAAGTTGTGTGATATCATGATAAATTTGACAATCACAAGTGACTGACTTTCAGGAAATGTTCATGCACCGTTCATAAGCGATACGATAGATGTCCTAGAAAGGATGTCAAATTAAGATGCTGATAATTAATAAAGAGTTGATATCATGTTGTCCACCAAGAGTTAATTTGATAAGCATGTGTGAAACCAAGTTTGGATGAATTTCTTTAGATTTAGAGGCTTTCTCAAAAGTGAATTTGGCAATGTGGTAAGTATTTGATTTTTCCTATAAATAATTCCAACTAAAGAAATAACAGGAAATTCTCTACTTGGGAGGATTAACGTTTTCCAAACCATGTATTGTAAATTGATATTACAAACTATAGACCCAATAACATAATAGGGCCAAGATATATATGTGAAGGAAAACATACATAGGGGACGCCAAAGTAAAGTACCTGAGAAGTATAAATACTATATATTGTCGAAAACAAAAGGACTTATTTCTAATTATCAGCACATTATATGGTGAATGTGCTGTGTTGACATACTTGTATATGTACACATCGACATGCAGTCACTCATAGAAAGGCCAAATGGAAGTTTATGGCGAATGTGCAAACATGAAGAGGTAGCAGTACTTAAATAAAACTCCAGTAGAAGTTATTTATTGTAAAAATTGATATAAAACACGCAGCACCATGTACTTTGCAACAATACTATTTGTCTTCTCAGTTGGATGGAAAGAGTCCCAAAACACATATTTGGAAGCATCTGTGCAGCTGAACATCTGTCCCCTGCTGCATGCGTAACCCATCTCGAACATTCCAGTGGCACAACATGCCACTGAGGTTGACTCAAATCCTGTAGAGAAAAAAATTGAATTATAATGATTGTGCATCATAGGTATTTTATATAACATATTGTGATAGGTATGACTTTTAAGATGCATGATTCTGGGGTGACAACATACCGTAAAGTTCAGGCTTTCTTATGATGTTCAACATAATGTAATACGGATTTGAAAACACCAATTTAATTCCAGGAAGCTCTTGGTTGAGCTTAACGGTCAAATTCTTCAGCCTATCGTTGAACTCCAATGCTATGTTATTGAATCTGGCAACACAATCATTCCCACCAGCAATATTTGTGGTTCTTTCCAGTGGCAAGCATCCCATGGGAGGTAACCCTCCTAGGGATATCTTCCTAGCACCAAGTTCATAGAGGCTCCTTATGAAGTTCTCAGCTATTCCAGCAAGAAAAATTTGGTACTGTTGGGGTGTGAATTGGGATGCTCTACCAGGCATGGTGTAGTAGTTCTCAAGAAAGTCATTTGTGCCAAGACTGGTAAGGTGTAATGCATCAGTTATGGTCTCTTTTGCCTTGCTTTCACCAAGATAGGCACTCAAATTCTTTTGGTATCCCTTGTAATACTCTAATTGCTTCCATAATGGTATCACAGACTGCAACCAATATTCATTTCTTTCATATCAAACTAAACATGCATATATGGATAAATTGATTATTCAAACATAATAGCTACCTAATAAAACGGAATTAAAGGACAGACATGATATAAAAAAAAAATACCAAAAACAACATAAAGGAAAATGGGGCGACCTAAAATCATTATAGAAAACTTCAGAAAACCAAAACGGCCTAGAAAGAAAGAAAAAGGAAAGAGTTTGTTGAAGAGTAAAGAAAGCATTTGCACTATAAATAGTTTGAAAGAGACATGAATTACCAGAACATCTGAAGTTGCATTATCATAACCAGTTGCTGCAGAAGCAAAAGTGACCCCATTTGCAAAATCTGAAATATTATACTTAGGATCCAAGTACGCTGGCACACAAGTTTTGAGGCCAAAAGCCTCAGAAATAAAATCCGTTGGTATTTTTCCGTTGGAAAACCTCCCAGTGGCTTTTCCACCTTCAAAGTCACGCCCATATGGTTGGAAATTGCTCCTTGCAATGGTGGGGATGAAGTTGTTGTTACCGGCGTCAACGGAAGAGTCGCCAAAGACTATCACCGCCGGCACCCTGGCAACAGTCTCTCCCACTAGGGAGAGTAAATGAAGGAGCACAATGTGGAAGCATAGTAGTGATGTTATTCTTCTTCCATGCCCTTCCATTATGTGTCTGTGTTGCGTAGGGTGACTTTGGAGAATGGTAGGAAGTGAACTTGTGATAAAATAAATATTGGTTAGGATTATTAATGGAAGTTTGATCTTTTGGTGTTTGGGTGAAGAAGTTGGTGGCAACCATTATTGCTTAGACAAGAACACAGTTCTCTGGATGGGACGAGCATTCATGGATTTCTAGAGGGGTAAATTATACACGCTCTTTAAATTTGAATTTCTTTTTTTGAAAAAAAAAATACGTAGTTAATGTGTTTATGTGAATAATTATAAAAAGAATCACTTCATTTTGCTTCCATAAAGAAAAATGTGAAAATAAAGTTTTGTTATTTTCATTTTTCATTAGTGAATTCCTACCAGAAAGATAAAGAAAAAGTAGGAAAGTAGGAAACGGATGAAAATCATTTTATTTTCCATAGTAAACATTAATAAAAGTATATTTTATGAAGAGAAGAGAAGTTAAAAGCATGAACATTATTAAGTAGACATTAAAATAAGTGTTGTTATTAATAAGTTAACATATTGATAATTTTTTTATTGTTGCTATTAATAAATTTTATCGTCTTTTGGACGAGACATTTTGTATGTTTTTTTTAACATACGACACTTTTATATGTTTCTTTGAACTCCCAAACATGAGCATTAGAAAATAATGTATTTCGAATTTGTTAAAAGGGTGAGAAGTTGAAGGGAAAAGACCAGTTCAATAAAAAATATTCAAAAATAAATTACTTGAATTTTTGTTTGAAGAGGAAAAGAAATAAATTATCCACTACAGTAAATAAAATATTTATTGGAAAGGAGGAGGAATGGCATTACTTTTAGAATAAAATATTGTAAAAATATTTATAAATTAAAAAATAAATGAAAGCTAATATTACTATATATATATATATATATATATATATATATATATAATCAAATACCTCAAATAAAAATAACTATATCAATATCAGAATAACATATATTATACATCACATTATATCTAGATTATATTTAAAAAAAAATAGCGACAACATCACATTATATCTAGATTATATTTAAAAAAAAAATAGCGACAACGTTCAATCTCCTGCCTCAATCCCCGTGCTGGGGTATGTTAAGTTGTTGGAAATCGTAATTGCTTAGACAACAGCATTCAACATATTCTGGTTGAGTCAACGCTGGTTTACATTTAAAAAAATTATTAATGTATATTTTTTTAATATTATAAATCCATTATTTATTTTAGAAATAAGTATGTTTTTAGTTTTTTAATTTTTAGTGAAAATTAAAGTTAGTTTTTTTTCAAAATTTTAGACTAATTTAATTTTTTTTAAATTGCGTGAATTTAATTTATTTAATTAAATTTTATTAAATTTATTTAATTTTTCAAATGCGTTTTTCATTTAATATTGAAGTAGAAATGTATCAAATTGTACAAATAATTATTATGAAACACATTTAAAACGTTAAATAAATCTAATAAAATTTAGTTAAAATGACTAAATTCACACATTTTAAAAGTTTTTAGACTAAATTAGACCAAAGTTTTGAAGATGAACTATTTCCAATCTTCACTCAAAGTTAAGAAACCAAAAACATATATAATCCTTTATTTTATTTGTATTTCAAGAATTTATATAAAAAATTCTAAAAGTTAAATTTGATTATATTGAATTAATAAATTAAAAAAAAAGCAAGTGGAAATAGATAGTGTTTTATAAACATTAAAAAAAATTCAAAAACTAACTTATTTCCACTCCTTTAAGACAACATCATTAAATTAATTATTACATTTTAAGTATTGTTTCTTTTGAAATTCAAATCAATCCTAATTTTGTTTTTAAAAAATGTTTCAGAGAAATTAAAAGAATTTATATTTAAGTTTTCTCCACGAGTTATAAGAAATTATTGAATATACTTTAACAAACTCCTCTAATTAAGATATAAGAAATAAGAGTATCCCTCTCTAGTAAAAAATTAAGTAAACAAGAACTTCAATTATGTTGTAGAACGAAGATTTGTGTTTAGAACATAATTTTTGTCTTCATATATAGTGTCTCATTGAAAAACTTTTATTAACTTAGTTATTATATGTCAATGGGTTTGGTATTAAAATATCACCAATCAATCTTAAACATGACACATGGGAATGATTCATATATAAAATAAACTTGTAAAATGTATATAATAAATTATATGTTTATATAAAAAATTTAACATAAGTGAAAAATTAAATACTAAATAAACCAAATTTAGACATATTTTAATATATTAAATCATATCATTTTCTCTTTTCTATTTAATTTATTTAGACATTATAGTAAGTATAGGTAAAGAGAAGATATGTAAAAGCCTATTGTTCACAAATTTCATAGGGAAAATATCCATGTGAAACAAAAAACTATTATCCTCCACAAGAATATTAGTACTATAAAACTAGGTATTGACCTTCTTACCATTGTTTTTTCTATCATTTTCCAAGATATCAAAAAGTGACATGAAGAATATAAATTAACTTTTTATCAAAGGTGGTGAAGAAGAAAGTAAAAACCATCGAATGAGGCAGGATAGGATAAAAGTGTTAAAGAATACTTGGATATGTGGCCAGCTCACCAGCTTGCCAAAATAGGATAAGTTGAGTTGGAATTTTTAACCTTCTGATCCATTTTGACTCGCCCCCACCTAGTTTAGTTACTGACTTGCTAATTTGTTTTGTTTTACCTTTTATTTTTAATTTAATTTTTTTAATAAAAATAATTAAAAAGATTAAACTTTTTATATTATATTTTTGTAAAATTATAAATGTGTAATATTATTATAATTTAAATCATTAACACTTACCAATTAAGTTATAATTATTAATATAATAGAATAATTTAACATATAAATATAATAATTATTTTAATTTATTCCATTAAAAATATTAATTAATAAAAAATAGATAATTAAATAATCTTTAAATATTTTTTTATGGGTATATATACAAACAAATTTTAAAAATAAAGTTTAAAAAAGATTATAAAAAAAAGTAACGGGTCAGTTTGCCAATCGTATAACTCGTTTATGATAAAACGAATTGAAATTTATGACCTATTTTTTGGTGGTAGGTCAACTTGATCCGAGTCGTGTTTAATAAATCAAAGGTAGGACAATCAAAATGGACTGAACTAACCCGTTTTTCCATTCTTAAAATAGGTTGTAGTATAAGGTTTAAAAACATAATTTTTTAGTCAAATATTTTTGAGAAAATAGGGATATTTGGCTTTAAAAATTTAATCATACATTTGTTGAAGAACTTGAAAAGAGTGTGAAGATTTAGAGCCTAATTTTAAAGTAGCTGACATAATCTTATGTTATGTTAGACTTCATCAAATTTCAGAACAAAATTAACAAAAGATTACGTAAACATGATAATAGAGGTTTACACGGAGAACAAATTTATTTAAGTAGAAACATAATTTACACGGAGAAACATAATCACTTACGTTGGGTTATACCGTTAATTATGTGATACTTATAGTTGTTCCTAAAGTAACTTGATGTGAAAAACTAATTTTTAAAAATATAACTTAAAATTAAAAGAAATTTCAAATTAAAATGAAATAAATAATTATAAAATCTTAGCAGAAATAAACAGTATAGCGCAGAACAACAAATAAAAATACTTTTTTTTTGTAAGGTACCAAACTTTAAATTAATTGATTTTATCTTGAATACTTAAATGATAAAATAAACTTAAATTCATGTAATTATAACATTTGATTTAATTACGTAAAAGTAATTTTCCATATAAGAATTTATGTATATTATAAATTAACATTTCCAAATAGGAATTACAATTATGCTGAGAAAAAAGTTTGTAGTACATTAGAGTTATTCAAGGACAAAAATGAAGATAGCAAACATAATTTAAATTAAAATTATTAAAATTCAAAATAAGAAAAAAGAGAGTCATATTTATTAAAATAAATTATTATAATTCATCAAAGTTTTGTTCAAACTCATTAATTTATTAGAAAACTCTTTCCAAACCTTCGCAGACATTTTAAATTTAAACTGCTTATTGAAAGTCACTCTAAATTTGATTACACATATCGTATTTGGGAAAGTTTATCTTGTAGTCTCATATCTCATTATCGTTCAGAAGATGTTCACGATGGTATTAATGATTTTGATTTATTCTAGGCATGTAGATAGATATTATTAACATTGTCGATACCAGTAGAAAATAAATTAATTATGTAACATGATATACGTTTGACTAATAATGAATCAAATGTTTAAAAAGTGATAATTTTGTAAAAAAGATAAACTTTTTATGTTTGACTCTTTATGTTAGATGTAAAATATAAGAATTTTAAGATTTTAACAACTTTTTTTAACAACTTTTTATTACTGTTTTATTAGTTCGTATATTTGAATCACAAGCTACTATATAAATGGTTATAAAAAGGTTGTCAAAAAAAAGTTATTAAAAGAGTATTTTCCTATAATTTATGTTAAATTCCATGTGATAGACATAAATTTATGTTGTGTGTAATTTTTCTTTTTCGTTTATTTTTAAAAAAAATCTAAGTGCACGACTTATCTTCTTCAATAACAATCTCAAGTGTGGTAGAGGTTTTATTGGTGAGTATAATAACTCTTTTCTTTATTGAAAGGAATAGTTATATTTGATTGTATTGATGTTTTGCATCAAGGTTAATTATTTAAATATCTACTTTGTTTATGTTGAAATTGTAATTATTTTTTATAACTCAGTATTATCTCCATTATTATTAGTGAGTGTTATGTGGTGAATATGGGTGTTTGATGACTATTACTCTAATTCTATTGCAGTTTTTGCTGTTTAAGTGCATGATTGAGTGCCTCCTCTATATTTTTGTAATTATTTTTAAAATATTAATTAATGAATAAATGTGTTCATTATGATTCCCTCTTTCTCTATTGTCATTTGTGCTCAATGTATGGGAACAAGTTATATGATTTTTTTTGTATTTTAGGTCTAATTTTTAAGTTAAAACTAATTTAAAAAAATGCAAAAAGTTTTTATCAGATATTGAAAGATGCCATGTAAATATATGTTAGATATTATAAGATACAGAATTTACTTTGAATATTATAAAGTTCGACATAAATTTATATTATTCACATATTAGATTATTAATAAATGTAAAAGTTAAAAGAGAAACTTTTTATATATATATAATATTGTCAGGTTTAAGTCATGATGCTCCAAAATGTTTGTAATGAGAATATCATAAGAGAATTCCATTAATATTATATTTTATCATATGTTGTATTATATGATGTGATTAAATAATCAGAATGTTACTATTATAACATAAAAATATCTTCCTAGAATAAGTAAGCATAGTTGCTACCTACATTGAAGATTGAATACAGAAGCATAGACATATTGCATACGTATATAATCAATAGTCAAGCTACCTACATTGTAGGCATTCTAATCCTGGAATTCTAGTTGAATCATAAAACTCAAAGTTCTATCCTTATTGTGGTTCAACTTCTCCAAAATGCCATAAGCTGAAGCTTTGCCCCTCATAATTTATATTATCCAAAACTAATCAATCTTAAAATTTGATTATGATATTCCTTAAGTCAAAGCACAGGTGATAAAAATCTAAGATATTCATAGTAAAACCATTTCGAGAAAAAAACTAATTATAAGTTTTCTCGTTCAAGATAATTTAATTTCTTTTTATAAAATAAAATAATATTATTAGAAAGTAATTTTTAAGTCTAATTTAATTATAAAATTAGATTGTATAATTAGATTTATATTCTATTTATATATTATAATTTCATCTTAAACGTAGACTTTAAAAAATATCCACATAGTAGGTGTATTTGTCATCTTAGACACTAATAATTGAGACATTCTCAGATACGTTCTCCATCCGTTTGATTCATTTGCTTTAAATCTGACTTTAATTTAAAAAAAATTCGATTTTAAGTTTCCCACTTCCATTGCATGAATTGGTGGATTATATTAAACCAAATTCGTACAACAATAAATAGCATTGGATGCAGATCCCAACAAAATCAGTTAAAGCACTTCCTTTCGTATATCTGAACAACGTATCTACCAGCTACCTCCACTAGATCCCGTTTTCACATTCTTCTAACTAAACTACTGTTCCTTGTTTACATCAAAATTTTCAGCTCACAAAACCTCTTTTCTTGTTAATTTAAAGGTCGATCCAAAAATTTCATCACTTTAAGTTGATGTGAAAAATAATTTATTTTTTTTTATTTTTCAAAACATCTTTTAAATGTAAAATTATATTAAGAAATTAAGTTTCAAAAGTAAATAATATTTTAAATATAAATATTTTTATACGTAACACTATGACGAGTCTATTTCGTTCAAAAAAATTCAACACTAATAAAATTTTGAGTTTAATTTATAAAAATTTGATACTATTTTTAATTTAAAAATTTTAAACATTAATCATAATATAATAATTCTTTTGATATTGATTTATTTGTATATAAACTTATATTTATTTTTTTGTAACTTATAGTTTGTTTAAGCTCGGTTATCATATTTGAATCATGAACTCTGATACTAATAGTAGGGAAGTTCAACACATATATATTTTTATAATAGTAAGATATTATTCATTTTAAGTCAAATCTTTACGAATTCATTTTTAATACTATCTTAAAATGTTTTTTATCTGTGAAGATATCTTATGTATATATAAATTTATGTTTACCTCTTTAGTTTTACCATTGTTATACCATAATTGAGACATACTATACTATCCATAAATTCTGATAAATCTTTAAAAAAAAACTTTAATGAAAAGACTCAAAACCTTCATATATTTTACTTATTTTTTTTAACATATTAGGAATGATAAGATTATATGTTTGACTGATTCCGGCAGGAACTAACTGCCACCGAAAGAGGTGGAATAGAAAAGAGAAGAGAGGACAGCATTAATTAGACAGTGGTGTGTTGTGGTTGCAACCGTCGAAGGAACAACTTAAGTTATATGTATTAATTAAATGCTACCCAACAATAAAGGAGGTGACACAATTTATGTATACATATCACTCATTAAATGCACCACATCTTGCTTTCTCTCTTTTCACACACTCCCAAATCACCAAGGACACCCTATTACACTTTTTCTTTAATATACTCAAATTCTAAATATTAAATAACATTCTTAATTATAAAGATAAACATTAATAATCAAATAAAGCATTAATTAGATATTTTTTTATTCAAATAAATATGATAAAATGGCTTAAAGATGAATTAGTATCTGATATATAATTTTTGTTCTTCCTATATAAATAAGACAAATACAAAAAATTAATTAAACTAAAATAACTGTAGGAATTAGGGTTGAATCAAGCAGCCTTAATTTTTTTTTGTATAATGAATAATTTTTTAAAAGGTTATTAAGATTTTAAAATGTGGAATTATAGTTTCACTTAAATGGGAAAATAGTACGAACCCTAGTTTTGTAGTAGATGGTGTTGTGTTTATTGTTGTCATAAATCTTGTCCATGCCTTTGTTTAAGCCTTTGGGGAGACAAAGAGGACGACGAATAAAAGGGATACTTCAGGAATTGTTGTTGACTTTTTGAGCAATTTGAATAAATTGTCCTTTTATTTTTAGTTTTTTTTAAACTAACACTCAAAATAACTTAATAAGAAAATTTTGCACCTACTCTAAATTATTTACTAAAATGGACCTGCTTTTTATAAGGTTATAGAGTTAAGCTTTGGAAGAGTCGAAAACATATGATGTTGAACGAATTCTAATATAATATTTTTAAAAATATTGATTTAAACAATATAAGCTAACAATAGCGAATTTAATATTATATTGAAACTATTATCTTAGTAAATTTATTGTTATTGATATTGAAATATCTTAATTTATGAATATTTTCCAGTAAAACCCGTTCTGAAAAAATGAATTCCATAACCAAATCATTTGCCTTTTACTTATAGGATCCGACCAAAACAAGATTAGTGGGGTTGAACCATCAACTTTTATTTAACTTTCAGGAATTGATTTGGACCTGGTTTTTCTTTCTTATTATTTTGACAAAAAGCCCGCTTCAAGAGTTTTTGTAATATTAATAGATAATTAATTAATAAAATGTTAACTTACTTATATTAGAATAACTATTACATTGAATAATTAAATATGAAAAATTATACTTTCAAATCTTTATTTATTTTAACTCTATCTTAAAAGTTTAGTTAATATAATATTTTTATTTCAATCATTTTTTCAAGTTGTTGAATGAATATGGTACATTTTTAATTTGTTTACAGTTTTTTAAAATGTGATATATATATATATATATATATTGTGTATGAACTCATTAATTACATTCATTAATTACATTAAGAGTATAAGCTGTTATGGTAAACACTTTCAATCTCTTCCTATAAGAGGATTTACAAATTTTTATATGATATCATCTCAATTTTTTTCACTAAATTCAATGGATACTTTCATTGACAAGATAAAAAAAATACATAATTTTGATCTTTTGAGACTTTAATGTCAAGAAAGTGCTTTAAAGACCGGAGATCCTTCCTTAAATCCTTTGTCAAGTATTTTTTTTTTTATAGTTTCAAATGGCTCAAGATCATCTTTCGTAATTATTACGTAATTAACATAAATAATAAAAATTATAATTTTTCTTTCTTTTTTCTTTGTAAATATATATGATCTTGGTTGCTTGGTTCATATCCAAAAGCAAGCATTGACTTGGTGAATCTACCAAATCATGTTCATGGGGATTGGTTTTAGTTTGTATAATGACTTCTTCAATTTGCATATCTTTTTGCTACGTGTACTTAAAATCCCACATCTTTATGGTAGTTCCATATAACATTTTTCACTACAAGTTAATATAAGGAACAATCAAGATTTACAACTAAAGATAACGATATTCAAACAAAGCTAATTTTGGTTATAAGAGAAAATGTTTCAACATAATATATTTCATAAGCTTGTGTGTATCCCATCTATATTAAATTTCACTGTACACCCACCGACATCCTACTATTTTCTTACCAACTAGACAATATACTATAATTTCCATGTTTCATTCATTTGGAGATCTCATCTCGTTCATAACATCCTTCCACATGGAGTTATCCTCCTCTTAGAAACCTTCAATATTTACATGCTAAAATTCTCTCATTATGTAGATGTTGATATCATATTGTTGCACACTTTATCTGTAAGGACCGTGTCCTTTACTTTTTATTATTTTATTATTATTTTAATAAAAGTGGAGGACAAGCTGCTGTAGTGTTTTTGGTTGCATTGAGAATTTAGGAAAAGTAGCATTCAGGTTTCAGGGAATTAATTTGTTGGTATTTGGAAGTGGGGAGCAGCGTCCAAAATTTTCTCGGAGCAGCGTCCGGATTTTTGGGGATGGAAGCAGCCAAGATTTTTGGCACCATTCAAACACGTAGGAGAATAAAACGGGGTAAGGGGTTCTGCTCTAGGAAGGTTTGCTGCTGTATTTTGGTGAAGAACGTGAAGTTTGAAGTTGCTGGAGAGGAAAGAAGCTTAGTTCTGCAAGTGTTGGATTCAAAGTTTTACAAAAGGAAGTCTACAAGAGGTAAGGGGAGCTAGTTATTTCGTTTTGATTATGAAAATTTACTATCTTAAAAGTAAATTTAGAATTTGTTTAAGCATGAAAAATCTGAGTTTAAGCGTTTCTGGAATGCGAAAAGAACCCGCCGCACTTCAAAGTGCACGTTTACTGTTTAGATTAGAGCACCGCACTTCCAAGTACGGTTGTTTAAATCTGATGAACGTTCCTCCGGAAATAGAACGTTCGTCCCTGTCATTTTGAACTCTCGTTTTTCCCTTAGCCGATGAGCGTTCGTTCACGTATTTTGGTTATGCGTTCGTCCAAACAAAGTTGAACGTTCGTCCTTTTTGGACGAATTGAACGTTCGTTCATGTTACTGAGCGAGCGTTCGCGAATGAGAAAATAGACGTTCGTCCTCACGGCTCAGCTAAGTTGAGCACTCGTTTTCTTCAAGCCTGACGAGTGTTCGCTCTTGCGTTCGAGCATTCGCTCCTGTGTTAATTAGAATTTCTATACGTTCGTTTTTGGTGCGTGAGAGCGTTCGTCCTTCAAACTCCAGAGAGCGTTCGTCCTTCAAACTCAAGAGAGCGTTCGTCCTTCAAACTCCAGAGAGCGTTCGTCCTTCAACTCCAGAGAGCGTTCGTCCTTCAACTCCAGAGAGCGTTCGTCCAGTGGAGTGTTCGGCAAGCGTTCGTCCGTCCGGAAAATGGACGTTCGTCCAAACTGTGAAAAGTGGACGTTCGTCCTAAACTTGAGCGTTCGTCCGTTTTTTTTAAAATAATGTTCGTCCAGATCCTTAATAGCGTTCGTCCAATTTGGTGGTGAATAGTGTTCGTCCAAGAGTGTGCAAAGGGTTCAATTGCTATTGTTTTGGATTGAATTAAATATGTAAAATGTTGAAAGTATGATACGATGTGATTTATTTGAAAATGTGAGCATGTATGAATTATGATAAATTACCGTGATTATATGATGAAAATGATGAATGTGAGTATGATTCGGAAATCTCAGGGAGAGATGAATGGAAGTAGTTATGTGAAATATTGTGGTTGTGTCTGTATAATTGTAGGGGCTTCGAAATGGTATGTCTATCCCTAGACTCAAAGCATTATTCACACTCAAGTAGAGAAGAATAATGTCAGTGGTGAGAGTAGAGGGAGATCCTCGTCTATAGTCTTTGAATTTAGACATAGGCAGCTTGGGGGATTTATATTGCTAGCGTTGGAGAAAGACCAGCAGAGCTAGCAAGTGTAGAGACGACCAATAGTTCGACAATTATACAAAAATCCGGATGAGTCGTGTGAGTATGTAGATTGTGGTTTAATAAGCATGCCTAAGTATTTCTATATTTAAATCTATGTATGATGACGTGAATTAACTGTACTAGGAGATAACATGCTTTTTATATCTAGCTCACCCTTGCATTGTTTGTGTTGTATGCCTATTCGGATTATGTTATTCGGCAATGATCATCCACTTGGATGGGAGCAGATATGGTCGAGGAGAATGCCGAGGAGAGTCCTCTGGAGCAAGAGCTTGGGAATAATGTGGCTGCGGAGTAGTGTGCTTAGGAAGTTTCATATCTGAACACGTGTAGTGTTCTAATATATGAACTTTTAAGTTTGAATTTCCGTTTTCTTTTATTTTCGGATGATTGTAATTTGTACTTAAATTACACGTCGTATTCTGACTGTTCTCTATATTTTAAATGATGACGTCTTTATTATGTAATAATTGTTATTATATAATCGGGATGTTACATTATCATCATCACATGTTATAACTTTGTTATTTCATTTCTTTAATTTGAACTCTATCATTTTCTTATAGAATAAAGGTTTGAATTTCATTATAATTCTTCCTTTGAATTTGAGACTTAGGAAAAAATATATTAAGATCTCGGGAAAAATTACACTTAAATATTTGTTTGATTTATGGATTGTCAACTAACACATACTTTTAAGTTCTAGGAGACAACTTATTTGATGTTTGTGTAAGTGAACATAAGTCACACAACCAAAACTTTATTCATTAATTCTACAATTTTAGAATTTACTATTGCATTTTTAAGTGATTAAAGATTTGTTTTATACTCAAGAAACCTAGAAAATGCTTAGTTGATAGATTATATTGCATATGTAAAAGCTTATCTCCAAAATACTATACTAGCATATGAGTTCCAATAAGTTCATCTTAGACCACCTCCAATAGATAACAATTTTTTCTTTTTGCCACTACATTATGTTGTGAAGATTTTGGACAAATTTTTGGTAAACAATGTTGAAGTTCTAATTGCATTTATTTTTCTCTTGTCACAATTAGGGGTGAGCAAAATTAACTAAACTGCACTAAATTGGTAAAACCTACAATGAACCAAAAAATAGTTTACTTGCACTAATTTTTGTTCTATCAAATTACACTACACTAAACTACAATGTGAATTGAATTATTATATACCTTAACCTATTTTTGATCTGCACTAATTTTGAACTGAACTACATTATTTTTTAATAGAATTGTACTAATTTTAAATCAAATTGTTCTAATTTTAAATCGAACTACAATATTCTTTATTTAAAAATTATTACTTTGTTATTTGTGTAATTTAAAAATAAAAAAATAGATCACAAAATCAATACGTTATATTTTACTTTCAGATTATATAATCTTAAATTATACATTTTAAAAGTAAAGGAATAAATTTTAAATTATATAATCTAAAAACAGAAATAATTCATTGTTGTTTGTGATTTGGTTGGAAGAGTGTAATCTAAAATAATTAGTGAATTAATTGATTGAGACGGGAAATAGGACAAAAAAAATTGGATTTCAAAATTCTATAATATATAAATTTCTTTTACTTTTCGATTATACAATTTAAAAGATATTTCAAATTTTAAAATTATATTCAAAATTTTTAAAATTAAATTATACAATTTTGTATTATACACAAACTTTTTTTATGTAGATAAAATAAAAGTGATAATATAGTGTAAAAGAGAAGGGAAAAATAAAAATAAAAAGAAAAGACAATTTAACTCAGTTAAGAGTTAATTTATACAAATTTAGTTTTTTAAATCTGAACTCTAAAAAAAGTATACTTATTATTATTCCAAATAATTAAGTTTTTTTAGTTTATTATAAGCTTAATAGCTTCCTTGGTCCGTTTTTTTAGTTTATTATAGGCTTAATAGTTTACTTGGTCCCTATGTTAAATGATTTTTTTTCAGTTTAGTACCCGATTTTAAAAGTGCATACAGTAGGTTCTAAAGTTGTCAAAATTGTATGAATCACGTCCTACCGTTAAATGGACAGAAACAGAGTTAACTCCTCATTGACGTGGCGAATGAATATGCACTTTTTCTTCTCTTTCCTCTTTCTGTATCTTTTTTATACTCTAATTAGTTTTTACTTAGTTGTCTTAAAGACTCCAGAAAAATAATTTTTACCAATTAAATAATTTTTCACAAAATCATTTTCAATAACCCACTAGTTACTATTTATCTTCATTGTTGTTGAGTACACAAAGGAGGAAGAAAACGAAATTTAGAATACTAGTAGAACATTTTGTTTTTTAGTTTTCTACTTTCACCCACGCAGTCTCGTAATTATGCTTCCTTCTTACGCCAATGGCCACCATAATTTCGCGAAGACTAAGGTCAACGTTAACCTCCTCGCTCATAAAACCCTTTCGTTTTTCTTCATCTTCTTCAATCACTTCATTTTCCTAAAACCCTAATTTCTCAATTTTCAAACCCTCCCAAAATCCATTCTCTCCTTTCATCCCCTTCACCTTTCTCTCATCAAACCAATTTTCCTCGTCTTCTTCATCTTCAGACTCCGATGAAGCTCGTAAGCCAACCCCAGATCAAGCCTAAAACCCGTACCCAAGCCAAAACCCAAACTTCAAGCACCAGGAGATCGAAGGCCTCATAGTGGAACGAGACCTCTCCCCACTCGTGACCGAGACACATGTGGTTCTGGAAACCGAACGCTTGCTGCATTGGGTCTGGTTCACCTCACTCTCGGAGCGTGGATCACGTACCTGACGAAATCGAACCCCTAAATGAAGGTGTCGGTGCAGATTCTTGCGACGTTCACGTTTCCATTCTCGTTTCATGTTGCGGCGCGCGCTGAAGTCGGTTGTCTTCTTCAGGAAGATGAAGGAAGACAATGTGAAGGCTTCCAAAGTGCATAAAGAAAGAGAAAAAGAAAAAGAGATGTCGTGCAATTATGAAAACAATTAATGTAAAAAGAGAAAAAGCTTAGTGTTGCAGGAAAAGAAGATGAGAGAGAAGAAAATGTGCAGATTCATTTGCCACGTCAATTGGGAGTTAACTCCGTTTCTGCTAATTTAACATAAAGGACTTGATTCATACAATTTTGACAACTTGTGGACCTAATGTATGCACTTTTAAAACTGGGTACTAAATTGAAAAAAATCACTTAACATAAGGACTAAGTAAGCTATTAAGTCTTTGTTATAATATAGTTCACTATAATTTAGTATAGTTAGGTTAATTTTACCCATAGTCACAACGTTATATGTGATCTTGTATTTTCTAATAAGTCTCAATATTTTTGTAAAATTTTTGAAATAGTATTCCAAGTTCACATTTAAAATTCATCAAATAGAATTCCAATATCACTTAAGGGGTTGATGACTTTTATGTTGAAGTCGTGAGGTGCTAATAATACTTCATTTTAATTGGAAGTTGTACAAAGGTAAAACGACTTCTAATTTCCGTAACTGTGGTCGTAATTGATTACAATATGTGTAATCGATTAATAGGATAATATTTTTTCAAAATGTGCAACTGTATTAAATTATAATGTCAATGTAATTGATTAACAAATTGTTTTGCTCCATATCATAGTGGAACCTATATTGTAATTGAAAAAGATTGTAAATTGATTAAATGATTACGTTATGTATATTTGATGGTAATTAAGTTATATTAGTTTATAATTAAGTATTAAGTGTTTGTAGATTGTTGGTCATATTGAATCATTTACTTTAATCGATAAATAACATTTAATTTGTACAAAAGGTAAATTTTTAAATCCAAATATATGGATAATAGTCAACATGGTCTAAATAAGCATGTACAAAAGGTAAATTTTTAAATCCAAATAAACATGTAGTAAAAGTAAATTTAAGATGGCCTAGACGGCCCAAAGTGATGGCGGAGGTGACCCATGCCTTCCTTAAGTTGAGTAACTCGAGCATTAAGATTGTCAATCTAGTACTTACAAAAAGAGTAGAAGAAGTATCTTGCGATCATGGAGACAGTGTGTAATCGTTAAGAATTGGCTAAGGATAATTACGTTTGTGAACCCACTGACCATCAATGTTCTTAACAAAATCAAAGGATGTCAAATCTAAAGAAGGAAGTTAACTTACCAAGAACATCGTCACAAAGGGTTGAAGACCTGTGACACTAAAGAAGTTTTCAAGGCAAGAGATGGTGGGGAGTTGATTGATGATCACCAATGCCAATACTTTTTCAAGTGTTATCATCGACAAGAGCCAAAAAGTTATCCTCTTAGGATCTTGAGTCTAGTAAAGTGAGAATTAAGGTTAATCGTCAGCATAAAAAAAGTATTGCCGACCAGTCTCTCTTATCCCAACTTTAAAATATTCAGTCTTGAACCCTTTGTACTAGGCAACATACAAAGAGAAAAGCTACTTCTCCTTTTAAGCTATTAGAGACACCCACCCTTTGTTAGCCTTCGAGTGGGTGCAAAAATTGTAAAAGAACAATGGAGGTGTGAGATTCAGATTTAGGGCTGAGCACAACATCGGAAGGCTTGAACGCATGCCTAGTTGTTCGGGTGTAGTTGGGTCAACGCTACATTTAGCTCTCATAGCATGCCCATTTGAAACTCATCAAACGGAACCTAAATGATTAAGTCGTTGAACAAGTAGGAGTACATGTATAAGAAGTCTATAGGGAAACCTTCACTCCCATGATAAACTTACTCGTTCCCTTTGCATATGTGTAGGTTGATTAGGTTGTCGCCCATGTCGTTGCCAATCACGTATGACAGCTCGATCCATTCACACAGATCCCGACCCCAACAAAAATGATTTATGTACTCACAAACTTTGAAGGACACCTAATCATAGCCTAGGACAACCAGTAGATTTAGCTTACCTCCTTATTCGAAATATCAACCTCTATTTCTACGGTTGAATCCTCCTCAACACCTTCAAAAGGATTATCCTTATTCTCCTCTATATGTACATCGATTACCACACTCCAGACCGAGTTTAGACTTTGCTCAGTTGATCCCTAGACATCAACAATAATACCAATCACGATGATGCATCATCCACATACCTCCTACAGTCCCTGCCAGAAGACTCCTGAAAAAAAGAAAGACGAACATTAGACATTATTACCTTGAATGAGAAAGCAATTGAGTTGATTGAGAACCTGATTAAGGAAAAGGTGAAAATGACAGGTCATGTCCACCTCTATTTATAGGAGCATGCATCTCAACCGTCTTCAATCCTTAGTCTTCATATCTACTCGCATTTGACGTCATAGAAAGATCCAACGTTTCAAATTCTGATAGGTGCAGAATCAAGACGTCACATCTCTTCCCCAACGATCATAATTTGGAACGAACAACCAACAAGGGTAGGTGGTATAACACTGATCAACCAAATATAAACCCTTTCACAAATTATTTAATGCACGAGCTTGGGGAATTTGTGTACGGTATACCTGTCTAGTCAACTATTAGCTTAATGGTCAACCATCATATTGAACTGTCTACACATTGTGGAGATCGATCAATCGAAAGAATATTAACTCAAAAATCATCCCACTTAAAGGTTAAATCATGATTACCCATATTTAAGTCACAATTAGATTGACCTTAATCAAAAACCGATTACAAAATTTATAAATAATTATTTGAGGTAAAAAGGTAAGTTAGATATTTATTACCAATATACACTTGGAATTGATATGACTTTAATATCAAAAGACCTTTGATAAATTGATGTTCAATAAATAAGACTTAGTAAACGATATCTATGCGTTAAAATAGAAAACTCAATTCCACACTCAAATAGCTAGAGTTGTCAAAACAGGTAATCCGGCTCGACCTGGCCCAGCTCACCACGAGTTGGTCACTTAGTGAGCCAACCCAACCCGACTCACTTATTAGCGAGCTGAAAAAATTCGAACCCGGCTCGACCCACTACAGGTTGGTGTGTTAAACAGGTCGGCTTACTGTCTCATTTAATTATAAGTTTTTTTTAAATAAAAAATTACAATTTTTTTAATTCAAATCTAAATAAAGGTCACACTAAAATAATGTTAAACTCCAAAGACAATTTAAAATAAAAAAAAAGTATCATACAATCCAAGCATAATCCAAAAACATGTTCAAAAGGCGAACAAATAAGTTTTTAATATTAATAATTTTTGTATCACTTGTCCATTTATAATATTAGAGTCTTGAATAGATAAATTTATAATATTTTTCTCTTTTGAAACATTTTATTCTTTATCACCATTTACAATGTAATAAAAAAATGCGAACTAATAATTTTGAAACAAAAAATAATAAATAATTAAATTAAATTAGGTAGGTTGGTGAGCCAACCCGACTCATTATAGGTTCAACCTAGTGAGACAGGTTATAAGTGAGTCAGGTTGAAAATTAACCCGCACAAAAAATTAACATTGCAGGTTACAACCTATTTTGACAACACTACAAATAGCTTTGTATTTTTAACCATACGTGAACACAAAACCATTAGAAATTAAAATTAATCAGGAAAATCTTAAGATTTAATTCAAAATTTTCAATAGCACAAACTTTTACACCGATTTACCTCATAAAAAAGGAAAATAAAAAAGATTGATATGGTGGAAAATGTCGAACAACTGTATATACTTGTCCATGGATTTGTAGTATCTAACATTTATATTTGCAGGAACCCATCACTATCCAATAATTCAGAGATAATATAATTATCAGAGTGTTTTTAATAAAACATTATTCTGGAGGGGAAACATAAATTGAATCAATGAACAAATAGGAAATGCATTGAAAACTGGGCCATGATACATAAACCAATTCCTCATTAAGTCCATAAATGTTATTAAATTGGTCTTTTATTGTCAATTTTTCTTTCAGATTTTGATTTTAGAAGTTCTTTTAAGGGAATTTAATTTTTAAATTTTACAAATTATTAAATTTTAAATAGGTTCTTAATCTTTCATGTTTTTATTTTAATGTTTTAAATAATAACTTCTTTTTAATAATATTATAAAATAAACCTTTTAGATTATAGTTTCATAATAACAAAATAATATATATATATATATATATATATATATATATATATATATATATATATATATATATATATATGTGTGTGTGTGTATGTCTGTAAAATTCATTAAAATAAGAGTTTTTTAAATATAGAGAATAAAAACATAAAATAATTAAAAGAATATTAAAATTGTAATGTAACCTAAGAATACTAGTTTTAGTTTTTAATTCTTTAATTAAAAAGATAAAATTAAAAACATTTATATTTTTAAAGCAGTTATTCTAACAGTGTGATATCTATTTAATTCAAATTAAGATGAATGAATCTCTTTCAAAATAGAAAATAATTTCAGTATTATTTATTTTATATTTCACATGTATTAAGATACTATTATAATTTATTTTATCAATTATTTTAACTTGGGATTAAAGCTGTTAAATGGTTCAGGTCTAGTTTAATGGAGCACTTAAAATTTAGTATTGAGACGGCTCAACAAGTTTAATAAACAATTTTAACACTTTTTAAAATATTTAGCACAAAATTAAAATGAAATAAATTTGAATAGAAAAATACATAGTATTTTTAAAATTTAAGTTTATTAATAATTTTTTTTCATTTTATATAAATAAATAAATATTATATTACATTATATGTTTTAAAAAATAATATTACTTATTTTTTAAAATATAATTATTCTTTTATAAAATAAATATTTTGTAAATTATACATCAGCGAGTTTGAAAAGCACACCATATTCAGTTTATATTATAAACTATTTTGCATGACCTAATTTGTTTGATGTAATTTTAATAAAGACATATCATACCAAAACATCTCGAAAGCTCTGTTTAAAATACTTGTTATTGAAACTAATTACTTAATCTCGACTTCACAAAGTGAATTAAAAATGTAAAATAACGCGATATAATAAAAAAAAATATATGTATGTATGAAAAGTGTAAAATTCTTATTTTAGAAACGGTGGTAGTCTAAAAATACTGAGATTCGATTATTTTAATATTAAACAATTTTATTATAAATAGTTTTGTTATAAACGAGTTTCATTATTTTAAAAAGTATCATTTATTTAGAAACTACTTTTCTAGAGTTCTCTACCTTCTCTCTAAGACTTCTTGATCTTAAGTCATCTATTTGACGATCAGGAGGTGCCTAGACGATCACGGCGTCAAGGTCTTCAAATCCAACCGATCAATTTGCTGTTTAGAGTAAGTTAGAAACTCCTTTCTTTGATATTTTAGGGTTCTTGATTCGGTAAAGCTTTTTTGTTTTTGCATGGATCAAGCACTCTTTTTCTTAAATTCTTGGTTTGTTTGTGATTCTAAAGTTGGTCTCCAATCACCAATCGATGGTTTGTAGGTTTTCTAGAAGTTCCTTGTGTCGCAAGAAATTTGTGGAGCGTTTAGAGGTTTTGGAGCTGTTGAGTCGAGGTAAGGGAAGCTAGACAATTACTTTCAATTGAAGTATGTGGTGTAAGTTTGATAGTATATGAGTATTAAGTTGTTTGAATGAAAATGTTGTTTGTTGTTAGTGATAATTGAGTTAATTGGGCAATATTGATGTTTTGTGTAATGATGTACAATTGTTTGAGTCTGTGTGTATGCGTGTTTGAGATGTGAAAATTGTGTTGAGGAAGTGTTTGATGTGGATTGTATGGTTGGATGAAAAAGGGTAATCTTGGTTGTAGGTTAATTGGTTCAAATTGGAGATTTTGATAAGGAAATAGTGAAAAATGGTTGGTGTATTGTTTTGCTGCAGTTGGTCTTAGTTAGGAACTGTTTTGGATCATAATTAAGTGTCAAAGTGGAAGGAAATCTGTTATAAGAGAGTATGAGGTTGTGTAGACATAGTTTACATTAGTCTAGGACTTATTGTAGGAAGTGGAGTAGTGAAAATAAGAATTAGGGGTTAGAGGTTCAAATGGTTAGTTGTAATAGCTTAGTGATAACGGTAATTCTTACCATTATCTGTGGTGCAATTTTCTTACCAAATCAACTCTCTTGAAGCTTGAAACCTGTTTAATCCTCTCCTTTATCTAACTTTGTGAATAAGATTAGTTTAGGTTACACTTAGGGGTGTTTATCACTAATTCCCTCAAGTTTTGTAGGCAAATTGTGTGCATTGGAAGAGCATGAAAATTATCAAGAGCTGGAATCCAGGAAAAGCTGCAAAAAGCAAGTGATTAGAAGGCACATGAAGACAATTTTCACGCCAGGCACCTTAGAAAGGGGGGGCTGAGCCCCATCTGTTTCGCAATTATCACGCCAGGCATCACAGGAAGGGGACTGGGCGTGGTTGGCTTCGTTTTTTATCATGCCAGGTGCCCCAGGAAGGGGGATGGGCATCATTCTCTGCGCAACCTGTGCATCAGGCGCCCCAGAGAAGGGGGGCGGGCGCAACACTTGCTGATGTGGCACCCTAGACCTATTTAAGGCTCTCATGCAACGAGTGATGATCTTCTTGGCGGTTGAAGCACAAAAACACCATCTTGGACCTTTGAGAGCTGGTTTTGGGCAGTGGAAACTCTCCATTCATCCTTCTTGGGTCTCCATCTCTTCCATTTACTTCCATTGTAAGCTCAAGCTCTCCATAACAATGGAGAGTTAGGTTCATTTTGTTGGGGAATGATGTAACTATGAAACTCTCTTGTAAATGCACTTGTTTTGAATGAATACAAGCTTCTTTCATTTATTGTGAGTGTTTATTTCCTTCTCTTAAAGCTTGTTGTGACTTGATCAATCATAGCATGATTCTTTGGTTTGCTTAATATTGGGAAATATTGGGAGAACCTTGAACTGTACTAAACACCTAATGGAAATTGTATCTAGGGATAGAGCTTGGACCTTTAGTTATCTTAAACCTCTTTTCTTAATGCAGGTGAACTTGTTAGGTTACCAAGGGATTGGAATTTAATTAGTAAATCTAGGCTCTCTCTACCAAGGGATTGGGTTTGAGTACTTAGTAGGTTGACAAGAGCATTTAAATGAAGAAGTAGTGATGTGCATTTGCATGAGAGTGTAATAGGTAAAATCATTCTCCAACATTTCCATTCCATATCATCTTTAATCATTCCACTTCCAAGTGTTTTAACCCCAAAAAGTTCAATTTATTACTTATGCATTATGTTTTTTTTATTGCACCGAAATCACATTAAATGGAATCATTCTTTAGTCTAAATTAGTTAGGTAATTATACGATTGTAAAGTGTCATACGAGTCTCTTGGGATACGATATCCGGTCTTACCGGTTTATTACTTAAAACGATTTGGAACACTTGCCAATGAGTTAATACTTAGTTAAGTCATTTGTGACTAGTGAGAACTACTCATTTGATAAAAAATGTGACAAAAGTGGTAGATTGGGATTTGAGTCTATAAGTTGGTGTTTTGGAGATTTTGAAGTGAAATAAGATTAGAAAACTCTTTAAATTGATGTTAGTAAGATTTAGGAACACTTGTTCAAGTCTAATTAGGTGTATAACACAATCTAGGAAGGTTAGAAGTTGGAAAAATTATATCAAATTGGTCTAGGGCAGTTTGGGGTGATAATTCTACAGTTTTCTTGCTGCAGAATTATGCAAACTCACTGAGTGAGTGGATTCGCTCAGCGAGAGGTCAAAAGTTTGTTTGCTGTTTAAGTACTTTCACTGAGCGAATGGTGTGCGTTGAGCGAATTTCAGAGGCCTGGGAGCACTGTCAATTTTATTCGTTGAGCGAATGGATTCGCTATTCGCTCAACGAGTGATGGTAGAGGTGGGTTGTCTGTTTAAGGACTTTAGCTTAGCGAATGGCATGCGCTGACTGAAAATATCAAATTTTCAACTAAGTTTTTATATGTTTTCTTAAAGTGTGTACAATGTATGTGAATGTTTGAATGATTGGTTTATACTACTTGTTGTGGAGTATGAATTGAATTGTAATATGAATTGAAATACATAATGTTTGATTCTTGAGGTTAACTATGTATTGAAAATATGGTTGATGGACGTAATTTCATGATCCTCACGGAGAGGTTGCATGGTGGTGCCTTGTGTTGTGATTTAAAGTGAAAGTATGTGGTTTCAAAGTAAGTTCCAAAGTGAATGCTCTCGGTGAGATTCAAGTGTTTAGAATGAATACAGGAAGCTTAGTATTGGGGGTTATCCTAACACTCTAATGATCTTTCATTCTCAAGTAAAGATGATTGATACATGTGGTGAGAGTAGTAGGAGGTCCTAGTGTAGGCGCTACTTGGAGGCCTATTGCGCGGTAACGGATTAACCTTGTGTGTGTGGTAGGGTGAAACTCATGTCAATGGCTTTGCAAAGCAGTAGAGGCCACCATAAGTGCATTACCCGCCATAGCTCGGTATTCATTCTAAGTCCGGACAGTCGATTTAGGTCTTTGCATGTTAAGATGTTTGGATTGGATTAAATTACATATGATTCTTATGTGAAATGCTTTAAACTTATGATGTATCGTTTTGTATCTAGCTTACCCTTACTTTTCTGTGGTCTGTCTTTCTTTATTGTTTCTCTTTTACAATAATCACCTAAATGGTATGAGCTTAAGGATACAATATTTCAGTGGACTCAGCAGGAGGTTGGAAGTGAA
This sequence comes from Vigna angularis, assembly GCF_016808095.1. Lineage (NCBI taxonomy): Eukaryota > Viridiplantae > Streptophyta > Magnoliopsida > Fabales > Fabaceae > Vigna > Vigna angularis. The sequence continues at coordinate 23,534,955 of NC_068976.1, forward strand.
GCTTGCAGTGTAGGTTGTATTTTTGTGCTTCAGGTGATGAATTTTATTCTTCGCAAATTTGTAGTTCTTGTCATATCATTATTCATGTGATGTTCACTTTAGTAATTTTATATTGTTAAATTAGGATGTTAAAAAAGAGAACATTTTTATACTACAAACTAACTTTTTTATTGAGCGAAAACTAAATTTTTATTTTATTTTTTCATTAAAAACAATTGAACTTTATATTTTATTAAAATATATTCTTCTGCAAATTCATAACTGTTAATAGACTATATGTGAACATATAAAGAAAATGAATGAATAATCTATAACGAGAGTATAAATAACTTTTGGCTATTTTTTCCTATCTCTCCATAATTTCAACTTGTATTTTAATGAATTTTTGTATTTAAGAATATATAATCTATAATACTTATTTTTGTAGTTTAGATTGTACCTTCTTAAAGTAAAAAATAAATAATATGTTATATTGTGTAACAAAAAAAAAACTATTTTAGATTATATCAGTTACAATATACTTTTGTATTTCAAATTGTTCATTAATACAATTTATATTTTTTGAAATATAAAAAAGTGTATTTTAAACTATATATTATGAAATATAAAATATAAAATATATTTTAGATTATATCATCTGAAATTAAATAAAAATTATATTTTAAATTGTAGAATCTAAAATAAAAAATAAATGAAATTTATGGATGTACAAAAGGAATTTTTCGTAACTTTTAAATCACTCTTGTCTTTCTATGTTTTTTTTGAGGTTTTTGGACCATATAATCTTTCTGGGTTTTTTACTTTCCTAGTTGGGCTTCCAACACTAACCTGTATTGGACTTTGGGGCCTTCGTGATATCAAATTGGGTTTTATTCAGAGATGCATCTTTCGGCACCTTTATAATTTCAACCTGCATTTCTATTCATTTTTGTATTATAGAATATATAATTTACAATACAAAAAAATTATTTTAGATGATTATTTTGGAATATAAAATAAAAAATATTATGAATTGTATTTCATAATATTTCAATTATACTTGTATGTCCCTATAATTCTTTGCATATGTCAAACATAAAAATTATTATTCTTGAATCCAACTTAAATATATTGGCAATTTGTAAAAGAATGTTTTATTTCACAGGGGACCATTTAACATATTTCTTCAGTACACGTATGACATCAACATACTATAATAAGATAATTACACTATTTAAATGTAATATACTGTTTATTACATATTATCTTGTCCCTTATTTTATTACATTATAGAAATATATTTTCAAAAAGAATAAGTTATATTCAACAAGATACATTAAACAAAACCCTTTTCTTTCTCATTTCTTCATATATAAATATATACATTTAAATGATAATTATATACTATTACAAATTAATTTTTATGATTAAAATATTTTTGTAAAGAATTGTTTGTAATTATAATACTGATTTTAAAAAGTTTATACTTTATTTATAATTTTAAGAAAAAATAACTATATAAGAAAATAATTTTATACATTAATAATATTATCTTATAATATTTTATATCATTACTTTTATTTAAAATATTATCTTATTTGTATTTATATTTATAATTATTTTGAGCATAAATTTCAATAATATTATTTACTAAAAATTAAAATAATAATTAATTATTAAAATATTAAATAAAATGTTTCACAATATATAAAGTAGTTATATAAATAAAATATAATTTTTTATGATTTAGAAAATTGTACTTTTTCTTATAATTTTCATTATCTTTTTAAAAAATAAACTAAAAGTCATATTTTTAAAAAGTTATATGTAATTTTAAAGAAAAAAAAATTCTATTTAAATATAATTTATTATATATTTTTATCATTATTTAGTTTGTTATATATATCTTATGTTCATTGAAACTTTATATAATTAATATATCATATTTTCATTCACAATATCTTTATCTTATTAAGTTCTATAATTTGAACCTACCATATACGGTTCACAAAATGAGCTATAATTAATTATGTTCTTTGAAAGACAGAGTCACATGAGTTCTAAAAGGAGAAAAAAAAAGGAAGAACCTCTTATAAAATTAAACAATGAAACGATACTTTCTTTGTAAGTCTCTTTATAATTTTCTCACTCCTAGTTAAATTTTTATGATTAGACCTAAATGGAACAATGAATTTTGTTGGGATAAAATGAACTCATAAGATATTTTCTTGTAAGTATTCATGCTTTGAAGTTGAAGTTAGGATTATGAAGATGTAAACGTGTTCTTTTATACAGAAAAATTTGTGTAAAAGTTTTTAAGAGAGAAAGTAACATTTTTATAATAATTTTTTTGTTAGATATCAAATAAAATAAAATATGAACATGAGTTTATATACAGATAAGATACATCTATTGGTAAGAGACTTTGTGGAATGGTAACAAAAATAAATCCGTGAAAACATAATCCAAAACGGATAATATCTTACCAGTATAGAGATATATATGTCTGTTGAACCTCTCTACAATTTTATTACTTTAACATATATCAAATGAGTCCGCACATTACTTTTTAATTAATATCAAATTAATGTAAATGTATATCATATCAAAATTACTTTTTTAAATACTTTATTTCAAAGAAAATTCTCAGTACGGTGACAGTGAACATAAAAGGAATATTGTTTTAGTTGTAAGGTATTAACATATGAAGGGAGAGTACTTGGTGTCGGAATCAGATAGTTGTTCCATAAATGTTCTTTATTCTAGGCATGACCATTTTATGCTACTTTACCTAACTCAGCCACAACTTTTAATTCCTCATTTTCATGGTAGGACAACGTATGCAAAGTTGAACTCTTTTGAAATTTCTTTTCGTTTGTTTTGCTATACCTATACTTAGATTCTAATTAAGATCATGTTTGATTGGAAAATGTAAGCTTTAGAACATCTACCGTGTTCCCTATATATATAGTATTTTCTATTTTAGGTGCAAGGTAATCAAGGATCCTGGGAGATGGTTAGTTGAACAATGTTTAGTCTGGTTTACAAGTTAATCAAAGTTGGCAACACAAAATCACGTAAAATGAAAAAGCCAACAGGCACACATGAATGAATTAAAAAGCGAAAAAACCAAACACAACACGAGGTTCTAAGTGGTGCACATGACTACAATTCAGGTGTTAATTTATTTGCCATAGCAGAAGACATAAAATGTATACATGTCGAACATGTATGCATGGGAACCCAATATAAAACCTAGCTATCTGTATATTTTGATGCTGCTCTAGGCAAGACTGTGCAATCTTCTAAAGTAATGCGTGCTGATGATGATGATCATCGAAAGGTTGCTTTAAGCTTTGGAATCAAATAGTTTGAAACTATGCGATTTGTCTTTTCAGTAGGATGAAATGCATCCCAAAACACATACTTTTCCGCATCTGTGCATGTAAGTGGACTCTTGTCACTGCACAAGTAGCTCATCTCAAACGTTCCTGTCGAACAACACGCCTTTTCTACAACCTCGTATCCTGAAATCAATTTATGAGTTTCAATAATTTTCAACTTATAGAATTGATACATGAACTGAACTGAAAGAGTAACATAGTCTTGGAAATTCCACATCGACTAGAGATAAGACCAATTCATAATTTATAAGTGAGTGCAAATCTCACCTTATAAACCGATTTTGTGGGGTTGAATTAGGTTTAAAGTTCACTTCTAACATGGTATCAGTAGCGAATTCTAAGTGGACATTTTTGTTTTCACCCATTATCGGGCCGCTATTAGGCCAATTCATACTTTATAAGTGGTGCAAACCTCACCCTACTAGTTAACTTACAATAACTGCAAACTTTTTATTTGATAAGTTGATTTAATAAGAGTAACTTAAATTTAAAGTTTATTTGTATTAGAGCTACTTTAATTACAAATTTATTTTATAAAATTGAGTTAAATTTAAATTATAGTTTTTACCTATAATTAAAAAGGTTTATCAGTTAGAATATACACTTGTTCAATTTATATTCATTTCGTACTTCTTATTTATAGAAATTTGATAAACAAGTGCTTTAAATTGATTAAAAGACATTTAAACAACCACATTAGACATTTAAAAGTTGGTTAAAAATATGCAGAACTAACTTAGTTTTGTTGTATATGTGTGTAAATCACACACAGAAATATGTGTGTTGCGTGAAATTATTGGGTTCAAAATTAAACCTTTTATGAATTTGATTGTGGTTGTTGATAGTGTGACCTGGTGCCAATAAATTAGTATTAATGATAAGAAGTGAAAGCATACCTAAAAGCTGTGTAGGCAAGCACACAAGCTTTCAGTGACCATTAAAATTTAGAATTAAATGCTATGTTTTTCTTACATCTACTATTTCCTAATTAAATTCAAATGAACTACAAAAAAAAACCACACTATATCTGCTGGTTACTCTAGGAGATGCAACTGTTACTTAATATTTTTATAATTTTGTTTGACTGTGACAGAAGTATTCAAGAGAGGTTCGATCTCATTAATTTATTATAACATTTCTTACATGAAGTAGCTAATTAATGAATTTATATTCTATTGTTTTTTTTTTTCTTTTATTCTCAACAATGCTCAATGATTTTACCATTTTTATCTCCTTTAATTTTTTTTAATTTATTGTTTAATCTTTCTCCAAATTTTTTAACAATTCAAGATTAACTAAAAGCATAAAATTGTAATTACCCCTCTAGAAAATTAAAAATCATGCAGATATCATTTATATAATTTTATACCACCAAACTAGCATGCTTCACTAAATGTTTCCAATTTAATAGCTTTAAATTATATAAAATTTTGTTTTGTTTAAGCATAAAATTGCCAAAGTTATCACTATTGATATTAACTGGTATTATGCGTCATATTATTAGAAACTCGTCCATATTAATATTAATGCTTAATTTCCGTAAACTATGCTTAATTTCCGTCCATATTAGGAAATTTAACATTTTTTTAGAATATAGTATTTACAATGTGTTTATTGAATAAGAATATTAAAATTAGTAATAAGTACAGTTTTAAACATTTAAAAAAAAATCTACATAAATATATGTGAACCTTTAAATAAAAAATAAAAAATCGTTAAAATATATTTATTACATTAAAACTAAAAAAAATTGATAGAAACTTCTGAAATAGTTAAAATACCTAATAAAATATATTATTGATTATTAATAGGACACTTGAAAATCTAGTAAAACTGAATTTGAAGGAAACATCTATTACATCCCATTTAAAATTTAAGTAGGGAGAAGAACATTCTCATATTTATACTTTTCATAATATAAATATATTTTAACTTTTTTTGCACAATTTTATATAATTTTTTTGTTTTACATATGAATTTGAACATCTTAAAATATTCTTTATATATATATATATATATATATATATATTCATATATAATTTTCTGATAAAAAAAAGTATGACCAACTATTGGTGGGGTGGATTTTGATGATATGAATAATGTATTTCTTTGGTTATAACACGGCACTGCATTCTTTTGTATATTAATTGCATGCATTTACTATTTCCTATTTTATCTTTCTACTTTGTATAATTGAATTTATATAGTAGCCTTGCTTTCTTTTTATAAACTTGAAAATGATTATTTTCTATTTTATTTCGTTCAATACGAGGAAGAAAGAAAAAAAAGGAGCACAGAGCACAGAACACCATAATCATCGTCACCATCACCATGTTCATGCATACCAGATAAAAACAAAAACACGAGAAGTGAGAGTAGAAGAAGATAACACATACCATAAGCAGAAGGTCTTGTAATGATATCATTGACAATAGAGTATGCATTTGCCGACAAAGCTTTCAACTGTGGTAGTTCTCTATTAAGCTTTGCTATCACATTCTCCAGCTTGGCATTGAAGGTCAAAGCAACGTTGTTGTATTCCTCGTTGCAACCATGGTCCCCCAAAATGTTGGTGGCCCTCTCTAAGGGTAGACACCCTATGGGAATAAGACCAGTTATGGACAATTTGCGTGCTCCAAGTGCATACAATTCCCTCACAAAATTCTCAGCAATACTCAGTAGAAAATCTTGATACTGTGACACGGTGAAGTGGATCCTTCGGGTTGGGAACACATAATAGTTCTCAAGAAAATCGTTGGTTCCTAGACTCATCAAATACAAGGCTTCGCTTATGATCTCGTTGGCTTTTTCTACACCAACATGGCTTCTCAATCTGGTTTGGTATTCCTTGTAGAACTCTAGTTCCTTCCACAGTGGTATCACGTTCTGCAAGATTTAAGATGTAACAGAAAAAAAAAAAACACTGAACGTGTTATTAATTATACAAATTGAATGGTCTCCGTCCAGCGTACTGTATCACTGGCGCAAGAAGACAAGATATTAAAGTGAAAGATTCAATACAACATTGAAGTGATTGAATAAAAAACATTGAGAGGATGGAAATATATTAATGATGATGACAGAGTCAGATCCATAACAGTAATATTATATATACATTCAACATAGCACTCTTGAATTGAATTTTAATGGCATACTATTATTTGGTGAATCACTTTCTAACACCCTTTTAAATATATAAGATAACATATCAGTAAAGTTTGTTCCAAAATGTGTTTTATTAACACTTCTCTTTATATTTTAATTAATTCAAAACATTTTTTTTAAAATACCATTCATGCAACAGAATGTTATTAGGGGAGTTTGACTACATAATAGTTCAACACTATTTGATTTTATCAAAATTAAACTCTTGCAAAGAATCCCTTTAACTTGATGCTAAAGATGGTAAGATTTACCAGACATTCTAAAAATATGTTTGTGGGGTTTCTTCTTGATTTTGTGAGCTGATAAACCGGGTTACAACTTCTTTTAAATTATGAAAAGATAAAAAAATAGAAACTCTATTTCCTAAAAAGAAATCCGGCAACTGCAGAAGTAGGTAGGATTACTTTGTTTGATGATTGAAAAGAAAAAACCCGAAAAGACACTTACCAGAACAGCAGAAGTAGCATTATCATAACCAGTTCCAGCAGAGGCAAAGCAAACACCGGTGGCGAAATCCTGAATGGTATAAGCAGGATCTAAGTATGCAGGAATGGTTGATTTGACGCCAAAGGCCTCAGCAAGGAAATCTGGAGGGACACGACCGTTGCAGAAGCGTCCCGTAGGACGACCACCTTCGAAGTCACGACCATAGGGCTTGAAGTTGCTCTTGAGAACAGTGGCTATGGCGTTGTTGTTCCCAGAATCCACAGAGGAGTCTCCGAAAACTATGACAGCAGGGACATTGTTACTAGTCTCAGAATTTTTTACCACCACAATGTGGATTAAGAACAGTAATAGGCATGTGAGGGTCATGATGATAATTTGCTGGTGGGGAAGAAAAGTTAACGGAGAAGAAGGTTTTATAGTAGTGGTTCGAAATTAGATGTGTGTGATTAATTGGCTGAGAAAGTTTGGTTGCAGATTTTAATGAGGGTTTGCATGTGTTATCACGTTTCTGGGTTTATTCCCATTTTTTCCAACCTAATGTGTCACCTATCACTGACTAAATTACTTTGTGTGTATCATAATGATAGCAATAGTTTTTATATATTAATTAAAATGTATTAAAAACTTATAAATTATCATTCGATTTATCAATTTTTTTTTAAACTCTAAAATGTCTTTCATCAAAAGTAAAATAAAAAAAACATTAAGAACAAAATTTAATTAATTGAATGGTGTTTTTAGAATAATATAATTAATTTGGAACGAAATTAGCCACAAATTGTTTATATTTGTGTTAAAAGTTATCTTTTTCACTTATAATTGAGTCCGAATTTTTTTTTAAAAGGTTATGTTGACATATAACTTATTTCATTATTTTATAAATAACATCTAAAGTAAAATTTTAAAAATAGTATTTAAAATTACTTTTTATGCGTAATAAAAGTATTCTGTATTATTAGCCTACGATATGTTAGTATATATATATATATATATTAATTGTTTAATGCAGCTCATACTTGATATAAATTATATAATTGATTTAATGTGGAAATATGTTTGTTTGTATTGATTTGGGTAAAAGGAAACTTCAGAATGGAATATATGTATAAATAAGTTTTTTTTTTAATGATTTGATAACAGAAGCTATATGATGTTATTCAACTTTTATCCTGCATAGGTAGTCTTATTTGTATGATAAGTGCTTAAAAGGAAATATAATATTTAAAGGTTTCATATTTATATTTGCTATGTGTATATATATATATATATATATATATATATATATATATATATATATATATATATATATATATATATATATATATATATATATATATATATATATATATATATATATATGGGGTTTGCTAACGCGCGTACGCCTGTTTTTCAGTTTGTACGTTTTAGTACGCCTGTTTTTCAGTTTGTACGTTTTAGCAATGTGTACCGGGTTTTAGTAGACAAAAATATCCTTATATATCATGGATTCTAAGTTTTAAAGTTAAGGGTATTTAATAATTTTCATTCTCAAAACTAAAAAAAAAAAAAAAAGAAACCCCCAAACCCTTACTCACCTCTCTCATTCCTTTCAACCCTTTCTCTTTCATCTTTTTCACTCCAATCTTTTCTCTGTCATCCCTACTGTAGCCCCAATTGAAAAAATCAAAAATTTCTCTCAACCTTTTCTCTTTCATCTTTTTCACTCCAACCTTTTCTCTGTATTCGCTACTGTAGTTTCAATTGAAAAAATAAAAAACATTTGCCTTTAAACAATTTGCCTTTGTAAAGAGTTGAGTCATTGACATATTCACCTTCAGGCAAAGGTTCATTCAAGATCTCTTCAATTTCACCGTCTTCACTAACCTCTCTAATTTCATCATCTGCAGAATCATCATCTCTAAAAAACTCCTCCAGGCCAATTACCAATTCTTTTGTCATTATGCTTCTGAAAATTAGATAAAATTATATACGACAAAAATTATAAAATGAAAACTCATTATAAAGTCATTTTTTGTAAGAAATTGTTTAACAATGAGTGTTTCTGATTTTTTTCAAGGCCAATTACCAATTCCTTTGATGTCATTATGCTTGTGAAAATTAGATAAAATTAGATAAGACAAAAATCATAAAATAAAAACTCATTATAAAATCATTTTTTGTAAGAAATTGTTTAACAACGAGTATTTCTGATTTTTTCCAGGTCAATTTCCAATTCTTTTATGCTTGTGAAAATTGGATAAAATTATATAAGACAAAAATTATAAGATGAGTATTTTTTTGTAAGATGGTTTAACGGCAAGTGTTTTTGATTTTTGATTTTTTTCAATTGGGGCTAAAGTAGGGATGACAGAGAAAAGATTGGAGTGAAAAAGATGAAAGAGAAAGGTTGAGAGAAATTTTTGATTTTTTGAATTGCGGCTATAGTATGACAGAGAAAATATTGGAGTGAAAAAGATGAAAAAGAAAGGGTTGAGAGGAATGAGAGAGGTGAGTAAGGGTTTGGGGGTTTCTTTTTTTTTTTTTTTTAGTTTTGAGAATGAAAATTATTAAAATACCCTTAACCTTAAAACTTAGAATCCATGATATATAAGGATATTTTTGTCCACTAAAACCCGGTACACATTGCTAAAACGTACCAACTGAAAAACAGGCGTACGCGCGTTAGCAAACCCCTATATATATATATTATATGAATGGAGATATTCCTAATATTTTATTTTTTATTTATATATTAGTTATTGATAATAATAAAAAATTCACTGAAGATAATGGGACAAAACGTTATTTATGTAATATTGTTTCAAAAACCAAATTTAACTTTTGTATGGTAATTTAACTTATAAAAAAATATGGTTTATTTTTATTATATGAATATTTATTGAGAAATTTCCATAATGATAACAACGTGTTTCTATATTCTTAATTATTTGGCTGAGTGGAGAGTTTGTATTGACATTTGATAGATCTTGTTTGGCCATTTAGAGGGAGTTGACTAGCATTTAGCTAATAAAGAATCCCTCATTTATTTATTTAACTATTTTTTTTATTTGTTTTCAACATTTGTTGAAATATCATAATATATAAATTGAAAAATGACTTTTTTACACCTAAATGAATCATTTGACAACTTATTTTTAAGAATAAAATAATTATTTAAAAGGTGAATTTTTGTATTTGTGAAAAAAAAGATATTGAAAAGTAGTGTAAATGTGAGTAAAAAAATTGATTGTCAAAATGTCCATACAAATTTTGTTTCACTCTCTCTTGTGAGTTTCATGGCATGAATTGAAGTAAAATCTAAGTTTAATACTTCATAACACATTTGATGAAATGCCCACATAACCATGTAATGATTTGTTTTATTAAAATATAGTCAAACTTGATTTTGGTTAGTTGAATTTTATGATCATTAATTTCACAAACTATAACAACTCCTAATAAGGGTGGACACGAACCAAATTAGATAAGCTAGAAGTACAACACGAACCACATTAGATATATCGATTATGTTAGGTGAACAGATGGATATTGTGTTTAATTTCTATAACATGTTTAGTTTCATTGAATCTGGATCAAATTGGTTGAGTTTTGAAAATTGCTTTTCAACTTTTAATATTTTGTATTATTTAAATGTTTAGATATATAGAAAGCGTTAATGATATAAAAAAAGTTGTATATTTAAAAAAGCAATTAAGTTTTTAAGTTTAAAAGTGATATTTGACTCGATTAAGTTTATATATGAATAAAATATAATTAAATAATAATTTATTTAATTTTTAGATGTTCCAAATATTATATATATATATATATATATATATATTTATTATTTTTTTTTTAAAGCTTGTTAGTATGTTTTGTTTATATGGATTTAAGGAATTATGTTATATCTTTCTTTCTTATTGTGATATTATAAGTAATTTTTCTGCGTTCATTTCAATATTTTTTCTTCCATGGATGTAAACTCTAGCGTCTCATGATCCATCCCTCTTAGTGATATAATTATATCTACTTTATGTTAATAATTTTTCTAATAATTTGGATTTTTCTGCGGCTTCTATTAATTATTAAAGGTAAAATGTTTATCGATTCATGTGTGACAATACTTATTTCGTTCAATTCTTTGTCATGTTTTCAATTTTATAGATGTTACTAATAATTTTTTTGTGTTACCCAATCAATATGTTATTCTTGTAATAGCTGTTAACTATGTTCAACTTTCCCTTATAAGTTCTTTATAATGTTTTTTAATACTCTAATTTAATTTTAATTTGTTGTGTTAGTGTTTTATTGGCATAGTGATTTGTCATTTACCTTTTTTAAAGTTTTTTTCGAAGGTGTTTAATTTAAAGAAGATTGAAAATGGTAATATTATTGGAGATTGTATATGTTGCTTTCTTTCGATTTTTTCACCTAATAATTGTAATTTTTTTTAATATTAGTTCAAATATTACCAATTCTTATAGAAATGCTTATGTTTGACATTCAATGACTTTTGAGGGACAGATTCATTTAGTCTCAGAAAAAAATAACGTGACACCTCACCGTTAGCCAATTTAAGTTCTTTTTAACGTCGTTTGGTTTTTGAGGATAAAAAATTATGATTTTGTAAAAGAAAAAGACCAAAAAGTACCTTAATTTGAAAGAGGGACTAAAAATAAAATCGTTTGATAATTTAAAGACTAAAAACATATTTAACCCTTATAAGTTTAATAAAACAAAGGATTTTTTTTTAAAATTCACTTTGGTAAGAGAGTCATAATATTTTGTGGATCAGAGTTAAGCTTAAATCTATTCTCTAATAATAATAATAAAATATCAGTATTAAATATATATATATATATATATATATATATATATATATATATATATATATATATATATATTTAGGAATCATCGAACGTTGCAACTTGAAGAAATATTATAATAAAATATGATTATATAATGTAAATATTATAAATAATTAACTATTTAATTTCAAAATATTCTTAATGTTATATATAATTTCTTGTACTGTTCAACTTGTAGTGTGTTTTGCTATTACAGCTATTTTGTAAAGGATAGATGTTGATGTAATAAATTATTTTATTTCTTTCTCCTATAATCAACTGAACAAAAAGATTTTAATTCTTTTTTAACCATGTTATCTAAATTTAACAAAGAAAAAAAAATTATATTAACACTCCTTCACCCACACAATATTTGGTTAATTTTTTCAAATTAATATACATTTATTTAATCTTGTTTACTTTTTAATAAATCTAAGTTAAAGTTCGACCATAATACTACCTGTATACAACATTTTGTAATTTGATTCATTTTTTTTAATATATCTAAACTAAAGTTCGACCATCAATATTACTAACATCTAGTATTTCGTAATTATAAGAAAAGAAAAATGTAAATAAATATGAATATATGCAGTTAAAAACAGGACATTATAAATTTTCCCTTGTTCGGCAATGACATGAAGTTACGATATTAATAAATGAATAACATAGGTTATCCTATTTCAAAATAAAATTTATAAGTTTATTTTTTTCAATTAAGAGTGATTGTATTAATACTTTGCTCCTGTACCCACTTTTAAATTATTATCAAATGTAGAATGTTAAAACCCTTTTATGTATTTATTCTTCACTAGCCAATATCCATTTAGAAGAGTTTTTGGTGGAATAGACCTTTCATATAAGTTTATTTGTGCTTTCTATTAACTTGGTTAGGATTTGGTTTTCAGTCTAATTAACTTTCTACTTCTGAAATATCTTATGGTTCCGTTTAAAACATAAACTTACAACTATTTTTTTTTTGTTTAACTTTTTTTTCTTGGTTATTTGTTAATTGTTACTCTTCTCATTGTTGTTATTGTTCTTTGTATGTTTGCTTCTTACTTTTCATATAATAAATTTGTATTAAAAATAGTGTTTTTTGTCCCATGAGTATGTCTACTTTAGACAATATAAATATTTGATATAAAGTACTTAATGTAAAAAGAGATACACATTAAAAAAAAAATAATGATTAAGGGTAGATTAAAAGTGTCATGATGTATATAAATGAACAAGATGATCAATATTTAAGAAAAAATACCAACAAATCTATTATCTTAAATTTGATATTATATTGTCTCATACGATTAACTTATGATACATTTACAAGTTATTTAGGTTATAATAACATTTGCATAATATCAATTAATTTAACCCACGTAATTAAGATCCCAACACCCAAATATTATATGGAGTAAAAATATGAATTAAATATCAATAACTGATATTAATTTTTTTAAAAATACTAGTGGTCAATCTTTTGTAAACGTGATATAACACCAAAATATACTAATTGTCTTACTAAAGTTAAGTGAAGAAAATTAGTGTTTGCATTGGTTTTATCAACCTCGAAATTATCACCATTTTAATTTAATTCCACATTGTGACGTGCAATTATTCTACTCATGATACATGCCCCTTGTGGTTCTAAGAATTTCTTTTCATAATTCAGCATTCGAGATAGTTCGCAGGAAAATTAAAGTTTTTTTTTTGCCTTGACGTGATCAATGCATTATTTTGTTAATAGTAGATAAATAATTTGTTTGGCTGTAATTAAAAGGAGACATGGACATATAAAATTGCACACAAAATTAGAGATCAGAATTGGCCAATGTCTCACTCATTCTAAATTTAATGTCATTTTCTCATCATTATCATCATGTTGAAGTTAGATATATATTGCAATCGAAAATTCGTATCACATCATGCCTTGAAAAGGAGTAAGGAAACGGTAGTCTTTTTTCCATTATAAAAAGATGAAAAAAACAGAAACAAGATATATATTTTACACCAAACAAATCTTTTTGCTTTTCTCGATCGAATTGTTTCATTTGAAGGTAAAAATAACCCCGATTTCATTACCTAAGTTAAAGATACAACAGTAAATATCACTAAGAAAAAAAATATCGAATTCCAATCTATTTTGTATTTTTTATTCTGAGAAATTCAAAGATTTTATCTAAAGTATACACTAATTTTCCTTTCACCCGATTTAAGAACTTTTATAAAAAATATTTCAAAATATAAAAATTCAAATGTTCTCATTTTTAAAATCACAAGATTGAGGTTTTATTATGAATTTAACTTTTTGTATTGATATTTTTTTTACTTTGTATAATAGCTTAATTCAATTAATGTATTAGGATTTCTTGAGTCACTTTACAAATAATCATTCTTTAATAATAAACATGTGTGAATTGTATGTGTTGTTCTTTCAACTTTTTGATTGTTATTTGTTTGTTTTATTTTGGTTTGTATCTTTGAAGCAAGTGATGTTTGTCTCATACGAGTGTTGTATGAGTTTGAATTAGAGATATGTATATTAGGATTAGACTCTTTTGAGTGTTGTTTTTGGACTATGTTTAATGTGTTTTTTTGATTGGTTAGTTGAAGTAGATTCCTTTAGGCATGTAGCTCGAATGATTCTTAAGGTGTTGAGTTCAGAGGACAGGTGTTTCTAGATAGAGAGCTTTGAAACATGTGTTTGGACTTGCTTAATTGTGAAAGGTTTTTAGAGTGTTGAGTTCAGAATACCGGTGTTTCTTAATATAAACCTTTATGGACTGATGTTTGATGTTGGATTCTTAGAATATCGAGTTCAGAAGATGAGTATTTTTAAATCGAAAGCACTAAGGACTGATATCTATTTTGTTATTTTTTGTGACATAATACTATTAAATAAATATTGCATGAAATATGACATGTTGATTTGTTTTCACGTTAACTTATTTTTCGGTTGGTTTGTGTTTGTGTTTGATTATAATTATCATGATTTATCAGGAGAGTTTAGATGAAAATGCATAATTGTAAAGATTGAAAAAAATGGAATAGAATTTAACAATTTTTGTTTGGATTGATGTATTTTATTCTATTATAATAAATATGATGTAAATAGAGTGAGTTATGTTATATGTAAAGTTTGAATAAGTTTGATATAGGATGAGTTTTATTTTTTTTTATGAATTATGATTAAAAGTAAATTAGGATTTTATAGCATTAAAATTTGTGGAGTGTTACATATTCACACATTTAAATTTTTCATAGGCCAATAAATATTCATAATAACTCTCAAAACACGTTATTTCTTCAAACATCCTTTAATAATGTAGATAATGTCCATAATGACAAACATGATATCCTATCATCTTATAACTTTGTTTCTTGAATGCATAAAACATCTACCTTTTCATTATCTACTAACTTCGTAATCCCTTTTCCTTGGAATCAAATCACATAATTAGGGATAACAATAAAATATATAACCATAATATTCGTGTTAATATTTCATGATGCAATTTTTATTTAAATTGTTTTTATTTAAGTTTATATTTTAAAGAACAATTTCAATATTAAAAAAATACCTACATGTATTTATAAATGTCGAAACAGAACAAATTAACAGAGACCAAAGCCAAATCATTCATTCGAACAAGTAAAAAGTTATCAAAGATTATTTCTTTTCCTACTCTCTTACTAACATGGAAAGTATATATATATATATATATATATATATATATATATATATATATATATATATATATATATATATATATATATATATATATATATATATATATATAAAAGAATATTTAGCCTTGTGAGTGGGACATAGTGAACATATAAATTAAACTCTACTTTATGACAGTGATGAAAAGATGTATGAGAGATGAATTACGTGAGCAAATGTGTTAGAAAGGGTGTGAATTAATTATAAAAGCTGAGTACGTGCAGAGGCATGTTATAGAGGCTATTCTATTGAATTCGAACTGCAAAAATAAATGCAGAATAAATGCAATGCAACAAAATTTTGAGCTGCTTGTGTTGTGTGTGTGAAATATCAGATGTGAGCTACCTCCCACACTTCCTATGGGCCATGGATATCATAAATTCCTCCACTTCCCACCTACTCATCACCAAATATCAAATCCTTCTTCACTTATGCTAGCTAATGGAATCTTTCTATTTAATTACAATTTCTTACTTCACAATACTTTAATTCTATATTATTCATAGATTATTTCAATTTAATCAATGTTAAATCTGAACCTTAAGTATTTTGTTATGTCGTATACATACATGATACGCTAATGTAATTTATTTGAGAACAAATTAAAAGTAAAAATAAATGTTTTATTAAAAATTGGAAAGTATCAACCCATTTGAACTTTTTAAAAATAAAAACAACAATTATTTTATAAAGAAAAAGAATAGATCTAATTTGCGTGAAAAAAAGTTGTCCCACCTTGCTTTGGAAAGGTAAAAAAGTTGGTGAAATCAATTGGATATTAATTTATCATTATTTCAGTCCTTTTATTTTCTTAAGAAATGTTATAAGATTGATTATTTCATGTTCAAAAAATCATGTATAAATCATATTTGTAAAAATAACTAAAACTTGTTTAGTTTCATGTCTTTAATTAATTTCACAAATAGTAATAAAATGCTTGGAGCTTTTGTTTGATTTTCTCCCGTTTCTGCCATTTTTTAAACGCATATTAATTTTTTCCATCTCATCGCGAATAACTTCGAATTTAGTTAATTTGAAAAAAAAGGTAATTATTTGTAACAATATTTATAAAATTAAATGTTAATGTAATTTAGTGTTCATGAATATATTTCCTATTTATAAACAACTTTCTGAAACAAAACATAATATATTTTTCTTAAAAACTTTTTTTCCCCAACCATGTTGCTCTAATTTACAAGTGGCTCAACATGCGCACACTCTTCTTTTAGATGCAACTGATTCTTCAGAATGTTATTGCGGTTCTACGAACAACTTTTGCATGTTAACCATCACTTCACGTACCCTTTTACTCAAAAAAAGGCCAATCTTCAGCTTTGAACTGAACACCTATTACTACGCGAAAAAGGAAAACGACATGACATGTCGATTTTGAGTTTGAAACGGATCTACCTTAAGACCAGTTCCAACATTAAAAGACATTGTTATAAAAATAGTAAACACCAATGGTTTTAAATTCCCCCAGATTGTATTGTCCACCAAGCCTGCTCATTTAATCACTCTGAAAGACTGAAGTGAAGAGAGATATTGTGCACGCAATGGCCAAATATTCCAAAGCAATGCTCGTGTTTGGTCTTGGGGTGTTGGTGGTTAGCATGTGGTGCATAAAGGGCACTGAGGGTGGCCTTGAAGACGAAGCTGCTTCCATCATTCACACAGTCAAACGTGACGACCCTTCTCCTCGTCAAGGGTGTGGACCCAGCCACACCGAGGGAGGAGTGGAAGAGTGCTCGGACGAAGATGACCGCCTCGGATTGTACGCTGATGTTGATGACACTTTCAAGGCTGCCGCAAAAAAAATCACTTCTCAATTCCATTCTCATGATGACAACGACGACTCTCCTGATCTTGCACACAACAACGTCAATGTATTGGGACATTGATATACGATTATTGCATGTTTGGTTTCACGTTTCAGATGCGACTTTCATCTTTCAGAAAGCGCGGTTACAATCATATTTCAACCTTCTTAACGTGATTCCAAACACGCTAGGATAAGGGTTTATTTTGAGGCTGTTGCTAAGTTTAGAGTCCAGTTTTCGTTTCCTTTAATTCTTTTTTTGGCCTCTTAGTGGGATATGCATTATTTCTTTTGGTTGGTTTAGCTTAAGTATGTTTTTTGTTTTTTCTTTATTGTCATGGTTGAGTAAGTGTTCGTAGGATCCAGCAATAAAAAAATGCTTTTACGTTTTGAAAACAGTGTTTCTTCTTCGGTTGGCATGAATTTATGGGTGAACATTTATATCTATACCAATATATCAACAGCTATATGCTATTATAGGTCACTGCAGTGCAGGTCAAAAAGCTTGCCATTTGTTTCTAATTGCTGCAGCATTAATATTAAACGTGCACGAATGGAAATTCAATGATGAGAAATAATGATGTATTAATGGATTGGGATGTAAGAAATTAAAAGTATGAACACAATAAATGGTTGTAGCTGTTGGATGAATGTTAAGGGAAAATGTTTCTTTTAACAACTTTTTTTTTTTGACAACTTTTTAATAACATCTCAAATGTGTGTTTAAAATTCATTTATGAAAATATGTGTCGTGTGACCTTATTCGCCAGACAACTGTAATTTTCGACTGTACTGAATCCACCTCAGTGATTTTATACAAAAAACGCATCCTCAACAAGTTTAAAAGAAATTTGACACAGTAAAGTATTAATTTCTTGGGGATGAAACTGGCATGTACTATATAAAAGTGTTTAAGTAAGAGAAAAAATAACAACAGTAATAGAACCACCAAATTGTTGTTGGTTTAGTTTTGGGAAAAAATATTTCGATATGCATATCAAAAGATAAAAAAGCAAGAAAGATTGAAGTTCAAATTTAGTAATATTACCTATCTCGTGTCTTCTATTTCAATGTTCAAGTTCTTTTGGTAGGGTTAGGGGTACGGGTGTACATGGATTGTTGGATTTTTAAAGATCCAAGATTCAAATAATTGGCTCAAATTTTGCATTCAAATCTATTTTATAAAATAACTAGTTAGGATTTAAAAAAAAAATTCAGATCCAAATCTTTACATCAAGTTTTAAATCCAGATCCAATTATTTGGATCAATTTTAAATCCAAAATGCATTGTTTTTATAAAAGTAATTAAAATTTAATTTTATAAGACTTGTGTTATGACTCAACTCATCTCGATCTTTTACTTAGACTAATTAGTCTAGACTCTCAATTTCTATCAGTCCATCTCGATCTTCGATCCAAACCAGACTATATCACCCTTTGACATAAATCACTATCTTGTCCTTGGATCCAAGTTAGCCTTCTCAACCAAAATTCAATCAAGACAAACTAGGTTGAATTCGACCAAATGTTAGTTGAGTCGTCTTAGTCGAATTTTAGTCCGATCGAATTTGTTTGAACTTTAGCTTGACTCGACTCAACCAAATTTCGATTGGAACCGACTCAACCGAATACAACCAAATTTTGATCCGAACTAACTTAGTCGAATTTTACCAAATATTAGTCAAGGCTAACTTGATCGAATTCGTCCGAATTTTAGTGAGGGTTGTCTTTGTTGAATATGACCAGGGCAAACTTGGCTGAATAGGACCAGGACATACTCGGTTGAATATGACAAAACTTTGGCTAAGGCTGACTCGGTTGAATTCGATCAAATTTCGACTAGGACAAACTCGGTCGAATTACGCTGAATTTGGTCCAGTGTTGAATTAGTTGAATTCGACGAATTTCGATTAAAACAACTTTGTTGAATTCGACCGAATTTAGCCAAATTTTAATTATTCTCAACTTGATCAAATCCAGCTAAATTTTAATCCAGATCGACTCAATTGAATTAAGTTGAATTTTGGTTTATTTCATTGTTCAAATTCTTTTGGTAGGATTAGGGATGTACATGGATTGGATTTTTAAATATCTATTCCAAATCCCATCAAGATTGAAATAACTAGCTGAAATTTTGAATTCAAATATATTTTTGAAATGGATTTTTTTAAAAATCCGGATCCAAATGGATAAGTTTTTAATTCATATCCAAATATTTGATCAAGTTTTAAATTCAAAATGAAGTTTTTTATTTTTATATAAAGAAATTAAAATTCAATTTAGTAAAAAAGCCTAATTGGTTTCATATATAGAATGATAGCTTGTTTCCATGGGATTTATTTTGGATTAGGCTTATGAATCTCGAACATTAAACAAAAAAATTCATCATAATGAGATGGAAAGAAATTCTATAAAAAATAATAATAATAAAATATAGGAACAACATATATAAATCATATATCTATTAATGATCACTTCCAACATAAATGTTTGTTCACAGAAGTTGAAGAAACAATCTTATTTATTATAAAAATAGGAAATTGGAAGCATAATCGACCCTTTCTAACACCGCATTTCCTGCTGAAGCCTCTAGCTTAGAGAATTCTGAAAGAAGAAAAAAAGGAAAAGCAACATGAAGAAAAGCAAATGAATGTAAAACATTATCAAGTATATGTAAAAGAAGAAAAAGAAGTCTTACAAAGTGCAATCAAAGTCGTTGGAGATGGGATAATCAAGATTGAGTTTACAAGCTTTTGGAAGATGATTGATTCTGTCTTTGTCTAAGTTAGGAATATGAGAGGCTGCTTCCTTAAGACACGTACATGCAGAACTCTTTTCTTCAGGTGTCAATGATATTATTTGGTTCAATCCTTTGCAGCAAAGAGTTGAAGGCTCAACAGTTTTCTTCGTCACAAAATCTGAGCATGGCATCACTAAGGCTTTTTCTTGCTCACAAGTTAAGCCATTTGATGCCTCTGTAGCAATTACTGACACAAATAGTATGGTAAAAAATGACACAAACATCATCTTCATTTTCACACTCTTGTTTATCTTAATCATTCACTCTTGTGTTTTGATTTTGGATGGATGAAACAGTGAGGGAGATATTATTTTTATAGCCACATACAGTTCATTCTGAGCTTTCATCATGTCACATTATTTATGACTATTAATATTTTTTTTTCTTATTTTCCTTTTCTAAGAGTATATATGGTCCACAAAATAATATGATGAAGTGTGAGTTACATTTGTTATTTTTTATTATTATTATTGGTTTCAACCGTTTTAATATGTAATGATCTTATTACAAATATTTAATGTTTTTTTAATTATTGGAAGGTGGTCCAAATGCTTCCACATAACAAGATAAATACGAATGTATTTTGTTTTAGTTTTTCAACTTCTCACACTTATTGTTAATAAATTTGTAAACGTTATAATGAAGTTAAGTGAAATAATGACAATAAAAAATAAAAAATGTTAATATAAATATTAACTATTTTTATTCAATGGTTTTGATCTGTAATGATCTTGTTGGAAATATTTAATGATTTTATTTTTTATTTTATTTGAGGGTGGTTTAAATGCTCCCACAAAACAATATAAAGTATGAATTGTTTTGTTTGTATCTCATTTTTCTTTTTGATGTTAAAATTTATGGTTGTTTTAATTATTTAACTTCTCATACTTATTGTTTGGAAAATTTGCAAACGTTGAGCATGGGAAATTTTTGTTTTTATTTATAAAACAATGAATTGATGAGTGTTTTTAATATAAATTTTAATTAAGTTTTAAGTTTTTCATATAACTTAATACTAAGTACCTGTTAAATTTAATGGCACTAAATATTAAAAAGTGAATTTTACATCTAATTTAGTTTACAAATTTTACTTTTAAAATGATATTTGTATTCACTTGTATATACTTTTAAAATAAGGTTTCATTTTGTATTTTTTACTTTAAGTGTGAAACTAAAGATATAATACTTATTCGATAGCATATGACATAATCCAACAACTAAATTTTTCTACGTTTACTTCTTTTTAATGGAATAATATTACAACCGAATGGTGACTATTACGTTGTCTTTGCCACCTTAATAATGTTATAATTTTATAATTGTATATATTTATAATTTTATAATTAAAAAATACATGTTCGTGAATTCAAAATTAAAAAATTGTTCTAGATAGTGTAAACCGTAATTGATATTCTAGACTGTTGTATGACTTTTATCTAGGAAGAAGATATATTTTTAAGGTTTAATGTCTCGGTAAGTCCCTATTTTCGGCGTGAATCTCAAATAGGTCCATTTTCTTTTCGGCGTTTCAATTGGGTCCCCATTTTTGTAAAATTGTAACAATTAGGGGTCTGCCGTCAAATTGAACAAACGGCCGTTTAATTGTTTGTTACGTGGCATGAACAGTGTTTTCAGTAATCACACGTGGCATGATTCTCATCTCACACTGACTTTGTATCAAACACCTTCTCTTCAACCTTGCCATGTCAGCCCTATCATCTTCCACCCACTGAAACCCTAACCCTAGCCGCCACTGCCGTTCCGCTTCCGCCGCTCCCGCCAATGCCGCAAGTCGTCGCCACGGCCAGAACATCATCTCCTTCCTTTCTCGCCGGCGCATCAACGGACCACCACGGTGCCTCAACCAAGACCGCCGTCACCTTCCTTCTCCTTCGCGCAAGGGTTCGAAGCCACCACGACCGCCATCTGCGAGTTCGTCTTCGCATCACCAACATCTCGCCGCCGTCGCACAAAGTCACAGTCCTCTTCTCCACCACCATCAACCACGCCAGCCGCCGCGACACCACTCTTCTCACACGCAAATCATCAACACGCACCAGCCACCGCAACCTTCATCGCGCCTCTCCTCCATTGACGAAAGCTTGGCACAACCATCTTCATCTTCTCCATTCTCGGAACCCAATCGCACCTTCATCTCGGATCATCACCTCGCGATCTTCACCAACCATGCCGCGACCACCACTAACCTCCCTCACCTCGCGAGCTTCCTCGCCGTTGCCCAACCTCCATGGCAGCCATCACACGCCACCGCACCTTCCCGCTCTACAATCGAACCTGCATAAAAACCAGACCTGCAAAGAAGAACCCAACAATCACAAATCGCGCACTGTTAGGCGCAGGACCCATGGCTTCCTCAAGCGGAACATGTTCGGGTTCATCCTCTCTGCTTCAGAACTCGGGTTGTGTGTGAGAAGGAGAGGGGAAGATGAAGTGGGAATTACCACTGTGCCCTTTCTCTAAAGTTGATTTAACTTCATAGTTTTTAATACAAAACTCTTTTTTAATTCCACCTATGATTACTGAAAACACTGACCATGCCACGTAATAAACAATTAAACGGCCGTTTGTCCAATTTGACGGTAGGCCTTTAATTGTTACAATTTTACAAAAATGGAGACCCAATTGAGACGCCAAAAAGAAAAGGGACCTATTTGAGATTCACGCCGAAAATAGGGACCTACCGAGACATTAAACCTATTTTTAATAAGGTATTGAATTAAGATAATTAGTGCGATTATGTAAATATTCAACTATTATTCTTTTTACATTGAAATTACTTTGTAAGATCACGCGCTCAATCATATAAACATCGTTTACTTAAGCGTATAGATATAGTATAAAATTAATAAAACTATTTTAATTTTAAAAATTGATGTATATTAAAATAATAGACATTAAATATAAGATGACATATGAAATTACAAATATATCTAAACAATTCTTTAACATATAAAAATAATGTAAAATACTCAATTATACAAAAAGAAATTAATATCAAATAAAAAAAAATTGTACGTAAGACCATACTCCAATTTATTATATTAAAAAAAACTAATTAACATATTTCTTTTTTTTCTTTTGTAGAGAACATGCCGAGCATGAGGAACTCCACCCCAATTCGTTTCCATATATTTTTGTTTTCTTTTATGATTCTGAAACGGTTTGAAAATTTACCTTTGTTTTAAGTACTTATTAATAGTTTGATAATATAGTAAATAATATATATATATATATATATATATATATATATATATATTAAAAATTAAATGTTTCAAATTAACAGAGTCTTATTATTCTAAATATACTATCAATTCTAAAATATGATTTTTTAAACTCTTATATTCTCTTCAATATTAAAATTTTCAACCTTAAAAATTAGATTTACCAAGAAACAGATGTAGGGTATGATTCTCTCATATTCTCTTGTATATCCCATGTAGTATCACATATTCTTCCATCTTAGATAGCTTTGACTACCATCTTAGACAACTTTAACTAGACTAATGGTGTTTCTTCGAAACTGCTTTGCTTGACATTCCTCTATACCAACAAATTGCATCTTCACTGAGAGATCCTCTCTAACATGAACATCCTCCACTTCTAACACATGAGAAGGATTTAACCTTCACTAAACAGGTTGCATCTTCACTGAGAGATCTTCTACCAAATTTTGGTTGTTCTTAACTCGATTGAATTCAAGCAAATTTTGTTTAGGATCGACTCGATCAAAATTTGGTCGGGGCCTTCTTGGCAGAATTTGGCCACATTTCGACCAAGGCAAACTCAATCGACTTTCGACATGTGTCATCCCGGCTTGACCTTTGGCCTGTGTGACATTGAGTCTAGGTCAGGTTGGCTTAATCATTGGGCCGAACTAGCCTACCTCGACCTTCGACCTGGATTAATCAGGTCCGACCATCGGCCTATTTCGACCTTCAGCCCGAGCCAACCTAATTGGATCCTTTTCTTAGGTCAAATCATGTAATCTTGACCTTTAGTTTGGTTTGGTCTGTCTTGACCTTTGACCTAGGCCAACCTAGCTTAACCTTGCATTCGAGCAAGTCTGTCTCAACCTTTGACTCTGATCGACTGTCTCGACCCTTGTTGTAGGTCAGCCCATATCAACCTTGAGTCAAACCTAACTAAAAATTTAAATTAAAAATTTAGATTTTTCACATTTAAAAATTTGGATTCAAAGAATGGATCTCTAATAAAAAAAAGTTATAAAATGTAGATGAAATTGAAATCTAGATTGAATAAAATGAATTTTAAATGGAATAGATTTTTAATTAAATGGATTGAATTGAAGCAAAAGTGGTTTCAATTGAGAAAATTTG
Source organism: Vigna angularis (assembly GCF_016808095.1). Taxonomy (NCBI): domain Eukaryota; kingdom Viridiplantae; phylum Streptophyta; class Magnoliopsida; order Fabales; family Fabaceae; genus Vigna; species Vigna angularis. Next base: position 23,559,480 of record NC_068976.1, read on the forward strand.
ATTTTTTCCCACCAAGTAGGGTTAACATTTGAAAAAAAATGTTTACTAATTCTCACTTTTTTAAATATTTTTAAACATAGTAGTTTTTTCTATACTATTTATGTGCATTTATATGTTGTCTCCACTTCTTAGATATGTCAAAAAGAAAATCTTATTTAATGTAATAGTTTTTTAGCTTTATTAGGAGTCTATACTTCTATGTATATTAATTTTATGTGATAAGTTTTGCTTTGAAATATGTTTGGAGGGAAATTTTGAGAAGTTTTGGTTGTGGAAGATGATGTCGGTATTTTTATTACTTTTATAAATATGTGTAGTTCAAAATTTCTCATTTGTTTTAGAGAAATCATTTTTCTAATATTGATAAGTTATACCTATGATAACAGTTGATTTATGTGTTTATATGTTTATATTTTTTTGAATAAATCAACTCTTTGATAGCTTTTATCCTATTTTATCGTCAAGTCTAGTGTGTTTTCATACTTTCTTGTGTTTTAGTTAGTGTATGTTTGTTTATCTCTAATATCTATTTTGAGTGTGTAAAATAAGTCAATAGAAAATAATTATAGTGGAGAGAAATAAGCTGAAACTTAAGGAAACATGATTGGATTAAAAAAAAAGGTTTTTAGACAAATACTTACAGTAAGGGCTATAAAATCGCACTCAGGACTACAAGAAGAAAAGACTCACCTGTAGGGTTATACTGTCATGGACTATCCCTGAACAACAAAAAACCACCATTGAGCGTCAGGTTAAGTGGCTAGGTGAGTTGGCTTCTCATTAGGCGAAAATGATAACCCAAACTTGTACTATTCGAGTTGTTGGACAAAAATATGGCTCGCTCAACGAGTTACAAGTTATAGAGCATCAATTTTTAGGCATCCCTAGGCAATGATGAAGTTGTTAGGCGCGTTTGTCAACCTTGATACGCGAGAGTGAGTATTTAATCATGTTTTCATAAGGGTTTTCATTATTCCTTATTTTTACAAATTTGAATCACCTAGGGTGTTTGGGAGAGACTCTTGGAGGCTGTTTAAAGTGTTGGAAAGTTTTTCCTCTCCTTCTCAGGTTTCCTCCTTTATCCATGTTGATTTTCTCCTTTTTAGGGTTGAAGAGGAAGATGGCCTACGAAATTAAGGTGTTGATGTGAAAGTGGAGACACAATTGATGTAAGAAGTAGTTACCAAGAACCTTGAAAGAAGGATTGCACCTTCTCTTTAGTTTTCATTTCTTCCCTATTTGTTCAATTTGTAGAATCTTAAGTTCTCCAAAATGAAGACTAGTTTTCTTTGTTAAAATTATATGTAAAATATTAAATTCTTGTGTATTGTGTGATGTTAACAATATATGCTTTTCTAATTTATGTTAATATTCAGCTTTCATGCTTAATGTTTGTTGTTACTTGTGCTTCTTGATGTATTGCAAAATATGATCTGAACCTATAATTGAAATTGAACATCTAATAGAGGCTTGTATATAAGGATAAAACATGATTCATTAATAATCTTAAGACTCTTGAACCTTAATGCATGGTTGCTTGTTATTCAAGAAATTAAAACTTGATGAGTTATCATATGTTCAAGATCACTAGAGATAGGATTTGAGTATTTAATATAAGTTGAAATGATTATTAATGTATGAGAATGAAGTGGATGAACTCTAATTTTAACAATTGTAAATAATCTATGTTACATCTTCTTACACACTAATTATTTGATAAAAATATCAATAAGAATTATTGATATATTTACTTATTACTTACTATATGCAAACGATACTATTGCTTTTACAACCAATAACTTCCATATATTTATTTAGGCTTTTCACATTATTAAAGTTTAATTTCATCATAGATTTGATATGATCCCCATTCTTTGTATTCATTCACTTATTTATTTATTTAATATATATTTATTTAATAGATTTTCATATCATAACAAATAATTGATAAATTTTAGATTATAAGAATAATTGATGTGTTAAAGTTCATGATAATACCTACCATGAATTTATTTAAAAATTATTTTGATAAAACTATCATATATATAACCTTTTAATTATTATTATCATGGTCTTTTATATAAAGTTTGACTAAAATCTAAATTTAAATTCATTATTGATTAGGATTCTTTCCATCAACATTAACATAACTATAATTTGATGTATACTGGTTAGGATTTTTTGTTGATACAAATTGAACTTAATTTTTAACAAAAGTAAGTTAAATTTTTTTAGAAATGTTAGACATGAATTTTTTTATAATAATCATTATTGAAATTATTTATCCATTAATAGGTTAAACTATTTCTTACTTGATGTAGATTAAGTTATTTCTCAATTGAAGTTTATAATGATTATTTTTTGTCTACGCCTACAATATTAAAATATTAATCTTTATATTTGATAGTAATTAAAACTTTTTATTTAAAAAATTAAAATGTAACAAATTTAGATTATTTCATTTAAACAAAGCAGTAGAAAAATTAATCAAGTTAAATTTAATTTAACATTTTGACATTTCCTAAAAAGCAAAGAGTTCGTACTTAATTTTCATTTTCACAATTTTAGGAAAAGATTCCTATCCCGAGTTATATAATTTTTTTCTTAAGAAATTGAATTCTATAAGAACGTTAGAGCAAAACTGTTATGATATAACTAAACTTATTCTCGATATTACCACACACTGCGAAAAGTGAAAGAGAATAGTAAGCGAAGCCTTGGAAGAAAACAAATGCAGACAACCTTTTTCTTATAAACAGAAAGGGTTATTTCCAAGATTTCAAAATGATTCTCTGCATAATTTTAAGTGTTGTCCCTCTGTACAAAAATTTAGATTCTCTGCAAAAAATTGAGTACAAGACGAAAAATTTGAAACGTACGACTCAAATCACTAAATGACACCAAAAGTTTCAAATTTAATTTTTTGTAATTTGGGCTAAAAGGGCATGAACATGACATAAAAAGGACTTTTTCAAGCTTGAGACAGAGAGGACGAAAACCAGAGAACAATGACGATTGCCTCGTACTGTGAAAATGAATTGACAAGACTTATGTTGGTAGACATAAGTCATATACGAAGAAACACGACTTCAATGCACCAAATACTATTGAGCTGGGCCTGGTTAAGTATAATAAATGGAAAATGATAGAGTGAATAATAATGTTGATGCTGATGGTGAGGCATAAGTGGAGAAATGGACAAGGTTCCGCGTGAATTGCTCAGTAGAAAGATCGAAATATCACATTCAGTATCCAAATAATAAGCATCTCATGGTTAATTTAACATAATCAATAAAATAAGGGTGAAAATTTGATAATGAATTTCAAAAACTTGTCCATAAAAGTTTTGTATATTTCAGAACAGCGGTTCCCAACAGGCTTGTTTACTATTGTATGCTTTGTAGATAAGATTTTGCTTGTAATATTAAAAACTGGACATTGTTGCGCAGATCTACTGAGACCAGTAAAATATGCTGTAACTCAATACTACAACCAGGGATAACTATAAAAAGATTTTAAGAAAAAAACATGGGAAAAAAGAAGTTGGTATAGAATTGACAAGTCACTTATGATTATTGCACCTTGACTTGAAACATGGCAGCCTGGTACCGGTAAACTTTACCACAAGCCAAATTGTCAAGCAGGTTAATCACACATGTGGCTGGTGAGAATCAAGAGCCATCCATTTGTATATCAGTGCCATTTGGATTAGTTTGGTTGGCATTGAAGGGACTTCCAGCCACATTCTTCTGCATTGGTCCAGCGCCAAATGTAAACTCTGTAGGAGCAATGTCTAAGGTTGGTCTGGCGAATATTGAAGGAGTTCCAGCGGTGCTGAAGGAAGGAAGTTGAGCTGGATCGTTGATCTTTGGGAAACCAAAGCTAATTGAAGGAAGAACTGTTGGCGAGAAACTGGGAAGCAGAGAGCTGCCACTGTCGATTGGTCCATAGATCTTCTGCTCATACTCTTGTAGTTGCTGGTATACACCTACATTAAGAAAGGAAGCATGCATGTTAGAAAGGTGATAATTAGCCTTTTACAAAATGCAGCCAATCAGTGAGATGTAGAAAAAGCATATGGAGGAGGAGGTTCAGTCAGAAGATACAACATCAATGAGACCTGAATCCAACCACATAAGAATCTCTATCCAAAACTTTAAGATAATGAATTAATAGATTTTCAACCTTATATGATGCTCTATTTTCTCATTTTTATCCAATATGGAACTTAAACTCACACTTGGAATTCTAACATGAATGTATTAAAACCACCATACACTCCTTAAACAAAAATGTGATGCTACTTTTCGAGGGAGGGATGATGGGAGAGGGAGAATTGACAAGTTGAAAGCATATCCATGTTAATATTTTCATAGGGGTTATCCAAAGCAAGTCCTCGGAAATTTCTAAGCATCCTAAACACACATATCACAACAACTTATCCACACGATCTGTTAATGATTCATCATCACTAATCTAAGCTGAAAAAAAAGTCAATTTCGCTGTATGACCAATTTGGCCTTTCTTCCACTCTAAATTTTGATAACCACTATTGAGCACTAACTCAGTTGATTAACTTGATTAAGTTTCCATACATAATGATCTTAAGATAAAATGATTTCACCAGTTAAAAGTCCTCAATTAACCAACAATGAAATCTGATGGCTATATTGGAGACTGGAAGCAAAGCTGGATACAGTAAACATACATACCAGGAGTTAGTTCAACCGAATGTCTACGTTCCTTTACCCACTGATAACTCTGTGCAAGTCTCCATCCTTTGGACTTCATCAAGTATGCAATCACAATAGCTGGAGACCTGTTGTTAAATACGGCATGATTCAGAAAATTTAACATTTCTATATATTACATCCTCATCTGAAAGGCTGCAGTACAAAAACCTCTATCAATTCCATTTTTCATTTTGAGTCACCATCACTAAGTAATTCAAACTAACCAGCACCAAATGTCACTGACATGTTTATTAAATAGCATGTTCTAGGATTATCTTACCTACTCTTTCCTGACATGCAATGAACCAGAACACGCTCCTTTTCCTTCTCACATAACTCTGCAAAGGAAGCACACGGCATTTGCTTCATTATGAAGGGTAAAAGGAAGAAATATAAGAGAAAAGTATAATGTCAATTTAAGACAAAGAATCCATTAATTACCAGTTACTCAGTTAATTTTAATTAGACAAATCATACGTTATAACTCAAATCCGGAAATAACAGCATAGGAAGAGTTACTTATACTAAATATCCCATTAAGCAAAAAAGAACGTATAATGCAACTCCATCAATGTTATAACAAGTGACGACCATTTAAACTAAACCAAATGAGAAAGATTTACAGAGATAGCAAGTTAAAATAAAGCCTTAAACACTAGAGGACTCATTAAAGATTAATTATATAACAATGGAAAAGCATCTAATATTACAATACAAACCCACACACTTGTGCAAACATGCCCCCCTGACCACTATGATGGGGGCAGATTAGAAGACAAAAGGTAAAGGGCATGGTGAGGGACTTGCTGAAAAACCACAAAAAGTTACCAATCATAAAAGAATTTTGTTAAGGCCTAGACATTGAGTGACAATTTCTGATAGAGTAAAAAATGTCCCTAGGTACATAAGCTATCACATTGTTAATCAAAAGGCCTATTATTTTAATCATGTATCAGAACATATCACAAACCATAAATTCATGATCAACTAATAAAATAAATTAAAATATCCTTTTAACAAAAGAAATTTGTAAAATGGTGTATAAACAAATAATATCTTTATTTCCTTTACTGGAACATTATCGTGGTTCTTTGTAATTTTCTGTCTCCCATCATTAATCAGTATATATTTGCAACAAAAAACATTTTTTTCAGTCACCCCTTTGTTTTCTCACCATGGCAGCTAGTCATCTCAGATATATAGATCATGGGTGCTTTTCACATCCTATCAACCTTGAAAAGGTTACGAACGATGTTGGGCTATCCAAAAAGAGGATCATCAAAATCAGAGCATCATCAAACCCAGATCACCAGTCCACAGCTTTTTTCCATCTATGCAGCACATAACACACTTGAGCCCCTTTCCAAAAAACCATAATCATGCACGTCTCCACCAAAAAGATTCCATCCATTACTGCCTTAGTCTATCACACTAGTGGTTATTTTGACTCCCTGCCCCTCCAAGATATTTGTTGTAGGAAATCATGACAATAAAGATTCCTAAAATTCAAATGACTCAAAATGCATTTCTGAAGACAAGATCAAACTCTGCACAATCTGTATTCATGGAGCAAGGACTCAAATAACAGCTCATGAATCAAATTAACATGTATTTTATGTGGATGTTATCCCTTTTAACAACAATAAGAGCCTAAATAATGTTTCCTACAACACAGGATCTGTACATGATCAAAAGCAACACTTGTGTTCAACGATGAACCTACCCTTTGGAAGGTTAAGGCTCAATTAGAGTGTTGATTGGACTCCCTGTGTGCACCAGATCAAGTTTTCTTGTTAGTTCTTCCACTGTTCTTACAAGGTCAAACCCCCTTATACTAGATTTTTACCATCTCTTCATCAACAGGGGCTATTGTTTCCTTCTCTCTAATGCCTTCATTCATGATCTAGTTTTTGTATGTCCACTCACCCACCACAAACCTATCTTTGTCAAACAGAGTTTATGCTCCAATTCGTTCTTTATCAACCAAAATTCATTACCAATTATTAAAAGAACAAGTTCATTAAGAAAAAGATATAATTACAGAGAGCTCAGAATACACGAACTTCAATAATGCTTTTCTTTTGTCCAATTTTACCTATTATTTCATTAAACTTGCTGATATCAAACTAATTTGTCATAAAACTAACAGTTTATTGTTTGCACAAAAGAGTAAACTGTATTTAAACTTCATTCAAGAATTGTCTCTAGCAGAGTAGTCAATTCAGCACATTTACAGCTCTATAGCAGGAAGGTCCACTTCCTAGTTAAGTCATTGTTTTATGTCTTCTAGTCAAGGTCCTGCACCAATCACAGCAGAAATGGAGCCGTTACCAGCTGCCCCAGGTGTTACCAGCAAGAAGACAACCTCATCCCCTTTTTCCGTGTCGGTTTCATGCATTTTAATAAGGTAAAATTGGAAAAAAACAATAACTCTATCTTCCGAACCCCTTTCTACTTCGTTCGCGTTTTCTTCTTTGATGCCCAGTCAGCCCTAGCTTCTACACTTTCTCTTCAAAACCAAGCACAGCTTTAAATCCCTAAGGTTTCACATGTGCGGCGACAACAGCTCTTTCCCTTGCACTTGCATGGTATTCAAATCATTGTGAGTGATCAAGTCCTTTGCTTTGCTCAATTTTGACTCGTCAAGTTTTAAGGCAAAGATTGACCTCATCAGACATGATGAGATTTTCTCTTCAAATACATTCTATTTTCTCTCAGAACTTGCATACATTTCCAGATTCATGAATGTTAAATTTGTTTTCTTTAGTGTTTATACTAATTGCAATACATCATAAAAAGATGCAAGAATCTGTTTCATTTGTTGCCATGTTTCAAATTTAGGTATTTTATTTATTTTTCAGCATAAATAGATGTGTAATGTATACATGACTCAAAATGGCAGTCATCCCACAATTGCACTTTTGGGGGCATGGATCTAGACCACTATTCACTAATTACTACTATTGACCCTCATTGGCATTTATCTCAATAAAACAATTAGTATGGTGCTCACTGACAAGAAAATATATTCAAGCTTTTGATGTTACCAACCTGACTATGCACTGTTGGGAAAGTTTCAGACTCTGAAAGACCTTAAGTCATGGATTCAGATGCCCATAATGAGAAAATTACAAGAAACCACTGCAATAGAGTGATAGATGGTGGGGATTCTCTCAAATAATCAAATTGTTTAAGGAGCCTTCTTCAACATTGACTTTAAGCAGGCCCTCTAGCAGAAACAGAAACATAGGTAAAAGAGGATAGAAAGGGAAATTGCAATTTTAGGCAATGTTTGGATCGGAGGGGGGGACTAATGGAGTGGGCAATTAGTAGATAATAAAGTGTAGCAGATTTGTTCAAGATATAAACATTTCCCTTGAACCTATCAGAAAAGTACTAAGGAATATCTTTCAAGACCTTTATTGATCCTATTGCTAAGTAGGTGAACAACAAATATCTAATGTCTCTGATTCTATAATGGTCTTTTCTTTTGAATATATTGCTTATTTTTTATTTTTTAATAATTAACTAGATGATTCATAGAGAAAGTCCTTTAGAAAAAGAATCAAAATACTACCAAGTAGAAGTGCAAAAGAACATAATAGTAAAAGTCCATGTAGCAGATCATTTACTAGTATTATTGAGCATGAAGACACTGGCCAAAGTTCCATAGCAAGTACAAGTATTATATGTAGTAGTTATTTAAAAAAAAAAAGCAGCAAATCCGTGTTAAACAAGCACCTGGGCAAATGAAAAGTATAAGTTTTAAATGGACAAACAGAAAAATACCTAGAAACTGAATTGCTTCATCAAATGCCAAAGTTTTGTCATCTGGGAGGCAGTGATAGGTAAATGAGTTCTTGTAGAGATTTTGACAAGAAGGAACAGTCTGCAAAAGTAGAGAATTCAAAGGTATTATAAGAAAATAAACACATGAGAAAAATTTGGACAAGCAGGTTTAAGGTGTAAAACCTCTGAGAAAGATAAGAATGACATACACCATGAAAACAAATTGAATATCATTCAAAATCATTCTACTTTTAGTCACCTCTTGTCCATTTAGAACTAACTATTTTTCACTAGTACGGGAAACAACCTAATTCCACATCTTCATGATTTTCCACAATTAAAAAAAGTATCTGCACAATCAGCCCAAACAATGAAGTTGATCATTGAGCTTATGAACCATGAATTTGCATTTATTCAGTCATATTAGTCCCTAAACTTGAACTAATTCATAATGTCACCAACATGGAAACCTATTTGGTTGCCAAAATGAAATTCAAAATCTTTCAGAAATTTGACTATTAATCGTCTCTGAATCTAAAATCTATCAACTAAATGTTTAACTTGAAATCAAGGTCTTAAAAAGGGTCCACAACAAAGTTTTTTTTGTAGTTTTCATGACTGTAACACATCTTCCTGCAGTAGCCACAATTTAAAGCTCTGTTTGACATCGTCATTCCTATGCATTGACCACCTAGAACATTCATCACCTAGAAATTATAAGAACTGTTATAATGAAAATCCTAAGTAAATCCACTTCACCTACAATTCCTCAATTATTACTGAAATTCCAAACACATAATAATTCAAAATCTCAACCCCACAACACTCAACTGATCAACATGCATGCATTCATAGTTAATCATTGGAACATTGAAATAAAAAAGATGTCAGATTGAATCACAGATTATAAACAAATAACAAGACCCCTTACATTGAGGATACGAGTAATCCCCTGTGTCTTGAGAAGCTCGGAACGTGATGCGTTGTCATAGCTTCCTAGGTAAAGAAATTCGGGCAGAATCACAGAAGGAAAAGCACTAACTTGTATCGAAGTTTTCTCCGATCCAACTGGAATCCGGTGACCGCAAATGGAACACACTTCCCCTTCTTCATATTTGTGGTAGTGGCCACACACCCCACAGGGATTCTCTCTCTCCCTTTTCCTCATAATTAAACAACAACAACAACAATAAAAAAACAGAAGTTTCTTTCAGACCCAGATCGAAAAACAAGGGATTGGGAACAAAACAAGGCAAAAAATTAGATCTTTTTGGAGGTGGAGAGAGACCCAATCAGAAAAATGGTTCAAACCTGAAAAAACCAAACACCCAGATCGAGAAAAATAAAAGGAAAAGATGAGAACTTTGACAAAAGGAAAGAAAGGTGTGGTGTGGAAACAAGAGAAGAAAGAAGGAGAGGAAGGGAAACTATATAGAAGTTTCCTTATTATAAGTTTGATGTAATAATAGTGTTATCAACTTAGGACATGACTACAATCTATGTATCTATCTAAGTTAGAAACACTCATTGGTTTGCACTACTGGATTTTGATGGAGGCAAAGCATTAGCCATGGTTTGGTAGTAATTATAGAGAGGGATTTGGTTGGATTGGATGATAGTGATGGTGATGATGGTAGACACAGTGGTGAATTTTTTGGGTATATGTATTAGTTGATGGATTTTGGGGACTTCCAGATTTTTGGTTGGCACGTGAAGTGAACAATCCAGGTTTCTTATTCTCCTAGAAATGAGAATAGATCTGGTAAAAACACAACTTGTCTAACACTCAACCATCTCAGTTTCAGGTAAATAATCATCATTTCTTCCATCATAACTCTAAAGCATTTTCTCCTTCTCTCTTTCTCCCTTTTTAGACAAATGTGAACATGCATTCACACTGTAAAAAACATTCTAGTATGATTGGTGGACAATGATGTCTTTTAATTGGATGAAAACTTAATTTTTTCAGAGTTATTTTAATTTTTGAAATGTTATTTAAATGTATGTACCTTTTGTTTATAGTTATTTTTATTTTGAACATTATTTTTCTAAGTTGAATAAATAATCTTGTCCAAATTCTGTTTAAACAGTACAAGTCTAGATTGTATTCCCATCTACAAAAAAGGAGTATTTGGAAGATTTTTAAAATATTTTCAAATATAATAAATCTAAATTTTTAGTATTAAAATAAAATATTAAAAAGTATCTAATTATTTTCTTATTTGATGTGTTATCTTTCCTTGAACCTTTTAAGTATATATTTTTATAAGTTATTTTACTTTCATGTAAAAAGAGTAGTAAATAGAAAATAAATTTATAATAAATATGCTTTTCATTTTTACAAAAATTTTCAATGTTTTAATCTTTTTTTTTAAATTAATCTCTTGAAATATTTTTATTTTTATTTTTAAAATATATTTTTATGTGTTTGTAATCTATTTATAATATATATATATATATATATATATATATATATATATATATATATTATTGTGTTGTTGAATAGTTTTTCCTTTTATCTTAGTAGTATAATCAAATTTATTGACTTATAAAAAAACTCAATGCTAAAAGATTAGATTGTTAGAATGATGACAAAACAATCACTTAATATTAAAAAATAATACAACATAATTTTTTATGTATGTTTCTTTATAAATTTAATAACATTTTTTTCATTGTAATGATTTTTTTAGTATATGAACACTTATGTACATGACTATATTTTCATCAGTTAAATTATAATCACGTTTAAAACAAATAAAAGTTGTAGAAATATAGGACCAACTTCAAATAACACAGTCCTCCACTATGTATTAGAGTTATTTTTTATGGATTGTTTATACCTTTTTCTTAAAAATAAACTATTTCAGAATTTGAATTTTGGTTTCTATAAAATGCTAGTGTCACCTCTAGAATATTTAGTAGAGCTAAACTAATGCAGTACCTTTATCCTTCATTTATATTTATATAATGCTTAATCAAAAGTTAACTAGTCTTTTAACATATATAAAAATAGGAAAAGATAAATAATATTTTTTAATAATTCTATTAAAAACTTGTATTTTTTAAAACAAATATATCTACACAAGTCCACGATTGAGAGTAATTTGCTTTGAAGCAGGAGTAAGATAATTTTTGTTTCATTAATCAAACAAGTTACTTATTAGGTAGAGAAAGCCAAATAGTATTGCTGATAAGCTTTACCTATAACGTCGTCAATTAGAATTTTAAACACTAACATAGTTATTCTAAAGATCATGTTTCTAAACAAGCAAACTATAAGGTTGTAAAAATATAAAATTAACATGACATTAGTTAAATGAATTAAATGTAAGAATTATTTTTTCTGTCACAGTAAAATATTATGTGCATAGTTGGATAGAGATAAAATTTGAATTATTTGCGTAAAATATTGAATTATATATAAACCGACTTGTTGTGAAGAGGTTTATCCATTTGTTGATGTGTTATTTTGTTTGACATATCATAGTCAAATAAATACCAAGATGCTGTTCATTGATGAATAAGTTGGTTCCTTTGCCCCCACAAATATGAGTCTTTAGATACGATGTTGACACAACTCTGGCAGCCTTGTGTAGGAAAAATGTTCCCAAATTAACTTACTAACTATAATATCTATCATCTTTAACTACCTCAATTATAGTGGATGATTCTTGTTTGAATAATCTATTGTGTTTGAATTTTGTTCACGTACTTTCAAATTAATTTTACGTTAGTAAAAAATAAATAAAGTCTGGTTAAGATTTTGATTGAATTTATTTTAGTTAATATTTATGTATAAATTTATATTGATTTATCCACATTCAAATATTAGTTAATATGAATTTTGTATTTAGTTGTAGATTGAGGAATATTCTTTTATAGATGAAAATATATATTATTTTCTAAAATAAAGTATAAAATATCAGTTAAAACATTCAATATATTATTATTGAGTAAAATTTATTAAAAAGAATACATTTATGAGTTTTATTTAATATTTCGGAAGTTCCAAAATTTATATTTTCAATATTTTTAAACTAAAAGTGTATTATTCTCAGTTGATTAATAATTCTTATTATTACTTTTAAAATAATTATTATATTTAAATATAAATTAGGTTAAATAACTATTTTGATCTCATTTTGATAAATTTTTTCAATTTATTTATTTAAAAATAGTTAATGTAGTTTCTTATGTTAAATTGATATTAAATAATTTTAGATAATTATACTAGCATAACTCAGCTTATTTGAAAATAGTCAATTTCAGATAATTATACACAGTTTTGTTTTAAAAGCAGAGCATGTTTGAAAAACACTCTTCAAATATGCACGAAATTAATAATTCCAACCAAAAAATATATGTCTAGTTTCATGCTCTTTCTGTTAGATTGTGTGTTTGAGTACCCTTTCAGAGGGGACAAATGAGACACATGATTTTTAAGAAGGTACAATTCAAAAGAAAAGAAAGAAAAGAAGTAACGTACAAGCTATCTTTAGTGAGATAATGGTGTACTTTATCTATATGGAACAAGAACAGAATGACTGCTGGAATATATTCCGAGATAATTGGAAAGTAAAGAAGACATTATGACTCTACGTTTTTTTTTTTTCAAGGGAAGAGATTATGATTAATATAAGTTTTCCAATACTTCTATCAATATAGTTTCTGTAAAATAAATATTTTTCAATAAAACACTTTTTTTAAGATCATAGATACAAGAACTTTTTAATGTATTTTTTTTCATGTATTTAAAATTAACATTTTAAAGAATCATTTTGGACACTAATTCTGTCCAAAAAAAAAAACAGGTCACTAAGAATTCTCTAAGGACTAATGATAAGTGATTTTCTCTTCAAACAGAGACTATGTGAAAAAGGTGTTTGAAAATTATTAAAGGACTATTGTGTTCCATATTTATAATTTCAAAATACTATTTGGTAATTTTTCTCCTTTTGTTTAGGTGGGGTTACTGCCTCAAAAGAAGAATTTGATTACAAGCCACATAAGAGGAAGTGGTAGTTTTTCTCTTTTTCAGCAACCAAATTAGGTTAATTAACTTTTTTTTTCCTTAATCAAAAGGCAATTCAGATATCCAAATATATAAAGGAAACTACATAATTCATAAGAGACCAAAAGCAGGTCTAATTCTCTATCCTATCAATCAAAAAAGCATATGCATATGAAGCCAAGTTGGGGAAACAATAACTTTAACGCTGTGTAAATTACATAGGTATAAATTGAAAGCTTACAAGTTCAAAAATAAAATGTACCTCTCTAATTTACAAGAAATAAACTGTGAAATCTACACCTAGGAACACTTTTGTCCTCTATTTGATACACTGATAATGGTGAAGAGTGAATATACGTTGATTCCTAAGTGTACATAGATTTGAAGCCTTCCGTAAGAGGAACCACCTTTGCGGACAGCCTGGACTGCAATTTTGATGCAGCTTGTCGAATATCCTGAGAAATTACAAAAAATGCATATTTTATTCACTGGTTTTTTTCTTCATGGAAACAAAAACTTAGATATAATTCCTTAAGAGGCTTTGGTGCTGGTGTCTAATCAGAAATGGCATTGTATTCAAGTAATATTTACTAACCTTTCATACATGTACACATTGTTGAGATAAAACTTTAATTATGATTGAAGAACACCATATAAAATACTCTAGGAGTGCATCTAAGTTTTGTTTGTCATTAAATTCATATTTAATGTGATGCAAGAGGGTATGCCCCTCCATGATGAAGGTCATGAAAATTCACAAATATTAGAGATTTGCATCTAATATGCAAATACGAGCACTTGAGGAATGTAACTTGCAAGTTAAAAAACTAAAAGGAAAAATATAGCATTACCTCTAACGAATATCTTGGTGAAAAATGAGTCAACAGAACTGCTTTGTTGCGAATCCACTGTGCATTTGCAATGATCTACATAAAGTGTCATAAGTTTACTGTTCAGGAATTCAACAATATATTATGAAGTAGAGAGGAAATTCTGAAATCAGTCAACCACCAGAAAAAGGTGTGAATTTGTCTGAGCAGATAAAGAATCTAGTTTATTTTTAATATTTTCAAATGGTACAAGATTGACTTATGAATCCAACATGGTATACAATTTGGTGCCAGAAAAGCTATGTACTTATTTTAACTATTCTGTAACATTGGGCTAAAAAAAGCTGCTGACAATACAACGATTGTGATATATATGACTATAACTATAGCTATACTAACATGAACACCAACTCAATCATAAGTGACAGCAAAATAAAAGAGAAAGGGCAAGCATGATAGCTGCAAAAGTTGGCCTTCTTGCATCTATGATTTGTCGAGCTAAGTTCAGAGTAGCCATGAAAGAAAGAAACATGTTACATACCTCAAATAAATGAGTATGACCATGTTGCCGAGCATGATCTATGCTGAATGAATCATCTAGGAAAGTTGCCTATTAAAAGAGTTTCAATAAGCAAAGCAAACAAAACAAAAAGATCAATTAGGATAGCAAAAAAGAAGAGCACACTACAAAGGAAGGTAACACCAATTTTTGAAAAGTTTTACTCCTAGTTTTTCAAGTAAGCGTATACCCAATGTCCATAAGTACCGATGAAATGAACTTAGATGACTCTGATAATTCTAGTAACACAACATAACAAAGAGGACGACAAACCTTTGATAAACAATAAAAAAATGTTTACACTTTAATATTTTTAATTGATCTTGTCACAGTTAAGTGTCAGAAAGAACCGAGAAGAAACAATAAACGATAAAGGGGAAGAAAGAAAAGAACAAAGTTCAAAATGAGATTAAATAAAAAATTATGATTTATAACTGACAAACAGGATTTTTTTCTTGTAGCCTCTCACCATTCTCGTATTCTGTCTTCAGTTTTGTTGTATAGGCAAGCAAAAATTATATAAAAATGAAGAGATTTCAATGAGAGAGAAAAGGATGGCAAGCAGAAAATCCTTATCTCTGCCCCTCATTCTTCCTTTATCCTTTAGGATAAAACAATAAAGAAAGACTATAAGAATCTGCAGGAAAAA
The DNA here is from genome assembly GCF_016808095.1 of Vigna angularis. NCBI lineage: Eukaryota > Viridiplantae > Streptophyta > Magnoliopsida > Fabales > Fabaceae > Vigna > Vigna angularis. The sequence goes on from NC_068976.1 coordinate 23,575,054, forward strand.
ACATGTGGAGAAAGCCAACAGGAAAATCACAACCAAAACACCTGAAATAATAAAGGCCTGCAATCTTTCCGTATAGCCATCAAGGAGAAAACCCCCCTTAATCATCATTTACCAATAAACTGAAAACCATAGAAATTATAATATCAGCCTTTTTCACTATCTGTTTTCATTCCTTCCGATTTCAATCTAACCAGGCACAAAACAAAAAGTCAACAAAAAATTCCCATGACAATACATCAAGTTGTAAATATGATCATCTTAAAGAATTAGTTAAGGAACAGTTAAGTCATTTATGAAACTTGGAAGGTTGTTTTTATGCTAAAACTTATTACATACACATTTTACACATTGTCCCATACTTGATTCCTGCAATGCTGTCAAAATCCCGAGTAAACTCGCAAACTTGAATGATCCTGTGAATAAAGAAACTACCACGAACTGATGCAAATGGCAGATTGTGCCAAGACCATGATGTTGGCGGAATATCAGGATTGTGCATCACGTCAATCCTTTCCATCTTGTGAAGCTAGGTTTGCCAACCCATATGTTGGCTAATACACAACCCAACCCGACCCAAAATCAAAGCCTAACACTCGTGTGACCCTTTTGTTCAGCTAGGGTTCCCAGCCACTCGTATATCAGAAACGGAGACTCAAGATGGTGCACACACCTCTTACAAGTTGACTTACGATATTCGAGTTACAATATTTTATCCCTCTTCGGATCATCTTACAAACCCCAAAGATTACTGAACCCTTTTTTCTATTCTCCATTTCTAAGAATTTCAAATGATCATACTATCAATTCTCAAAGTCCAGTGAACTAGGACACAAAATAATTGTACCAAGTTCCATTAAAAGAATGTACTATACCTCAGTTATGAGAATTTTGGCTCTCAATGCATCAGAGTTACATGGTTCAAGCATAAAATCTGGTGTTGTATCACCGGTGAAGGCCACCTCAGGAGATAATATAGTGTCTGTAATCTAGAAAGGAGAGTTCATTAAAGGTAAGGATCAAAGAAGATTAGATCCAAATTGAGCTCCAGCTATCACAAACCTCGGCACCAGCCTTCTTCAATTTCTCAATTTGTTTCCCATTCAAGTGTGCATACTGTTTCCTCAATTTTTTCCTGATTGAGTAGAATACATAGCCCTGCATAAAACAAGTACGTGTTTTCAGCAGATAAAGGTGTTGTGATACAAGACCGCAAGTCTTCACACAATTTCAAACTGAAATATCAAGAAACAGAAGACAATACTGTAGACAAAAACAAAAATGTGCTAAGCCAAAATCCGTTAATTTTTGTGCCAAAGTCTTTGTTCAACAATTTTAGTACACAGAACGAGTTAACTTCCAGCACTGATATAACATGCCCTTCAGTTAAAAGAAAATGGCTACAGAATGGTTGGTTGAAAGATACCTGGCTAGGTATAACATGTTGTGTTCTGAATGGTCGGACAACAAGGTTATTCCGTATCTCATATGTCTCCCCTGAAATGAAACTTTGCATATCATTTCCTTGAAGTTATCTCCTCATCATTAACAACAGACAAATGACACATACCCACATCCAAGGCAACCACTTCAGCATTCAATTCAACCTGGCCCATTGTTCTGTGAATATCAAGCAGCTTCTCAACATCCTCTTTGATGCAAGGAGGCACAAAGATAGTGGGAGGTTTTAAATTGAACAAACCACGGCTAGCTACATACATTGGCAGCCCTCCCTAAATCATTCAACATTATAGCACACTTATCCCAAATGTACAGTTAACATCCAAAGTACACGATACATAGAACAAATAAAACTTACAAAGAAACTACTAGGATGCAATCGCACATTTACAAAGAAACTTACAAATCACAAGCAGGACCCACAGGGATCAGTGAAAACGAAGAAAAAAAAGGCAATCTTTGTGTAAGTTGTTTTTAGAATGTGTTTGGTTTAGAAAAATTCCATTTTCCAGTGCATGTTGAACCCAAACCTCCTCTCACATTAGATGCACATTCAATGTGACTGAGAACTTATTCAAACACAGCCTGTATATGCCATCAACATTAGTCCTTGCCATCAACACATATAGGCCTAAGTTCTAACAGAGAAGACTTTAATTAAAAAAAATATCAGTTTTTACTTTATTTTCAATTTTCAAAAGTTTATATAAGAAACTATAAAAATAAGTTTTTTTTATTCTCTGTTTTCACAATCTCCTATATAAACTTAAAACAGAATAAAACTCATATTTTTTCATAACAAACAACCTTCTGGCCACGCTAATAAAGTATGAATTGGCCTTTCCATACAATCTATTAAGCTAACAGAGAGCATATGAAATTTATCCTTTCTCCCATAGAAAGTTATTGGTGACAAAAGTGGAGAGAACCTTACAATGTGGTCAAGATGAGCATGAGTAATGAAAAGGAAATTTTGATTAATAGCTCTACTAGGGCACCTCCCAATATCAAAAGTGCTCTTGAATTCAGGGATAATGATACATGTCTCTTGGCCTCCAACTGAAATACCCTCAATGGAATAACCTTCCAATTCCAGAACTTTCCGGTTCACCTGCGACCGGGCTATACGGTACTGCTCTTCGTGATCAATTTTTTTGCTGATTTCAGACAAATACCCCGACCCTTTCAGCACATTGATATGGCTTTGCGTTGAAACTTGGTGGTGCAGTGGCTTTGGAGGGAGAATGGGGTGGTGCAGTGGAAAGTGTTGAGGGGTCTTGAAGGCTAAGTTGCTAAGAGAAATATGCATTGTTGCTTATGAATTTGAACGGTGATGGATAGAAAGAGGGACTGAAAAAAGAGGGTTTAATCTGGGTTTTACAGACGTTGGTGGGTGTCTATATAAATCAACCACAGGGACATTGGTGATGGAATTCGAAGATAAGGTTAACTTGCTAAACACTGCCGTTTCGACTTTCAGGTTTTATTGCTATTTCTTTATCCAAAATTTGACAAAATGGATTCTAATACTTCTGTGGGTTGATATCATATTATAATTTCCTTGGGGAAACATGAGTCTCCACTTTTATTTTACTCATGATAATAAAAAAAACAGAGTGAAAAACTAATTATTATAATAAAGATCAAACTAAAAATTTATTAAAAAATAAAATTATGAAAGATGTGTCTATAAAAAAAAAACATATGTAAAAATAAATCAATTTTATTAATTTTTATAATTTTATTATCATTGTTTAATAGTAAAGTTAGGCCTGTCATATTTTGACAGTTTTTTAATTCGATTCTATTTTTACTTTTTTAATTAAAAATAGATTTCAGTGAGAATTAAGTAAATATGATTTGTGTTTTAAGCTCAAATGTTTTTACTAAATAAAAGCTAATAAAGAAGCATAACACGTTAAGTTTTTTCTATCATTGGAATACAAAACTGTTAAAATTCTTGAATCTAATGTCACAAGATAAAGAGAGTTACGAAAATCCATTGCTTTCACATAATTTTAAGACTGTGTTGTATTGATCCGTGTGAATTTATTGCAATAAACCTATTTTCTACTTTCATTTCCTAGCAATTAACAAAACAAACAAGATTGCACAGGTAGAAGTATAATCTTGATTTCTGGTTTGACATATTTACAATCCGCGAATATTAACAACACACTCTTCCTCTACTGAATGAAATAGGAGAAACGTTTGTTTGATTCTGTAAATGCTACATCACTGCAAACTGCAAGTCTTGAAGTTGACAAGATAATCTCTGCATTTTGTAAGATGAAGCCATGAATGATGGGCAAAGGTAACCCTTTATTTAGACGTGTATTGGCATGCGGCAAGAAGACAGTTTCAATGAGCGTCCACACAACTGGCTGCAGTAGGAAATCACATCACACCCTTTATCAATGAGGCGTTATAAAATTCAATTTTCAGTCAGTCACTGTTATGCGTCATATACAACATAAAGGCACCTGAATGAGGTACATCCGCAGGTTGCCAATTTTGCTCCATTTCAATGACATTTGAAAGTCATTCAATCTGATATCACCAACGAGGTTGTTTCCACTGATTTTGAGCGCACCTGTAGCTTGAATTACCTGTGGAAACAGGATGTAATATAGCAATAATGGTCATCCATGTAACGAATCAATATATTTATAAAAACAAACAAGGACCTCAGCAGCTGTTAGTCACAGGATTTGGTCATGAAGGGTGGCCCTGCTTAAATGCCATTATTAATGATGGTTAGAGGGAAAAGGAGAGAAAGGATTCTGAATAATTGGCATGTGATGAAAATATGACTACCCATTTGTTTTTAATAATTCTATAACTAGTATATATGCTGAATGCAGCTCCAATGAGATCACTAATATCATAAGATTCCCAAACATTGAGATTTCTAATATTCCAACATAGTTTACTACTCAATCTTGGCTTTAATTATTTTTAAACTGACTATTCTTTAATTATGTGTCACCTGTCCACCAGTGGTTGAATAGATACATAGTATCTGGCTAAAATATATTCCGTGCACAGATACACAAAAACATAGTACCTTATTAGTACTAATAAAGCTATCTAATATAAGACTTTAGTAATTCATTGATTAACAATCAGTTCCAAAATCACTACCAAGTTAAGCTGGTTCAATAGTTGGTTCTTTAAACTCAGCCTTTCTTGATGCTAGCGAGGTATAGGAAACAAAAATGTATGTATTTCTTACCAAATAGTCGTTATATTTGTAGTTGAATCAATAAAAAATATTGTTGTAGTTAAAGCAATCATTGATAGAAATCCTTTAAACTAGAATATTCATTAGTCTGACATACAGGGCAAACACTAATAGCTGCAGCCAAAAACATCCCAGCACTGTTGACTGACAAACCAATCCATTGGGCAGGAAGATTGATTAGCAAGATTCAAAGATAAATGACAGCACTATAACAAGGTTGCTATGGATTAGCTTCCTTTTATAGAAAATAAAAATTATAAAAGAGAACTGCTAAAAGTTGTACGATTGAGCTTTTAGAATAGAAAAATGACTCATCTAATAGCTTTCATTGTATGCTGAACTGATTTTAATACATAGCAGCCCATAGAACTTATCATGAAATAATATTTAGTAGCATCCAAGTAATATAGAATGGTGACGAATAAAAATACACAGATAAAATATGGCGATAAAGGTATTTAATTTAATGCTAATGATCTTACCAATGATATGCATGCCACCGGTATTACTTTGTCTTCTTCCAAAACATCAATTGTCATGTCTACAATTGTGATGGCACCTGCTTTCTGATTTGATATCTCCACAACTGGAGGAGAAGATAAAGATATATTGAAGTTCATGTCATGATTTGGGTATTTCTTGTATAGCTGGGGAATAATAAATCTCCATCCTGCAGTGTTCAATAGAGATTGATCTGGTATTTGGTCTACGATCCAGTGCATAAATTTTGCCTGAAGAGTGTAAGCAATTTCTTTGATGCCAATCCAATGATAAAAAAAGAAGAATATTTTAAGAAAATATGATTTAATATCACAACCAAACATCTAAACTTACATCATAATATAAGGCTGATGCGGAGTTAAAAACAGCCTCATCTAAAGTGATTCCTACCATTTTTGATGAATTTGTGCATAGAATTGGAAGTTTCAAGTTATTGTGGTAGAGGTCAAGAATTGGTACGGAAGGATTTCTTTCTATAAATAACCCATTGGTTTCAAATCCAACAGATGAATCACTTAATAAAACATCATTCACAAAAGTTACATTCAGAGAAGTGTGGTCATCAACTGGGACTTCCTTTGGAAGACTTTCCAAATATGAGTCTAGTCTAGAAATCCCTTTTGTAAGTTTCTTGGTGATGGCATTTTCAACTGCTGAACCAATTTTCTCTTCAAAGGCATCAACTACCCTGTTAGATAGGAAGAAAAATTAAAAGTCAAAAAACCATAAAATAAATTTTTGCCAGATAAAGTTGACAACGGAATATGTGTGAATAGAGGATGAAACTAAATATGCTGGAAAACTTCAAAAAGCAATATTTCATAAAACATTAACTACAACAACATACTGTGTATATTCACCATATTATTCCATAGGCTAGCTGGAAAAATTTGGAAACTAAAAAAGGAGATGGAGATGGAGTGGGGAATGTTCAGTGGGAAGAAATCACAATTGTGAATTTTCTATGCACAGTATTATGGCATTTAATTAGAGCATTTCCAGGTAGTAGTATTAGTAGATTGTGGTGCTAAGCACAATTTCGTATTCACTAAGTTGGTAGAAGAATTGAAACTCCCCATAATAGAAAACCCTCTTATTTTGTAAAAGTAGGGAATGGGTGTAAGCCATGATGCAAGGATGTACGCTGTGAATCACACTAGGAAGTATGCAAATCCACCAAAACTTCTTTCTATTTAGACTTGGTGAAGGTGATGTTGTGTTGGGTCTGAACTCATTAGAAGGTTTGGGCAAAATAAGAGTCATTTTGAAAACTTGACAGCGAAGATGAAGGTTGTTGGATAGGATGAAGTACTCATAGGATAACCTCTATTGACTAGGTCAGTAGCATCACTTATGTCTATGTAAATGTTTTACAAGACTAGGGACATAATTTTGAGATTGGTTTCCATTCCATAACTGAGCCTGCTGGAGGTAAAGAGGAGATTTCTAACAGTTGTTGCAGAGGTTCTACACTAATTTGAGGATCTTTATGAAGCATCATTAGGTTTGCTTCCTACTAGAATAGAAGCATTAGCATGATACTCACCTCAAAGAAGGAACCACCATTCCAAATATTAAACCATTTAATTATCCCCCGTTATCAAAAGTCAGAAATTTACTAGTTAAGGAAATGTATGGAACAGGTTTAGTCGAACATAATATTAACTCTTATCCAACTCGACTATGTTAGTTAAGAAAAAGGATGAAGGACCAAGATTTTGTATGGACTACAAGGCTTTGAATAAACTCAATACTCAGCAAGTTTCCGATCCTTGTTTCCCACCATGTTTTTCTTTCCTTATTCTTTTTTATTTTTTAATAAAATCTTCATGTAATGGCAGCAATGTCTGGCATGAGCTTATTTGGAAGTTTCAAATCCTTGTCATAGAGGTTTTGGGAGAGATCAGGTGCTTTCCAAATTGGATCTAAAGCCAGGTTAACATCAAATTAGAAAGTGGAAAAAGGATATTGAGAAGACCACCTTTCATACACAACACCTTTTGGACTCAAAGAAACCCCTCTTCTTTTGGTTCTTCACGAATGAAATTATCAAACCATTGTTGAGGAACTATACACCTGTTGTCTTCGATGACATTTTGGTTTGCAGACACAACATGAAGATACATGTCATTCATTTGTGGCAGGTTCAGCAAATATTGCAACAACATACTTTAAAGGTGAACAAGAAAAATTAGAGTCTTGGACGGCTTCTTTTGGAGTATTTGGGATACATAAGCTCTGGAAACAGAATTGCTACTGATCTGAAGATGTTGGAGGTCAAGTGGTTAGAGAGACATCCAAGGATAGAGGGGTTCCTTGGCATGACAGGACACTACACAATTTGCAGAAATTATGGCAAAATCGCCAAACAATTGGATTAGCATACAAAGAAAGATAGATTCCATGGAAAAAAGGAAGCACAAGAAGTGTTCGAGCATCTTAAAAATGTTATCATGGTAACACTGCCTACTTAGCAGTCCCCAACTTCACCAAACCTAATTACTGAGACAGATGCTTCAGAAAAAAAGGTTTAGGACCTGTTTTATTACAAGAGGGAAAACAATGAGCTTTCTTGGAGTACCTCTTTATCTGATAGGGCTAGACATTTTACACGGTTAGGTCAAGCCTCACATTGATTCAATATGCCTAGAATATGGCATACCTACTTGAGCACCAAAAAGCTAAGTACAGTATAGTAGATACTATACAATGGGGTTGGCCATTTTACCATGAGGTTTACTCTATCCCTAGTGTTATCTTTGTCCAGTGAGACTGCTTGGTATTGGTGGTGCTGCATACTAGTAGAGGGTGTAACTGGTAAGTACTAAAATATAACCTTATAACAAAGTGGTTGGTTATGGCTTTTCTAGATAAACAAATAATGTATAAGTGCTGACACGGGAAAACTTGTATATACTGAAATTATGGAACCCAAACATTAATTTGGAAAAAGTAAGGGGCAGTTTTTTGAGTAAATGTTTTCTGTTTCCATTTCTTATTTTCGCTATAATTACAAAATGCACCACATTTTGATTTAGTTTTCTGTTTTCAAAAAGAAGATGAAAATAAAAAATAAATATTTTAAAAGTAAACATGCACCAAGGCATCTACGCTTAAAAGAGGAAGGATAAGCAGCTAGCAGCACAAGTTCTATAGTGCTACAAAAGATATGTTCCTTTGAGGTAGAATCTAAAATGGATATTTCCATACCCTTGATAAAGCCAAGATGCACCTCCATCCAATTTTATTGAAATATCTTTAACATTAGACCCGCAGTCCTTGAGTTTCAGCTTCAAAGACCCTTCCTGATTCTCCAAACCCAATGTAAGTCCAACTTCCATGCTTTTAACCTTTCCAGCAGTAGCACTAATCAAATTCCTTTCTGATTACAGCCGTGAAGAACAGATAGAAACAGAAATAACAGTAAAAAATATATATCATTTTAAGTCCATGCAAACAAGAATAACCATATACCAATATAAGAATATAAACTTCTCATAAAATAAGTAAAGCAAGGGTACCACAGAAATTCCATACTGCATGCCGTTGCACAGTTTATAATTAAACAGGTTAACATTGCTGGATACCGAAACACGCAACAGAAAATGACAAAGCATCCTTCAAATCACAAGGCACACAGAAAATTAGTTATCAAGAATCCCATTTCCAACAAAACCCCTTTAAATTCCAAATAACGAGCAACAAGTGAACCAAAGAACTCCCTTCCGCCCCCCTTAGAGAGACTATGTTTCAAATAAGAGCTAACAACACAATTTTGGCACTTCAAACAACATAATTGCACATATATATGCATTTAATTGTCAACTAATCAGAAACCATCATAGATATATAACTTTCAATATAATTGTTACGAAAGCCAACAAACTTAACAGCACAATCTATAACTTTACGACAGCATTAATAACATTTAAAGTGCATTACAATTAAATTATCGCTATATATAAAGTTACAAACAAAAACAAAGGATCAATTTCTTACCTGAACTTCTGCTCTACCTCTGTCAGAGATCTCAACAGGCACAAGCCATGTGCTGTAAGAATAATACCAATTCATGCTCAAATCACAAGTAACCCCAGAAGCTGTAATGGAAATTCCAGTCTCCCCTGGCTTGACACTTGAGGAAGGAACATATATATGATAAATTGTGATGTTGGAGAGCACCATGTAAACATTACCCACAACTGGGATTTTCGAAGTCTTTTCAATATTCGGCAACTGAAGTGGGATAAGTGAGGAAATTGCCTTATTTACCAGCAACTCCTTCATAAAGTCAAGGCCGTTTTGGGTAATCGACAGGGATATAAAAGCTTCGTTTTTGGGATGAAATTGAGCATACCCATGATTCAAGGAAGAGGCTAGTAGAAGCAGAACAAGGAAAGGTGTCATTGTGATTCGTTTTCGAAAATTGGATTTGATCATCTGTTGCAAAGACAAAGATAACATTGAGAAAGTCGTACACGGAGAAATCTTCCAAGGACTCAGAACACACTGTTCATGGACTGAAAAGTCCGATTTGCCCATTCTGATTTGGAGTTCACCAAATTGAAAATAAAAAAATGCCGACAAATTCTAAAAGATATTATTTGTTTATTTACATAAAAAAAAAGTGTGGTATAATTTTCTAACCAAAAAGCTAATTTCCAAGAAACTGATTATGTTCAAAATAGTTTAGAATTATTCTGAGCATTTAATACATATTATTATGTTTAAGAATTCAATTAAAAATTATTAATTAAACTAAAATAATTCTATGATAATCTGATTCTCACGGTTCAAAATTTATATATATGACCAACATACTTCTTTTTAAGTCAAACTTGAGTTGTGCTGAACTTGTCTATAACCATCACGTTAATGGTGTTTTCAATATAGTCTGATGCTATGATATCATCACTTTGAATTATGATTATTATTTTTTAAACATTGGTTAGTTTCCTTATAAAACTAATTTTATTTGGTTCTTGATTTGCAAGAAGTATCTTCCATGTTTGTGACATAAACATAAAGGATTTGAATGTGATTAGCCTTTAATGTTTACTCTTTTTTCACCAGTACATTTGCCCTGCTATACTTAGGAAGTATACTTCATGAAAGGCTCCAAGAATATACAAGTGATAATCACTTGTTTCCATGCTCAAATATATATAAAGAAACTATTGACAAATTGATTAGCTATTGCTAAAGGGGCTACATTATCTAAGATTCATGATTAATTTTCTTCTAGAGGGTCAACGTTAGGGATTATCTTAGGTCTGGTATTTATAATCGATGCTGTCATTTTTTGCTTTCTGAGATCATCCCAACCTAATTTCATACACGTCAATCACGTGCCGTTTACTTTTGCCACGTGTGGGAAATGATGGAGACATTTTTGGAGGCTTTTTTAACCTAATCATGTGCTTAAGATATTCAGAATCTTTCTATTAAACCAACACACATTGGTTTCTACGAAACATATATGGTTGAATCTTAATAATGAGTATTTTCATGTCTCAGTTATAATAAAATAACAACTACTGTTCCGCAACTAATTGTGACTGCATTGATTTCTTACAACTAAATAATGGATGAAATTCTGGAAAACAATATCAATCAAAGCAACCATCTCAATCCTGCACTTGTCATTATGTACAATGTACACATAAGATTATGGAATCAAGAATCTACAAGAGAGTCCAACCACTACATCTCAATATAGTACCAGAAACATAATATCAGAGTTTATTTTATTACAAGTTACACATTAGAAGCTTTCGAGGAGCTTAATGTAATCTCTGTCCTGCTTCCCGCTTGCTTTTGTTTTGGCTTAACATCCTTGCTAGCATTTCCCCAACCATCTCTCTTGCTTACCTGTGAAAGCATTAAAAATCTATATTTTTAGGAGATGGTAAAGATACACAAGCAACATTCTCATGCATTCATATCATATCTTTGGTGATCATGACATTGTATTTAGAAAGGTTAATGAATCATTATTTTGTTTCTTGAAGTTGAAAGTCTAAAGTGCTGCTATATTAAACAAAATTTCAGTTTATTCATCTATATTTGTCAACTTATTTGTTTAGTGTCATTTTTATCTTTGTAAGGAAGGAATACAAATGAAAATTTCAGTTTATGCTTGGCTTGGATGGCATGAGAAATAATGAAAATTTCTGACCTTTGGCTGCTGCTCTTCATGGAATTGATAACTTGGCACTGTTTTCCGTCTTGAAACGGTTCTCCTAGCCTTGAAGTTGGTCTTTGCTGTGTGGGGTTTGAAGCTAACTTTTTCTTCTTCTGAATTGATTGAATAGTTATCAAAATGAAGGGGCACCTCATTTGATCCGCAGCTCTCCTTTTCTTCCCCAGCAGCATCTAAAAATCTTGTCATGATTGTGAATTTGTGATTACAATTAGAAGGTTCATATTGCTTCATGGCATGGCTTTCAACTGATGAAGTCTCTGGAAGGCGTGTTGCCATCCATCTCTCAAGCCAGCTCCAACTCATATTTGACTCCAAGCTGTTGTGTTTTGTTAATTTTCTCTTTGAACAGATTCTTAGCTGCAACAACCAGGATCAGTATTTTGCTGTCAGCCATGTTTGTCCTTTATCCACATTTGATTGTGTGCATTGTCAATGTAATAAGAACTCACTGATTGTACGACTTTTAAGTTAATTGTTGTAAAGTCAAACAAACTTATAATACAAGGTTGCTTGTAATTGAATGATAATGTTAAATACACCAGTGCATGTGCTATTTAGTCTTTAGTGTTTACCTGTTGTGAGAAAGCATATGCCAGTGCTCTTTCTCTTCTGGTTGATGCCTCCATTCTACTCTGCATCCTCATTTTTGAAACATAACTACTTACAGTGCTGTCATCCCAGTCTTCCTGAAAATGCCTTGTGTTATTTTGCAGCATAACAGAATTTTTATTGGTTTCAAATTATGGCCAATTCAACGGGTCCCAAGTAAATTTAACACTCTTAGAAATGTTCCAACTATGTGTCATGTATGTAAAATGAACCAACCTTGCTTGCTTTAGCTGCAGCTCAAATTAACATAAAGGATGATTTATCATGTTAACATGTCATCTTCGTTATTCCCTTTTATCAAGTTTTTGTTTTTGTTTTCTTTTCTGTAGAAGAAAAAATAAAGGATATGATATTATATTAGCCTCTCTTTTTGTTAGTCATCTGCAGTTTATAATATGCGGGAAAGATGTCTTAAAATGCTAATTTTCTCTAATTTCTTTGTCCTTTTCTTCTGAATTCATTCTCATGAGCATCTTAGTTTTCATTTTCTCTTTTAACCAAAACCAGGGAGGCTAGTTGACAACGCATCATTAGCTTGTGTTATACCTTTTGCTTTATTACTTGAGTTCTGGTCCTGCGCTGAATTCGGTGGCAAAGGCCTTTTTCTTCTCCTTCAACCGAGAAAACTTCAATGGAGTTTGCAGTTTGGACTTCAACTGATGTGCCCAAGGACTTTCTATCAGGACTTTCTGTTACTAAATTGAACTCCTCTTTTCCTGTTTCTGATCTGATTTCTCCATTTTGACGCCTCAACTGCAATGCATCATACTACTGATGTCAACATTATATGCTATGATCAATGCATAAACAAAGGATTGATCATGTGAATTTCTTCACAAACAACTGCTAAGGATATTTCCTTCAGTACAATTTTTGCATAGACAAAGATATTCTCTGTGTGAATAAGAAGATTGATGTAAATAAACTTTGGTGAGTTTACCAGGAAGCCTCTAAATGCTGATTGAATAAGAATTGCTGCTTCTTCCTCAGTCAATGATTTGGAGTCTGAATTTGGCCTTTTCTGTGTTACATTCTCCACAGTTTCTTCACTATCGGTGTCTCCTTTATCATTCAAGTCTTCCAAAATGGACTGGGAAACCGTGACTTCAGTGCTCTTAACTGAAGCTGAATCATTCTCTGCAAGGACTGAATTGAACTCATCGCCACACAAGTACGACCTAACAGATAACCATCTTCTATTTTCAGCACTACTGCGTTTCACCTGCTGGCATGTCATAATTCAAAGCTGGTTAATGAAATAAACAGTGGACATTACTGTGACACCAAGACCAATGAATGATAACAACACTATTGGAATGTAAACTGAGCTAAAAGAATTGTGGTACCATGTTTTTTCTACTATGCATATAAAGTAAAATTAAAACAAGTAGTAAATAGAGAAGAAAGAAGCTAAAGAATGGAGCTTTGAGATACCCACTTTGGTTTCATGCGACCCATCAGAACGATTTTTGGAGAAGACACCTCTTACCAATTCCCCAGTGAACCCCATTTGAGTTTTCGAATTTCACAAGTGAAATGTGGTTCACTGATATTAATATGGCAATGCAGAAAGGTGGAGTAGGGTGCATTATTAGGATGGGATAAAGTATAATAAGGAAAGTGACACATTCTTACTTGATGAAGAATATTAAGCATTAAATATGAATAAAGTTGGGTTATTTTAAAGGTTACAGGAAACTGGTAGCTTTAATATGTAGGGAGAGATCACATGTTAACCAGAAATAGGTTGATGATGATGATCTGTGTGCAGAGATTGCAGAGCTGTAAGGGTACCTTATAAGTGAGAAAATAATAGAAGGTGGAAAAGTTAAAGAAGGATAAAAGGGTATGGAGTTGAGTGCATGTTTTTATTGCTTTTGTATATACTTTTGGCACATGGCTTGCAGATGGTAGGCTTTTATAAAGCTTACTTGTTACTGGGGTAATGTCTATTATTCCTTTCTGGTTACTACTTCTTCTGTCCTTAGCCTCCTATTTATATTTTTCTTTTTATTTTCCTTTTCTTACTTTAGTTTTATGCCAGTGCCTTTGGGAACAGGTTAGGAAGCCTAATGATTTTTTTTTCCATCGATTCTTCACTGTCAAATTTGTAGTGCTTTGGCACGTGTGCTATGTTTCTTTGTTTTGGATGGTTTAAAAATGTAAATCTCATTCTATGAATTAGTTTTATAAAAGTGAAATAAATTTAAAATTTATTTATGACGAAGGAGAAAACTGTAAAATGATAGTCACTCATATTTTATTTGGCTAATAACTGATATTTTGTTTAGTAATTTTTTTTTTCTTTTTAAGTTTATTGAGAAAGAAAATTTATTTAAAAGATACCACATTAGATTTGAATTCAGTCATATAAAAAATTGATATTATTTTTAATTCAAAATCATAAAACAGTTAATGAGTCTTTATCTTATATTATATGATCTTTACTTTTTTTTTTATTTTTATCTAATATGAAATTTATTGAATTTTCATATAAATCTTGAATATGATATTTTAATTAAAGATTTGAGATTCAGTAACATTCAAACCACCAACAAATGTTAGTGTAAGAGGTTATGCATGGCTGGAAGAAAAAAATGTTTAGTGAAAATCAAGGAAAGTAGTTAAAGAGTAGGCATCATATGTGCATGGTAATTAGAGAATCATGGATTGCTCAATAAAAAGGAAAAGGGTACTTAGAAAACCCTACTTTTCCTTCTCTTACTCTACCAAAAATAGATATAATTTCTTTGGTGGAGCTTTTTTGAAATTGTGAGAATTTAAATAATAAATATTTAAAAGATGATTAAATGTTTATGCCTTTTTATTATAATTATGAAATATTTTATTAATATTTATAGTTTTTATTATGATAATAAATAAATTTACTTTACTTTTTTTAGTTTATTTAAACAATATCTTTTTTTTTCCTTTTTTTACTTCCTACTTTTCATAATCTAATACAACTCAGGATTATTAGATTTGATTGTTTAAATAAATGAAGTGTTGCTTCCCCTGATGTGTTATCACTTTCTTTCGTGTGTTCTGTTGTCCAATATTTTACTTTTACTAGATAATAGTAAAACAATACAACAATATTTTTATAATGAAATATGTAAAGAATCGTTTAAAAAAAAAAAAAAAAAAAAAAAATAGAAGACAAGGGAGGAAGCAACGAGCGCTGCCACAAGGGACAGCAAACGTTGCTTCCCCTTAAAAACAAAAGAAAGAAAAACAAGAAAGGAAAGAGAAGAAGAAGGGGAGAGAAGGGGAGGCAACTGGGAGAATAAAGAGTAGGGTCGGGATTCAGTTTTGGGAAGGGGATTCCTTGCTGCAAAACTGAGAGAAAGGTGAGGTGAGCTGCTGTTGAAGCTGCAAGGAGACTTTGGTGGTGCATTTGGAAGAGTTGAAGAGTTGCTGGAAGTTCTGGGAGAGAAGAAGAGGAGAAATTTTGGGAGTTGGAAGTGATTCAAGGAGATCTTCAAGAGGTAAGGGGAGCTAGATCTTTTGTTTAATTGTTGTAATAGATTGTATTTGATGCAAATATGAGGATTTAGAGATGAAATTGGAGTTACTGGGTTTCTGGAAAACCAGATGTGATTCTGCAGAATTCTGCAGAAACACGTTCGTCCAAAAATGGGGTTCGACCATTTAGGGGTCGGCCAAATTATGAACGTTCGGTATTTTTCTGAACGTTCGCACCAAATTCAGAACGTTCGGTTTTTGTTCTGAACGTTCGTCCTCGTAGCTCGGTTTGCGCGTTCGTCCGAGTGTTCAGCGTTCGTCTTCGGCCTGTTGCTGAACGTTCGTCCAAAGAAGTGTTCGGCTTAAGCGTTCGTCCAAAGTGTTCCGTTTGAGCGTTCGGTTTGTAGGAGTTAGTTAGCGTTCGTCCTTGTTGAGTTTTAATGATATTAGGGTTCGGTCTTAGTAGATTTTGTTTCTGTATGTGTAAATAGTCAGCGTTCGGTCTTATTCTGTTGAGCATTCGGTTGTAGTTTAAATTCTCATTTTGAGCGTTCGGTCTTGGTTTCAATCTGATTGTGAGCGTTCGGTCTTAATTCGATTTCCAATCTTAAACGTTCGTCCATATGGTGTTCGGCCTTGATATTTAAGCGCTAGGTCAAATAGTGTTTAATTCAATAGGGTATTCAATGGTTTAGTGTTCGACCCTGTAGCGTTTAATCTCATAGCGTTCGGCCCAAGTACTAGATCTCAGCGTTCGGTCTAAGTTCTCTATTTCAGTGTTCGATCTTAAGTAGTATTCTTAAGATTTAATCTTGAACGTTCGGTTTTGATGTATTAGTGTGCGTTCGGTTTTAAATTCAGAATCCTTAATTTAGATCTGGAACGTTCGGTTGTAAATTGATATTCGTAAGGTTGGATCATGAACGTTCGGTCTTAGTGTACTAGAAATTGTAGCGTTCGTTCTTTTAGGATTCGGATTTAGCGTTCGTCCAATATGGTGTTCGATAAAATAGCGTTCGGCCTAAGTACTCGATCCCAGCGTTCGGCCTAAGTATCAATCTTAGCGTTCGTTCTTAAAGTGCTTTCGGTGAAATAGCGTTCGGCCTAAGTATCAATCTTAGCGTTCGTTCTTAAAGTGCTTTCGGTGAAATAGCGTTCGTCCTAAGTATCAATCTTAGCGTTCGTTCTTAAAGTGCTTTCGGTGAAATAGCGTTCGTCCTAAGTATCAATCTTAGCGTTCGTTCTTAAAGTGCTTTCGGTGAAATAGCGTTCGTCCTAAGTATCAATCCCAGCGTTCGACCTAATGGTGTGATCAGTGAAATAGCGTTCGGCCTGTTAGTAAATAGCGTTCGGCCTGATAGTATAGGGTTTGATATCGTCCGTCCAAATAGCGTTCGGCCTATTGATTGGTTATTAGCGTTCGTCCGATGTTTGGCAATTAGCGTTCGTCCGTGGTGTTCACTTAATAGCGTTCGTCCTGGGTGGTGAATAGTGCTCGTCCAAATAGTATTTTACAAATAAGTTGGATTCCAAGTTCCTTTGCTCTTGGGTTGAATTATGTGTACCAAAGGGTTGGAATATTGTCTGTGACGTGATTTATTTGAAAATATGTGAATGTATGAAATATGTTGGATTTGTTGTGATAATATGGTGGTATCTGAATATTCATAATTGTGGTTAAGTTTCAAAGTAACAATATGATTCATGGACGTAATTCCATGATCTTCAAGGAGAGGATACATGGTGGTGTTTTGGGGGGTTGTATAGAATGATTACATGGTAGCTCAGTTTTGGGGGTCATCCTGAAGCTCCAATGGTCTTTCTTCTCATATAGAGAGGATTGAACCATGTGGTGAGGAGTAGCAGGAGGTCCTAGTCTTGGGTGCTTCCACATGACCCAAGGTGAGTGATAACGGATTAACCTCGTGATTGTGGCCGGGCGGGAGTGCCCAAAGTTTCACCAGGCGGTAGTGCCAGAGCGGTAGTGCTCAAGTTCCATAAAACCACTACGAGTGCAAGACCCGCCATAGCTCGGTAATCATTCTAGTCCGGACGAGTCGGTCTATAAAGGAACAAGTCGGGTATAAAGTAACAAGTCTTGAGATGTCAGTTTAACATGTTTAGATGAATGTTTACATGTCATGGGAGTGTGTGAAATATAAATCTATGAATGATTGCATGAATTAACTGTGTTGTATGTATAACATGCTTTTATATCTAGCTCACCCTTGCATTGTTTTGTGTTGTGTGCTGTTTGGGTATGTTTCTTTGGCGATGATCATCCACTTGGATGGGAGCAGATGGTGGAGAGGAAACTTTGGGAGCAGCTCTTGAAGGAGACGGCAGTGCTGCAGCGTAGAGTTACTAGTTTTTATTTCGTGAACTCGATTAATTACATTTGGTGTAATTTAAGTTTTAAATTTTCCGTAATTTCCATGGGAGATTCCAATAATCGTATTGTCAATTCCGCACTATTTATTAAGGATGACTGTAATCCTTAATTACTCTTGACTGCTTTCCTGTATTATGCATGATGACGTCCTTATTATATATGCATGATGTATATATTTGGGACGTTACATTTATGGTATCAGAGCAGTTCGTCCTTAGGATGACCTTTGTGTTGTGGGTTTGCCGTGTCTTCTCTGTGAAGACTTAAGTGTAGATGGTATGATTTACCATTTCTTTCAAGTCTATATAGTAAAGTGTGTATCTAACTAGAAGTTTTAAGAACAGAAAACGTCTTAATAAGAGTAATGAGGGTGCACACTCATGACTTTTACCATAGATGGTTTTCCTTTCTTAAATCTGAAGGTTTGAGGTAAGAATGAGTTAGAGTTTTAGTGTTGTTTCCTGTAGAAATTCCTGTCTTGCTCTTGCTTTTGTGGTAGTGTATTATGCTCGATAGTAGTAGAGGAATGCATATTCAAGGGCAACTTGAGTCGTATACCTTTATTGGATTTGGTTTAAGCCTTTGAGACGAGTTCTTGTCTCGAAGATAGGAGTTAGAAGACTAAAAGTTAAGCTTCGGAGGACGAGTGAAGATATTGGAGTTTAGAAGTAATGTTATGGGTGAAGAAAATTTCAAGAAAACAAAGTCAGAAGATCTTATATCGTACGTTCGCAAGAAGTTCAGAGATTAGATTTAGAGAAGCTTTGGATAAGCATGGTTATAACAAGGTTTGAGAAATGAGTTGGGTTTAGTATATCAGTGACGTCAGCAGTCAGAAGAAAGGGAAGTGTGGGTGAGAAAGGAAGTCACGTTGTTTGACTCGGGAGCGACACATTCTTTTGTGTCTAAGGCTTGTGTGGAGAGGCTTGGTTTAGTTATCAGAGAGCTTCCGTGTGATCTGGTGGTGTCTGCACCAGCAGGTGGGTTAGTTAGAACATCTAATGTGTGCTCCAGATGTTCTATCAAGGTAGAGGGGCGCAGGTTCAGAGTGAACCTTATTTGCTTACCTCTATAGGGGCTAGAGGTAATTCTGGGAATGGATTGATTAGCAGCCAATCGTATTCTTTTAGATTGTTGTGGTAAGAAGCTCATATTTTCCAAAGAAGATGAAGACTTGTCGTTATCACTCGGCGCATCGAAGCAAGACATCTTCGAGGGTGCCAGTTGTTTCCTAATCATGTTCCATAAGGATGGGACTTCCAATGTAAACTTTTCAGCTCTTGTGAACCAGAGTGTAGACCTTCTGGTTGTGAATGACTTCATGGATGTTTTCCCTGAAGAAGTTCCTGGTTTACCTCCTCCGCGAGAAGTGGAGTTCTCTATTGATCTGGTCGCGGGAGCAGGACCAGTATCCATGGCTCCTTATCGGATGGCTCCAGCTGAGCTGGCTGAGTTGAAGAAGCAGATTGAAGAGTTGTTAGAGAAACAGTTTATCCGGCCAAGTGCTTCGCCGTGGGGTGCGCCAGTGTTGCTAGTAAAGAAGAAGGATGGTAGCTCAAGGTTGTGCGTTAACTATCGACAGCTGAATAAGTTGACGATCAAGAACCAGTATCCATTGCCGAGGATCGATGATCTGATGGATCAATTGCACGGAGCTACGGTATTCTCCAAGATTAATTTGAGGTCGGGTTACCATCAAATTTTAGTGAAAGCCGATGATGTGCAGAAGACGACATTCAGGTCCAGGTATGGCCACTATGAGTATGTAGTTATGCCTTTTGGTGTGACTAATGCTCCAGCCATCTTCATGGACTATATGAATCGAATTTTTAGACCCTTCTTGGACAAGTTTGTGGTGGTGTTTATAGATGACATACTTGTCTATTCTAAAACTCAAAAAGAACATGAAGATCACCTTAGGGCAGTACTTGAAGTGCTGAGAGAAAGAAGATTGTATGCCAAGTTGTCCAAGTGTGAGTGTTGGATGAAAGAAGTTCCTTTTCTTGGGCATGTGATTTCAGCTGGAGGAATTGCTGTTGATCCCACTAAGGTGCAAGCAGTACTTCGGTGGGAGAGACCTAAGACTGTTACAGAAGTCAGGAGCTTTGTGGGTCTAGCGGGCTACTATCGGCGTTTTATTGAAAGCTTTTCACGGATTTTGGCGCCGTTGACACAACTGACTAGGAAGGATCAATCTTTTGTTTGGACAGACCATTGTGAGACTAGCTTCCAAAGAGCTAAAGAAAATATTGACTAGTGCACCAGTTTTGGTTATCCCTAGCACGAGTAAACTTTTTGAGATTTTCTGTGATGCCTCTCATCAGGGATTAGGGTGTGTACTGATGCAGGAGAAGAAAGGTTTTAGAACAGATGATAAAGGGTGGTTGTAGTATAAGTTGCTAAAGAGAGTATCGAGAATGATCAGAGAAGTTTGGGTTGGTTGAGATGTTTAGAGTTATGAAGTTGCATGTTGTGATAAAGTTAAATTTTCTTTGGGTATGATTTTATGGTGATGTTTAGTGTTCGGCTGAGTTTGATCAAGAGAGAAGTGGATATTGAATGATGGAATGCAGAAGGCAGTAAGTTAGTAAGTTCAGATCAGGTCAAAGGATTGGTATTATTGATTAAGAGTATCTTGAGGTCTAGAGGATTAAAGATAGGGTTTGTATTTTGACGACTCCGAGTTGAAGAGGACAATCTTTGAAGAAGAAGGTTTTAAGTTAATTTGGACGGGATGAGTACAAGAAGAAGTATGAGTGATGTGGCGTTTGTGGAGTTAATCTAAGAGCTCAAGTTTGAAGTTTATATGGAGTGGTTCCTTGACAAGGAAGGAGAACGAAGGTGGTGCATCAAGTGTAGTTGAGCGAAAGATCGAAGCAAGTGTTATGAGAATTCAAGATGTCTGCAAATTGTAAATGAAGAAGAGATGATGTTGTTCTTTCGTAAGTTTGAGGTGTGATTCAAGGGAAGGGTTTTGATTGGTTTTCTGCAACAAGTATGGGATTTTAGGACTTGAAGAAGTGGAATTCACTTTGTAGTGGGGTCTTAGGCAACATCCGCGTCCGGAATTTTTGGGTAGTTCCTGTTGAAGTCGTGTAGTGTAAGAGGAAGATGGAGGTTGAGTTAGAGCAATGATATTTGGACTCAATATAATCATAAGGAGAACTACAAGGTTGAGGAATCGCAAAAGAGAAATAGAGGACATGTTGGCATAGTTTAGTATAAGTCTTGACAATCTGGAGTGATTTTAGGCATGGTCATTTTGTGGAGTAGAAAGCAGTGTTGAGGAAATGGAATGACAAGGCTATTATGCAAAGGGAGAGTTCTTAGAGTTTTTGGAAAGGCCATAAAAGTTCTGAGAAAGATTCTTCGAGGGTGATCTTTTGCTGGTTACAGTTGGCATGAAGGAAGTGTCATTTTAAGTAAATTTGTGAGTAAGGAAGTATGAGGAGCAGAGTAGCTCAGCAGATGATGCTGAGCATGTCATTGTCAGTAATAGGTATGCATGAAGAACTTTCAAAATTGTGGATTAGTAGTTTGTGAGGGACGAATTCTTTGAAACAATATTGGTGTTGTCATATGAGCATGAGTTAGGAGTGTTTTGTAATCTTCAGGAGTCAGAAGTGAGTTTAGGTGTGAAAGAAACATGTATCAGGCAAGGAAGATAAGTGAGCCTTCGGTTGCAAGCTGCATGATCAACTTTAAAGAGAAAAGTATTAATGGCTTTGGAATGGGAAGAGTGGGTCAATGGGCGAAGGAGACTATTTGAGCTGTGGTTTTGAGTTATAGTGGCAATCTAGAGGTAAGATTATGTTAACAGATGGTTTGAACAAAGAGAAAATTTTTCAACTTGTTTCAATAAGCCAAATTTTCGAGGACGAAAATTTTTGTTGTTGGGGAGAATGTAAAGAATCGTTTAAAAAAAAAAAAAAAAAAAAAATAGAAGACAAGGGAGGAAGCAACGAGCGCTGCCACAAGGGACAGCAAACGTTGCTTCCCCTTAAAAACAAAAGAAAGAAAAACAAGAAAGGAAAGAGAAGAAGAAGGGGAGAGAAGGGGAGGCAACTGGGAGAATAAAGAGTAGGGTCGGGATTCAGTTTTGGGAAGGGGATTCCTTGCTGAAAAACTGAGAGAAAGGTGAGGTGAGCTGCTGTTGAAGCTGCAAGGAGACTTTGGTGGTGCATTTGGAAGAGTTGAAGAGTTGCTGGAAGTTCTGGGAGAGAAGAAGAGGAGAAATTTTGGGAGTTGGAAGTGATTCAAGGAGATCTTCAAGAGGTAAGGGGAGCTAGATCTTTTGTTTAATTGTTGTAATAGATTGTATTTGATGCAAATATGAGGATTTAGAGATGAAATTGGAGTTACTGGGTTTCTGGAAAACCAGATGTGATTCTGCAGAATTCTGCAGAAACACGTTCGTCCAAAAATGGGGTTCGACCATTTAGGGGTCGGCCAAATTATGAACGTTCGGTATTTTTCTGAACGTTCGCACCAAATTCAGAACGTTCGGTTTTTGTTCTGAACGTTCGTCCTCGTAGCTCGGTTTGCGCGTTCGTCCGAGTGTTCAGCGTTCGTCTTCGGCCTGTTGCTGAACGTTCGTCCAAAGAAGTGTTCGGCTTAAGCGTTCGTCCAAAGTGTTCCGTTTGAGCGTTCGGTTTGTAGGAGTTAGTTAGCGTTCGTCCTTGTTGAGTTTTAATGATATTAGGGTTCGGTCTTAGTAGATTTTGTTTCTGTATGTGTAAATAGTCAGCGTTCGGTCTTATTCTGTTGAGCATTCGGTTGTAGTTTAAATTCTCATTTTGAGCGTTCGGTCTTGGTTTCAATCTGATTGTGAGCGTTCGGTCTTAATTCGATTTCCAATCTTAAACGTTCGTCCATATGGTGTTCGGCCTTGATATTTAAGCGCTAGGTCAAATAGTGTTTAATTCAATAGGGTATTCAATGGTTTAGTGTTCGACCCTGTAGCGTTTAATCTCATAGCGTTCGGCCCAAGTACTAGATCTCAGCGTTCGGTCTAAGTTCTCTATTTCAGTGTTCGATCTTAAGTAGTATTCTTAAGATTTAATCTTGAACGTTCGGTTTTGATGTATTAGTGTGCGTTCGGTTTTAAATTCAGAATCCTTAATTTAGATCTGGAACGTTCGGTTGTAAATTGATATTCGTAAGGTTGGATCATGAACGTTCGGTCTTAGTGTACTAGAAATTGTAGCGTTCGTTCTTTTAGGATTCGGATTTAGCGTTCGTCCAATATGGTGTTCGATAAAATAGCGTTCGGCCTAAGTACTCGATCCCAGCGTTCGGCCTAAGTATCAATCTTAGCGTTCGTTCTTAAAGTGCTTTCGGTGAAATAGCGTTCGGCCTAAGTATCAATCTTAGCGTTCGTTCTTAAAGTGCTTTCGGTGAAATAGCGTTCGTCCTAAGTATCAATCTTAGCGTTCGTTCTTAAAGTGCTTTCGGTGAAATAGCGTTCGTCCTAAGTATCAATCTTAGCGTTCGTTCTTAAAGTGCTTTCGGTGAAATAGCGTTCGTCCTAAGTATCAATCCCAGCGTTCGACCTAATGGTGTGATCAGTGAAATAGCGTTCGGCCTGATAGTATAGGGTTTGATATCGTCCGTCCAAATAGCGTTCGACCTATTGATTGGTTATTAGCGTTCGTCCGATGTTTGGCAATTAGCGTTCGTCCGTGGTGTTCACTTAATAGCGTTCGTCCTGGGTGGTGAATAGTGCTCGTCCAAATAGTATTTTACAAATAAGTTGGATTCCAAGTTCCTTTGCTCTTGGGTTGAATTATGTGTACCAAAGGGTTGGAATATTGTCTGTGACGTGATTTATTTGAAAATATGTGAATGTATGAAATATGTTGGATTTGTTGTGATAATATGGTGGTATCTGAATATTCATAATTGTGGTTAAGTTTCAAAGTAACAATATGATTCATGGACGTAATTCCATGATCTTCAAGGAGAGGATACATGGTGGTGTTTTGGGGGGTTGTATAGAATGATTACATGGTAGCTCAGTTTTGGGGGTCATCCTGAAGCTCCAATGGTCTTTCTTCTCATATAGAGAGGATTGAACCATGTGGTGAGGAGTAGCAGGAGGTCCTAGTCTTGGGTGCTTCCACATGACCCAAGGTGAGTGATAACGGATTAACCTCGTGATTGTGGCCGGGCGGGAGTGCCCAAAGTTTCACCAGGCGGTAGTGCCAGAGCGGTAGTGCTCAAGTTCCATAAAACCACTACGAGTGCAAGACCCGCCATAGCTCGGTAATCATTCTAGTCCGGACGAGTCGGTCTATAAAGGAACAAGTCGGGTATAAAGTAACAAGTCTTGAGATGTCAGTTTAACATGTTTAGATGAATGTTTACATGTCATGGGAGTGTGTGAAATATAAATCTATGAATGATTGCATGAATTAACTGTGTTGTATGTATAACATGCTTTTATATCTAGCTCACCCTTGCATTGTTTTGTGTTGTGTGCTGTTTGGGTATGTTTCTTTGGCGATGATCATCCACTTGGATGGGAGCAGATGGTGGAGAGGAAACTTTGGGAGCAGCTCTTGAAGGAGACGGCAGTGCTGCAGCGTAGAGTTACTAGTTTTTATTTCGTGAACTCGATTAATTACATTTGGTGTAATTTAAGTTTTAAATTTTCCGTAATTTCCATGGGAGATTCCAATAATCGTATTGTCAATTCCGCACTATTTATTAAGGATGACTGTAATCCTTAATTACTCTTGACTGCTTTCCTGTATTATGCATGATGACGTCCTTATTATATATGCATGATGTATATATTTGGGACGTTACATTTATGGTATCAGAGCAGTTCGTCCTTAGGATGACCTTTGTGTTGTGGGTTTGCCGTGTCTTCTCTGTGAAGACTTAAGTGTAGATGGTATGATTTACCATTTCTTTCAAGTCTATATAGTAAAGTGTGTATCTAACTAGAAGTTTTAAGAACAGAAAACGTCTTAATAAGAGTAATGAGGGTGCACACTCATGACTTTTACCATAGATGGTTTTCCTTTCTTAAATCTGAAGGTTTGAGGTAAGAATGAGTTAGAGTTTTAGTGTTGTTTCCTGTAGAAATTCCTGTCTTGCTCTTGCTTTTGTGGTAGTGTATTATGCTCGATAGTAGTAGAGGAATGCATATTCAAGGGCAACTTGAGTCGTATACCTTTATTGGATTTGGTTTAAGCCTTTGAGACGAGTTCTTGTCTCGAAGATAGGAGTTAGAAGACTAAAAGTTAAGCTTCGGAGGACGAGTGAAGATATTGGAGTTTAGAAGTAATGTTATGGGTGAAGAAAATTTCAAGAAAACAAAGTCAGAAGATCTTATATCGTACGTTCGCAAGAAGTTCAGAGATTAGATTTAGAGAAGCTTTGGATAAGCATGGTTATAACAAGGTTTGAGAAATGAGTTGGGTTTAGTATATCAGTGACGTCAGCAGTCAGAAGAAAGGGAAGTGTGGGTGAGAAAGGAAGTCACGTTGTTTGACTCGGGAGCGACACATTCTTTTGTGTCTAAGGCTTGTGTGGAGAGGCTTGGTTTAGTTATCAGAGAGCTTCCGTGTGATCTGGTGGTGTCTGCACCAGCAGGTGGGTTAGTTAGAACATCTAATGTGTGCTCCAGATGTTCTATCAAGGTAGAGGGGCGCAGGTTCAGAGTGAACCTTATTTGCTTACCTCTATAGGGGCTAGAGGTAATTCTGGGAATGGATTGATTAGCAGCCAATCGTATTCTTTTAGATTGTTGTGGTAAGAAGCTCATATTTTCCAAAGAAGATGAAGACTTGTCGTTATCACTCGGCGCATCGAAGCAAGACATCTTCGAGGGTGCCAGTTGTTTCCTAATCATGTTCCATAAGGATGGGACTTCCAATGTAAACTTTTCAGCTCTTGTGAACCAGAGTGTAGACCTTCTGGTTGTGAATGACTTCATGGATGTTTTCCCTGAAGAAGTTCCTGGTTTACCTCCTCCGCGAGAAGTGGAGTTCTCTATTGATCTGGTCGCGGGAGCAGGACCAGTATCCATGGCTCCTTATCGGATGGCTCCAGCTGAGCTGGCTGAGTTGAAGAAGCAGATTGAAGAGTTGTTAGAGAAACAGTTTATCCGGCCAAGTGCTTCGCCGTGGGGTGCGCCAGTGTTGCTAGTAAAGAAGAAGGATGGTAGCTCAAGGTTGTGCGTTAACTATCGACAGCTGAATAAGTTGACGATCAAGAACCAGTATCCATTGCCGAGGATCGATGATCTGATGGATCAATTGCACGGAGCTACGGTATTCTCCAAGATTAATTTGAGGTCGGGTTACCATCAAATTTTAGTGAAAGCCGATGATGTGCAGAAGACGACATTCAGGTCCAGGTATGGCCACTATGAGTATGTAGTTATGCCTTTTGGTGTGACTAATGCTCCAGCCATCTTCATGGACTATATGAATCGAATTTTTAGACCCTTCTTGGACAAGTTTGTGGTGGTGTTTATAGATGACATACTTGTCTATTCTAAAACTCAAAAAGAACATGAAGATCACCTTAGGGCAGTACTTGAAGTGCTGAGAGAAAGAAGATTGTATGCCAAGTTGTCCAAGTGTGAGTGTTGGATGAAAGAAGTTCCTTTTCTTGGGCATGTGATTTCAGCTGGAGGAATTGCTGTTGATCCCACTAAGGTGCAAGCAGTACTTCGGTGGGAGAGACCTAAGACTGTTACAGAAGTCAGGAGCTTTGTGGGTCTAGCGGGCTACTATCGGCGTTTTATTGAAAGCTTTTCACGGATTTTGGCGCCGTTGACACAACTGACTAGGAAGGATCAATCTTTTGTTTGGACAGACCATTGTGAGACTAGCTTCCAAAGAGCTAAAGAAAATATTGACTAGTGCACCAGTTTTGGTTATCCCTAGCACGAGTAAACTTTTTGAGATTTTCTGTGATGCCTCTCATCAGGGATTAGGGTGTGTACTGATGCAGGAGAAGAAAGGTTTTAGAACAGATGATAAAGGGTGGTTGTAGTATAAGTTGCTAAAGAGAGTATCGAGAATGATCAGAGAAGTTTGGGTTGGTTGAGATGTTTAGAGTTATGAAGTTGCATGTTGTGATAAAGTTAAATTTTCTTTGGGTATGATTTTATGGTGATGTTTAGTGTTCGGCTGAGTTTGATCAAGAGAGAAGTGGATATTGAATGATGGAATGCAGAAGGCAGTAAGTTAGTAAGTTCAGATCAGGTCAAAGGATTGGTATTATTGATTAAGAGTATCTTGAGGTCTAGAGGATTAAAGATAGGGTTTGTATTTTGACGACTCCGAGTTGAAGAGGACAATCTTTGAAGAAGAAGGTTTTAAGTTAATTTGGACGGGATGAGTACAAGAAGAAGTATGAGTGATGTGGCGTTTGTGGAGTTAATCTAAGAGCTCAAGTTTGAAGTTTATATGGAGTGGTTCCTTGACAAGGAAGGAGAACGAAGGTGGTGCATCAAGTGTAGTTGAGCGAAAGATCGAAGCAAGTGTTATGAGAATTCAAGATGTCTGCAAATTGTAAATGAAGAAGAGATGATGTTGTTCTTTCGTAAGTTTGAGGTGTGATTCAAGGGAAGGGTTTTGATTGGTTTTCTGCAACAAGTATGGGATTTTAGGACTTGAAGAAGTGGAATTCACTTTGTAGTGGGGTCTTAGGCAACATCCGCGTCCGGAATTTTTGGGTAGTTCCTGTTGAAGTCGTGTAGTGTAAGAGGAAGATGGAGGTTGAGTTAGAGCAATGATATTTGGACTCAATATAATCATAAGGAGAACTACAAGGTTGAGGAATCGCAAAAGAGAAATAGAGGACATGTTGGCATAGTTTAGTATAAGTCTTGACAATCTGGAGTGATTTTAGGCATGGTCATTTTGTGGAGTAGAAAGCAGTGTTGAGGAAATGGAATGACAAGGCTATTATGCAAAGGGAGAGTTCTTAGAGTTTTTGGAAAGGCCATAAAAGTTCTGAGAAAGATTCTTCGAGGGTGATCTTTTGCTGGTTACAGTTGGCATGAAGGAAGTGTCATTTTAAGTAAATTTGTGAGTAAGGAAGTATGAGGAGCAGAGTAGCTCAGCAGATGATGCTGAGCATGTCATTGTCAGTAATAGGTATGCATGAAGAACTTTCAAAATTGTGGATTAGTAGTTTGTGAGGGACGAATTCTTTGAAACAATATTGGTGTTGTCATATGAGCATGAGTTAGGAGTGTTTTGTAATCTTCAGGAGTCAGAAGTGAGTTTAGGTGTGAAAGAAACATGTATCAGGCAAGGAAGATAAGTGAGCCTTCGGTTGCAAGCTGCATGATCAACTTTAAAGAGAAAAGTATTAATGGCTTTGGAATGGGAAGAGTGGGTCAATGGGCGAAGGAGACTATTTGAGCTGTGGTTTTGAGTTATAGTGGCAATCTAGAGGTAAGATTATGTTAACAGATGGTTTGAACAAAGAGAAAATTTTTCAACTTGTTTCAATAAGCCAAATTTTCGAGGACGAAAATTTTTGTTGTTGGGGAGAATGTAAAGAAACCATCCCACAAGGCTAAGAGTACAAAGCACAAGCACGACACACACATACCCTACAGGATCCTCTAAGGACAGAAACTGCTCTGATACCATAAATGTAACGTCCCAAATATATACATCATGCATATATAATAAGGACGTCATCATGCATAATACAGGAAAGCAGTCAAGAGTAATTAAGGATTACAGTCATCCTTAATAAATAGTGCGGAATTGACAATACGATTATTGGAATCTCCCATGGAAATTACGGAAAATTTAAAACTTAAATTACACCAAATGTAATTAATCGAGTTCACGAAATAAAAACTAGTAACTCTACGCTGCAGCACTGCCGTCTCCTTCAAGAGCTGCTCCCAAAGTTTCCTCTCCACCATCTGCTCCCATCCAAGTGGATGATCATCGCCAAAGAAACATACCCAAACAGCACACAACACAAAACAATGCAAGGGTGAGCTAGATATAAAAGCATGTTATACATACAGCACAGTTAATTCATGCAATCATTTATATTTCACACACTCCCATGACATGTAAACATTCATCCAAACATGTTAAACTGACATCACAAGACTTGTTACTTGATACCCTGACTCGTTGCTTTATAGATCGACTCGTCCGGACTAGAATGATTACCGAGCTATGGCGGGTCTTGCACTCGCAGTGGTTTTATGGAACTTGAGCACTACCGCTCTGGCACTACCGCCTGGTGAAACTTTGGGCACTCCCGCCCGGCCACAATCACGAGGTTAATCCGTTATCACTCACCTTGGGTCATGTGGAAGCACCCAAGACTAGGACCTCCTGCTACTCCTCACCACATGGTTCAATCCTCTCTATATGAGAAGAAAGACCATTGGAGCTTCAGGATGACCCCCAAAACTGAGCTACCATGTAATCATTCTATACAACCCCCCAAAACACCACCATGTATCCTCTCCTTGAAGATCATGGAATTACGTCCATGAATCATATTGTTACTTTGAAACTTAACCACAATTATGAATATTCAGATACCACCATATTATCACAACAAATCCAACATATTTCATACATTCACATATTTTCAAATAAATCACGTCACAGACAATATTCCAACCATTGGTACACATAATTCAACCCAAGAGCAAAGGAACTTGGAATCCAACTTATTTGTAAAATACTATTTGGACGAGCACTATTCACCACCCAGGACGAACGCTATTAAGTGAACACCACGGACGAACGCTAATTGCCAAATGGACGAACGCTAATTGCCAAACATCGGACGAACGCTAATAACCAATCAATAGGCCGAACGCTATTTGGACGGACGATATCAAACCCTATACTATCAGGCCGAACGCTATTTACTAACAGGCCGAACGCTATTTCACTGATCACACCATTAGGTCGAACGCTGGGATTGATACTTAGGACGAACGCTATTTCACCGAAAGCACTTTAAGAACGAACGCTAAGATTGATACTTAGGACGAACGCTATTTCACCGAAAGCACTTTAAGAACGAACGCTAAGATTGATACTTAGGACGAACGCTATTTCACCGAAAGCACTTTAAGAACGAACGCTAAGATTGATACTTAGGCCGAACGCTGGGATCGAGTACTTAGGCCGAACGCTATTTTATCGAACACCATATTGGACGAACGCTAAATCCGAATCCTAAAAGAACGAACGCTACAATTTCTAGTACACTAAGACCGAACGTTCATGATCCAACCTTACGAATATCAATTTACAACCGAACGTTCCAGATCTAAATTAAGGATTCTGAATTTAAAACCGAACGCACACTAATACATCAAAACCGAACGTTCAAGATTAAATCTTAAGAATACTACTTAAGATCGAACACTGAAATAGAGAACTTAGACCGAACGCTGAGATCTAGTACTTGGGCCGAACGCTATGAGATTAAACGCTACAGGGTCGAACACCATATGGACGAACGTTTAAGATTGGAAATCGAATTAAGACCGAACGCTCACAATCAGATTGAAACCAAGACCGAACGCTCAAAATGAGAATTTAAACTACAACCGAATGCTCAACAGAACAAGACCGAACGCTGACTATTTACACATACAGAAACAAAATCTACTAAGACCGAACCCTAATATCATTAAAACTCAACAAGGACGAACGCTAACTAACTCCTACAAACCGAACGCTCAAACGGAACACTTTGGACGAACGCTTAAGCCGAACACTTCTTTGGACGAACGTTCAACAACAGGCCGAAGACGAACGCTGAACACTCGGACGAACGCGCAAACCGAGCTACGAGGACGAACGTTCAGAACAAAAACCGAACGTTCTGAATTTGGTGCGAACGTTCAGAAAAATACCGAACGTTCATAATTTGGCCGACCCCTAAATGGTCGAACCCCATTTTTGGACGAACGTGTTTCTGCAGAATTCTGCAGAATCACATCTGGTTTTCCAGAAACCCAGTAACTCCAATTTCATCTCTAAATCCTCATATTTGCATCAAATACAATCTATTACAACAATTAAACAAAAGATCTAGCTCCCCTTACCTCTTGAAGATCTCCTTGAATCACTTCCAACTCCCAAAATTTCTCCTCTTCTTCTCTTCCAGAACTTCCAGCAACTCTTCAACTCTTCCAAATGCACCACCAAAGTCTCCTTGCAGCTTCAACAGCAGCTCACCTCACCTTTCTCTCAGTTTTGCAGCAAGGAATCCCCTTCCCAAAACTGAATCCCGACCCTACTCTTTATTCTCCCAGTTGCCTCCCCTTCTCTCCCCTTCTTCTTCTCTTTCCTTTCTTGTTTTTCTTTCTTTTGTTTTTAAGGGGAAGCAACGTTTGCTGTCCCTTGTGGCAGCGCTCGCAAATCAATTGCCAAGAAGTGAGCACTCTTGGTTAATCGGTCCACTATTACCCATATTGCATCATGTTTCCGAATGGTGCGTGGCAAATGGGTAACGAAGTCCATCGCGATGCTATCCCATTTCCACTCTGGAATCTCCAACGGTTGCAACAAACCTCCAGGTCTTTGATGTTCCACTTTTGCCTTTTGACAAGTCAAGCAAGAAGCCACAAAATGTGCCATGTCTCTCTTCATACCTGACCACCAGAAGGACTCCTTGAGGTCTTGATACATTTTAGTCATGCCAGGATGCATGCTAAAACGACTTTTATGACCTTCTTCCATGATTAACTTCCTTAATCCTGAGCTGCTAGGGATACAGACCCTGCCTTTGAATCTCAAAATACCGTCGGTCCCCAACGCAAAATCTTTTCCTTGATCAGTTCCAATCAAACTGGATGACGTTTGGAGCTCAACATCCTTCGACTGCTCTTCCTTAATATGCTTCAACAAGTCATTGGACACCACCAAATTACTGCATCTGATGCTGTCAGCTTCAAAATCTACCTGCAACCTCAAATCTCTGAAGCTTTCTACCAACTCTAACTCTCTGACCATTAAGGCTGAAATATGCACTGACTTCCTGCTCAATGCATCTGCCACCACATTAGCCTTCCCAGGGTGATAAAGGAGATCAAAGTCAAAATCTTTAAGAAACTCCATCCATCGTCTCTGCCTCATATTAAGCTCCTTCTGATCAAAGAGGTATTTCAGGCTCTTATGATCGCTGAACACCTGAAATATTGCGCCATACAGGTAGTGTCTCCAAATCTTCAAAGCAAATACCACAGCTGCCAACTCCAAGTCATGAGTGGGATAATTCTTCTCATGAACCTTGAGTTGTCTTGATGCATATGCCACTACCTTCTTTTCCTGCATCAGTACACACCCTAATCCCTGATGAGAGGCATCACAAAAAACCTCAAAAGGTTTACCCGTGTCAGGGATAACCAAAACTGGTGCACTAGTCAACCTTTTCTTTAGCTCTTGGAAGCTAGTCTCACAACAGTCTGTCCAAACAAAAGGTTGATCCTTCCTAGTCAGTTGTGTCAGCGGCGCCACAATCCGGGAGAAATTCTCAATAAAACGGCGATAATAGCCCGCTAGACCCACAAAGCTCCTGATTTCTGTAACAGTCTTAGGTCTCTCCCACTGAAGTACTGCTTGCACCTTAGCGGGATCAACAGCAATTCCTCCAGCTGAAATCACATATCCAAGAAAAGGAACCTCTTCCATCCAAAACTCACACTTGGACAGCTTGGCATACAATCTTCTTTCTCTCAGCACTTCAAGCACTGCCCTAAGATGATCTTCATGTTCTTCTCGAGTCTTAGAATAGACAAGTATATCATCTATAAATACCACCACGAACTTGTCCAAGAAGGGTCTGAAAATTCGATTCATATAGTCCATGAAAATAGCTGGAGCATTAGTCACGCCAAAAGGCATAACCACATACTCATAGTGGCCATATCTGGACCTGAATGCCGTTTTCTGCACATCATCCGCTTTTACTAGAATCTGATGATAACCCGACCTCAGATCAATCTTAGAGAATACTGTAGCTCCGTGTAGTTGATCCATCAAATCATCTATTCTCGGCAACGGATACTTATTCTTGATCGTCAACTTATTCAGTTGTCGATAATCAACGCACAATCTCGAACTACCGTCTTTCTTCTTTACTAGTAACACTGGTGCTCCCCAAGGTGAGGCACTAGGTCGGATAAACTGTTTCTCCAATAGGTCTTCAATCTGCTTCTTCAACTCAGCCAACTCAGCTGGAGCCATCCGATAAGGGGCTATGGATACTGGTCCTGCTCCCGAGACCAGATCAATAGAGAACTCCACTTCTCGCTGAGGAGGTAAACTAGGAACTTCTTCAGGGAAAACATCCATGAATTCATTCACAACCAGAAGGTCTACACTCTGGTTCCCAAGCGATAGAGAGTTTAAATTAGAAGTCTCGTCCATATGAAACATGATTAGGAAGCAGCTGGCACCCTCGAAAATATCCTGCCTCAATACACCAAGCGATAATGACAAGTCTTTATCTTCTTTGGGAAATATCAACTTCTTACCACTGCAATCTAAAAGAATATGATTGGCTGCTAACCAATCCATTCCCAGAATTACCTCTAGCCCCTGCAGAGGTAAGCAAATAAGGTTCACTCTGAACCTGCGTCCCTCCACCTCAATAGGACATCTGGAGCACACATCAGATGTTCTAACTAACCCAGCTGCTGGTGTAGACACCACCAGATCACACGGAAGCTCTCTAACAACTAAACCAAGCCTCTCCACACAAGCCTTAGACACAAAAGAATGTGTCGCCCCCGAATCAAACAACGTTACACACGAAGCTCCAAATAACAAGCAACTACTGACAATTAAATTACCTGCACTGGTTGCCTCAGCCCCAGTCAATGCATAAACTCTCCCGGCTGCCTGGGGTCTGTGTCCACCCCTCTGAATAGGTCTGCCAGCCTGGCGTGGCTGTGGTCCTGACCTCCTAGTAGTAGGACAGTCTCTGGCATAGTGTCCCTCTTGTCTGCAGATATTACACCTCCTATACCCTTCTAACTGGGGGCAAGAACTCTGGAAGTGTGGTCCACCACACCTGAAGCATCTAACGGAACCGGCAGAACTGGATTGCCCCGATGACTGAGAGGAAGAACCCCTGGACCCGAAGTAAGAGGGTCTAGAGAAAGGGGTCTTTCTAGAACTGGAGCCTCCCCGGGATATCACAGGTCCACCAATCCTAAGTGGTTGGCTTTGTTGTCTCTGAGGTCCCTCTGGTTCTCCCTTAGTCTTTTCCATATCACGGGCCATCTCTACCAAGGCGGAGAATTCTCTGATGCGCAATCCCTTCACCAGTAACTTTATATCCTTCCTCAAGCCATTCTCAAACTTGCGACACTGCCATTCTTCATCTATTGACATGGTGGTGAAGCGAAGCAGGTGTTTAAAACGATTTGCATACTCCGACACTAATCTGTTGCCCTGAGTCAACTCGAGAAACTCTACCTCTTTAGCATACCTGACACTATCTGGGAAATATTCAGTGTAGAATTTAGTTCTGAACAACTCCCAAGTGATAGGAGTCTCATTCCTCTCCAATATAGCCTTCACACTGTTCCACCAATGTCCAGCTTCTCCTGTCAGCAAGTACTGGGTGTAGGCCAGCTTTTTCTCATCCGGACACCCTTTGGCTTCGTAGATTCGTTCCATATCCTGGAACCAATGATCGGCCTCATCAGAATTGCACTTGCCACTAAACTTGGCGGGATGATGTTGGAGAAAACTCTCCAAACTCCACTCCTGAACTGGAACTGTAACAGAGGAAGAAGCACCCGGAGAAGGTCTTCCATTAGCCATCATTTCCATGAGGAACTTCTGAGTGTCCTCAGCTGATACTCTTGCAGCTTCTAGGTTCTGAAGAGCGATGGTGTTTTGTCCCACCAATGCAGCATTCTGAAGTTGCATAGCCTCAAGTACAGCCTCAAGTCTTGTGGTGTTCTCATAGGGCTCCGGTTGATAAGGAGGAGGAGAAGGTGATCTAGATTCCATTTTCTGCTCGTACAGAGAAAATACCATTAGTCCAACCCAATGAAACAAGAACAACCATCCCACAAGGCTAAGAGTACAAAGCACAAGCACGGCACACACATACCCTACAGGATCCTCTAAGGACAGAAACTGCTCTGATACCATAAATGTAACGTCCCAAATATATACATCATGCATATATAATAAGGACGTCATCATGCATAATACAGGAAAGCAGTCAAGAGTAATTAAGGATTACAGTCATCCTTAATAAATAATGCGGAATTGACAATACGATTATTGGAATCTCCCATGGAAATTACGGAAAATTTAAAACTTAAATTACACCAAATGTAATTAATCGAGTTCACGAAATAAAAACTAGTAACTCTACGCTGCAGCACTGCCGTCTCCTTCAAGAGCTGCTCCCAAAGTTTCCTCTCCACCATCTGCTCCCATCCAAGTGGATGATCATCGCCAAAGAAACATACCCAAACAGCACACAACACAAAACAATGCAAGGGTGAGCTAGATATAAAAGCATGTTATACATACAGCACAGTTAATTCATGCAATCATTTATATTTCACACACTCCCATGACATGTAAACATTCATCCAAACATGTTAAACTGACATCACAAGACTTGTTACTTGATACCCTGACTCGTTGCTTTATAGATCGACTCGTCCGGACTAGAATGATTACCGAGCTATGGCGGGTCTTGCACTCGTAGTGGTTTTATGGAACTTGAGCACTACCGCTCTGGCACTACCGCCTGGTGAAACTTTGGGCACTCCCGCCCGGCCACAATCACGAGGTTAATCCGTTATCACTCACCTTGGGTCATGTGGAAGCACCCAAGACTAGGACCTCCTGCTACTCCTCACCACATGGTTCAATCCTCTCTATATGAGAAGAAAGACCATTGGAGCTTCAGGATGACCCCCAAAACTGAGCTACCATGTAATCATTCTATACAACCCCCCAAAACACCACCATGTATCCTCTCCTTGAAGATCATGGAATTACGTCCATGAATCATATTGTTACTTTGAAACTTAACCACAATTATGAATATTCAGATACCACCATATTATCACAACAAATCCAACATATTTCATACATTCACATATTTTCAAATAAATCACGTCACAGACAATATTCCAACCATTGGTACACATAATTCAACCCAAGAGCAAAGGAACTTGGAATCCAACTTATTTGTAAAATACTATTTGGACGAGCACTATTCACCACCCAGGACGAACGCTATTAAGTGAACACCACGGACGAACGCTAATTGCCAAATGGACGAACGCTAATTGCCAAACATCGGACGAACGCTAATAACCAATCAATAGGCCGAACGCTATTTGGACGGACGATATCAAACCCTATACTATCAGGCCGAACGCTACTTACTAACAGGTCGAACGCTATTTCACTGATCACACCATTAGGTCGAACGCTGGGATCTAGTACTTGGGCCGAACGCTATGAGATTAAACGCTACAGGGTCGAACACCATATGGACGAACGTTTAAGATTGGAAATCGAATTAAGACCGAACGCTCACAATCAGATTGAAACCAAGACCGAACGCTCAAAATGAGAATTTAAACTACAACCGAATGCTCAACAGAACAAGACCGAACGCTGACTATTTACACATACAGAAACAAAATCTACTAAGACCGAACCCTAATATCATTAAAACTCAACAAGGACGAACGCTAACTAACTCCTACAAACCGAACGCTCAAACGGAACACTTTGGACGAACGCTTAAGCCGAACACTTCTTTGGACGAACGTTCAGCAACAGGCCGAAGACGAACGCTGAACACTCGGACGAACGCGCAAATCGAGCTACGAGGACGAACGTTCAGAACAAAAACCGAACGTTCTGAATTTGGTGCGAACGTTCAGAAAAATACCGAACGTTCATAATTTGGCCGACCCCTAAATGGTCGAACCCCATTTTTGGACGAACGTGTTTCTGCAGAATTCTGCAGAATCACATCTGGTTTTCCAGAAACCCAGTAACTCCAATTTCATCTCTAAATCCTCATATTTGCATCAAATACAATCTATTACAACAATTAAACAAAAGATCTAGCTCCCCTTACCTCTTGAAGATCTCCTTGAATCACTTCCAACTCCCAAAATTTCTCCTCTTCTTCTCTTCCAGAACTTCCAGCAACTCTTCAACTCTTCCAAATGCACCACCAAAGTCTCCTTGCAGCTTCAACAGCAGCTCACCTCACCTTTCTCTCAGTTTTGCAGCAAGGAATCCCCTTCCCAAAACTGAATCCCGACCTTACTCTTTATTCTCCCAGTTGCCTCCCCTTCTCTCCCCTTCTTCTTCTCTTTCCTTTCTTGTTTTTCTTTCTTTTGTTTTTAAGGGGAAGCAACGTTTGCTGTCCCTTGTGGCAGCGCTCGTTGCTTCCTCCCTTGTCTTCTATTTTTTTTTTTTTTTTTTTTTTTTTAAACGATTCTTTACATTCTCCCCAACAACAAAATTTTCGTCCTCGAAAATTCGGCTTATCGAAACAAGTGGGGATAAATTTCTCTCATCTCGTCCTCTAACTCCCACGTAGAGTCGCCCATTCCACTGTTCCAGATAATTTGGACAAGTCTGATAGTTCTCCCTCTAAGTTGCTTGTTTTGACTCTCCTCAATCCTTATTGGTTGCACCTCAATTGACAAATCTTTTCTGACTTGCACATCGTCAACATCAAGCACATGAGAAGGATCAGACATGTATTTTCTCAGCTGAGATACATGGAATACCGGATGCAAGTTCGCTAACTGAGGTGGCATGGCTATCTCATAAGCTACCGGCCCTATACGTCGTAGGATCTGATAGGGGCCAAGATACTTAGGAGATAACTTCCTAGCCCGAATTGCTCTCCCCACACCGGTAGTCGGAGTCACTCGGAGAAACACATGGTCCCCAGCTATAAACTCTAACGGCCTTCGCCTCTGATCAGCATAGGACTTCTGCCTATTTTGAGATGCTCGCATCCTTGCCTGTATAAGCTTCACTCTCTCCGTAGTCTGTTGAACTATCTCTGGTCCCGTTAACACATGTTATCCTTCTTGAAACCAACACAAAGGTGTTCTACAGCGTCTTCCATACAGGGCTTCAAACGGAGCCATACCAATACTGGCATGATAACTGTTATTATAAGTGAACTCAACCAGTGGTAATATCTCGTCCCATACTCCTAGGTGGTCCAAGATACAAGTCCTTAATAAATCTTCAAGTGATTGGATCGTCCGCTCAGACTGCCCATCAGTTTGAGGATGATAAGCCGAGCTCATCTGTAGTCTGCTTCCCATCTCACTCTGAAGAGTCTGCCAAAACCTGGATGTAAACCTCGGGTCTCTATCTGATACAATACTCGAAGGTACTCCATGCAACCTCACTATCTCTTTAACATATAGTTGTGCCAACTTTGTCATAGACATTCGCAAATCAATTGCCAAGAAGTGAGCACTCTTGGTTAATCGGTCCACTATTACCCATATTGCATCATGTTTCCGAATGGTGCGTGGCAAATGGGTAACGAAGTCCATCGCGATGCTATCCCATTTCCACTCTGGAATCTCCAACGGTTGCAACAAACCTCCAGGTCTTTGATGTTCCACTTTTGCCTTTTGACAAGTCAAGCAAGAAGCCACAAAATGTGCCATGTCTCTCTTCATACCTGACCACCAGAAGGACTCCTTGAGGTCTTGATACATTTTAGTCATGCCAGGATGCATGCTAAAACGACTTTTATGACCTTCTTCCATGATTAACTTCCTTAATCCTGAGCTGCTAGGGATACAGACCCTGCCTTTGAATCTCAAAATACCGTCGGTCCCCAACGCAAAATCTTTTCCTTGATCAGTTCCAATCAAACTGGATGACGTTTGGAGCTCAACATCCTTCGACTGCTCTTCCTTAATATGCTTCAACAAGTCATTGGACACCACCAAATTACTGCATCTGATGCTGTCAGCTTCAAAATCTACCTGCAACCTCAAATCTCTGAAGCTTTCTACCAACTCTAACTCTCTGACCATTAAGGCTGAAATATGCACTGACTTCCTGCTCAATGCATCTGCCACCACATTAGCCTTCCCAGGGTGATAAAGGAGATCAAAGTCAAAATCTTTAAGAAACTCCATCCATCGTCTCTGCCTCATATTAAGCTCCTTCTGATCAAAGAGGTATTTCAGGCTCTTATGATCGCTGAACACCTGAAATATTGCGCCATACAGGTAGTGTCTCCAAATCTTCAAAGCAAATACCACAGCTGCCAACTCCAAGTCATGAGTGGGATAATTCTTCTCATGAACCTTGAGTTGTCTTGATGCATATGCCACTACCTTCTTTTCCTGCATCAGTACACACCCTAATCCCTGATGAGAGGCATCACAAAAAACCTCAAAAGGTTTACCCGTGTCAGGGATAACCAAAACTGGTGCACTAGTCAACCTTTTCTTTAGCTCTTGGAAGCTAGTCTCACAACAGTCTGTCCAAACAAAAGGTTGATCCTTCCTAGTCAGTTGTGTCAGCGGCGCCACAATCCGGGAGAAATTCTCAATAAAACGGCGATAATAGCCCGCTAGACCCACAAAGCTCCTGATTTCTGTAACAGTCTTAGGTCTCTCCCACTGAAGTACTGCTTGCACCTTAGCGGGATCAACAGCAATTCCTCCAGCTGAAATCACATATCCAAGAAAAGGAACCTCTTCCATCCAAAACTCACACTTGGACAGCTTGGCATACAATCTTCTTTCTCTCAGCACTTCAAGCACTGCCCTAAGATGATCTTCATGTTCTTCTCGAGTCTTAGAATAGACAAGTATATCATCTATAAATACCACCACGAACTTGTCCAAGAAGGGTCTGAAAATTCGATTCATATAGTCCATGAAAATAGCTGGAGCATTAGTCACGCCAAAAGGCATAACCACATACTCATAGTGGCCATATCTGGACCTGAATGCCGTTTTCTGCACATCATCCGCTTTTACTAGAATCTGATGATAACCCGACCTCAGATCAATCTTAGAGAATACTGTAGCTCCGTGTAGTTGATCCATCAAATCATCTATTCTCGGCAACGGATACTTATTCTTGATCGTCAACTTATTCAGTTGTCGATAATCAACGCACAATCTCGAACTACCGTCTTTCTTCTTTACTAGTAACACTGGTGCTCCCCAAGGTGAGGCACTAGGTCGGATAAACTGTTTCTCCAATAGGTCTTCAATCTGCTTCTTCAACTCAGCCAACTCAGCTGGAGCCATCCGATAAGGGGCTATGGATACTGGTCCTGCTCCCGAGACCAGATCAATAGAGAACTCCACTTCTCGCTGAGGAGGTAAACTAGGAACTTCTTCAGGGAAAACATCCATGAATTCATTCACAACCAGAAGGTCTACACTCTGGTTCCCAAGCGATAGAGAGTTTAAATTAGAAGTCCCGTCCATATGAAACATGATTAGGAAGCAGCTGGCACCCTCGAAAATATCCTGCCTCAATACACCAAGTAATAATGACAAGTCTTTATCTTCTTTGGGAAATATCAACTTCTTACCACTGCAATCTAAAAGAATATGATTGGCTGCTAACCAATCCATTCCCAGAATTACCTCTAGCCCCTGCAGAGGTAAGCAAATAAGGTTCACTCTGAACCTGCGTCCCTCCACCTCAATAGGACATCTGGAGCACACATCAGATGTTCTAACTAACCCAGCTGCTGGTGTAGACACCACCAGATCACACGGAAGCTCTCTAACAACTAAACCAAGCCTCTCCACACAAGCCTTAGACACAAAAGAATGTGTCGCCCCCGAATCAAACAACGTTACACACGAAGCTCCAAATAACAAGCAACTACTGACAATTAAATTACCTGCACTGGTTGCCTCAGCCCCAGTCAATGCATAAACTCTCCCGGCTGCCTGGGGTCTGTGTCCACCCCTCTGAATAGGTCTGCCAGCCTGGCGTGGCTGTGGTCCTGACCTCCTAGTAGTAGGACAGTCTCTGGCATAGTGTCCCTCTTGTCTGCAGATATTACACCTCCTATACCCTTCTAACTGGGGGCAAGAACTCTGGAAGTGTGGTCCACCACACCTGAAGCATCTAACGGAATCGGCAGAACTGGATTGCCCCGATGACTGAGAGGAAGAACCCCTGGACCCGAAGTAAGAGGGTCTAGAGAAAGGGGTCTTTCTAGAACTGGAGCCTCCCCGGGATATCACAGGTCCACCAATCCTAAGTGGTTGGCTTTGTTGTCTCTGAGGTCCCTCTGGTTCTCCCTTAGTCTTTTCCATATCACGGGCCATCTCTACCAAGGCGGAGAATTCTCTGATGCGCAATCCCTTCACCAGTAACTTTATATCCTTCCTCAAGCCATTCTCAAACTTGCGACACTACCATTCTTCATCTATTGACATGGTGGTGAAGCGAAGCAGGTGTTTAAAACGATTTGCATACTCCGACACTAATCTGTTGCCCTGAGTCAACTCGAGAAACTCTACCTCTTTAGCATACCTGACACTATCTGGGAAATATTCAGTGTAGAATTT
Organism: Vigna angularis; assembly: GCF_016808095.1. Classification (NCBI taxonomy): domain Eukaryota; kingdom Viridiplantae; phylum Streptophyta; class Magnoliopsida; order Fabales; family Fabaceae; genus Vigna; species Vigna angularis. Next base: position 23,616,497 of record NC_068976.1, read on the forward strand.
AGTTCTGAACAACTCCCAAGTGATAGGAGTCTCATTCCTCTCCAATATAGCCTTCACACTGTTCCACCAATGTCCAGCTTCTCCTGTCAGCAAGTACTGGGTGTAGGCCAGCTTTTTCTCATCCGGACACCCTTTGGCTTCGTAGATTCGTTCCATATCCTGGAACCAATGATCGGCCTCATCAGAATTGCACTTGCCACTAAACTTGGCGGGATGATGTTGGAGAAAACTCTCCAAACTCCACTCCTGAACTGGAACTGTAACAGAGGAAGAAGCACCCGGAGAAGGTCTTCCATTAGCCATCATTTCCATGAGGAACTTCTGAGTGTCCTCAGCTGATACTCTTGCAGCTTCTAGGTTCTGAAGAGCGATGGTGTTTTGTCCCACCAATGCAGCATTCTGAAGTTGCATAGCCTCAAGTACAGCCTCAAGTCTTGTGGTGTTCTCATAGGGCTCCGGTTGATAAGGAGGAGGAGAAGGTGATCTAGATTCCATTTTCTGCTCGTACAGAGAAAATACCATTAGTCCAACCCAATGAAACAAGAACAACCATCCCACAAGGCTAAGAGTACAAAGCACAAGCACGACACACACATACCCTACAGGATCCTCTAAGGACAGAAACTGCTCTGATACCATAAATGTAACGTCCCAAATATATACATCATGCATATATAATAAGGACGTCATCATGCATAATACAGGAAAGCAGTCAAGAGTAATTAAGGATTACAGTCATCCTTAATAAATAGTGCGGAATTGACAATACGATTATTGGAATCTCCCATGGAAATTACGGAAAATTTAAAACTTAAATTACACCAAATGTAATTAATCGAGTTCACGAAATAAAAACTAGTAACTCTACGCTGCAGCACTGCCGTCTCCTTCAAGAGCTGCTCCCAAAGTTTCCTCTCCACCATCTGCTCCCATCCAAGTGGATGATCATCGCCAAAGAAACATACCCAAACAGCACACAACACAAAACAATGCAAGGGTGAGCTAGATATAAAAGCATGTTATACATACAGCACAGTTAATTCATGCAATCATTTATATTTCACACACTCCCATGACATGTAAACATTCATCCAAACATGTTAAACTGACATCACAAGACTTGTTACTTGATACCCTGACTCGTTGCTTTATAGATCGACTCGTCCGGACTAGAATGATTACCGAGCTATGGCGGGTCTTGCACTCGTAGTGGTTTTATGGAACTTGAGCACTACCGCTCTGGCACTACCGCCTGGTGAAACTTTGGGCACTCCCGCCCGGCCACAATCACGAGGTTAATCCGTTATCACTCACCTTGGGTCATGTGGAAGCACCCAAGACTAGGACCTCCTGCTACTCCTCACCACATGGTTCAATCCTCTCTATATGAGAAGAAAGACCATTGGAGCTTCAGGATGACCCCCAAAACTGAGCTACCATGTAATCATTCTATACAACCCCCCAAAACACCACCATGTATCCTCTCCTTGAAGATCATGGAATTACGTCCATGAATCATATTGTTACTTTGAAACTTAACCACAATTATGAATATTCAGATACCACCATATTATCACAACAAATCCAACATATTTCATACATTCACATATTTTCAAATAAATCACGTCACAGACAATATTCCAACCATTGGTACACATAATTCAACCCAAGAGCAAAGGAACTTGGAATCCAACTTATTTGTAAAATACTATTTGGACGAGCACTATTCACCACCCAGGACGAACGCTATTAAGTGAACACCACGGACGAACGCTAATTGCCAAACATCGGACGAACGCTAATAACCAATCAATAGGCCGAACGCTATTTGGACGGACGATATCAAACCCTATACTATCAGGCCGAACGCTATTTACTAACAGGCCGAACGCTATTTCACTGATCACACCATTAGGTCGAACGCTGGGATTGATACTTAGGACGAACGCTATTTCACCGAAAGCACTTTAAGAACGAACGCTAAGATTGATACTTAGGACGAACGCTATTTCACCGAAAGCACTTTAAGAACGAACGCTAAGATTGATACTTAGGACGAACGCTATTTCACCGAAAGCACTTTAAGAACGAACGCTAAGATTGATACTTAGGCCGAACGCTGGGATCGAGTACTTAGGCCGAACGCTATTTTATCGAACACCATATTGGACGAACGCTAAATCCGAATCCTAAAAGAACGAACGCTACAATTTCTAGTACACTAAGACCGAACGTTCATGATCCAACCTTACGAATATCAATTTACAACCGAACGTTCCAGATCTAAATTAAGGATTCTGAATTTAAAACCGAACGCACACTAATACATCAAAACCGAACGTTCAAGATTAAATCTTAAGAATACTACTTAAGATCGAACACTGAAATAGAGAACTTAGACCGAACGCTGAGATCTAGTACTTGGGCCGAACGCTATGAGATTAAACGCTACAGGGTCGAACACCATATGGACGAACGTTTAAGATTGGAAATCGAATTAAGACCGAACGCTCACAATCAGATTGAAACCAAGACCGAACGCTCAAAATGAGAATTTAAACTACAACCGAATGCTCAACAGAACAAGACCGAACGCTGACTATTTACACATATAGAAACAAAATCTACTAAGACCGAACCCTAATATCATTAAAACTCAACAAGGACGAACGCTAACTAACTCCTACAAACCGAACGCTCAAACGGAACACTTTGGACGAACGCTTAAGCCGAACACTTCTTTGGACGAACGTTCAGCAACAGGCCGAAGACGAACGCTGAACACTCGGACGAACGCGCAAACCGAGCTACGAGGACGAACGTTCAGAACAAAAACCGAACGTTCTGAATTTGGTGCGAACGTTCAGAAAAATACCGAACGTTCATAATTTGGCCGACCCCTAAATGGTCGAACCCCATTTTTGGACGAACGTGTTTCTGCAGAATTCTGCAGAATCACATCTGGTTTTCCAGAAACCCAGTAACTCCAATTTCATCTCTAAATCCTCATATTTGCATCAAATACAATCTATTACAACAATTAAACAAAAGATCTAGCTCCCCTTACCTCTTGAAGATCTCCTTGAATCACTTCCAACTCCCAAAATTTCTCCTCTTCTTCTCTTCCAGAACTTCCAGCAACTCTTCAACTCTTCCAAATGCACCACCAAAGTCTCCTTGCAGCTTCAACAGCAGCTCACCTCACCTTTCTCTCAGTTTTGCAGCAAGGAATCCCCTTCCCAAAACTGAATCCCGACCCTACTCTTTATTCTCCCAGTTGCCTCCCCTTCTCTCCCCTTCTTCTTCTCTTTCCTTTCTTGTTTTTCTTTCTTTTGTTTTTAAGGGGAAGCAACGTTTGCTGTCCCTTGTGGCAGCGCTCGTTGCTTCCTCCCTTGTCTTCTATTTTTTTTTTTTTTTTTTTAAACGATTCTTTACATCTAGTACATGGATTTAAGTAAATTACAAACTTATCCTTAATTTTACACTTAATGACATGAATGAATCAAGTTTGAGTTTTATAAATTAGCATTGGTGTATATAATAATAATAAAATAAAGATCGATTTAGTAAGTTGCAATTGTGATCAATGAATCGCTTTTATGCTTGAAATTCTTCTATTATGTTTTTTTTCTTCTTATTTTTAATTTAATTTTTTATATGGAAATATTTATTAAATTTCCCATTAATAAACTTAAACTAAATAAAAAGTTCAAGAATATATTTGCAGAACATTGTAAGTAATAAGAAGACATGAAGGATATAAATTATAGGCTAATCCAAGTAGTTTAGGGGAGATATAAATTATAGACTAATAAAAAATTCAAAATTATTTCCCTATAACTTGGAAGTGGTGAAGAAGACTCAATAAGAGGAGTAAACAAAACCCACACAGGACAAAATTTGGATTCAAACACAAATTCCTTGTAGAATTCAACCATTGCATTGGTTTGGTGTTGCAAGCACCCAAGACAAACTACAACTCAGTCTTCATTGATACCTCCATTTCCAAAGAAGACAAAGTTGAAGTAAAATGCAACTTAAAAGAAACAATATGCAACAAAACAAAAGCACCAATAAAGGATGAAGCTTTTGGATCTTTCAATTGAGAAGCATAGTTGTGAATTATATTTATTTATGAAAAAATTATAAAAATATTATTTATTGTAAATCTTATGTAGTATGTAATTATTTACAGATTTTTATCATTACTTATGAGTTTTTACTGTAAATAAATGTATTTTTTTATAAATCTTATGTAATACGTGTATCTACCCTTAAACAAACCATGTAGAACTTAGCTATGTGAAGGTGTATGTGCCTACCCTATAAGGTATTAAAAAATATCAATAAAAATACAATTTTTTGGGCAAATAATTCATAATTTATTGACACATATGTTCGTAATGATTACTTCTGAGCACATGCATGTGGGCAACACATTGGTGAACCCTTCAATATGTTGTGTCATTCCATTTTGAAGGGATGTGGTTGGAATTAATATTACTATATTTAGATATTTAATTGAGAAATATTAAAGTTGTGATGAACATGAACATGTGCACTCCACTAAAGAGCGTGGACTTTGTGCCTCTTTTTCCTTTCAGGATTGGATGCCCTAGCTAGTGCCAAGGACCAACATCACGTAACGTGATTAAGTGCTTTAAACAAGTTTATTTTTCTTATAAAGTTATTTCATTTTGCTTTTCTTATATTTTTTTTGTAAGTTTAAGAAAAATATTTGTCAACAAAATGTATGATATGTGGTAGCAAAAGTAGTTCACTAGAAAGAATGTAAGTTTCCTTGATTTATTAGAACTTTTTAACTTTCTTATGTTCTTTTTTTATCTTTAATCCTTTTTTAAATACAATCTATTTTGATGAGTGTTGACTTGCAAAAGATATTTTAACGCTCAAGTCAAATATATTTCATAAAAAGGTATATATTTTATTAGGATAGAAAAGGATGTCTGGACCTTAACCCTATATTTATAGGACTTATGGAAATCAAGCTCATTATACCATATTCTTGTGCAATATGATCTGTTAACCACTCATAAATAGCGTATATTTGCATTTAATATGGTCATTAAACGTATTAATTGGTCATTAATGATATTTACCTTTCATGATTAGTTTGTTTGACAACTGGTCGGTTGCCATGGTATAGTATATTAAGCCCCCTAAGTCCCGAGCAGTTGTTTGCAGGTGCGAAGGGGTTTAAATACGCCATACGAATTTAAAGTAGCGGGAAAGAGTGATTACCCTTTTGAATCACAGGGCAGTGTGTTGTGGCTCGAGACCGAATGGCCGAATACTTGTGACCGATCGATTTAGGACCAGGAGCTCTCGGAGAGCGTTCCCTGGGTTTTATGGACGAGTGTGAGAGTTCACGAACACTCTTCACCGCTCGGTTTAGGATCAGGAGCTCTCGAAGAGCGTTCCCTAGGTTTTGTGGATGAGAGTGAGAGTTCACGAACACTCTTCATCGCTCGGTTTAGGACCAGGAGCTCTTGGAGAGCGTTCCCTAGGTTTTGTGTCATCACCCCGCAACTTGTGATTGGATGGAAATTGTCTGGCTTTATTCATACCAAAAGTGTAGACATATAAGTCTTGTCAAGGTTGAACGTAGGACTGAACCTTCCTATGCAGGATATTTTTACTCACAAAAATGAGTTAAACAAATATATTATAATTTATAAATTATAATCAAAAGTGAAACTTGTCAAGGTTGAACGTAGGACTAAATTTTCTAGTGCAGGATATTTTTACTCACAAAAATATGAGTTAAATAAATATATTATAATTTATAAATTATAATGAAAAGCGGAACCTGCCAAGGTTTAAAGTACGTAGGACTGAACCTTCCAGAAAGTTCTCAAAACAAAAAGACATGCCTTTAGAAATTATTACGGAATATTTTACTCTTGTTGCAAAACCTGGTATTGATTCGAAGTAGCGATGTCGAGACCGAGCGCACGTCTGGTTCCTCGTGGAATCATGGGGATGCCGCTCGGCCCCACGGTGGGGGTCAAATGTTTTGGTTGAATTGGTTCGAGGGTCGGTTGTTCTTCCTTGCTCTATTATCTTTTGATCTTCAATCCTCTCCGAAAATGCAATCCACTTTGATGAATTGTTGACCTGCAAAAGACACTCTGACGCTCAAGTCAGATATGTTTCATAAAGAGGTCTATATTTTATTATGATAGAAAATGATGTCTTTACCTGGGCCTTAACCCTATATTTATAGGGCTTATGGCAATCAAGCTCATTAATTCATATTTGATATGACAATAAATCCAATAATATTTGCTAATATACCTGCTAATTGTCCATTAATACCATATTCTTATGCAATATGACCTGTCAATAACTCATAAATAGCGTATATTCGCATTTAATATGGCCATTAAACGTATTAATTGACCATTAATGATATTTATCTTTCCTGATTAGTTTGTCTGACAGTCGTTTAATTGTCAGGTATAGTACACATTTTATTTTCACTTTTATCACTTTAAAATATGCATTGGTGAAGGTAACAAGTGACATCCTTCAACAATGATGGTTACAACTCCCCTTAAAAGTAGTCTTGGTTTGGGGTTACTGATCTCTACCTGACTGGTTGATCTCATCTCTCATGATCAATTGTGATCATTATCATATCTTTTGTAATCTATCTCTCTTTCTTCAGGTCGTTTAGGTTCTCTTTGTCTAGTCTTGCTTTCGTGTGATATGAAACATCGTAGATGCCTTGTTTAGACAAGTTCTTCTATCTTGTCCTTGAGTGACACACTCCTCAATAGTATGACCATGGTTCTTGTGGTATCAACATTACCAAGTGGTGTCCACGTTTGGAGGTAAGTCATTATTTCTTGGGGGTGGTGATAAGATACGCATGCAATGCCTCTTTCAATACTTGAGATTTGCGGGCGCTCAATTGGGTGTATCTTATGAATTTTGGTGCTTTAGACAATAGAGTTCTAAGCATTAACTTGTGTGCATTTTCTTTCTTTGACCTTTTATCAAGCACATTACTCTTATCTCTAACTTTGCTTTTGAACTCCTTCAACTCCTCGATTTACATGTATTTAGTTGTTATTTTTCACCGCTCATCCATATCCATAGTTGATCTCTTACATAGAATGTCCACAAAAGGGTCGGACCTCAAAGTTGTCACCATGTGATGGAGAGAAAACTTCAGGCTAAGGTTGTAAATGCTAGGTGTTATCTTTCCAAATCGTTCCATGAATACTTGCAATGAGTCTCATTTTTCTTGTTATATGTTAACTAGGGCTATGCATGTCATGTGGTAGGGTATGCTTGTAGTGAATTGGGCCCCAAAAAGTGCCAAAGTAGTTTATCAAAAATGGGGTGTGTGTGTGTGGGTGGGGGGGGGGGGGGGGGGGGGGGGGGGCTTCATAAACCATGTGAGGATCATTCCCTTGAGGGAAGTGGGGAATAACTTGAATAGGACTACATCCTCAATGGCATACAAGCTAACCTGGGTAAGGTAGACGTGTATATAGTCGTTAAGGTCAATAATGTCATTGTATCCGTCCATGTGGAATGCATTCCATCTTGGGGCAAGGGTGTCTCCACAATACCATCTATGAAAGGATGCCTCCTCATGCCATGAAGCATTGTCGAGGTGCTAACTGTGCCAAATATGCATTGGTTTGTACCTTGTTCTACTGTTTCAATGTGAGTGAGGTTGACCTCCTTCCTCTTGTTCCTTATCTCCTAATCTTCTTATCAATGCTCTTATCACTTTAGTGTCTTCGTCATCGCGTTTTTACATATCAACCCATTCTTCTTACAGTTTAGTGATCATCACCACAAGGTTTTGACCCTCGCTCGTGTCATTGTTTCATCCATTGCTTACAATGTTCCTAGTAGACACCATGCTTGCATATTCAACTTAGTCTCATGGTGGCGTCAAATGTTCTTTCCAAGTGTTCTGGTGGGGTTTGGAGGTCCCTCGCTAAAACAGGTAGTACTGAAGACTGGATGGGCGTTGAAGACCGGACTGGCGTAACTCGCTCTCCCTCCTCTTTCTCCAAGCTGGGCAGACGTGCACCTGTCAAAGGCACTCCGACGCTCAAGTTAGTAAAATGACTGAACGGTTGGCACCACAAATAAGGCATATGGTGTGCATAATGAGTAGTCTGTCTAGAAATCATACCTGAGACTCTTATTTATACTGGTTGTAATGGACATTTACCTTTTGTCAGCCTAATGACGTCCCAATCACGCCTTAATCTTCATTAGGGGCTTTAATGAGCTATTATCGGCCGGGTGGATGGTTGGCCGGGTGGTTGGTCAGCTGATAATGCTAAATTTTACCATATTTTAAGCATCATTTTTGTAGCAAAATCAACTCCTTTCTAACTTATAACTTGCTTAATCTTCTTGTTTTGTCTTGTTTTCTATATATTTGTGTTTTTGGCTACTTTGATGTACTTTAATCAATAATCCCTTATTTTTTAGCTAAAAATGAGCTTGGAAGAGTCTCCAACAATGTATAGAGCAAACCAAAGCAAGCACATGCAAGAGGACGCTCGTCGCCAGAGAGAACGCTCGTCCTCGTCCATAAAAAGAGAAAATAGGACGCTCGTCCAGAGTGGAAGAGCGGACGCTCGTCCAAGGCAGAAGAACGGACGCTTGTCCAAGCCAGGCAGAAGAGGACGCTCGTCCAAGCCAGGCAGGACGCTCGTCCACCGGAGAGAGAATTGGACGTTCGTCCAGCTAGCAGAAGTGGACGTTCGTCCAGATAGCAGAGAGGACGCTCGTCCTGTGGACTTACAAGAGGACGCTCGTCCAGCGAGAGAAGAGGCGCTCGTCCATAGAGGCACTCGGTGAATGATAATGCTAAATTTTACCATTATTTAAGCATCATTTTAGTAGCAAAATCAACTCCTTTCTAACTTGTAACTTGTTTAATCCTCGTCTTTTGTCATGTTTTCTAAATATTTGTGTTTTTGGCTACTTTGATGTACTTTCGTCAATAATCCCTTATTTTGTAGCTAAAAATGAGCTTGGAAGACTCTCCAACAAACTATAGAACTGGACCAAGAAATTAGCACGAAGAAATGCCATCAGCAGTGCAAGGACGTTCGTCCAGGAAGGAGGACGCTCGTCCCGGGACAGTGGACGTTCGTCCAGGCAGGAGGACGCTCGTCCAGGAGGACGCTCGTCCGAGGACGCTCGTCTCAGAAGCGGGCGCTCGTCCAAGAGAGCGGACGTTCGTCCAGGAAGAGGACGCTCGTCCTAGGACGCTCGTCCAGCCAGACACGAGGGACGCTCGTCCAGAAGAGGACGTTCGTCCATGCAGAAGGAGGACGTTCGTCCAGGAGAGGTCATTCGTCCCAGGCAGAGAACGCTCGTCCAGCCAGGCAGAAGTGGACGCTCGTCCAGCCAGGCAGAGGACGCTCGTCCAGGACGCTCGTCCAGGAAAGAGGACGCTCGTCCAGGAAGGAGGACGCTCGTCCAAATGCGAGAGGCTCGCGCTCGGGCGCGAAAACAGAGGGGCGCCCGGGCGCGACTTTTCGCCAGATTTGAATTTTTGCGAGAGCTTCGCGCTCGGGCGCGACTGACAGAGGGCGCCCGGGCGCGACTTTTACTGATGTGGCAGACAGCTTATTTAACCCTAAAACGCGAAGGGGAAAGGGTCTTTGGTCATTTGGAGGCGCGATTTCACTGAGAGGAGAGCTTGGAGGGCTGCTAGGGTTCGTGGGAACACTCCCTTCTTCCTCTTGGGTTCTCCTTCTTCTTCCATCTTCCATGTTGTAAGCTTTAGGGTTCTCCATGGAAATGGAGAACCAAACCCATCTTGTTGGGATTAGTTGTAGCCTTTGAATTCTTGTGTAATTGTTGAATGATTTGATTATATATATGCCTTTTCTATCAATTGCTAGTATTCTTGTTTCCAATCTTAAAGCTTGCATGTAATGGGAACGTTCATGGCTTGATTTTGGGGTTTTATGGATTATGGGAACGTAAGATGAAATCTTGAACTGAAATAAGAGTCCTTGTGGGTCATTGATTCTAGGAATGGAAGATGATTCACATGTTGTCTTAGATCCCAGCTCTTTAATGCGGGTTTTGCTTGTTAGATTGCCAAGGAATTGGGGTTTGATAAGGAAAACCTAGGCTCTTTCACCTAAGGAATTAGGGCTAGAGTGTTTTAGTGGATTGACTTTAGTAAATTGATAGAGAGGAGATAAAATTGGTTATACACAAGAGTGCATTGGTGAAAACCAGCCTTAACAATGTCATTTCATACCATTTCTAGTCTTTTCCATTTCCAAGTGCCTTCAATACCAAAGTCCAACCTTGTAATTATGTATGAATTTATCTTTCTGCACTTGTTCTGTAAATTGATGTTATGTTCTTAAGTCTATGTGAGTGGTTAATCGCACAATTCTCTAGTATTACGAGTCTCTTGGGAAAACGATACCCGGTCTTACCGGTTTATTACTTGAACGATTCGGTGCACTTGCCGAAATCGAGCCCAACAAGTCTTTTTGAGCCATCAAGTTTTTGGCGTCGTTGCCGGGGATTTGGGGGCTGAACCCGAGTCCCAGCAACGGCTATCAAAGTTTTGGGTCATCAAGTTTTTGGCGCCGTTGCCGGGGACTCGTGTCAATACTAGACTTTTGTGAGGTTTCTAACTTATGTAGACTTGATTTTGTTTATATAACTAACTCTTTTGTTGTAAATAGATTTTTAGTTTTGTTTGGGCTAATTTGTGGCTTTAGCCTAGTTGTGTCTAAGTGTATGCAGGGAGATATTCATACATGGAGGACTGCAGCCTCAAAAGCATCATGAAGACCCTGACATTGAAGGAATTGTAGGACACAAGGAGACAACTAGCTTGAGCACTACAAGCTGCCCAAAATTCTCCCTTCATTGAAGATGCTCCAAGTGCTAAGTGAAAGATGAAGAAGTAAGGGAGAAGGAAAAGAGAAAGACTAGTCACCACCACCCTTGGATGAGAGACAAAGAACTCAAGCCTAGCAAGCCAAAGTTGATCAAGAGGATTGAGTATTTAAAGATGTCAAGGTAGTGGAAGGGCTAAAAAGAAGAATTCAAGCTATGAGAGTTGATTTGGTGGCTAGAAAGTTGTTCAAGAAGAGTTGGTGGAAGGAGCACACCAACAACAAAATCTGCACTTCATTGAGTAATCCGTCAAGCTAATGACGTTAAACAAGCGCTTTTGGGAGGCAACCCAATTTTCTTACCCTTTTTACTAGTGTTTGTGTGATTGTTGTGTTATTTGCATTAGTAGCTTATGTTTTGCATGTTTGTGTAGTTTTGAATTTTTGTGATTTTTGAGTTTTGATGTTGTTTTTGTGGTTTGTATAAGTGTATTAGATTAGTTTTAGCTTGTTTGGTGTGTGAGTGCATTGAATGAAGGTCTAGAACCAAAAATCACATGGTGAGTGACCAATTTCGCAGAAATCTGCATTATGCAGAAAACTGATATGGCGCCCAAGCGCCCCCTGCTGAGGGGCGCCCGAGCGCGCAATGCACCAGTGGCGCCCAAGCGCCCCCTGCTGAGGGGCGCCCGAGCGCGACCTGCACCACTAGCGTCCAGCACCAAAAATTCTGGTTCTGCACTTTTGTTTTTCTTGATTTATGATGAGTTTCCCATTCTTTTGCACTCTTTCACACACTCCTTTTGATGTGTTTTTATACCTTTTTGTGTTGTGGTACCTTTGGGAAGCTTAATTCTAAGACTTCCCTCTTTGTTCTTGTACTTTTGTCTTTGTTTGTTTTGGCTTTCATTGTTTTGTTTCTTTGCTTTCTTTTGCTTATTTCTTTTAGTTTGTTTTATGGATTCTTCTCTTCAGTTGTTGACTATGAGATACTAAGTTTGCTTTGAGCTTTCTTATTACAGGATAAGATCTTCCTTAGGAATTAAAGAGTTTAAAACCACCAGTGGCCAACCTTTGAGGCATGCGTGAGTTGAGCACCATATGAAATGAAGATTTTGCTGCTCGTGTAGCATGGCCTGGGGGCCAGGCCCCTACTGATGGGGGAAGTGGAGCAGTTGCGGAGTATAAGCTACTGTTGGAGGAAGATGTTTCAGATGGAAGTGAAGCTAGTGTCTTACACTGCTGGAGCTGTAAAGAGTCCATTTTAATTCGGTTTTTCAGTTTTAATTTCAAGTTTTATTTACTTTCAGTATTTGTGTTTTTGATTTCTTTTTTTGAATTGCCTTGTGGATAGTTCTTGTGCAATTGGTCTGGTGATTTGAGTGAATCATTTTCTATGCTTGAATTGAATACAAATCTGTTGTGCTTGCTCTTTATCCATGAGAATTGTTTTGAAAATCTAATTGGGATTATGTGGTTTAACCTAGTTGAACAGAGATTGTGGTTGCTTGTATATGTTTAGATAGATGCTTGGTTTTAATTGTGATCAATATTCTTGGCATGATGTTTATCAAATTTTGGAACCTTGAGTGAACCTGTGAGATGTTGTGCCTCAGAGTTTATTGCTGAATGTTATTACTTTGGAATCACAGTTGATTTTGCCTAAGTTTCTCTATTTGAACTGTTACTTGCATGTTACAAATGATCAAGGCCATCTTGTTCTTCCACCTCTTCTACATTTTGAGCCTAAAAGCCAATGTATAACCTTTGAACCGTAAAGAAAACTTTCTCATTCCCGAAACCTTAAGCCTATTGAAAAATCATTAACCTCCTTACCTTGAGTAGAGATGAACATATATGTTAGAGTGAGGAGAATGGTCTAAGTTTGGGGGAGTTCTTGTCAAAAGGAGAGCATTGAGAAAAACAATAAGTTGAGTAAAAAGAAAGAAAAAGAAAGGAGAAGAAGAAAAACAAGAAAAATGAAGTCAATGAAAAAAGAGTTGGGAAATAAGTTGAGAGTGGTTTATTCAATTTTGGAGAAAAAGAGATACTATGCTATATCATGAATTAAATTGTTTGTTCTCTTATCTCAAGGTGCTTTGTTGTCCAGAAAAACCAATTTTTCTTCTTAGCCCAGCCACAATACAAGCCAATCAAAGTCCTTGTGATGTAACTTGTTTGTTAATGTGTTTGAAATTGTTGAAATGAAAGGCAAAGTTGATTTGTGTAACATTGTGATATTTGAGAGTTAGACACACATCCTTATACACCATTGTGCTTGAGTGAAACACTTTCTTTGGTGAGGATTGGTTCCATGCACTCATTGAAAACAACTTGCCATGTTTGTTGATCTATCATTTGCATCTGTCATGTGATTTTGAACTGTTAGCACCATGATTGAAGTTTAGCTTGCTAAGACAATATTGTCTCTTGAATGTGATTTATAAGAGCAAGCATGATTGATTTTGTTTATTTGATTTAAATTGACTCTTGGATTGTTAGACCATTGTGATTGAATTGTTTGCTAGGAGAAGTACTTTTGCTTGAGGACAAGCAAAGTTGTAAGTTTGGGGGTATTTGATAATGCTAAATTTTACCATTATTTAAGCATCATTTTAGTAGCAAAATCAACTCCTTTCTAACTTGTAACTTGTTTAATCCTCGTCTTTTGTCATGTTTTCTAAATATTTGTGTTTTTGGCTATTTTGATGTACTTTCGTCAATAATCCCTTATTTTGTAGCTAAAAATGAGCTTGGAAGACTCTCCAACAAACTATAGAACTGGACCAAGAAATTAGCACGAAGAAATGCCATCAGCAGTGCAAGGACGTTCGTCCAGGAAGGAGGACGCTCGTCCCGGGACAGTGGACGTTCGTCCAGGCAGGAGGACGCTCGTCCAGGAGGACGCTCGTCCGAGGACGCTCGTCTCAGAAGCGGGCGCTCGTCCAAGAGAGCGGACGTTCGTCCAGGAAGAGGACGCTCGTCCTAGGACGCTCGTCCAGCCAGACACGAGGGACGCTCGTCCAGAAGAGGACGTTCGTCCATGCAGAAGGAGGACGTTCGTCCAGGAGAGGTCGTTCGTCCCAGGCAGAGAACGCTCGTCCAGCCAGGCAGAAGTGGACGCTCGTCCAGCCAGGCAGAGGACGCTCGTCCAGGACGCTCGTCCAGGAAAGAGGACGCTCGTCCAGGAAGGAGGACGCTCGTCCAAATGCGAGAGGCTCGCGCTCGGGCGCGAAAACAGAGGGGCGCCCGGGCGCGACTTTTCGCCAGATTTGAATTTTTGCGAGAGCTTCGCGCTCGGGCGCGACTGACAGAGGGCGCCCGGGCGCGACTTTTACTGATGTGGCAGACAGCTTATTTAACCCTAAAACGCGAAGGGGAAAGGGTCTTTGGTCATTTGGAGGCGCGATTTCACTAAGAGGAGAGCTTGGAGGGCTGCTAGGGTTCGTGGGAACACTCCCTTCTTCCTCTTGGGTTCTCCTTCTTCTTCCATCTTCCATGTTGTAAGCTTTAGGGTTCTCCATGGAAATGGAGAACCAAACCCATCTTGTTGGGATTAGTTGTAGCCTTTGAATTCTTGTGTAATTGTTGAATGATTTGATTATATATATGCCTTTTCTATCAATTGCTAGTATTCTTGTTTCCAATCTTAAAGCTTGCATGTAATGGGAACGTTCATGGCTTGATTTTGGGGTTTTATGGATTATGGGAACGTAAGATGAAATCTTGAACTGAAATAAGAGTTGTTTCGGATGTGTAGGGCTGTGCAGTTCCAAACCTCCACGTCCTCCTGTCAATTTGTCCTGGTAGCTGATCTTCTATGTTGACTCTCCGTTCCTTCTTTCAATCCTGAGGGGCGGAGACCTGCAAAAGATTCTCCGATGCCAAAGTCAGTTTCAGATCCATGGCTTCTCTCAGGGATAGTAATCGATGTGCATTTAATGTAACCTACTTACCACTCACCGTCAACCTGTATTTATAGTTTTCGCTATGGGCTTGGGATTAGTGGAAAGTTAATCACGGCCCAATCAGCCCAATAGCTCCTAATTTCTACTTACCTCTAAACCAGGTCAATTTTACCTGAGCCGCCGTAATTAGTGGTTTTGGTCGGTCAGTGTGGTACGGGCGTCCGCCCAAGTTATACGGGCGTTCGTCTTCCCTATGGACGGCTCAGGCATTACATTGGGCGGACGATCCTCTGCAATGTCGTCCGGTACTTAGTTGGGCGGGAGATCCTCTATGAGGTCGTCCGGCACTTAGTTGGGCGGACGATCCCCTATGTGGTCGTCCGGCACTTCGTTGGGCGGGCGATCCTCTATGCGATCGCCCGGCACTTCGTTGGTTGGGCGATCCTCTATGCGGTCGCCCAGCACTTCCTGATGCTAGACGTCTCTCAGCATTTTCTTGAAGGACAGTTTTTGTGAGCATGGAGAGTGCGGCGCTGTCTCGTGGTGATGGAATTCCTTGTGAGTTCTTCAAAGTTTCTCTTAGAGACAGAGGTTCTACCCAGTTGGTCGGCGTAGGCACCGAGATGGTCGGACGACCTCCTTAGTGGGCGTCCATACGTGTGACGCCGGGCATTCGCTGGTGTAGGAGTTTATACGGGTCTGGGTTCAATCCGTACCTACTTGGGCGGTACAGCATTTGTCTGTGGCGGGCGTGACACGGGCGTCCTTTGGGCGGCGCCCGTCACTTCATGGGCGCCCTTCGTACGGCGCCCGGCTCCCCCTGGTACACAAGCCCCCCAAGTCCTAGTGCACGTAGTGAACGTAGGATTTTGAATACGGCGCGCCTTGGCTCAGGAACCCGCAATTGGGCTTTATCCAGTGGGCTTTTTGAGTTTGAATCTTAGGCGGGAAAACACGTGGCGCGTTCCTATTGATTGAAGGTCTACCGTCGCCAAATCCGGAGCGTTGGTCGTGTTGAATCTGGACGACCAGGATACACCCAACGGTTACTGAATTTTTCCTATAAATAGCGGATTAGAGGATGTCATTTTCACTTATCTTCATTACTCCAGAGCTCAAGATTCTTTTTCCCTCAGGTAATAAATGGCATCTGTGTCCATCGAGTCAGGTTCGGGGTCGTCGGGCGGAGTCCGGGAGGGGTCGGCGCGGGGCGACAGCAGCGATTCTCTCAGCTCAGTTTCTTCTCATTTTTTGGAAGAGGCGATTGGGTCTTCTGGGGCGGACCACGAGTCACCGGTATCGGCGGATGAGCGGATCTTCCACGGCGTACCGTTATTCTTGCTCAAGGGCGGTATTCGTGTAATCGGGTCCCCCTTTGAACCAGAAGGTCAGGGGGTGGTGGCGTGTGACTTGGCTCCCCCTATTCCTAGCCGGTATGCATCCTGCTACGCTTTCCGCAAGGAGTTGGAGTGGCGGATCCGCCATACCCATATCGTCCGGGATGTGGAAGACTCAAAGTTAATTCTTGCCGGGGTGACTTTGTTAAATGAAAGGGTGTTCCACGATGGGCGGTCTAGCCCGTGTGATTTCTTCTTCATGTACGTGACCTTCTTTACCCATCTTTTCATCCGGGTTCCTTTTACTAGATTTCAAATGGCGATTCTTCGGGAGGTCAATGTGGCTCCCACGCAGCTGCATCCTAATTCGTGGGCGGCCGTGCAGGCGTTTCTGGCGATGTGTTTAGCAGTGGGCGTCACTCCCACCATCCCGGTATTCTTTTACTATTTCGAAGTCCGCCCTTCTCGTTCTGGCGGTTGGGTGTCTTTTACCTCGGTGCGGGGCAGGACCCTTTTCCGCCCCTTTTCTGATTCCTTCAAAAATTTTAAACAACATTACTTTAAAATAATCGTTGACAAAGCCGGCGTCCGCGAATTTTCTGATAGTGAAGGGAGGTTGTTGTTTCCATTCTATTGGACAAGAGATCCCCGACATATAAGGGCGACTCCCATAGGAGCCTTGACAGCACCGGACCTAGAAGCTGTGCGCACCATTAACGCCCTCCCCCGCCGGATCTTCGCCCGTCACTTGGTCGAATGCCTTAGTCTTGAGGATTGTGGACCAAAGGCGTTCGGTACGGTCTTGTCATATTGGGTGTGTTTTATTTTTCGCATACTGACGTTAAATTCTGAATTTTCTTGTTTTTTGCAGAACTAATGACGAATCCGGGCCCCCGCAAATCCAACTTTTTCGCCCTAAGGAAGAAGTCCGGGGCAAGCTCGTCGACCGCCCGGCCGACCACTGTTCCGAATGCGCCCCGCCCTCCTCCCTCTGGTGTCCGTCTGACGGCCGCTCGCGCTATTCCTAAGGCAGGAGTCCCCCCCATATTCAAAACCGGGGGTTCCAATGTCGAGGTGCCGCCTCCCAATCCCCCGCCAGAATTGAAGGCCGCCCAAGTGGGCCCGTTGTCTGAGGCAGCCACTATTTCTGCTGATCTGTCGAAGCGCAAGAGAGACGAACCCACTGCTGAAGGGCGTAGAGACAAAGAGGGGTCGTCGTCTCGCTCAGCCTCGAAGAAGGCCCGGAAGGGCAAAGACAAGGAGAAGGATCGGGGGAAAGCCCCGGCCGCTCCTCTTCCTGGCGGCATTTTTAGCCCGGCGTTCAGCATGAGCGACCGGGCCAAATTTCACATGAGCTCCTCCCAACGGGCGCTCATCGAACCTCTTTCCGAGTTGGAGCTTACGAACGCCATGCTGGAGATGTCTACCCGGACATCCGCCTTGGCTTGGTATCTGAGGGAGTTCGCCGACCGCCCCGGAGTGGCAGAGGTCCGGGCCGAGCTTGACAGAGAGAAGAAAAACGCGGCCTCCCTTCAGCTGACTTTGGAGGAGATGGTCCTCAACCAAGACGAATATGATAAGAGGATCGAGCAGCTGGAGGCCGACCTAGAAAAAGCCAAGAGGGAGTCCGCTGAAGGGTTGGCAGCCGCCCGGGCCGAGCAGGAGCGCTTGGCGGAAGAAAGCCGTCAGAAAATTGAGCTGCTGGAGGCGGAGGTAACCCGCACGAAGGAGGCCGAATCATGCCGCGCCAAGGCCAATGAGGAGCTCACTCTTGAGGTGGCCAAGGCCAAGGAGCAGATTGCTGAGTTGGAGTCCACCATCCTGTTTGAACATGAGGAGGGCTTCAACAAAGCCCTTCGTCAAGTGACCCTTCTGGCGGGCATCAAGGATCCCTTTGCTCTTGGCGTGGATATAGAGAAGGACGTCTTCAACGGCGTCCTCGTGGATTTGAATGCCGTCGAAGAGAATGAGCCAACTGTGGAGGCCGCCGGGGGCGGGAAGAGTTAAAATTTTTCTTTAAACTGTTGACCATCCGTCCAACGTCTAGAGTGTTTCAGATGTTGGCCGGGCGATCTTTTTTGTAAATCTCAGCGCCTTTGAGCGCAAATGATTAATACACAGCTATTTCTTTCAATTTTATGTTTGATGAGTTGTGCCTTCATTCTTTGGACGGGGATGTTCTCCTTATTTTAAATTTGGGATCTCATCCATGGTCCGGCTTTCGCTCCCACGGACGGCCACGTTTATTTTGCGAAACGAAGTAATTCTCGGAAGAATATTAAGTTACTTAAACGCTTGAGGACTTTCATTGTTGTTTTTTAGGAGCGGACGGTCCTCAGTAGGGAGTTGTTCCCGAAAGAACACTCTAAGTTATTCCCGGAGGAAAACTTTCGCCTGTTTTGTGGGGCGGACGGTCCCCAATAGAGAGTTGTTCCCGGAAGAACATTCTAAGTTATTCCCGGAGGAAAACTTTCGCCTGTTTTGTGGGGCGGACGGTCCCCAATAGAGAGTTGTTCCCGGAAGAACACTCTAAGTTATTCCCGGAGGAAAACTTTCGCCTGTTTTGTGGGGCGGACGGTCCCCAGTAGAGAGTTGTTCCCGGAAGAACACTCTAAGTTATTCCCGGAGGAAAACTTTCGCCTGTTTTGTGTGGCGGACGGTCCCCAATAGAGAGTTGTTCCTGACTGACTCTTTACCGAATGTAGTTGTTGGTGCGAGAATATCCTGTCATTCATTTATATGGGACAACTGTTCATGTCATTTACATCATACAAATTAGCTAAAATAGAACTTCAAGTGTGTGGCGTTCCAAGTATTAGGAATGGGACGTCCGCCCGTTTGCTCCAGTCTGTACGCCCCATTTCCTAGGGTCTCTGATATTCGATAAGGCCCCTCCCACTTAGCAGCAAGTTTTCCATGTGTCGGATTTCGGCGAGCATCCCCTGCTTTTCTCCATACTAGGTCTCCCTCTTGGAAGCTCCTTGGTCGCACTTTGGAGTTATATTTCCTCTCAACCACACGTTTGCATGCTTCGGCTCTTAACGCCGCTCGATCGCGCCGTTCGTCTAAGGAGTCTAATTCAATCCTCAGCTCCCGGTCATTGAGGTGTAAGTCCTCAACTTGTCGCCTCAGGGACGGCTCCCCCAACTCGACCGGCAACATGGCGTCTGTGCCGTAAGTTAGGTTGAAAGGAGTTTCGCCAGTGGTCCCGTGAGGCGTGCATCTATACGCCCAGAGGACTTCGGGTAACTCGTCTACCCAGGCTCCCTTTCTCTCGCCTAAACGACGCTTGAGTTCTGAGACGATGGTCTTGTTCATTGCTTCGGCTTGACCGTTCGTCTGGGGGTGTTCGACCGAGCTGGTGATGCGCTTTATCCCCAGTCCTTTGAAGAATTCGGCGAGTTTCTTGTCAATGAACTGTCGGCCATTATCCGTGATGATGGATCGAGGGAGGCCGAAGCGACATATCAGTTTCCAACAGAACTTCTGGACCTAGGCGGCCGTAATGGTTGCCAAGGGCTCGGCCTCTACCCACTTGGTGAAGTAATCAACTGCCACCAAAAGGAACTTCTTCTGTGCGCGCCCTACAGGGAACGGTCCAACAATATCCATTCCCCATTGGGCGAACGGCCATGGGGAAGATATTGAGTGTAAAGCGTGTGGCGGCAGGTGGGAATTGTTGGAGTGTTCTTGACACCGGATGCACTTTTGGACAAACACTCTGGTGTCTGCCTCCATGGTAGGCCAATAATACCCGGCTCTCAGCAGCCGGGCTTTCAACGTTCTCCAACCCGTATGGAGACCACAAACGCCGTTGTGAAGTTCGTCCATGACATAACGGGCCTCTTCGCTTCCTAAGCACTTGAGGAGGGGGGAGGAGAATCCTCTTCGGTACAAGTCATCCCCTATGACAAGGTAACGGGCGACTTTTTTGGCGTCATGAGGGGTAACCGTCCTTCCTTCGTCTTGGCGGGTCATGATTTCTCTGACTTCCATCCGCCAATCACTCCCTCCACCGGATACAGCCGAACATTCCACCGAGGGCTGGAGTAACACTTGTCTTACAATGGTAGTTAGTTGTCCCTTTTCTTTCCCGGAACTGAGTTTGGACAGTACGTCGGCCCTAGCGTTTTTCAGGCCGAATGGCATCACTTCATAGCAGAAGTTTGCTTTCTCCGTGATGAAGGCCGTCTTTTCAACGTCCGGCCCGTACATGGGTATTTGGTTATACCCGGAATAAGCATCTAAGAAACTTAACACTCGGTGTCCAGAAGCCCCGTCCACCAGGGCATCTATGCTAGGCAAGGGGTGGGAGTCTTTTGGACAAGCCTTGTTTAAGTCCGTGTAATCTGTACACATGCGCCACTTCCCACTTGCTTTTTTCACCATCACTACGTTAGCCAACCACGTAGTATATGTAACTTCTCGGACAAACCCAGCCTCCTTCAGCTTCCTCACCTCCTCCTGCACGGCCTGTCGTTTTTCGTCGCCAATCCTCCGCTTCTTCTGCGCGACCGGGCGGGCATCCCTAAAAAGCGAAAGCTTGTGGGTCATGACGGCAGGATGGATACCCGGCATATCGGCCGCCGTCCACGCGAATAGATCCCTATTGGTCCACAGGAGTGCTCTCAACTCCTTTTCTAGGTCGGGATCCATTTCTTTGGCGATGGCAGTCGTATGGGCGGGGTCCCTTCCTATTAAAACAGGCTGGGTGTCCCCCATTGGTTCCAGCCGGTCCTCAGTGTTCGTCCTGGGGTCAAGATTCGCCATTGCAACCTCCGAACCGATCGCTCTACGTTTTGACTGCCGGGTGTGCAACTTCAAACCCGCTGCGTAACACTCTCGGGCCGTCTTTTGGTCCGCCCGAACAGTACATATAGTCCCTTTTTCGGACGGATACTTCATTGTGAGGTGGGGCGTGGAAACGATTGCTCCAAACGCATTTAAACATGGTCGTCCGAGCAATACATTGTACGAGGTGTTAGCCTCGACTAGCAAGTATCGAATCCTCTTTTCCTCGCTATATCGGCCGGTTCCCAGCCTTGTCCTCAATTCCACATACCCCCTAGTATCGACCCTTTCTCCTGCAAATCCCACGATCTGGCCATCGTAGGGGACGACAAGGTCCTCTGAGATGTCCATTTGCTGAAAAGTTTTCCAATACAAGATGTTGACCGAGCTCCCCTGGTCGACCAGAACTTTGCTGACTCCGTACCTGGCTATCTCGGCCGTTACGACCATCGGATCATCCTGGTCAGGATCTGGGGCATGAAAATCTTCATCCGAGAATGTGATAGGCGGCATGGTCCGCCGCGGTTTGTCCACCGAATTCACCGATTGGAGGGCTCGTATGTGGCGCTTCCGAGCAGAGGAGGATGACCCTCCCCCTGCGAACCCTCCTGAGATCGTGTTGATGTGCCCCCGTAGAAGGCGTTCTCGACTTCGGCTTCGGCTTCGGCTTTGGCTTCGTCTCCTCTCTGATCGAGGTCGCTCGGTCCTTGTCGGTCTCGGCCTGTCCGAACGATATGCCGGTCGCTGAGTAGACCGGGTGGCCGTATGCGGAGGTCGCTCCTCGCGGACGTATTGCTTGAGCTTTCCCGCCTGGATAAGCTCCTCTATTTTATCCTTAAGGGCCGTGCATTCCTCCGTGGTGTGGCCCATGTTTCTGTGATAAGCGCAGTGCTTACTTCCATCCGCTCCCTTCGGAGTCTGGCATCCTTCCGGTTGGCGGATTAGGTCCGCGCTAAGCGCTTCCCTTAGAATCTTCTCCCTGGGTGCGTTCAAGGGAGTGTATTGCTGGAAACGAGGTCCTCTCTTTTGCTCTTTGTGTCTAAGGCCAGTCGGTCTTCCTGCCGAGGCACCATTCTTCCCTCCGTCTGCTCTATCGACCTTGGCCTCTTGGCTCTCCCTCCTATATGAGAGTTTCATCTCCTCCACCCTTATTTCGTCGGCTGCTCTTTCCCTTAATTCCTCCATCGTCTTGGGTGCTCGCCTGCAGACGCTATCCTTGAATGGTCCTGGCTTAAGAGCCGGCAGGACGTAGTGCAGGGCGAGCTCAGGTGTCAGGCTTTTTACACGCCGGACGGTCTTCTGGTACCTGTCCATGAATGTCCGCAGTGTCTCCTCTTTCCCCTGCTTGAGGGTCATTAACTCGAACACAGTCAGGTCTTGGGCGCTACTGGCCGCGAACTGTTTAATGAACAGCTGTTTTAAACCAGCGAAGTTCTCAATGGAGTTAGGAGGGAGGGTGTTGAACCATTCCAGCGCTTCATCCTCTAATGATAATGAGAATGCTCGGCACCAAATGGCGTCATTGCCCGTCCGGAACGCCATTGCGTTCGAGAACGTTTGGATGTGGGACGCAGGGTCAGTTGTCCCGTTGTACATTTTAAATTGCGGAGCCACAAATTGCTCCGAGATTTGGACGTTCATTATATTTTGGGTGAACGGCAGTAGCAAGGTGGATGAAGGTTCCGACTTCACTACCATCCGCCCATCCTCGGCGGCGCTCTCTGCATGCACCGATTTGGCCTTACTTTCTTCCGCTTCAGACCCAGTAGGTCTCCAAGTTCTATCGCACTCGGTCTCAGTGGGCGGGTGGTCCCCCGCTATCGCCTTCCCTTTGTCCTTCATTTGCTCACCTTCAGCTATCCGCCCGACCTCTCGGGCTATTCGGGCTTCACAGTCGGCCTTCACGGCGGCTAGTTCGTCCTCATGCCGCTGCTGCATCTCATCCATCTTTTGCTGCAATACGCGAATCATTTCAACTGGATCGTCCATGCCCATGTTTCTTGTGGTCACCATTGAGTTTTTGAAATCACACGGCCCCACGGTGGGCGCCAAATGTTTCGGATGTGTAGGGCTGTGCAGTTCCAAACCTCCACGTCCTCCTGTCAATTTGTCCTGGTAGCTGATCTTCTATGTTGACTCTCCGTTCCTTCTTTCAATCCTGAGGGGCGGAGACCTGCAAAAGATTCTCCGATGCCAAAGTCAGTTTCAGATCCATGGCTTCTCTCAGGGATAGTAATCGATGTGCATTTAATGTAACCTACTTACCACTCACCGTCAACCTGTATTTATAGTTTTCGCTATGGGCTTGGGATTAGTGGAAAGTTAATCACGGCCCAATCAGCCCAATAGCTCCTAATTTCTACTTACCTCTAAACCAGGTCAATTTTACCTGAGCCGCCGTAATTAGTGGTTTTGGTCGGTCAGTGTGGTACGGGCGTCCGCCCAAGTTATACGAGCGTTCGTCTTCCCTATGGACGGCTCAGGCATTACATTGGGCGGACGATCCTCTGCAATGTCGTCCGGTACTTAGTTGGGCGGGAGATCCTCTATGAGGTCGTCCGGCACTTAGTTGGGCGGACGATCCCCTATGTGGTCGTCCGGCACTTCGTTGGGCGGGCGATCCTCTATGCGATCGCCCGGCACTTCGTTGGTTGGGCGATCCTCTATGCGGTCGCCCAGCACTTCCTGATGCTAGACGTCTCTCAGCATTTTCTTGAAGGACAGTTTTTGTGAGCATGGAGAGTGCGGCGCTGTCTCGTGGTGATGGAATTCCTTGTGAGTTCTTCAAAGTTTCTCTTAGAGACAGAGGTTCTACCCAGTTGGTCGGCGTAGGCACCGAGATGGTCGGACGACCTCCTTAGTGGGCGTCCATACGTGTGACGCCGGGCATTCGCTGGTGTAGGAGTTTATACGGGTCTGGGTTCAATCCGTACCTACTTGGGCGGTACAGCATTTGTCTGTGGCGGGCGTGACACGGGCGTCCTTTGGGCGGCGCCCGTCACTTCATGGGCGCCCTTCGTACGGCGCCCGGCTCCCCCTGGTACAAGAGTCCTTGTGGGTCATTGATTCTAGGAATGGAAGATGATTCACATGTTGTCTTAGATCCCAGCTCTTTAATGCGGGTTTTGCTTGTTAGATTGCCAAGGAATTGGGGTTTGATAAGGAAAACCTAGGCTCTTTCACCTAAGGAATTAGGGCTAGAGTGTTTTAGTGGATTGACTTTAGTAAATTGATAGAGAGGAGATAAAATTGGTTATACACAAGAGTGCATTGGTGAAAACCAGCCTTAACAATGTCATTTCATACCATTTCTAGTCTTTTCCATTTCCAAGTGCCTTCAATACCAAAGTCCAACCTTGTAATTATGTATGAATTTATCTTTCTGCACTTGTTCTGTAAATTGATGTTATGTTCTTAAGTCTATGTGAGTGGTTAATCGCACAATTCTCTAGTATTACGAGTCTCTTGGGAAAACGATACCCGGTCTTACCGGTTTATTACTTGAACGATTCGGTGCACTTGCCGAAATCGAGCCCAACAAGTCTTTTTGAGCCATCAAGTTTTTGGCGTCGTTGCCGGGGATTTGGGGGCTGAACCCGAGTCCCAGCAACTGCTTATATATATATATATATATATTATTAAAAGAGCTGCTTGTACATTTATAGCTAGTTAATTAACGTAAACTGTAATACAGTTTATCTATATGTTACCTTAATTACATTATTTGATTATGTTAATATTATAATATATATATATATATATATATATATATATATTGTTATTTTATTTATTTTGTTTATTTTTAATTGTTATTATTTTTGTGGTATGTTAAATGTATTAATATTGGGTTTTGGGGTATTTAATATAATCGACAAATTGCGTTGTTTAGAAGTCCTTACTTGTAGTGTGATGATGCTGTGATTTTTTTATATAAAAAATTATAGTGTGAGTATTAATATTCATTGTTGAATCTCAAATAATTTTGCTGGATAATTTATAAAGACTAATAAATTTTTACTAATTCATGAGTGCGTATATTTTAATTTATAAATTAAAAAGAAATTAGTTTATAAATATTAGCGTTAACTGCCTAAGCTAATTATATATTTTTGAACTCATGTGCATTCTACATAATAATAGCTTATTTTTAAATAAAATTTTATATATTATTAATTTTTAGTATTTATTTCTTTTGAGCACTATTAGATTTAATTTAGATGACAAAATATATATTTGAGGTGCTGATTGGATAATTTTTCATAAAAAAACATAACATAAAAATCTCATATTATTGTCAAATTTATATGTAAAAAGGTTTTCTCTACTATAATATGTATCATTTTATATCTCTTTATTTGTGTCATATATTATTAACCGATGTAGAAAAATAGAAAGTCCTTAATCTTGCCACCTAGAACTTATAATTAGGTGAACTTTTTGAAACACTTATTTATACAACATATTATTTTTTTTTGGCACCATAGATATTAATTCCATTAGTATGTTACTAGTGTAAATAGGTTTTTTATAACTAATGTTTATACATGTTGAAATTTACATTCTTTAATACACCAGGTATAACATAATTAGGTATAAAAGTGAAATTCTTTTATACATACTTTTATACTTGGTTTCAAAATAGAAGGTATAAAAAATCAGACTTTTATACTTATTATAGGGAAAACTAGTGTAAAAGTTAAATTTTTTATGTGTAAATTTTTTATACTTGCTTCTATATCTATTCGAAAATCAATACAAAAAGTTTTTCTTAACGTGTAGAAAAAATATTTTTTATTCACAAATTTTTAAAGTTCTACGGGCTAGTCAACAATGATGGCTAAGTAAAATATTTTTCCCTTTTTTAAATAGAGACGCATTAACCTTAAAACCAATCTACAAAATATTGATTTTCATTTAAAAAAACAATAAAATAAAAGTCCTCTTATAAGTGTGCTTTTTATTTGATAGCTATTTCAATATTTTCATTTGTGTTATAAATATGAAAGAAACATTTTTTCCACCCAATCAGGTGTGTTGATATCGATAAGTTGAAAGAGAAATTTACAGGTTCGAGGCAATTTCTATGAAGCAACTACGAAGAAAGAACCCTAATAGCATGACCAAGGAGAATATTCTACAATAATTAGTAAATGAAACATTCACGAACCGTAGATGAAAAGCAGCAAGTTTTTATCTGCAAAAAGCTTTTAAAAATTTGTTAAAAAAGAAACCTTTAAGTATAATTTAATTTTATATATTAATTTGTATGGTAAGATTTGTGCTTACGATATATTTTAAATTAGTTTAATAATATAGAAATTTTTTTAACACATTTTTCGTCATTTATTTGAAAGTAAATGACGAAACCTTATTAATCTGCAAAAACCAGACAATGAGACACTGAACAGACCATTGAAGTAACAACCTTGTACAAAACCTAATAATCACACAGATGATATACTTCTGACAGATTTCCATCACAACATATTCCAGTATTGAGTGCTGCAGAGACACAGGACTTGATGGCAACTATTGTAGCAACAAAAACAGCTAAACCAGTGGTAGTGTGCGTAGTTTACCCAAATAAGTTCTATATTGCAACATAGATATATACAAGATATATCTAAAACACGAACTCTGTAGAAACAAACAACGTGCCTACAGTTACTGAATTTTCAAGCCGATAAAGAATGTATAGTGAAAAGTAGAAGAAACTTCTGTGGTGAAACCAGAAATCCAAATTTTATCAAAGTCTAACATGTCCCAACATTTGCAGACTAACCTTCAATTCTTTAATGTATTATGGGTTCCTTTTTATGGAAAGTCATCAAAAAAAGTTTTTTCTCCATGGAATGAATTTATCACAAGATGAAACCCCTCAGAGGTATAACTTTCTTAACTTTTTTTAGTAACAATTTTTTTCCATTACATATATTTTTTTAAAAATAAATTCAACCAGACCAATAGAAATAGAATAATAACACATGAAAAACATATCTATATCCAGCCATCTCCTACAGGTAAATTAAGTCAGACGATGGTGCAGCTATTGTGGTCGGAATCATAAACCACGTGACTATGCATGGGAGAAGGTGGAACAAAGCCGGTACATAATGGACAACCTTGAAGATAGGTTGTGCAAATTTGAAAAGGTGGTGGATGAGAGCGTGGTGAATTTTCCTTTGGCGCGGCTTCTTCTTCTTCCTCCTCCTCCTCCTCCTCTTCTTCATCTTCTTCTTCGTCTTCTTCCATATCTTCCACACTTATTAGCGTGGTATAGCGGAATTTCTTTCTGAGCTGATTGGTTAATTGAACAGCATCGACTCCATCTCCGGTAACCACCACTCGGTCTCTGCTTTCGCCTTCTAAGGATAGTGAAAGCACTCCTGCACGATTCACATGGCTATTACAAGCAAACACAATACACATAGAAACAAGCACTAGCTAGTTTTTAATTAATTACACCACTCACCAAGCATGAACTAATAGTTAATTAGCGGAATGAAAAGTGTTTAACCACTTATGAACCTACCTTGAGATTTGGCAGCGACTGTTAGGACTTTGCTTCTGCATTTTTCACTCTCCACTTCCACCTTTATAACTATTCTCTGCTGCAGCATATGGCAGTGTCCGAAGAACACACATATATAAAGTTATTTTCAAATAAATGCTAGCATACAGAGTAATCATTGCAAGTTATCTCACCTTCATATTTTAATTTGATGATATGAAAAAAACTTTAACTTTCTGATGTTGGAGCTAGATATTCGTAGGTGATATTGTTCAAGTTAACTTCTTTGTAATGTGCAGATTATATTATATATACAATAGGTTTAGTGCATGACAGACATTTGGATCCCATCTGCACGCCAGGTAAATGGTTTGATGAACAAATTAAAACTAATTAATCTTAAAATCAACCTTAGTTTGGTAACACGATATCTTGTATAAAACATTAACAAATCTCGTAAGGACTCGGAAAATAATGGACTGTTGAGCCGGTTTCGAAGTAAATACGATATTCTCGTTACCGAGTCTCGTGAAAAAGGGTCCCGCTAACGTAAAAAATAAGTTGAAGCTTTTGTAAGAGCTACTTCAATTTCAAAAGCTTTGATCACATTATTTAGCAAAGCTAGATTAGAGACAATCTTAATAAAGTAACTAATAATCATTTTTACATGTTTGAATGAACTTATTTAAAAAAATTAAAAAAGTAAAGCAAAGAAATTTAAAAACAAAAAACAGAAAAAAATAGATTTTTTTTCATAAAAATATCCTCACAAAAAACTTATAATAACAACTTACTTTTCAATAAGGTTACCTTCTTCATCTCGTAGTTATTAAGAAAATGTTTTTATAATTACTAGCAGAAACATAAGTATCGTCGCAACTGAGGTATCCACATATTTTTATCATTGTCTTATAATTATATATTATCTTTTATTTTATATGACTTTTTTATTTTATAAAAATAATAAAAATATTATCTATGCTATATTATATCAAAATCACGTTATAATGAAAAATTAATCATATAGAATAGAATAGTCGCTTTCTTTTCAATTTATATGGAGTTTTTTCGCATTAGTTTCTTTTTTGTTTTGTTCTTTGCTCCACTATATTTTTTATTTTTTTTATTGGTGTTTTTCATGGTAAATTGTGTACTGTAATTTTAAAATATTATTAGTGGTAAAATAAATACAAAGTTGTGTACAGTAAATTAAAAATATCAATTACACATTTTTATAGATAAATAAATAATTAAAATTTCTTAGATAAAAATAACTAAATTATATATATATATATATATATATATATATATATATATATATATATATATATATATATAGAGAGAGAGAGAGAGAGAGAGAGAGAGAGAGAGAGAGAGAGAGAGAGAGAGAGAGGAAGGATTCATCTCTTGTTCTCTACAATAATATATTGTCCCCTAAGTTTTCACGAATTTGTAATCAATAAATATATTTCGTGTGTATATACCTATATTTATTTTTTATTTTATTTTAAATAAAACTTTTATTTATATCTCAACAATAAATATATATATATATATATATAACAGTCATTTAAAAATAAATATATGGTTTTAAATACCGACACAATAAACTAATACAAACAAAGACAATAAAGAAAACTAGAAAAAAAATATACGTAAAATGAAAAATATAATGAAAATAAATTTTATATTTTACTCCAAGAAAATCTTCAATAATACTGAAACGCGTAATATAGTCAAGTCGTCGATTAGATATTTCCCGTCACAAATTTGGAAGTTTGGAGTAGTGTTA
The DNA here is from genome assembly GCF_016808095.1 of Vigna angularis. Classification (NCBI taxonomy): domain Eukaryota; kingdom Viridiplantae; phylum Streptophyta; class Magnoliopsida; order Fabales; family Fabaceae; genus Vigna; species Vigna angularis. Next base: position 23,645,713 of record NC_068976.1, read on the forward strand.
CTTTATGATATTTGTATCAACCAATAAAAAAAGTTTCCTTATCAATATTGTCTGATCACAAAAATATTAGAAATAAAAATTTTATGGAAATTCATTTAAAACTTTTAATTACAATGCCGATGCAAGTGGTTGAAATATCTATTTTAACTTCCACTGTATTACAAACATGATTACTAAACATTATTTTGAAAATTTTAATTTTCTTAATTTTTAAATATTCTTTTAAATAAGATCAGGTTAGATATACTCCCAATTTGATACCTCACTTGACATTTTAAAATTCATTAATTATTTATTATTATATCAAAATTTATTATAAAATATAAAAAATATATGAAAAATATATTAAATTTATGATAAAATTATATTTTACTAGTATATTTGTAACATCCCAAATTCTCACATTAATATTCTCACATTAATATGTAACATCCCAACTTTTCACATTAATGTAACATCCCAAATTTTCACACTTGATAATTAACATTACATTTACGGTAACATTCCGTAATCTCACCCGTTAAAATTTCCTAGTTGATATAAGACTATACATGTAAAAAGATTCTAATTATAGTTCTTCTACTCCTCCCTTTCCTTGGTACTATGTGAGGCGACATTCCTTCATCTGCTCCCGTATAACGAATTATACGATCATCGCACATACCCAAACACAAAAACACAAACAAGTAGGGTGAGCTAACATGCAACAAATCATTTATAAGACATGCATAATTACTTCGATACAAACATCATATAATAATTATGTCAGACACCCTCATACCATCGTACCACAATTCCTATTAGACACTCGTCCCACAATACCCAATAAATACCATAACACTTAATAGACATTCATTCCATAATACCCAATAAACACTCATCCCACAATACCAATAAACACTCATTCCACAATACCCAATAGGCATTTATCCTCACGATATTCAATAGACACTTATCCCAACGATATATTGATGAGCGATACAACGGAAGGTTTTTCACTTGTGATGTCATTCTTAGTCCCCTCACTATGTCCAAAACCGGCACATAGACCAGGACATTCTGTCCTCCATACCATTCACAAGGTTAGTCCCCTCACTATGTCCTAAACTGGCACATAGACCAGGACCTCCTACCCCTCTCACCACATAATTCATCATTCTCTACTTGAGACTGAATGATTATTAGAGTATCAGGATAACCTCCAACTTCATGACCCTCAACATCAACATATACACACATACCATGTCATTACAGAATCTCTCCACGAAACTCATACCATGCTCACATTCCTTAACTCATATTATACCATTACGAAATCTACCCATAATCCTCATACACATACCATGACATTACAGAATCTCTCCGCGAGACTCATACCATACTCACATTCCTCGACTCATATTATACCCTTACGACATTTCCCCGTAATACTCATACATGTTCAGATGCATAAATTCAAATCAAATAAACTTCAATCATTTCAGAAATCATACAAACTGAATATATTCCAACAAGATATATTACATGATAATTTAACAGTACATAATCTGTACACAAGATTTAAGTTAAAAACCTGTCGAGTAGACTTCCAAGAAAGAGAGGTGCGTCACAATGGACAACTTAAGTACCAAGTCTTTCCTTAGCCAAAGTGTTCCTCAACTAGTTTTTAACAAATTTCTTATTAACAGATTCAAAACAACAGCATATAATATTTACACCGAATATCAATATAGATAAACATACAGTAAGCATTAACAATATTCATACATAATTTCAAGACATGAATAGTAATAAAACAGTACTAAATCATAATATAAAAGCTTAGATAAGTTAACTCCCCTACCTCTATTCCAGACTTAATCTCCTGCTCCGAATTTGTTTCCCCCGAAACCCTTCAGAACCTCTACTCTTCTTGCAACTAAAAATTTCTCCCTAACTCTTTCTTCTCTATTTCTCAAGCTCTCACTTGATTCCTCTTTTCTTGGTGCAAAATACCCTTCCCTCCTATGGCTATTTATAGGTAAAAAAAATTTACTATTCATTAATATTTTAATATTATTTATTATTTTAATATTATTTAAAAAATAATATTTTAATCGTTTACTTATTAAGAAATCCTAATTTCTTACATGCTAAGGAATCATAATTTCTTTCATGATAAGAATTTATTTTTACTATTCACTATTCACTTTTACTATTTACTATTCACTTTTTATTATTCAATTAAAAAAATACTAAATAAATTACCAAAAATTTGAACCTCTCCTTCTAAAATTACTATAATTTTATATCCAAAATTTACATTTTTCTATCCACTAAAATTATTATTACTAATAAAATGCTAAAATTTACTACTATAAATATTTTTCATGGATCTTACAATATTACTTTTTATGAATAAAAATTAAATTAGTTAACTTATTAAATTAATTATTTCTTTCATGAAAAATATGAGATACTTTAAATTATATTTGTTTACAAAAATGGATACACTGTCGTCTTCATCTAAGATTCTAAAAATAAGAAACCATAAAAAATTAAAATAAAATTATTATTTAACTAAAGTTTCTAAAAGTTATTTATCTAAATATGTTTCAAAACATAAATGGTTTTCCTAATTCAACATAGATAAAAGTTTACATCCTAAAGAACCTGCAAAATTTGAGTTACTTATCAATTTTCACATATATATTTTTAAAAATGAGTTACATACAAATTTTATATACGAATTTATATTACTGATTTTCTATATATAAAATCCATATATAAATTAGATGTGTTATGGCGAGAAAATGTGCGAAAAATAGAATCCATATATAATAATAATAATAGTTTATAGTTTGCGTATAATGTTACGTGGCTCTTTTCTTTTACCATGTCAGTTAGGTTTTAACTTTAACTAACTGGTTGTATTCATAATAAGGTTTTGAAAAAAAAAAAAAAACTCAACTAAGCTTCAATATCCCCAGCCTTAGAATATATACCACACAATATCAGTTTCTAGAATACAAATAAATTGAATTTAGTCCTATGACTATATCTTGCTATCACATTGTTTTCTAAAATTAAAACAAAAAAAACCCTTCAAAAGTATGTTTTTAAAATTTTATTCAAGTTCCTATTTTTTTTGGATCCCTAAACATAAGTTATTATTATCACTTAAGCCTTCGAATTACAAATTAAATAATAATTTCAATGACTTAAATATAATTCATTTTTCTTAAACTTATTTATATTTTTCTCATCTCAGAAAATAAAATAACAACGAAATATAATGTGTCATTTATTCCAATTAAGTTCCCAAACACTCCCCGTTTCAATTTCTCCTTTCTCAGTTTTTCGGTGGCCCACCATGATATGGATTATATTGGGCCTCTAGAAAGGAAACCAGCCCACTAGAAAAAAGAAAAATGATGAACTGAGAGATGATAGAATGTTGTTCCCTCCACCTAGACCAAAGTCTTCCTGCACCACTCCATATCCAATTTATCATTGTTATAAAACGGATGTCAATGTTTCAACTTCAACAGAGGTTGACATCCGTTTACATATTTTAACTTTTTTTTTATATTTTAATTTATTGTTTTTATTTTAGATTTTATTTTAATAATATTTTTTATTTACATAATATATAAAACAAAAAAGTTAAATAATTTATAAATTAATTTAAAATATAAAAAGAATTTAAATAATATTTATATATTAACTTAAAATATAATAAATTAATAAACTAAAAATAAACCTTAACAAATGTGGTCACATCCTTTTAAGTAATTATATAAAAAATATTTAAATAATTAATTAAATAATAATAGATAAATTAAATTAATAATTATTATTTTATTAAATAAAATAAAATTAATTTATATATAATTATGTAATAAATTTAAAAAAAATTAAATAATATTTATATATTAATTTAAAATATCATAAACTAATAAACTAAAAACAAACTTAACGGATGTAGCCACATCTATTTAAGTAATTATATAAAAAATATTTAAATAATTAATTAAATAGTAATACATAAATTAAATTAATAATAATTATTTTATGAAATAAAATTAATTTATATATAACTACGTAATAAATTAATTTATTTTATTTAATTAAATAATAATAATTATTTAATTAAATTATAAAAAAATTTAATTAATTATAATCAACGAATGTGTCACATTTGTTTAAGTTTTTTTTTTAATTTTTAGTTTATTTAATATTATATTTTAATTAATTTATAGATTATTATAACATATTACGTCAATTTATTTTATTTTATTTAAATAAATAATTATTATTAATACAATAAATTAATAAACTAAAAACTAGAAGAAAAACATAAAGCTTAAACAGATGTACACATTCGTTAACGGATGCGACATATTTGTTGAAGAATTTTTTTCTTCAACAAATGTCGACATCCGTTGGAAAAAAGAAGTGGGGGTGTAAGATTTTTTAAAATATAAATGTTAGTTTTAAAATTTTTAAAAAATGTGGTGGTGCAGAAAGTAATCTGGGACAGTGTAGGGAGTAACCCTCAAGATGTTATTCTCACCCTCTTCACTAAGTTAATGATTTTTCTTTACAAAGATTAGGAATTGACACACGATCAAATTTATTTTTCTCAAGATACACAAAAAGGATTTTTAACATAGTATATCTCATTTTAAGATTTATATTTTTGTTTTTTAATTTTGAAGCAAGTTTTTGGAAACGAGTCTTATATCTATAACTATATAACTATTATATATATATGGGGTTTGCTAATTCCGGTAAGGTCTTTTTTTAGTTGGTACATTTTAGCAAAGTGTACCAAGTTTTAATAGACAAAATAATCCTCATTCAAAGAAAAACATACTTTAAACCCAAGGGTATTTTAATAATTTTAATATTTAATTTAAAATAAAAAAAATAAAAGTTAGCTATTTACAATCCATGACTTAATAACTACCTTTTATTTTTTTATTTTAAAAAAACTAATAACTACTAATACACGTGGCAGCAATCATGGATGATAAATAATTACGTGGCAGCAATCATGGATGATAGGGTTTAGGATCTAGAGTTTAGGGTCTAGGGTTTAGGATCTAGGGTCTAGGATCTAGGGTCTAGGGTCTAGGGTCTAGGGTTTAGGTTTTAAGGTTTTTTTTTAAATAAAAAAATAAAAGGTAGTTATTAAGTCATGGATTGTAAAATAATTAACTTTTATTTTTTTTATTTTAAGTTAAATATTAAAATTATTAAAATACCCTTGGGGTTTTAAAGTATGTTTTCTTTAAAATGGGGATTTTTTTATCCATTAAAACTTGATACACTTTGCTAAAATGTACCAACTAAAAAAAGATCTTACCTAAATTAGCAATGTATACCGGGTTTTAGTAAATACTCTTATATATCATGGATTCTAAGTTTTAAGGTTAAGGATATTTTAATAATTTTAATTCTCAAAACTAAAAAGAAACACCCAAACCCTTAGTCACCTCATTCCTCTCAATCCTTTCTCTTTCATCTCTCTCACTCCAACCTTTTCTCTATCATCCTGTAGCCCCAATTGAAAAAATCAGAAACATTTGTCATTAAACAATTTGCCTTTGTAAAGAGTTGAGTTATTGACATATTCACCTTCAAGCAAATGTTCATTTAAGATCTCTTCAATTTCACCATCTTCACTAACCTCTCTAATTTCATCATTTGCATATGTTGAATCATCATCTCTAAAATAAACCCTCCAGGCCAATTACCAATTCATTCGGATGTCATTATGTTTGTGAAAATTAGATAAAATTATATACGACAAAAATTATAAAATGAAAATTCATTATAAAATCATTTTTTGTAAGAAATTGTTTAACAACGAGTGTTTCTGATTTTTTTCCAGGCCAATTACCAATTCCTTTGATGTCATTATACTTGTGAAAATTAAATCAAATTAGATAAGACAAAAATTATAAAATGAAAACTCATTATAAAATCATTTTTTGTAAGAAATTGTTTAAACACGAGTATTTTTGATTTTTTCCAGGTCAATTACCAATTTCTTTATGCTTGTGAAAATTGGATAAAATTAGATAAGACAAAAATTATAAAATGAAAACTCATTATAAAATCATTTTTTGTGGAATTGTTTAACAACCAGTGTTTTTGATTTTTTTTCAGTTGGGACTACCATAAGATAACAGAGAAAATGTTGGAGTGAGAGAGTTGAAAGAGAAAGGGTTAAGAGGAACAAGGGAGGTGAGCAAGAATTTGGGGTTTTTTTTTTTAATTTTGAGAATGAAAATTATTAAAATACCCTTAACCTTAAAACTTAGAATCCATGATATATATATATATATATATTAGGATACACATTTTATATTCGGTTTTATTTTTCGAAATTTACTCTCTTAACTACTATTTTTTAAATTTAAATCTCACTATAAAAAAATATTTACTTTTTTATTATTTTAGTAATCACTTTTTTAAATTTAAGTAATTATTCTTAATAAAAAAAATATTTAAACAATATTACTTGTAATGTTTTTTTATTTCAATAACTAAATTTTATTTTATCTATAGCTATTTCTATAATTATATACATATTTTAGTTTTTTAATTTTATCTTTTTAATTACTATTTTTAACATTTTAACAGTTTATAGATATTTAAAAATTTAAATTATACAAGCATGGTTTTCTTTACACTAGCTTTTTTTTATAAGATAGATTTACTTTCAAACAAAAAAAAAACTATTGTTTTTAACCTATACGTGAAATTAATCTTTTAATTTTAAACAAAATTAAGTACAAATAAAGTGTGTTTTGAAAGGATATAATAAATAAAAAAGTTATGAAAGTAAGATTTGTTAAACTAGTGTTGTTAGAAAAAAATTATGCGATTCAAACTCAAAGTTTGATCATGCTCAGTTGCTAATGAAAAGACATTTTTCAATCATTTTTATTAAGAATATGGCAGTCATTAACTTACAAAACTCTGAACAAAAACTGTATAGAAGAGAAAAACAGTGTTGTTCTCATTGATTTTCGGGTCTCATATGTTGCAACTCTATTCTGGTTCAACTGATCATGGATATTTTGGTTGCAACCTTTGATTGAAATTAGAGAATGGAGCAAGCATTGGGGTATGAATCATAATCCACTACATATAAATGACTGGGTGGAGGAAAATTTGAATAACAATAAGGTATTGGAAAGATTTTCTCTATAGTGATTTGATCTTTCTGTTCCCCTCCAGCATCACCATCCTCGTTTTCGTCTGTCACACTCATAAGAGTTGCATATTTGAACTTCTTTCTTAATTTATTAGTCAAGCAAACCGAATCAATTGCATCTCCAGTCACCACCACTTGATCTCTGTCTTCACCCTCTAATGCCACTGAATGCACACCTATATGCATGCATGCATCTTATTTACAGTTGAATCAAATCACAAACACTTATGAACAGTATTTGAAGTCACTAATATAAAGGGATTATGCAATTGAAAAGTGGCATGCATGCACCTTGAGACGCAGCAGCAATTTTCATTGCCTTGCTTCTGCATTTGTCATTCTCCATGCGCACTTGGATAACTATTTTCTGCATAATTGAATCAGTAAAGTGAAAAGCTTAATATATATATTGAACCCAATAGAAGACTGTGGAATGTAATTAATTACTAATCAATACAAGTAATCTCACCTTCATCTTTGATAACTGAAAACAGAGCACAGCTTTTAGCTTTCACTTCGGGAAGAAGAAGCTTACGGGTCACAGTATCGATCAGTCTATTTCGATCAGTCTATATATATATATATATATATATATATATATATATATATATATATATATATATATATATTATGCGATAGGAACGTATAATTAATAAAAAGAAAAAGATTGACTACAAAACCGACATCATCGCACAGGTTTCCTGTAGATTTTTTACTATAATAATTATAAAAAGTCTTAAAAAAGTATATGTTATGAGTAAAATTAAATTTGAATACACTGATAGTAACAAATATATTTTCAGTCAATTACGAATGTTATATAGTATAATCTTATTAATTTTTTTTTTAAAATATACTTATCTTAATTGGCATACTTAACATAATTTCCGATGAGCTAATAATATACAAATTTGTGTAATGAATAGAAATCAAACAATATTTTGTCTGTATTGTTGTTGTTGACTCAGAGTAAACGTATTAATTTTTTTGGTTCCATTTTAGACTCGGGTTGTTATGGAAATTAGGTGACCTTTAACGTTAAAATATTGTGTTTGGTTGGAAAGTGAGATGGGAAATGTGTAATACCGAAGAACTATGACTCTCTCTGGAAAGACTTGGTCCGTAATTGAACTCTTAATTCATCCAATTCTATTTTGATTGTTTATTAATGTTGCGTTGGTAGTTAAATGGAGAATTCTTAGATATAAAAAGGTTGTGTAGAAGATAATGATGTTTGTTATAAGTTATATTAAGGCCAAGTTTGATTCAACTTTTTTTAACCGTGCTTTCAAATGAGGGGTGTAAAAAACAGAAAAAAAAAATCCAAATTCAATCTATTATTACACGGATATAAATAGTTTTAAGTTTATTTTGATAAATTTGTTTTAAATCTGAATAAATGGATTTTGAATCCAATCCAATATTTTGGATATTAGATTTAGATTAATATGAAAGGGATTTTGGTTTTGGTTAGAAGGATCCAAAAATCAATAGTTAAAAGGCATTAATTGTTTACTGAGCATTTCTTTTTATTTAATTTGTAAACGTAAGTTTTTTTTTATCAATGGGCAAAATTTTATTAAAGTGAAATTTGTTTCTAACAACATAAAGATATATTGATTGGAGGAGATGAAGGAAAAAAAAAGGAGAGGAAGGAAAATATTTATCAATGAATATTTATTAATAATCAGAATTTATTAGTGATCATCGATAGATATTTATTAACTAAGGTTTATTGATATAACTTCAATCCTAAACATTTATCGATAAATTGTCTAATTTATAGATAAAATTTTCAACTGTCATTCTATTAACGAATTTTTTTATCATTAATAATCTGTTATTACATTTGAGTTATCAACAAAAAAAAATGTTATTATTGATGGATTGTGTATCTCAATGTGATTTTTTTATAGTAATACATGATACGTCTTAATTTAGATACTACTTTTTCAATTGGTAACCAAATTCTTGGTAAACATACCTGAGTATCATGTTAACTCGTTAATAAACATATCAAATCATGAAAATAGTAATTAATAAGATCAAATATATGTTTCTTAATAAACTCATACAATATCAAATATGTTTGATAATGTATAAATCATAATTAGTAAAAATAACTAAAATTTGTTTGGTTTCAACGCTATATAATACATTAACCATGCTACATGAGAATCAAATATACTGTTTCACAATTAACAATAAAAGGCTTGAAACTTTTGTTCCTGCAATTTTTTTTAAATGCATATCAATTTTTTCCATCTCAACGCGTATAACTTAATTTATTTAATTTGAAAAAAAAAAGGTCATTTTTTTTGTAACAGAAAACATTCTGAAACCAGACATTATATATTTTTCTTACAAACTCTTTTTTCGCAAACATGTTGCTCTAATATACAAGTGGTTCAACATGCACACACTCTTCTTTTGGATGCAACTGATTATTCAACATGTTATATATAGAGAGGTCTACGAACAACTGCATGGTAACCATCACTTCACGTACCTTTTACCCAAAAAAAGGCCAATCATCACATTTGAACCGAATACCTATTACTACGCAAAAAGAGAAAACAACATGACATGTCAATTTTGAGTTTGAAACGAATCTACCTTAAGACCAGTTCCAACATTAAAAGACATTGTTATAAAAATAGTAAACACCACTGCTTTTAAATTCCCAGAGATTGTATTCTCCACCAAGCCTGCTCCTTTCATCACTCTGAAAGACTGAAGTGAAGAGAAATCTTGTGCACGCAATGGCCAAATATTCTAAAGCAATGCTCGTGTTTGGTCTTGGGGTGTTGGTGGTTAGCATGTGGTGCATGAAGGGCACTGAGGGTGGCCTTGAAGATGAAGCTGCTTCCATCATTCACACAGTCAAACGTGACGACCCTTCTCATAAAGGGTGTGGTGGACCCAAACACACCGAGAGAGGAGTGGAAGAGTGCTCCGGCGAAGATGACAACCTGGGATTGTATCATGATGTTGATGACACTTTCAAGGGTGCCGCAAAAAGAGCCACTTCTAATGGTGAAAATGATGACTCTCCTAATCTTGGAAACAACAATGTCAATGTCTTGGGACATTGATACGATTATAGCATGTTTGGTTTCATGTTTCAGTTGCGACTTTTCACTTTCGTATATTTTTTTCTAGATAAATTTGCAAAATTTCTTGTAGAATTTTACGAAACAGTTTATAAAGCATAGTTTTCATGCATTGAGGTTACATATGGAATTCAATGTTCACTATTATTATTCAAGTAATAACACAGTACTATAGCTAAATCAATGAACATAAAGAATTACAATGCCTATATAGGATAATAAATTTGAAAAACTTCTATAGAATAAACTTTGAAAGAAATGTTTTTAGTCATTACAAGGGTTTAGTTTATGCATGATACCTGTTACTCTTAATCTGAATACTGCTCTGTCAGCTGGCAACCAATACCCTTGAAAACATATATCCGCTGGAATCACAATTAGAAATATATAATGGCTAGAATAGTGAGTTGGAAAAGTATGGTGACGAAAATAAAAAGCCTTTCATTCTTTTTATCATGTCTTAGAAATTAAGAACACCAAAACAATCTTCTGATAAGAAGAGTGGAATAGAGGAAAAGTAAACAGAGACCTAAACGAAAAAATTGAAATTGAAGATCAGACCTAACAACGAAAAAAATTTGAAATTGAAGATAACAACTAAGAACGAAATTAAAGAAACATAGAGGAAACAGTTGAGTGCAATAAATTTTATTTAGGCAAAATTGTAAATCCTCAAGTATAATTTTTCTTAACAAAGTTACAAAAATTCTTGTACTATTTTTACGAACCAAATGAGCGCATTTAAAATAAAGAAAATAGTTCAAAACATAGATATCAGGCAATGGTTACACGTATACTAATTGTAAAATGATGTACATTTATATTTATTTGACATATATTACAAAATAAAATAATCATTTTGTATTTTAAGAAGAAAAAAGTAAGTAAAAAATAAAAAAGAATAATATTAAATGTATGTCCAAAATTATGCGTCAAAGTATTATGTCATACATATAAAACTCAATACTAACTAGTCCTATATGCAAGTGGCAGCACAGTAAAATAACTATTTCTTCCTGCTCACTTTGAGAAAATGATAAAGTTTATTATATTTTTGTATATTTAAGTATAATATTAGATTTAACGGCGTTAAACTTAATCTTGTTTTTAAATATACGAAGACTAAGGAATTTGAACGAAAATCAACTTCTTGAAAAGGTTGTAGTAGTAGTGTAAAAATACCTTTTTATTTTTATGATATTGATTGAGGACTGTTAACAAATAACTGTAGTAAAAAAATACGCGGTTAAAAATTACAATTTTTATGAATTTTTAACAATTGATTAAATAACCATCATCAAAAGTAAAAACAATAACGATTATATATAAAATATTAACTTATTTATCAACCAAAAACCATGGTCGCAAAAGTGCATTTTTTTATGTCCATAAATTTCCATGTTCTACATAGATACTGATCGAAATTTAGGTTAAAAAATGAAACTAATTGAAATTTAGGTTACCAAATGAAACTAGCTTCACTCACATTACAAAATATCTTATTTTACATAAAGTCATCACAATATAGAAATTTCAACCCTAATTATTATTATTCAATCCAGCCTTTAGGCTTTTATTCATGAACGTGGTTTTGTCGTTCTTCATACAATCATGAGAGGTAATTAATAGCTCAGAGGATGGAGCAGTTATTAGGGTATTCATAAAATGTGAAAGCAGGTTGAATGATAGAGGTGCTACATATTGCACAAGACGGAGGATAAATTTTCTCTGGTATGGTTTCGTCTTCTTCTTCTTGGCCATCCTCCTCAACTCCTCCTTTTATATTTTCCACATGTATCAGGGTAGCATGGCGGAACTTCTTTTTCATCTGTTTCGTTAAGCAAAAAGGATCTACTTCATCTCCAGTTACCACAATTTCACTGCATTCTGTATCTATTTCTATTGATTCCACACCTGCATGTTTCATAGTACACATACATTTTGGTTATGAATCAAGATTTATATAGACACTATGGCTACACCTAGTTTTTATTCAACATGGCACATGCACCTTGACATTCAGCTGCAATTACCATAGCCTTCTTTCTGCATTTCTCACTCGCCACATGCATTTTTATAACTATTTTCTGCATCATGCATGAACGTATATATTAATACAGATAGAATTATTCACATATATATCATATACCTTGTGATTTAGACGTTTATTAATTATTGCAAGTATATCACCTTCATGTTTGATAATGAAGCCTAAGGTTGCAATAACTTTATGCTCTGTTGGAGAAGCACGAAAAAGCAGAAACTACAATAATGTCGATATAACAAGATAATGTGATATATATATAGAGAGAAATATGGATGTTAATTGGTGGTCCAAATATGTTGAACACGTCTCTTTTTTAATTAACTTTCAGCACTATTTTTATAGATAACGCCTCTTCACCTTTAGAATATAGATAGATACATGCATTATGTAAAAAAAAATCGAAATAAAGAAAAGAAAAACTGGTTTATTTATTTACCATATAAAACAGTTTTACATAGTCATTGAGATGAAAATCATCAAATATGATAAATTTGTTAATCTTTCCCAAGATTATTTTAAAAGTAATTATTAATGTTATTCATATTCAATAACAGGGTAAAGTACATAATCATTAACTTATACAAACAAAAGTTGAAATTTAATTTAAAAGAGAAAAATGAGAAGTAGAATTGCCTTGTAATTTGGGGCTAGACTTGGTAATTGAATGTGAGACTAATTTGTCACAATCATATATAAATGCATTATTGATGAGGTCTTCGTCAATATATCTTGCTTATTGAAGTTGGCACTTTCTGTAATGTTACTATCAATCAATTTGTTATCAGGAGTTTAAGTAGATCTTTTTTTCTTCTAATTTTCAATTCAACTCCCAGATTATCTTATTTTAGTACATATTGAGTTGTTTAAGATTAGTTAAAAAAATATTATATTTCTTTTAACTCTTTCAATCAATAGATTGCAAAATATTTATTTTTAAGTTTTGGAGATTGTTATAATCATATTACGCAAAAAATTAATTTTTAAAATATTTAAACTTTAAAAACATAATAATAAAATAGCAATTATAAATTTTCTTTATAAGTCAATGAATAAAACTAAAAAATTGAAACACAAATTTATACGAATTCACACTCTGAATAACATATAAGATAGGAAATATTAATTAATAGTACTATAACTTAAACAATTAATAATTTTATTATTTATTTATTATACTTGCATCACGAGTTTCCAAATTGGCGCTGCTTGAAGTCAATTTAGTATACGTTATTCAAATTGCTATAATGATTCCGTGTGGGGTTTTCTAAATTCTATTTATTTTCTTTTACCAATGTTCAAATGGAAATCTTTCATTTATATACTATTCTTAACTTTTTATATATTTATAATTAAAATCTCATAAATGATAAGATAGTTAGATTTAGTTATTTTTGTAACATCCCAAAAAATTCTCCCTTTAAAATTCAAAATTTAAAATATTGTAATAATACAATTATATTAACACCATGTAACCTCAAACTTAAATCTATACATAAGTTTAAGCTCATAGTTGACTGCAGAGATATCATTGAATCCCGCTAATCTGTTCTTCCAAATCTTCCTTCATCTACACCAGATCATGCGACAATCCTTCCTCTGCTCCCGTATAACAAATACGTTATACGATCATCGCAAAAATAGTTTTCCGGCACAAACAAACAAGTAAGGGTGAGCTAACATGCAACACCGCAATTATAAAACATGCATAAATGCTTTGATAAAAACATCATATAAAATTTATGTCAGACATTCTCATATACCATCATACCACAATTCCTACTAGACACTCATCCGGATGATACGTTGATGAGCGGTCACGAGAGGTTATGCACTTGTGATGACTTCTACTTTTCCTTACAAATACACTTCCAAAATACTTCATACCATTCACAAGGTTAGTCCCCTCACTATGTCCACATCGGAACATAGACCAGGACCTCCTGCTCCTCTCACCACATAATTCATCCTTCTCTACATGAGACTGGATGATTATTAGAGTGTCAGGATAACCTCCAACTACGGGACCCTCAACATCAACATACACACTAATACTATAATTTTATAGAATCTCTCCATGAGATTCATGCCATACTCATATTCCTCAACTCACATTACACCTCTATTTAACTCTCCCCGTAATAATCATTTCGTGATCAAATGCACAATTTCATATCAACATAATAAAATACATTTATCACAGTAATTTTATCACATCTCATGCATTCACATATTTTTGTTTCACATGAATTTACCTCAGAGTATATATATATATATATATATATATATATATATATATATATATATATATATATATATATATATATATATATATATATATATATATATATATATATATATATATATATATATATATATACAAAACACATTGCACACTTAAAATAAGAGCAAAAATAACCATGGAACCGAACCCTGTTTACCGAACCTTATTTGGACGAACACTATTTGGATGAATACTATTTGAATGAACACTATTTGGACGAACACTATTTGAACGAACACTATTTGGACGAACACTATTTGAACGAACACTATTTGGACGAACACTATTTGGACGAACACTATTTGAACGAACACTATTTGAACGAACACTATTTGGACGAACACTATTTGAACGAGCACTATTTGAACGGACACTATTTGAACGAACGCTATTTGAACGAACGCTATTTGAACGAGCACTATTTGAACGAGCACTATTTGAACGAGCACTATTTGAACCGGCACTATTTGAACGAACACTATTTGAACGAACGCTCACTATATCACTGTT
The DNA here is from genome assembly GCF_016808095.1 of Vigna angularis. Lineage (NCBI taxonomy): Eukaryota > Viridiplantae > Streptophyta > Magnoliopsida > Fabales > Fabaceae > Vigna > Vigna angularis. The sequence goes on from NC_068976.1 coordinate 23,660,874, forward strand.
TGGACGAACGCTCACTATATCATTGTTTGGACGAACGCTCACTATATCACTGTTTGAACGAACGCTCACTATATCACTATTTGGACGAACGCTCACTATATCACTGTTTGGACGAACGCTCACTATATCACTTTTTGAACGAACGCTCACTATATCACTATTTGGACGAACGCTTACTATATCACTATTTGGACGAACGCTCACAATACCAAGGACGAACGCTCACCAAACCAAGGACGAACGCTCACAAAACCAAGGACGAACGCTCACAAAACCAAGGACGAACGCTCAACGAAAACTAAGGACGAACGCTCAATCGAAAACACTTAAGGACGAACGCTCAACGAAACACTAAGGACGAACGCTCAACGAAACACTTAAGGATGAACGCTCAACGAAAAACTTAAGGATGAACGCTCAACGAAAAACTTAAGGATGAACGCTCAACGAAAACACTTAAGGACGAACGCTCAACGAAACACTTAAATACCGAACGCTCACTTACACCCAAAAACCGAACGCTCTCTTACACTTGAATGTCGAACGCTCACTAATAATCAAAAGCCGAACGCTCACTAATACTCATCAGCCGAACGCTCACTAACACTCAAAAGCCGAACGCTCACTAACACTCAAAAGCCGAACGCTCACTAACACTCAAAAGCCAAACGCTCACTAACACTCAAAAGCCGAACACTCAACAAATTGGACGAACGTCCGGTTTCACCAGAATTGTACGAACGTTAGGCCGACCACTATTTGGTCGAGCACTGTTGGGACGAACGTCCAATTTTGAATCACCAAAATTGGACGTACGCACATTCTGCAGAATTCTGCAGAATCGCGCAGATTCCAGAGAAGCCCAGAAAACCCCATTTTTCAACCCCAAAATTTCCAGATTTCCGTCCAACCCAAAGCATACAAGGTTTCATACATAAATTACTTCCCATTGATCAATTATAACAATTCAAACTCACCCAAGTCAATTCCAAATAGCATAACACAGTTTCAACACAACCAACCATGCATAATTCAATCCGTACACCTAACACATAAAGCATCTGAAGAAGGTAATCCAGCCCCCCCTTACCTGGTTTTCCCCAAGCACAATGTTTTGGAATAAAGAAGAGGACCTCCGAAAGTATCCAGCAGCAGCGTGAAGTAAGCTTCACGGACTTGACGAGAATTATAGTTTGGAAGCAAAGAAGAGAAGTATTACTATTTCTCTTATAAACAATCAAACTTTATTTTAAAGGGTATTACTGATAGTAGAGACTAAATTAATTTGATATCTCTTATAAACAATCAAACTTTATTTCATTTAATCCAAAGTACAATGCCAAACTTACAAACTTTAAACAATATAGTTTTCACCATTGAAATTTCAACTTATAAGTTTTACACAACATAATCTTCCCAATACAAATTTATTCTTTTTACAAAAATCCCTGAAAGTTTTTCCCCGCATCTCTCTCATCTCTAAGCTTGTTCAACCGCATCTGCAACATTATCTAATCACATATAACATGAGTTATATGATCATAGTACAAACAAATAAGGGTAAGCCAACCTTATCATAAAATCATTAAACTTGTAATAAAAATATTTTAATCACGTATTTCTGCAATTGATAAAATATCATTATTCCGATGTCATTAATTCGTCATTATCAAAGTCATCTTTCCCATTTCCATAAATCTTACAAGTGTACCATGCTTACTCATGAAGCCTTATGGTCAGACCGCTCTCTGCCTGCTTCCTTAAGCCTCACTTATATACTATGTCTTACTTGCTGAAGCCTTATGGTCAGACCCCTCTCTGCCTGCTTCTATATAACTTACGAATCATATGTTTATGTCAAAGCCTTATGGTCAGACTACTTTCTGCCTGCTTTCATAAACCTCAGGTGTTACTTTGCTCATACCAAACTCTCATGGTATAACTCAAACATACTACTCCCGGTAGTAAACATCATTTCATAAGTAATGATTTCTCATATCCACTCCAACATTTCATAAAACCAACAATTCATACCCTCTTATCCACCTAACTCAATCATGTTCATTCTTTAATCAAGAATTCATAATAACCCGTTTTGGTATCAATAAATTAAACATATTACCATATATTATGCTTCATATTGTAAACTCATTTTGCCCATAACGAGTATGACTCAACATATTTTCACCAAACAAAGATCATGGATCAACCAAAATATATCAACATATCGTAGGAACTACATATTAAAGTCTGGGCTCAATGTAATAATAAATAAAATATATATGAAATTTTTACCATGATAATATTATGCATCTACAATCAACTTGTTTTATTTTATTTTCATCCTAGTAGAAATTTTTCTTTACTCCAATTGGTCACCGAAGAGGACCCAGATGTCTGAACGCATCAAACTCACCTTCGACGTCAGCACATATGACTAGTCACAACTGACTGGACCAGGCCAGGGCTGCTCTATGATCAGGGATGTGCCAACTCAGGTTTTTAAGGTTCCTCTATCCTACCAACAAACGGAGGCCCTCAATAATTAATCAATTTATTTATTTAATTTATCTACCATGTTGTCTTATGCTCTAAATCTAAAATGCCTAATTTTAATATTTTTACTTCCTCTCACAACAACCTCAAACAGTATCTGCATATCTATTTAATACTCATATATAAGCAATTACAGAACCCTTACTCCAGACCTTCCAACAAGATCAATTTCAGCCAACAAACTCATTCAATAAATTCATCGCATCTCAACATGTACAATTTAACATTTTCAGTTATAACACCCAATATAATAAAAGTCATAAAACAGTTTCGCAAGAGAACACCAGTTCAACATTCGTATATTTATAAATTCATACAAAAATAATTAGTTGCCCTTACCATCAAAATAATATTAATATAAAAATTCAGGGGAAACAAGAAGTTGAATCTGGCAGAGCCGGTTAGACAACTTCTCATCCTTTCACAAAGATGCAATAAAAAAAATAGATAAGACAATAAAATTTCTGGGGAAACAAGAAGTTGAATCTGGCAGAGCCGGTTAGACAACTTCTAATCCATCCAAAAATACAATATAATTAAATAACACGAACATTAACATGTCTGGGGAAACAAGAAGTTGAATCTGGCAGAGCCGGTTAGACAACTTCTAATCCATCCAAAAATACAATATAATTAAATAACACGAACATTAACATGTCTGGGGAAACAAGAAGTTGAATATGGCAGAGCCGGTTAGACAACTTCTAATCCATCCAAAAATACAATATAATTAAATAATACGAACATTAACATGTCTGGGGAAACTAGAAGTTGAATCTGGCAGAGCCGGTTAGACAACTTCTAATCCATCCAAAAATACAATATAATTAAATAACACGAACATTAACATGTTTGGGGAAACAAGAAGTTGAATCTGGCAGAGCCGGTTAGACAACTTCTAATCCATCCAAAAATACAATATAATTAAATAACACGAACATTAACATGTTTGGGGAAACAAGAAGTTGAATCTGGCAGAGCCGGTTAGACAACTTCTAATTCATCCAAAAATACAATATAATTAAATAACACGAACATTAACATGTTTGGGGAAACAAGAAGTTGAATCTGGCAGAGCCGGTTAGACAACTTCTAATCCTTCCAAAAATGCAATAAAATAAATAAGTAAAGCAATAAATAGTTTGGGGAAACAAGAAGTTGAATCTGGCAGAGCCGGTTAGACAACTTCTAATCCTTCCAAAATACAATAAAAATAAATAAGGAAAGCAATAAAATGTTTGGGGAAACAAGAAATTGAATCTGGCAGAGCCGGTTAGACAATTTCTAATCCTTCCAAAATACAAAAATAAACAACTAATAACATACAAATGGCATAACATAATCAACATCACATTTTACAACTATCACACTTGGATGTCAACACAAAAGCATACTCTCATTTAAATTCAAGATCATACAGAAACAAAATACTCCATATTCAAGATTTAAGATCAGAAAAAAGCAAAATATAGCATATTCAAAACTCAAGATAATACAAAGGGAAATACTCAAAGTTAGCTCCCCTTACCTCTATTCCAGACTTAGTTTCCTCTTCTCAAACCGTTCTCCAGAAACTTCCAGAATTTCCCCTCTTCAACTAGAATTTACTCCAACTCTCTTCTCTCACAATTTCTCTAGAATTTTGGTGTAAATTTCCAGCCTCCCCCCCTTGGCTATTTATAGTAAAAAAAATTACTATTCATTTTTACTATTCATTTTTTTATTCATTTTACTATTGCAAAAATAATTTTTTATTTGCAAATTGGTGAATTCTGATCTCAAAGCTACGTGTAACACTTATCCTTTCCAAAAATAATTTTTTTTACTATTCACTTTTTACTATTCACTAATTTTTTTTTTCTAGTAACTAACAAATATTTTCAAGGATCTTACAAGAAACCCATATAAGAACATAACAGCTTGAGTTGGAAGAGGAAGCACACGGCCATGACAGCAGAGAGTAGATGCCCCCCTCAGACCACCCCCCTGTTTCTCCCCTTCCTATCATTGCACTCCAATCATGCGTTCCAATTATTGCATTCAATAATGCAAGTGGTGGGCGACCACCATGTCCCCACCATGCCCCCCCACCACAAAAAAAAAACGGTTCTTACATTCTCCCCAATAACAAAAATTTTCGTCCCCGAAAATTGTGCCTATTTAAAACTATTCAAGGTAGGTTTCTCCCATCTCATCCTCCAACTTCCAGGTAGAGTTTTGTGTTATACCATCCCAAATGACCTTGAATCGATCGATAGTTCGTCCTCAATCCTTACTACTCGCACTTGAACTGACAAATCCTTTCTGGCTTGTACACTCTTAACTCCAAACACGCGAGAAGGATTGAACGTGTATTTCTCAGTTAAGATATATAGAACACTGGATGCACTAGTCAACTAGGAGCTAGTCTCACAATGGTCTGTCCAAACCAAAAGTTGATCCTTCCTAGTCAGTTGTGTTAACGGCGCCACAACCAGGGAAAAACTCTCAACAACACGACTATAGTAGCCCGCTAAACTCACGAAGCTCCTAACCTCAGCAACAATCTTAGGTCTCTTCCCACTGAAGTACCGATTCCACTTTAGCGAGATCTATAGAAATTCCTTTAGCTGCACTTACGTGCCCAATAAAAGAAACTTCTTTCATCCAAAACTCCCACTTGGACAGCTTTGCATACAATCTTCTTTCTCTAAGTAATCCAAGCACTGTCCTGAGGTGATCTTCATGCTCACGTCTAATAAGTCATCCGCAATTGCTAGGTCTACATGCTGACTCTCCTGCATCGCATGATCTGAAACTTGAGTCGCTTCCATAGGTGACAACACTAAGAAGCAAGTATTATCTCCCAGGAGGTCTTGCCTCCAGACACCGATCGACAGAGACATACCTTTGTCTTCCCCGTTTGAAACCTTTCATCTTACCCTATGCTCAAACCTTTCTTCTGCGTGAACTACTAATCTTGAAACATCCAACTAAACTGACTCTGAATCATCCACTTGCTGATAAAACTTCATCATCTCCTTCAAATTTTTCACTTAATCCTAAGACCTTAACAATACATCATTCTTCTTCAAAGACCTCATATTCTGTCTTATTCGACTGCCGCTCAAAATCTTCCCCTTCTACTTCCTTTCTTGATACTTATTCCCCTTAGTCCACTATAGAATTTCCTATTCCTTTCTTAACTTAAACTTTAGGCCATCCACCATTTTCTTATTCGAATTCCAGCCATCACTGATACCCAGATTCATGTTACCAAACTCTCACAGCGTTACTCTATTTCTCACCAACACTTCCCTTTCCTCCGACTGCTGACGTTACTGATATACTAAACCCAACTCATTTCTCAAACCTTGTTACAACCATGCTTATCCAAAGCTTCCGTTAATCTAACCTCTGAACTTCTTGCTACGATATAAGATCTTCTGACTTTGTTTTCTTGAAATTTTCTTCACTCATAACATTACTCCTAAACTCCAATATCTTCACTCGCCCTCCGAAGCTTAACTTTTAGTCTTCTAACTCCTATCTTGCAAGAACTTGTCTCAACGGCTTAAATCAATTCCACTAAAGGTATACAACTCAAGTTGTCCTTGAATATGCATTCCTCTACTACTACTATAGAGCACATAACACTACCACCTACAGCAAGAACAAGACAACAATTACTATAGGAAACAACACTGAAGTTCTAACTCTTTCAAAACTCTAACCTTCCGAGTTAAGAAAGGAAAATCATCTATGGTAAAAGTCATGAGTGTGCACCCTCATTACTCTTATCAAGATATTTTCTGTTCTCAAAACTTCTAGTTAGATACACACCCTACAATATAGACTCGGAGGAAATGGTAAATCATACCATTTACACTCAATTCTTCACAGAGAAGACATGGCAAACCCACAACACAGAGGTCATCCTAAGGATGAACTGCTCTGATACCATTAATGTAACATCCCAAAAAATTCTCCCTTTAAAATTCAAAATTTAAAATATTGTAATAATACAATTACATTAACACCATGTAACCTCAAACTTAAATCTATACATAAGTTTAAGCTCATAGTTGACTGCAGAGATATCATTGAATCCCGCTAATCTGTTCTTCCAAATCTTCCTTCATCTACACCAGATCATGCGACAATCCTTCCTCTGCTCCCGTATAACAAATACGTTATACGATCATCGCAAAAATAGTTTTCCGGCACAAACAAACAAGTAAGGGTGAGCTAACATGCAACACCACAATTATAAAACATGCATAAATGCTTTGATAAAAACATCATATAAAATTTATGTCAGACATTCTCATATACCATCATACCACAATTCCTACTAGACACTCATCCGGATGATACGTTGATGAGCGGTCACGGGAGGTTATGCACTTGTGATGACTTCTACTTTTCCTTACAAATACACTTCCAAAATACTTCATACCATTCACAAGGTTAGTCCCCTCACTATGACCACATCGGAACATAGACCAGGACCTCCTGCTCCTTTCACCACATAATTCATCCTTCTCTACATGAGACTGGATGATTATTAGAGTGTCAGGATAACCTCCAACTACGGGACCCTCAACATCAACATACACACTAATACTATAATTTTATAGAATCTCTCCATGAGATTCATGCCATACTCATATTCCTCAACTCACATTACACCTCTATTTAACTCTCCCCGTAATAATCATTTCGTGATCAAATGCACAATTTCATATCAACATAATAAAATACATTTATCACAGTAATTTTATCACAACTCATGCATTCACATATTTTTGTTTCACATGAATTTACCTCAGAGTATATATATATATATATATATATATATATATATATATATATATATATATATATATATATATATATACAAAACACATTGCACACTTAAAATAAGAGCAAAAATAACCATGGAACCGAACCCTGTTTACCGAACCTTATTTGGACGAACACTATTTGGATGAATACTATTTGAACGAACACTATTTGGACGAACACTATTTGAACGAACACTATTTGGACGAACACTATTTGGACGAACACTATTTGAACGAACACTATTTGGACGAACACTATTTGAACGAGCACTATTTGAACGGACACTATTTGAACGAACGCTATTTGAACGAACGTTATTTGAACGAGCACTATTTGAACGAGCACTATTTGAACGAGCACTATTTGAACGGGCACTATTTGAACGAACACTATTTGAACGAACGCTCACTATATCACTGTTAGGACGAACGCTCACTATATAACTATTTGGACGAACGCTCACTATATCACTGTTTGGACGAACGCTCACTATATCACTATTTGGACGAACGCTCACTATATCACTATTTGAACGAACGCTCACTATATCACTATTTGGACGAACGCTCACTATATCACTATTTGGACGAACGCTCACAATACCAACGACGAACGCTCACCAAACCAAGGACGAACGCTCACAAAACCAAGGACGAACGCTCACAAAACCAAGGACGAACGCTCACAATACCAAGGACGAACGCTCACCAGACCAAGGACGAACGCTCACAAAACCAAGGACGAACGCTCAACGAAAACTAAGGACGAACGCTCAATCGAAAACACTTAAGGACGAACGCTCAATGAAACAGTAAGGACGAACGCTCAACGAAACACTTAAGGATGAACGCTCAACGAAAAACTTAAGGATGAACGCTCAACGAAAAACTTAAGGATGAACGCTCAACGAAAACACTTGAGGACGAACGCTCAACGAAACACTTAAATACCGAACGCTCACTTACACCCAAAAACCGAACGCTCTCTTACACTTGAATGCCGAACGCTCACTAATAATCAAAAGCCGAACGCTCACTAATACTCATCAGCCGAACGCTCACTAACACTCAAAAGCCGAACGCTCACTAACACTCAAAAGCCGAACGCTCACTAACACTCAAAAGCCGAACGCTCACTAACACTCAAAAGCCGAACACTCAACAAATTGGACGAACGTCCGGTTTCACCAGAATTGTACGAACGTTAGGCCGACCACTATTTGGTCGAGCACTGTTGGGACGAACGTCCAATTTTGAATCACCAAAATTGGACGTACGCGCATTCTGCAGAATTCTGCAGAATCGCGCAGATTCCAGAGAAGCCCAGAAAACCCCATTTTTCAACCCCAAAATTTTCAGAAAACTGTGTTAAATCAAAGTTTAGTCCTAACTCTATAAAATCATCAGATTGCACAGTTTCTCTTTCAAAATCAAAATTGACGCGACTTTGACCAATGGGTTCAATGGCTGACACTGAATTAAAAATTTTAGAATGGTTAATCAAATCTGTATCTGTATCAGTTACAAACCCTATATGATCAGTGTGCATCAAATCACAAGCATTTGAATGTGTATGCAAATCAGGTAAAATTGGAATATCAGGTTCAGAATAAACCTGTTTTTGCTCATTGAAAATTTCTTTACCAATCTCTAAGTCATCAACTGCGTCCTCAGGGCTATCAGTGTCAGAATCCAGAACAGGCTGCTCAGGTTCTTCATTTGTTACCTCAATTGGATTTTCACCAGCTAGCTTGCAGAGCAACTTCCTTGCTTCTTCTGGGGTTCTATCCATCAAACATCCACCAGCAGTTGTATCCACAAGTATCCTTTCACTGTCCAGGAGCCCTTCATAAAAATAAATCAAGAGCAAATGCTCTGAAATTTGGTGGTTTGGACAAGTTGTGCAGAGCCTGTTGAACCTTTCCCAATAATCTGCCAGGCTTTCTTCTTTAAACTGCTCAATGGCAGTTATCTTCCTCCTAATGCTGATCACCTTTTCTGCTGGGAAAAACTTGTCGAGGAATTTTTGTTGTGTTTCCTGCCAACTATTAAAAGGATACTGGTATATGAACCAGTCTTTTGCTTCATCTTGAAGTGACATTGGAAACATTCTCATATGTACTTCCTCCTCTGAAACACCAACCGGCCTCATGGATGAGCACATCGAATAAAACTCCTTGAAGTGCCTGTATGGATCCTCATGTGTCAATCCATGGAATTTGGGAAGCTTCTTGATCAGCTTATACGTCCAGTCTTGAGAATCCGTCATTTTCTCTATTCTAGTTCAAAATCTGTCTCAGACCTGGACTTCCACTTCATGCAAAGATTATACGAAAGCATAACATGAAGTAAAAATAAAAATTACAGTTTTTTTTTTTTTAATTATTTTTTTTTAAGAAACAACAACTAAATACAAAACACAACACATAATGGCACAACAAAAAACCAAAGACTGAACCGTTTGCTCCCCGGCAGCGGCGCCAAAATTTGGCACGCGGGTCGCACCGCGTACAAATTCGATGCAACAAAAATAATGCAGTATAGCTAGGATGTGACTCCTAGGTCGTCTCTCAAGGACCAATATTGTGGTTCAGTCTCAGATCACACACGAAGTGGGGGGGTTTGAAATGATTATTTTTGCGATGAAAATTAAATGTGACTGAATTTTAAAAACGTTGAAATAAATACGATGAAGTAAAACGCAGTACAGTAAAACAAAATTAAAACGGTAAAAACGAAATTACTACAGTAAAAACGAAATTTCAGTGAACAGTGAATACAGAAAATAGTGAAAACAGAAAAAAGATGAAATTACAGCAGTAAATAATAACAGTAAAAACAGTAAGTACAGAATTTTCAAAATCAGTAAAACAGTAACAGCAAAATACAGAAAACAAAAATACAGAAAACAGTAAATACAGAAAACAGTAAAAACAGAATAAAAAAAATAACTGCAGTAAAATACAGAAAATAAAATTACAGTAAATGATCAACATCCAAAAATAAAGAAAAGCAGAAATTAAATTGCATAAAACAACAACTGAAATTAAATTACAACATAAATAAAATTACAGCAGTAAAAAAAAACAGTAAAATCTGGAAATTTAAAAACAGAATTTGAAATGCTTCTAAAAATTACCTCATGTGCCGTGACAAATTTGCTTGGTTTCATTGAAAGGATAATTGCAAATGGACATCCAAAACCGTAAACATCCAACATCCATACCAATTCAATTTTACAAAGAAAACATTTACTTCAACTTCAATTACATTTCTAAATGAAAAGCAAATTAAATTGTATTCTCCACATCACCTACGTACACAACATTCCAGCCATGACACTTCTTCTCCAAAACAGCTCATGAAAAGACAAAAACATAATACAAGAAGAGGTCCACATGTTGGACTAAATGCTAATGAATTTTTAGAAGAAAATGATGATTTCTACAAGGAAAAGAGCTCTTTTACGTACACACCTACTCTACCTAATTTACTTCTTCAATTTCAATCAAATTGCTTACCATTCCAGCCATGACACCAAGACTTTCTTTCATCACTAATTAAATTAAAATCAAAGAGGTATTAAAAGAGAAAGAGCCTAGAACATCTATGCATAAACACTAAAAAGATTCAACAAAATTGCATAGAAAACAAAATGAAAGAAGGAGAATAACTCTTAAACAAGCCGAGACCTTGCACCATAAATCAAAAGAAGGAAAAACACTTCCCAAAATGAAATTACAAAGCTTCTAAAATTACAACATCAACTTGCACAAACAAAATACAAATTACAGTTTATAGAATACTAAGATGAATATAACAACAAATGAACAAAAACTTAAATGGAAAGATGTACAACACCAATTTAGAAGACAACAAGAATCCAAGCATCATCCTCCATCCCAGCAGTGATTTGTTTTCTTCATCCTCCCACCATGAGCTCACGGCCTCTCCTCTCCATCCCACCAACCAACCCCAAAATATGATCTCCTCTTCCTTATATCCGTGTCATTCTTCTTTAGTCTTCTCTTCGTGCAGTATTTTTTTTTCACTTAGATGATGATGATGTTGTCCCTTTGGTGGTTGAAGCACTTAAGATTAATGACCCACCTCCACTCCTGACTTAGCTGCTGGACCAAGGAGTGGTGTAGCTGGAACGTATGAAGTTGCTGCTGGATGAAGCTCTTTTTGCATGTGCTTCTTCCTTTGGCTTCCATGTCCATGTGAAGGTATGAATGGCTGAATATTTTTATGCTGCACCAAGGTCGTGAGTTTCCAATAAGTGGTGGCCCTTCCTTCTTCTCTACTTCTCGGCACAACAACCTTCTTCCACAACTCTTCTTCATATTAAATTTGATTGTTAAATGGAAGTGGATGTAAGTTGTGGCATGTGAAGCTTGTGAGTCTCGGTGATTCTCTTGTGAATGCATGCATGGTGGACCAATTTCAGCATTTGTGATTCCAAGTCATCATCCACCAAATGGATTCAAGACTCCATTTGCCGAGAGTGTGCACTCCCTTGGTGCTCCACTTCACTTAAGCCTTTCCATGAGCATGTGCCTTTTAAAATAATGGAAAACAAGATTCCCATTTGAGTTGGCTACCGAGAATGTGTGTGTGTTGGTTGTAGGAAAAATAATTAAGAATTGGATGGCTTGCTGAAATTCTGAATGGTGGGGAGCATGCTTCACGTGAAGATGTGTTCTTCCATGTGCTAACAAATTGTCAAAAGTGGTTGGACACAAGTTACCGAGAATGTGCATTTCCCAACATTTTCTTTTGCTTCCTTTGCCTTGGGTTTACTTGTCACATGCTCTCCTTGGCTGGATGCTTCATGTGACACACCAAAGATGTTCCAAAAATAATTCTTTATGTGCTTCATGTATGAATTGGAAGAGTGTGACAAATTCAGATAATTTGTGGCAGCACCTTCATGCTTAATTCCATCATCCATGTACATTGTTTGTGCAACAATATTCACGTAAAACTTTGTGTGCTTATGTGCTTGGTTTCCAATTCATTTCAACTGTGAGATGCATCTCTAAGCCAATACCTTGATATTCCAGCCACCACAAATACCAAACAACAAGCAATCAATGCAAATAAAGTAGAAGTTACTCAAACAGTAAGCATTGGACTGACACAGTGGAGTAAACAAATTACTGGGAACAGCACAGAACGAATTTGAACAAAGGAAAAACTATACGTGAAACTAGACATCCATACGAAACTATGAAAAAAAATTGCATGGAAAACGGATAAGAATTCAACTCGAACGAAGACAAACAAGTTGACAAAAAATTCATGCAGCACTGGACTGACATAGAAGAGTAAAACAATTACTGGGAACATTACAGAAATAATTCTATCAAAGTAAAAACTATACGTAAAAATAGACATCCATACGAAACTATGAAAAAAAATTGCATGCAAAACGGATAAGAATTGAACTCAAACGAAGACACACAAGTTGACACAACATTCACGCAGCACTGGTAATCGTTTACAGCACTCCTGTAAACGATTACCCGAGAGGAATTGCAAATTTGTACAGAAAGTCAAACACAGGTACTCAGTCAGGTGAACACAGGTCACCATTGGCAAAAAAACTGACTTTTAGGCACTTCTGCCCCTGTAAACGATTACCCGAGAGGAATTGGGAATTTGTACAGAAAGTCTAAATGTCCAAAAATATTTTCCAAAATTTTTCATGCACTCAATAATGTAAATCATTCGTTTCAGATAATTCAAATTAATTAAAATAAGAATTTCTGATCGGATTAGGCTCAATTCAGTAAAATGGGAAAATACTGGACAATTAAGCACAATTCCCTGATTAATTCTAGCACAATAAACTAAATGAAGTGAATAAAATAATGATTCATCAGTGGGCGACCACCATGTCCCCACCATGCCCCCCCACCACAAAAAAAAACGGTTCTTACAATTTTAATATTAAATGATTTTATTATAAATAGTTTTATTATAAACGAGTTTTACCATTAAAACGTATAATCTTTTTAGAAAATATTTTTCTAGAATTTTCTATCTTTTCTTTAAAGATTTTAGCTCCTGATCATCTGTTTGACGATTAGGAAACTCCTAAGAGATCACGGTGGAGTAATCTTCACATTTATCCGGTCAATTTCTATAATTGAGCAAGTAATTTTCGATTATTTTTCTCTTTCGTTCCTAATTTGAAATCACGTGAAATTTCACATGCGTCTTAGTATTTCTCTTTCTAATTCTCTGGTAATATAAAGTCTTAAAGACTCATTCTGTTTTCAATTCGACGTTCTGTAAGTATTTTTAGAGTTCCTTGAACTCTAAGACAGGGATCTTTTAGAGTTTTATTGATCGGTATAAGGTAAGGGAAATTAGATATCTATTTTTAATTGACGTTGGATAAATGAGTTTGATGCTTGTATGTTTTTTAAATTGATTGAGTTTAGAATTTCAAGAATTTTGTTATGCTAATTTAGGTAATTAAGTATGTTTAGTTAATTTGATGATTTGTTCTAACTGTGGTTAAATTTGTGATGTTGTTGCTCTTATGAATTACATGTTATAAATTTGTTTGGATGGTTTTATTTGACTGCCAAGTTGTTTAGGGTGGTGAATGATCAAATAATTGGGTTTTAAGAGTAAAAGGGAAGGGTTTTAATAGATGAAATTGTGAGATATGTACTGGTGTAAGGAAACATTTTTTCAAGGTCTGTTATGAGGTCAATTGAAATTTGTTAGCAGTATGTTTTGGGTGGAAACTTATCCAGAACCAAAAAAGGTGGTCAATGGTTAGTGTTTGAGTAGTTTTAAGTGTAAATTGGAGGTTTAGTTAGTCATATGTTGATGTAAGGGGTTGGAATTGAATTGGGGAGTTTAAGGTTTGTGTTTGAGTCATTTAAGACCTGTTTAAGCCTTTAGTTTGTTGAAATTAGTGTAGAATAAGGGATAGAACTGAGTTTAGGTAGTCTAAAATGGTTAATTTGGGTTTAGAGTGGTCAATTCAAGTTAGAGGTCTGTTTTTAGATGTTTCTTAGTGCCTAAGAGTGTTTAGGAATCATTTAAACTTGTGTAGATGGTCACCAAATTCATAATAGAAGAGTTTTAGAACCTAATGCAGTGCTGGGCACCCAAAAGCGCCCCTTGGGCACCCTTTTTCTGAGAAGATCACGCCCAGGCACTCTTGAGGGCCCTCTAGGCTCCCTTCTCGCGAGAGGAACTCGCTTGAGCGCCCCCTAAGCGCCACTGTACTAGTTTTGAGTTTTTTAGGTTTTGGAAATCTCAATTTTTTGGTTTCGAATATAAGTTTTTGACGTTCTTTAAGTCATTTTTGGGTTTTAGACCGTTCTAGAGTTGTTAGTGAATGTCTCCAAGCTGTTTTGCTTACCTAATGTGGATATCAAGCTGCTATGAAGAAACTTTGAATTATTATATAATTTTTAATGACTTGTGTGTTTCTAGTTCTTTAATGTATGAATATGTTTAAATGATGGATATGAGTGTTGTGATGAGAATGTCATGAATTAAATGAATGGTTGATGAACGCAATTCTATGACTTGTGGAGAGGTTACATGGTGGTTCCTATAGTATTATTTGTATGAATGATCGGAGTTAATCTGGAGGTTTATCCTGACGCTCTCAATAACCCCCATCTTAAGTAGAGATGGATCATTATGTCTTGGAGAGTAGTAGGAGGTCTTAGTCTATGGTCACTGGTTAGGGTCATAGGTGTTGACAAACTAACCTTGTGGATGATATAGGTTGGTATTGGTAATTGGTTTTGAATGGGTATTGTTGGAGACCACCACAAGTACATGAACCACCGTAACTCGACATTCATACTATATCTGGATGGTCAAGTCTAAGTCTGTGACATATTTAGGATGGATGTTTATTTGTGTGTGTAATATAATTGTATGATGGAGTTTTATTTGATTAAGATAAATTGTTTTACCACTAGTTTACCCTTGCTTTTGTTCTTGTATGTCTATGCGTTGTTTTCTCTTTTATGATGATCACCTTAATAGTGTAACATAGAGACAGTCTTTTCTGTTGTTTCAGTAAGAGGTAAGGATGAAGCATATGGGTAAATTAGATTTTTCTGTTAAGGTAGATCTCTTGTCTTTTATAGTTTTATTTTCATCTAATAGTTTGATTATCAAGTAACGTAATGTTTTAGTAGTTTTATACTTTTAAAATGTCTGACCTTCGTTTTTCTCCTTCTAAAATTTCAAAATACAAACAATTAAAAATATTTATATTCAAAATCAGGAAAATACATATTTTTATTCCATATATAAATATTATAAATAGAAAATAAAAATATACATGAACATTATACAAATTATTATTATTATTATAATTTATTTAAAATAATTTATATTATGATTCAATTTTATATGTGTGAGTTTCGATGAGAAATATGTGAATAACATTTTGAAGGAAAATTTTATAATACCAAGAGAAAAAAAAAAAAATATATATATATATATATATATATATATGAGTCTGTGCGGGGTGTTACAAATATAATTAAATTGTTTTCTTAACATTTATTTTTAAACAATAATATTTATATATCATCTAAGTAAAATTAAAAATTTGTATAGAAATTTAAATGATATAACAATTGATGAGAAAATGGATCTTATCACATAATGATACTCATGGTTTAGAAATAAAATACTTTATCAACTTTGGTTGGTGAGAACAAATTCAGTACTTTAACATTTAAGACAAGAAAGACAATGCCTTTACTGATTTTTCTGCAAAAAATTAAACAATAATTTTGTTTGTATTATAAGTGTGAGTGGGTGTGGAGGTCTTTGTCTATTTTTCTTCCATTTCATACTGTGTTATGATTGGAAATTAGGTTTGGAAATTGAAAATAGTATTTAAGCACGGGGAGATGGAACGAGTGATGAGCGTGACTGCGTGGGCTCACTTCGAAGTACGATAGATATGTGAAGCAAATTCTTAATAGATCAACGGAAGACTTGTTAGATTATAAATCAAATTAGCGAACCAAATCAATCTAAGAGCAATCAAATTTTCATACAATAAACTATTTTCAATTATAAGTACGTGGAAACCACCACTTATCAAGACTATTATCAAGGGTTCGGCGGTTCAAACAAAACATCATATGAAAAAGGTGTCGAGTATCAATTAAAGGAATTTGTAATTTTACGAGTTATCGGTTCAATTCGGATCGATTCACTATGGGTGGACTACTTAGTAAATCATTCCAATTCGATTTACTTATTAACGAGTAGAAAAAATTTGAGTTCGATTTAGCATATCACAGGTTGGTGAATTAAATAGGTTGTCTAACTAATTCACTTAATTATATATATTTTTTTTAATTAAAAAAATAACAAAAATTTTCTATTGAAATCTAAACAAAGGAGATTTTAGATTATATTTATGATCAATTAAATATAAGATTTCGTTCACATAAAGATATCACAAATTCACATAAAGATATCACAAAATCTTCTCAACAAAATTTTTAGTAGTTTCATAACAATTTAAATTTGTTTTACATAAAAATTGAGTTACTAAGTATAGATTAGTAAATATTTTATGTTGTTTACTTATTCCATACAAAAATAATCCCGCGAGCCTCCGTTTTAATATTTGTAAAATGACTAATTCAACAAAAAATACTTATTAAAGAAATTAGGTGGGTTGGTGAGTCAAACCGGCTCATCATGAGTTCAACCCGAATAAACCAAATTCTTAGTGAGTTGGGTTTAAAATTGACTTGTATCGATTTTTTTTTTTTACCTTAACTCGGTCTTAATATGGTGTAGACCGAGTTATCTCACGAGTTCTAATCCGTTTTCACAACACTTATTTTCATAAATTTACATTAAGTTATATTTATATAATAGATAATCGTAATTAATATATGCTATATAATGGATATATATTATAAATATAAATTTTTATAAAGTTAACAAAGTTATTAGATATAATAGTTTATATAAAATGATATTTTTTTTTACATTGATAGTCTAGTTTCTCATTGATTTAAAGTTTAATAATTATCTAATGCTAGTATTGTTTTCTTATATGAACCAACTATCATTTATATCACTTTTAAGGTAGTTATTGTAAGAATCAATAAAATTACCGTATCTGCTGCTAGCTTGTGATTGAATTGAAGAGTAAAACCTTTTTGTTTTCTCCATGAATATTCTATTATTTTCCTTACTTCAGAATTTAATAATTATGCATTTTCACTTTGGAGACTTTAAACTATCTAACAAATTCGAAGTCATCCTTATACAAGTGAACCAAAATTCGTTTACCTTGTCTTTGTTTAGATTTTAGTTATTATGTATTATTAATATAGACCACGACAACAAGACCAATAACAGATATTTAATACTAACAGTAATGATAATCATAAATCAGAATGAGCGTGCAAAATATTTAAGATGGATTTGAATTTGTGATTGATAATGAAAATAGAGAAAAAAAGGGTTTTTCTAAGTGAACGATGCCGTTTTGGCAGAAAAGTATGCAAATGACAAAATTTTAAAAAACTACAAGACATAGATAAGTCATGTGGAAAACAACACTATATGAAAAAGTCACGCACCCGTACGAGTTTGCTTATGTGTTACTGATGCTTTAATAAATAATTTTTACATTAATTTTATATTATTTCTTTTTACTTTTTATTATCTTTTTTAAATTACAAAAATTTACTTTTTATAATTATTTTATTACTGTAACAAATGAATATAAAAATAAATATTATTTTATTATTTTATTATTTTATTATCTTCTTTCTTAAAACAATAAAAAATTTATATTTTTTTTTATTATTTTATTTTTATAACATGTATTAAATGAATGTAAAAGTAATATTAATTTTTGTCTTCGAGGATATCGAAGAAACAAAAGTCAATAAATAGGTCCTCGAAACAAAAGTCAATAAATAGGAATTCGGGTAAGAGATCACAACATATAATGACGAGTTTGGTGTGTTGAAAATTGGAAATCGAGGAGGAGTGCAGGACTTGAATGTTGTGTGGGGCTTGCGTCTTCGACCAGTGCCATGGAATCAATGCATGTGCATCAACAGTGAAAGTCACAGATTCTCCCAAGCTTGAAAGTAACCTACATGGTGCCGAAATCCAATCAATTATCGAGTTAAATACAATCACTGCACATCGTGTGACCAAGAAACCAACACATTGAACACATTCCATGGAAGTAGTTTGGAGGTGCACGGGTAATGTTATGGAAATTTCAGATTCTCTTTTAAACTTTTAATTGACCAACAACCAGAACTTCTATGTAACCTGCAAATAACAGCTTAGGTTTTCTTAGGATTTGACTTTTCAGTGATGGCTTTAATTAAATTATATCTTGTCATAAATTATGAGAGAAACAGACTCAAATCTCATGTATTAAATTGTGTCACAGAGTAATCGTATTTGACAGAATGCTCAAAAAGAAAATTTATGATGATTATTGAAGAGAATAGAATGTATACAAAGCAGAGGCACAAATGGTTTATATTGAAATCGAAGGAAGATAATAACTATACTAGTGGTTACAATAAGAAAAACATGAAAAGAGATATGTTATCTTTGCATCACCCTCCTCAATGTGAACATGAATATTATATATGTTTAATTTGGATACAATAATATTAAACAAAAAAGAATATAGGAGTTTTGCAAGAACATCAACAACTTGATTGACAGAAGACACAGGAAGAAATTTGATAAGACCATCTTAAAACTTTTGTTTAGTAATGTTGTAGACTATGTCTATATATTTGGTTTTCTGATGAAATGTGAGATTTTTTACAATGTGCATAGCATAACTATTGTCACAATAGACTAGTAGGGACTAGAGTGTGATATATGGAAATCTTTTAAAAAGTAGTGCAACCATTGAAGTTCACGTTAGAGAATCTAAAGACCTATATTCGACTACAAAGGAGGATTTAGAAACAATGTTTGTTTCTTTGACTTCCAAAAAATGAGAGTAATTCCAAGAAAGATACATAAACTAGAGATAGATCCTCTAGTGGTAGCACAAGTGGCCCAATTAGAATTAGAGTAAGCATTAACTCTAAAGAAATTATCAGCAACATATAACAATCTAAAACCAGAAGCATTTTTTAAGTACCTAATAACTCTCATGGCTTATTGCATATGAGGTTGTCATGGAGAAGAGACAAATTGGCTAAGTTGTTGGACAACAAAAGTAATGTCGGGTCTCGTATTGATGAGATAGATTAACCTTCCAATTAAACTACGGTAAGAAAAAGGATATGTGAGGAGAGTTCCTTCATCAACATGCAGTTTTACAGAAGGACCAAAGGGTGTAATGGCTGGTTTACATACCAACATACCAGCTTCAAAAATCAATTCAAAATAATATTTTCTGTGATTTATACACAATCCAACTTTAAACATAGCAATTTCAAAACCTAGAAAATATTTGAGATCTCCAAGGTTTTTAATGTGGAACTTGTTGTGAAGATGATTCTTAATAGATGTAATTTTATAGAGGTTGTTTCCAAATACAAGGATATCACCAATGTATACTAGAATGATGGTGATAGTAGAGGAAGAATGTTTGATAAACAAAGAATGGTCAGCTGAACTTTGTGTATACCTGAGAGATAGTAACTCAGATGTTAGCTTGTGATTCTAATTCCTGCTAGCTTGTTTTAAACCATAAAGCGATTTCTGAAGCTTTTAAAAAAAATTAGGATTAGAAGGACAAAGACTAAGAGAAGGCTTCATGTAGATTTCTTTGGTTAAATCACCATGGAGGAAAGCATTGTCAATGTCTAACTGATGAAGAAACCATTGATTATAAGTGGAGTCCACCCACATGACAAATTGTTTGATGGGAAGAGACATAGAACGTGTCAATCATGGCATCACCATCTTGTTACATCTTTTCCATGTTTCATGAAGAACATAGTCAAGGGGAAGATAAGGAATGGTACCAAGAACAAATTTTTTGTTCATGGTTTCTAGGGCTACAAGCATATCATGCCACCATTATTGAAAATTTGTGCCCAAGAGAGGAGGGGTAACAAAATTTAGGATTGGATTTTCTCCAGGATAGAGAAATAAAGGGTGGACAGGGTTAGAAAGATGATCGAAGAAAGAAATTTGAGTGGCCATGAGAGAAACATAGATTTTCAATCTGATACCATGATAGTATTTGACAAAATGGTCAAAAGAGGATTTCTCATGATTATTGAAGAGAATATAATGTATACAAATCAGAAACACAAAAGGTTTATATACAAATAAAAAGAAAATAACAACTAACAACGGTTACAACAAGAAAAACAAAAGAAGAGATTTGTTATCTCTTTGTCACAAAGAAGCCACAACACACTCTCACCATTAATTTAGTGATCACTTTATTCAATATTTTCATGTTCTACTTTTGTTATAATGCATTTTTTGAATTTTGTAGGATCTTCTTTTCAATCCATGGTTGATAAACCTCTAATAAGATATATTATAAATGACATTGAGGGCATGATATATGAGGAACAAGATGTTGTTGAAGCATTGGTGCATTCTAGTGAAGCTTTTGAAATTGAACTTGTTGACTAATTTGTGTCTAAGTAGGCAAGAGTTCCAATTAAGCAATATCACATCAACAATGAATACAAAATTTATTATGGTTGAATCAAACTCTAATAAATAAGTCGAACTCGTTGTCTTCACGATAATAATGAGTATAAATAAAATTAAGAGTTATCTAAAACAAATTATAATGTTACTAAAAAGACTAAGACACTTCACACTTATTTCTCAACACTATTCTTTCAAGATCACACAAATCTTGACTCAATGCAAATAACTCATGTTAAATTAAATGAAGACCAACTCATCTATTTCCATAAAATAATTTGATTCTAAAGATAAAAAAAGATCGTTTCAACTATTATTGGTAAATAAATCAAATTCAAAGATAAGTAAAAAAAATTACTGTCGGAATGAAGATCATAATAAAACATATTCATTTCATCAATAAAATTTGTTGTATATTTCTATTACAAAATTTATTCCTTCTCTTTTAGTATCGTAACTTATTATTAATATATATTTACATTTCAAATCTTTGAATCTATTTCTTCTTGTAAAAACCATGGTTCCTAAGCAGATAAAATATACATAATAAATTAATTTTAATATATACTATATTACCTAATAAGATATATTACTAGTTTTAATACATATGTAACAAATTCTTTTATTTTCATACAATAATTTATATACTATAAAAAAACATAATTTTAGAAAAACAACCAATTTAAACTTGTTCCTTTAAAATATACAAATGTTTGTAATCAATTAACAGATAGAAACCAAAAATACCACTGAAACAACCATAGTAACAACAACAGGAGGACGAAATAAACTCAAATTGAAGTTATAATCAATTACCTAGTGTCTTTAATCGATTACCATGCAGACACTAAAATACCACTTAACATTAAAGTTGTGCACCTCCACACAATTTCCAAATTTCAACACACCAATTTGAAAATCGTCTACTCAAAACGACAAATCCTTATATCTCGTCAACCCCATACGACTTTTCTATTTAAAACTCAAAGTCTCCAATCCCTAACGACTTCTGTGTTGAAGTCTCAAGGCCTCAAAAAACTTTCAATAAGACAAAAATAAAAGCGATCACAGAAGCAAACTTGTGAAGATGCACGACTTCTTTATATAATTTATTAGACAATTTACCTACATCGCGTAATTTTTAAAATTTTGTTCATTTCTGTAATTTTCTGACAAAACTCCATACTTCACTTAAAGAAAAACAGAAAAAATAGAAAGCATGAATGAAAAAAAAAATGAGAAAGCGGATATAAATAGAGTGACAGATATTGATTTGGTTCTCTATGCAGAAATTTTTGGGGAGCACTCTCGTTGAACTGCCTTCATGAGAAGACTATCGTGTTCCAGAGCCATCTGAACAGGAACAGACCCAAGCCCATTGGCCATGGCAAGCATTATCTCCTTCGTTTCTTCCTTGAACTCTTCCATGTCAACCCTTCCATTCAGATCATGGTCGAATTGCAAGAACATAGACTCGTACACACGTGCCACTTCCTCAGGCTCATGCTTCACGTCCACGCCAAAATGAATCTCCAACACCCTCATCCTCTGCAACTCCTTCAGCATCTCCGCGTACGACAGAACACCATCCTTGTCCGTGTCCAGCTGCCAGAACAGCTCCCTCACACACTCTCCGAACGCTTCCTCGTCCTCCACGAAACGCACTATGGTCGTGCCGTCTAAAACCTCCACACTCATTCTCTTCTCACACTAAATTGCTGCCAACTTTATGTGTCTTTGGTTTCGGATGACAACCTTTGTTGGTTATTCAGGGTTTATATAGCAATGAGTATTATACAGTTGGTTAATATTATTATAACTGAAAAACATGTTTTAATTAGTTTCGCTTTTTGTGACCATTGTTTGCTTGATTTTGAACTGGAACGCTTGCGGTCTTTGCACAGTTGAATAATGGGTTCTTTTTCTTTGGCACACTTACCAATAGGAAAGTTTCATTGAAACCGTGGAGAGATTATTGTGGGCCATAAATCAGCTAAAAATAATCATGTAAGAAAATATAAAATATCCAGGTCAAACAAAAGAATAATTTGGAACAAAGTGATTCAAAGTAAGAAGAGACTTTGATTTTAAGTTTGGATATTTGACGTACCGTATGACTATTACCTGAAGGTTAATTATAGTTTGGTGATTAATTAATGTACAGTATAAATCATCAAGATTGACCAATATTGTCAAACAAGCTCGTCGTTCATGTATGAGTTTAGATAATTAATAACGAATTCAATTAGTAGAACAACCAACCCGAAAATTATTAAATAGATCGGTTGATTATAAATTATATTGAGTAAATTAATATTAAAACGAATGAACTTAAAAGTAAAATATAATTATTCATAATTAGGTTAATATTAATAAAAAGTTTAATATATGTAAATAAAAGGGTAAGAAAAAGAGAAAAATTATGTATATTTATTATTACGTTATTTATTAACTATCAAATATTAAATTACTTTTGATATGGAAGTAATATAAATATTTCGGAACTTTCTAACCACATTTTGCACTTACAACAATATAACTTAACCGTTCACATTTTAACTATGTGGAGATTTTGAATAAGTCAGTGGGTTTAATTAATAAAAAACGGTTGGCCAATGCATTGACTTGTTCCAAGTTTCGAGAAGGTTCCATTGGTGTTGGGAGAAAAGCATGGTGCAAGATCTACCGAAAGGAGCTAATTTGTGGAACTACGGGACACAGGTCCAAAACAGGGGAACCCACTGATTATTCCACTCATCTCTGTTTCACTGTTACAGTGTGTGCTTTCAACCACTTTCGGTGCTTCGATTAGAATGCTTTTAGTTTAAGAAAAGGGTATGCTTTCGTTGATTCCTAATTTGTTGCTTAGGGACACAAATTCATGTTTCATCGTCCAAGGCTAAAATATTCAACCGAATTCAGCATGTCTCTGCTTGCCGCAATCTACATTATTATTATTTTTTTGTCTCTGTTATTAATTTATGTCTTTACTTCTTACATATCAAATATAAAAATTTATGTGATAGGTTTATTTTTGGAGTTTCATTTAAGTTTACTTTTACTTTTATTTTATGGGCCGGGATTTTCTAATTTTTACTTTACAATTTTATATGAGTAATTTTATACAAAACACTAAACTAAAAATAAATGAAATCAATAACCTGAAATGATAATAAAATAAATTATTATATAACCTTACTTAAAAAAAAACATTTGGTTGGGTTTGATTAAAAAGGTAACTATAGGTATATACATTTTTTCAATTCTATGTATTTTTCCTATCTCTCGTTACATTTATTTATTACATCATTATTATTGTATCTATTACTTTTTTTTTACCCTTTTGTCTTTTTACAGGCTTCGTTGTATTCTTGTTCAGCCCACTTATATTTCACGCCTTCCATTGATTTTGGGCTTTTGTCTCTTTTCTACTGAACCTGGCGAGAGCCTAACAAGGCTGATCCAGTTTTAATTGTTTATTTTTGTTAGGCTTTTGCTTCTTGCTATGGCACAATTTTTTCATACAACATTCCTAAGTTTCAAAATAACCATTTTACCCTTCACAAAGGTGATTTTCTATTTATCGGTTTTAAAAAAATTTCGAAAAAACTTTTTTATAATTTCTACATATGATTTTGGGAATGAGAATACCAGGACACTTGAAATAGATTAGGAAAGAAATTTTCTATAACAGGACTTTTGGAACAAGTTTTTTATGCTTTTTGGAATAAGTTTTTTAGAAACACATAAATACATTAAAATACGTATTTTTTATGAAAGGGATATTTTAATGTTTTTTAGTAGTAGGTGCAATTATTAATTTTGAAGATGCAGGAAGAAACAGTTGTTTTTGTTCTTATGTAAGGATGAAATCCCAGTGTTAACCCGCAACCATAAATTGTTAATATGACTTTCCCTCTAAAGATCCAATTGCTAAATAATTATGACCAAATTATTAAATATGATTTTTCTCAATCGATTGGGCTTTAATTACTTTTTACTATTTATTTTAAATAGGACTTAATTAGTAATTTAATTCTGATTGAGCTTTAATTGCTTTTTATTATTTATTTTAAATATGATTTAATTAGCAATTTAATTCTTAGCTGTATGATTTATTTTAGTTTTTATAATTTTTTAACTCAATTTAATTATAATATATTTTAAATAAATTTAATATTATCTTTCATGTTAGTTGACTTTATCATTTGAGAATATCATATGTTAAAATTGATATTTTTTTTCTAGTGAGATCTCTCATATGTGAAAATTTTTAACGATTTTGATATATATATATATATATATATATATATATTTAAACATTATTAACTTCAATTTATTGGAATGAACTAAATTGACTTAATTTATAAAATAAAAAAATTAAAATGAATCATAAACTTAAATATATATTAGATATATATAATCAAATTAGTACTTAAATTTTAAATATTTAATCATTTTTATTAACCACTCTTATCCAATAAAAATAGTTATACATTCTAAAAAATTTCTTAAAATTGATAAATAATCGCAATATTTATTATTTCTAATAAATTTAAATAGATAACATAGATTATTCAAAATAATATATTAGAGAGGGATGAACTGAATAGAAAATAGGAAGAAGTTAGGGAATGAAAATAGAAGAATGATAGAAACTAAAGTGTGTTTGGTGAGAGAAATAAAAGAGTTACTAGTCCTCACCCTTTTATTTTAAAATAAATGAAAATTAATGTTAACAATAGAAATATACTTTTTTTAATATTTTTTTCACGATATGTTAAGAACATTTAAAAACTATTTAAAATGACATTAAGAGATTTTTTAATTATGTTCATATGAGTTTGAAAACTATAAAAAAAAAATTATAATCAATTTTCACATATAACAACAGTGAGTAGGTTAATAAATTGAGAATAATGAATTCTGTTTTTGTTTTACTTTTTTTTCTTCTTTCTCTTAATACAAAATACTCTTATTCTCCATTCATTTTTATTTACGTTATTTATCTCTTTCATGTTTTGTTTATTCAATGTATTTATTTTCATCCTATCATACACACAATTAATTAGAGAGTATAGTACTAGTATTTCTCGCACAATGAGATCAACCGATAATATTAACATTAAAATGAAAAGAGTTTATTTATCCAAAACATATAAAGAAGATTTAAAGAAAGTATTAGAAGATATAACATGTATTAGAATTCAAAGTTTCATATATTAGATACATCATACAAACAAAAATAGATAATAAAACAAGACATGTATATTCATTAAATTAATTAAAAGAATACTATATTGATACTTGGTTAAATCATTATATTTATATAATGTAATAAAATATTGATTTTTTATAAGCAATAATTGAAATATAAATAAAAAAAATATGGTATTGGAAATACCTAAATTTTTCTAACAAATATCAATTGATATATTGAGGATGTAAATATGAAATATTTAATACTAGATCCTTTTATAAAAAATAGGTCATACAAATAACCTTCAACCCCAATAGGACCAAATCAATATACGGTGATACACTGTGCTAAAAAACAATACAAAAAATCCTTATTTATACTCTTATAAAGATAACAATATTGGGTAAATCTAACATTCTATAAGCAATATATCATAATACATTAGTACCACAAAATTCTCGAGTCAAAATTACTCTCATAATTTTCCTTTTAGTAATATTTCTTCTGATAAATCCTAAAATGTAGTCACTTCCTTGGCAATAAGATTGTTTTAATTCACTTTTGAATTATTTTATGGTATATAATATTACAATTTTGTCCCAAAGATAATTTTGCATTTAAATTAATATACATTCTAGGATAATTTTGTCCCAAAGATAATTTTGCATTCCACCCATCATGTCAAAAATTAATTTTTGTTCGCTCTCCCAATTTCTATATTATCTTATTGTCAAGCCAATCTAAATATTTTTAGTTATAATTTTATTGTTTATCTTTCTTCAATTACAAAATATGGATTTGTTTTTTTAGTTATAATTTTATTTTTTATCTTTCTTCAATTACAAAATAGAAATGACAAATTTTTTTATTTATTATTTTTCCTTACAAGAGAATATTTAACTTTCAATTTAAGTATTCAATAGCATAAACTCTTAATTTATAATAAAAAAATTACTTCTTCATTATCTTATTATTCATTTTTGTTTTATTTAAAGAATTCTTTTTACTTTAGGAAAATAATTTTCATTATCTCTATAGTTTTGACTAATTTGATATCTGAAAAAAAAATTTAATCTCGAAATTATTTTTCATCTTATCATATTCTTAATTATACATTTGTTTTTTGTGTAATTTTATTCAATGATGTATCAAATTGTTTCTAAAAATTGATTATTTTTACTTATTTTTAATATTTTTATTTGTTGTTTATTTTTATCATATAAAATATTGTTTTGATATCATTTATTTAACTATTTTTATTTTTTAATTCATTATCATAAGTATAATTCTATCACTACAATTATATAAAAAAAATTATTTACTATAATATAATAATTTAATGTCATTATCATGAATCTTGTTTATCATTATATATTGAAGCTGAAAAGATGAAAGATTTATGCTAAATTTCAATTGCTATAATTAAATCTTTATTTTTTTTTGTGATTTTATTTAAGTGGTATATTATATATTTATTAGTGTAGAAAAAATATATTTCATTAGAATTTAAAGAATGAGAGTAGAATATTTTTAAATTTGAATGTGTTTCCTTCTTGTAATTTCTTAAAATATTTTTACATTTTATCAACTTTGTTTTATTAATTAATGTTTTCAAATTTAATAAATATTTTGGTTTTTGTAAAATTTAATTTGGTACTTTAATTTGAAATGTATATAATTATAATTTTTTTTTTAAAAATATTTTATATTAAATAAACAAAAATATGTTATTTTTATATTGAATATTTGATAATATTATGTTTTATTTGTAAATTTTTTTATTATTTTATACAAAATAATTAATTAATATTAAAATAATAAGAAAATAGGTGGTTGTATGAATGAGAATAAAACAAAAATTTTATACTCATTATATTGGAATATGGAATATGGGAATGTGAATAAATTTTTGGTTTGGAAATAAGTATCAAATTGTGAAACTTGTCCATGCTGATTATGATCAATAATATATTTTGTAAGACCCGTAAATTTTGGAATGGTGGGGACATGGTGGGGTCATGGTGGTCACCCACCTCTTTGTCTTTTAGGAAGCTATTATTGGAGGTGTTGGGGTCACGGGGGAAGCTTAGGAAGGGGGAGCTTTCATTTTGGATGGGAGAAAGAGGGAGAGAGGGAGAGAGCCGTGAGGGAGAGGCAGCAAAAAAAAGGGAAGGGAGCCTTCCTCCCTCCATTTTTCCAGCCGTTCAGCCGTACAAAGAGCACCGTGGAAGTTACACCAAATTCAGAAGGGCAGAGAGGAGGAGCTGGGATGTACATCTGGTGAGAGGGGAGTCCTTGCAGGGAGAAGAAATGATGAACTCTTAAAGATTGGAAGAAGATCAAGTTCTTGAAGAAAGTCTACAAGAGGTAAGGGGAGTTGAATTTTCTGGATGTTAATAGTGGTTGCATGATTAGGATGCTGGAAACTTGTGATTGTATGTATGGTTGGACTGAAATTGATGTGTTGATTCGTGTATGAAATCTTGTATGTTTTGGAATGGAAGGAAATTGGAATTTCATAGCTTTTTAGTCATTTGGAGAGAAAGTGAGGTAGTGATTTTGAGCATTTGGGGTCTAGAGTGTTATTGAGCCTTGAGAACAGCTTCACCCACTGTATTATGATTTGTTAGAACCATCAAATTGATCAGAATAGGTATAAAGTGGTAGAATTGGATTTTGGGTATCTAAGTTGTGAAAATTGGTGTTTTATGGTTGAATTTGAGTATGAATCCCTTAAGAATTGAATGTGGAACGTTTATAATCAATTAGATAAGTTCAATCTAGTATAAAACATGAATTAAGGGTGTTAGAAGTTAATTAAAAAGGGTTGAATATGGTAAGAGAGGTTCTGACCTCAAATCTGCAGAATTCTGCATTCTGCAGAATTCTGCATTCTGCATCAGGTCGCGCCCGGGCGCCCCACTGTCGCGCCCAGGCGCAAGTGGCTCTGGAAATGCCGCGCCCAGCATGTCGCGCTCGAGCGCGAGAGGCTGCGGAGCGCGTTCGTCCGAGCCAAATTGGACGTTCGTCCAATTTGCTCGACTAAGCGTTCGGCCTTAAATTTTTTTTTCAGTGAGAGAGCGTTCGTCCTTCCCTCGAGCGTTCGTCCCAGTTAACGTTTGTCCTGTGACCGTTCGTCCTTCCCTCGAGCGTTCGTCCCAGTGAGCGTTCGTCCAGAGAGCGTTCGTCCTTCACCGAGAGCGTTCGTCCTTCCCAGCGAACGTTCGTCCTGAGAGCGTTCGTCCAGAGAGCGTTCGTCCTTCACCGAGAGCGTTCGTCCTTCCCCGCGAACGTTCGTCCTGTGAGCGTTCGTCCTTCCAAGCGAGCGTTCGTTCCATTGAGCGTTCGTCCAAACACTGTTACATTCAGCGTTCGTCCAAACACTGTTACATTCAACGTTCGTCCAAACACTGTTACATTCAGCGTTCGTTCTTCCTCGCGAGCGTTCGTCCCAGTGAGCGTTCGTCCAGTGGAACGTTCGTCCAAATAATGGAGCGTTCGTCCCAGTGAGCGTTCGTCCAAATAGTTGAGCGTCCAAATTGTTGAGCGTTCGGTTAAATGTTGAACGTTCGTCCAAATAGTGAGCGTTCGTTCCTCCATTGACTGAGCGTTCGTCTTTGACAGCGTTCGTTCTTCCCCGCGAGCGTTCGTCCCAGTGAGCGTTCGTCCAAATAGTCGGCGTTCGTTCGAATAGTGAGCGTTCGTCCAAATAGTTGAACGTTGTCCAAATTGTTTAACGTTCGATCTGGTGAGTGTAACGTTCGGTTTTAATCTTTGAGCGCTCGTCCGGGATATGGAAGTGCAGCGTTCGTCCTTCAGTCTGAGTGAGCGTTCGTCCAATAGTGTCTAGTGAATAGTGATCGTCCAAACAGGGTTCGGTAAACAGGGTTCGGTTTCATGGTTATTTTGCTCTTATTTTAAGTGTGCAATGTGTTTTGTATATATAGATATATATATATATATATATATATATATATATATATATATATATATATATATTTTGGGGTAAATTCATGTAAAACAAAAATATGTGAATGCATGAGATGTGATAAATGTATTTTATATTAATATGAAATTGTGCATTTTATCATGAAATGATTATTACGGGGAGAGTTACATAGAAGTGTAATGTGAGTTGAGGAATATGAGCATGGCATGAATCTCATGGAGAGGTTCTATAAAATTATGTTATTAGTGTATATGTTGATGTTGAGGGTCCTGTAGTTGGAGGTTATCCTGATACTCTAATAATCATCCAGTCTCATGTAGAGAAGGATGAATTATGTAGTGAGAGGAGCAGGAGGTCCTGGTCTATGTTTCGGTTTAGACATAGTGAGGGGACTAACCTTGTGAATGGTATGAAGTATTTTGGAAGTGTAATTATAAGAAAAGTAGAAGTCATCACAAGTGCATAACCTCCCGTGACCGCTCATCAACGTATCATCCGGATGAGTGTCTAGTAGGAATTGTGGTATGATGGTATATGAGGATGTCTGTCGTAAATTTTATATGTTGCCTATATTAAAGCAATTTTGTATGTTTTATAAATTGTTTTGTTTCATATCAGCTCACCCTTACTTATTTGTGCATGTATCGGAAAAAATCTTATTTTTGCGATGATCGTATAACATTTTTGTTATACGGGAGCAGACGAAGGATTGTCTCGTGATCCGGTGCAAATGAAGAAAGAGACGGAAGACCAAATTAGAATGATTCAATGTTATGTTTGCAGTTAACTCTGAGCTTAAACTTATGTATAGATTTAAGTTTGAAGTTCAGGGTGTTAATGTGATTGTATGATTTCAATATTGTAAATTTTGATTTTTTATGGGAAATTTTTGGGATGTTACATATTTCTTTACACTTTTTTGTTTACCTCCATTTCTGTTTTGCTACGAGTGTCTTAAATAAATGCATGTATTTTATTTTTAAACCTCTTATATTGTTGAAAGTCATCTCGACTACAGATAAGGCCAAATTATAATATATAAGTGAGGTGCAAATCTCATCTTACAACCCGGTTTTGTGGGGTTGAGTTAGGCTTAAAACTCACCTTCTAATATGATATCAGAGTCATGGTTAGAGCCTATTCTAGCGAGTTCTAAGTGGGCATTCTATTCTTTTATTTCATCCGCTATCGGACCGTTATTGGACCACCCAATTTCTACTATCACGCATGAGATGTCTATACCACGGCATGAAGGGGGTGTGTTGGAAGTCCCACATCGACTAGAGATAAGGCTAAAATTATAATATATAAATTAGGTGCAAACCTCACCTTACAAACCGATTTTGTAGGGATGAGTTAGGCTTAAAAACTCACCTTCTAATATATATCCTTTAGTTTGCAAATATTTATCCATTTCTTTTATGCTAATTTTTTTATCTTTTCACTCTCACCCCATAAAAATTATCTTTGAATTTTGATATTTCTTCTATCACTAATTTGATGATTTGAATAAGGATAGAAAAAAAATGAGAGAGTGGTGATTATAGATTTAATTATAGGAACTCTTCCCTCAGAAGACAGCTGTCTACATTTTCAACTTTATTTAATCATATTAAATTTTGTTAAGCCACTTTGATTTCAATTTATTTATTAGATTATTATACTCTTAAAGTTTTATAACTAAGTTCGGTTGGATATTTTTTAGCAAACATCATACTTTTCTCCCCAGACCGTTTAAGGTTATTTCCCCGAACCTTCCTATTTAAGAGAAATTAGACGATGTATAAATGCATACGTAATATAGTTGTGACCATTTCTTCATTCTAATTCATTCGCATCGTATGCTTGAAGAGGATCCATTTGTGATAGCTGGTTGCATTCTGTTATTATTAATTCTCATTAATTTCCTCTGAAACATTTCACCTAGGAACATTTTGGGTGATTATCATGATGTTGATGGCTGTGTGTCGGTGGTTAGTGATATTGTGAATGACCAAACATTTGGTTAGAAATGGGTGATGCATATGCATCAGTACAATTTTGATTCTTAACTATTACTCAGTTATATTTTCTTTCATTGCTTTCTCATCAACTTCAAAAACATGATCAATACTCTAACAGTTGGAAATTTTGTCCATAAATGACACCTCAATTTTTCCTACCTTGTCTTACGTAGCTGAGATCCGTTTGGTGGAACTAACCTTAATTTTTGACTTCTACTAAATATGTGAATCATCACTCGTTCGTATACTGGATTTTATGTTGCAAATTATGAAACTATGTTAATATTAAAGGTGAATATATAAAAAATATGTAAAATAGTTTGGATCAAACCTAAGAAAATGTGCTCTCAATTAAATTAAATTACTTTTCCTCTACTTATATAACTCGTAACTCTTATAATGAATCTATCCATTTTTAAAATAATATATATAAATTTGAAAAAGAATAAAACTATATTATTATATTAAAATATATTATTTAATCTAAAAATTTAAATGATTTTTATTAATGTGATTTCAATTTTGGAAATATAAATATATTTTTTTAAGTATATCTAAATATTTTTAATTAAAATCTCGCAAATATAGTTCGTGCGTACGAGTACGAGTACGAGTGTGAATGAAAGATATGAGTTTGAAAAAATTTATGAACGCGAATAATTAAGTATTTATGAATATAAAATGGATGAAAATAAGATGAAATGTTTACGGAGAAATCAAGTTTTAAGGGAAAAGATAATATGAGAGTTTGGAAAAGAAAAGAAGAGATGTAAGTTAATAAAAAAACTTATCTACAAATAATTACCAATGCTAATTTAAGCACCTTGTTCATTATAAACTTAATGTTTGTTTTGAAATTAATTAAAAAGATTTAATTACGAAAACTTATTTAAAAATCTCATGGAATATATATGTATGCTAATTAATTAGTTGTTGATTAGATAAATTTTCGCATAAGTATTATACATAGAAGAAGAAAAAAATCTTCTTAGATAAACTAAACAAGGATGTGTGGACTAAAATGAAAAGTTTGGAATTTTTAAAAAGAGGAAGCTTTTATTTTTAAGGCACTTTTATCTACATTATATTTGATTTTGGCCCTTTTAGTTTTTTGAGACAATAAAGATTCTCTTTTTTAAAATAAACTAAACGTGGTCCTTGTTTTTTCAACATCAATCTCTTAATTCACATTTTTATGCAAATATTTGGGGGTACATGTGATGTATAACTAGATATAATAAAAAGTTAATATATAGAAAAGATTTTATAAATTGTGAGATTACAATTTGAATATGAAATTCACTAGTAAAAAAATAACAATGTCACGCGTTTAATCACTCAATAACCAAAATATTTACGTATGACGTCGAATTCTCTAGAATTAGACATCAAAAGGATATAAAGCAGGAGATTGAAAATTCATTCATTTTGTCTTAGCGCGCGATACCATCTTTTCTTCTCAAACTTTTTTGAAACGAAGTTTGATGACCATCACATGTAATATTTCTTTCATTTGTTACAAATGCATGTTAATTAACTACTTTATGTATGATTTTTGTTTGTTTTTACTAATTATTTTCGTGTTCTTGTTCTTCATAAGCGCATTCTTCTTTCTCTCTCACTGGTGGCAATACTTTATTTCGACGAACCCACGTTTGAAGATTATTTTTCATTTTCGTTTTAAAGAACTTATTTGTTGAACTTGTTTGTTTTTTTTAACTTCTTTGTTGTTTTTGTTTGGTTGAACATGTTTGTTCTTGTTTGATTGAATTTGTTTTTGTTTGGTTAAACCTGTTTTGTTATTGTTTGTTATTATTGTTTGTTGTTGATATTACACTACACGTTCATAGTTCATACTTTATAAAATATCATAAACTGAAATTTATTAACTTCGAATTGTTCTATGTTCGACGTCAATTTAACGTCGTCCGATATGATGTCGATCTCGAATTTGACATGAAAGACCGAAAAACAACAACATTATACGATGTTTTTGTACTAGTTATTAGTAAAAAAATGATGCTTAGATACTTAATTTATTTTTTTTATCTAGAAAAAAGAGAATTCAAAAGATAAATAAATGAAAATTGATGGAAAAAATAAAGTTTATTTAATTTAAAACATATGAATCTAATTAATTTAGAAAAAAAAATTATTTCGTGATTAACATTAACTCTTGCAGGAAAATCTTTTAGCCAGTATATTATAACATCTTTTGATGATTAAATTTCATTTGAAGTAATCAGGTATTTTTTGTTGGATCTCCTCTTTTAACCCGATAATATTACTCATATTCTTCCAAATTTTAAAAATATATTTTATTGATATCGAATATTCATTGAAAAATGAAAGTGAGATGGAAAGAAGTAAAAAGGATAAAAGTAAGAGTTTTACATGTACAATATTATTCTCAGTCCATGAAAAATCAATGTATCCACTTCATTTCTTGTGGATTAAAACCTAAACGTTTATCTTTCCCCCAAAAATGTTAAAATAAAGTGTAAAAATATCATCTATTTTATATTAGTATCAAGTTTCCAAAATATTAATTAAATCATAGATAATTCTACTTTTAACCTAGGTGGTTGGGGACCACTCCCACAAATACTTTTTAATTTGGTTGTTTAACACCATTATTTTATATGAAATTAATGTTCTTAAACGCCGACCTATTGGATGAAAAATAAATAAATATGCTGTCCTATTTTGAAAAATACACTAACTTGATTCGGTCTTATTTTCTAAAGATATATTATTTATATAATATTATATTTACTTTAATTTTATGTATTGCTACTGTAAAAATATTCAATCATGAAAAATTGTAATAGAAATTAATTTTAATATAATTATTATTAATACAAACAACCTTAATATATAACATATTTTGTAATTGGATAATAGTTTTAAAACTGTTATCAATGTTTATATATGCTGTACCGACAAATTTACGCACAGTTTTTTATTATAATTTTTATTGCAATAAAACTTTATCTCATTTTTTTTTATCCCTTTTTCTTTTCATTTGATTTTTTATTGTACAAATTGTTTTTCTTTCCTATTTAGGTCACTGTAGAGTTTCGGTTCCGACAGGGAAACTCTTTTATCTACAAAATAGTTCGAAGATTTTAATTGAATTCGTAAAAGGTGTGTCCCAATCCCCTAACAAGACTTCTTTAAAATTTTATAACTAATATAAATACTTCAATCTTAATATTATTTATGATAATCTAATATTTTTCATTCAAAAAAGTCAATGATATTCTCTATCCATTTATATTGAGAATCACCAACTTACACGTACTTATTCCAAGAAACACAGTGGTAAACCATACTATAAATATATTTTAATATAATTATAATTTATTAAAGTATTTTTTAAAATTCATAGAATTATAAAATACGTTTAGTATGATAAACACAAATTATGACAATAGACCATCAAATCACAGTTAAATGGCTGATATTAAATAAAAAAAATTTATTTGAATTTTTGAAGTAATTATGCATGTGTAACTAGTTAATTATTTATTCTTGATAGCCCATCTATGACTCACGTTTATAATCTTTATTTCTTACAATAATTCTTTTGAAACATTTTCAACACATATGTGCGTTTGGTAGAAGAATGGAAACAAAAAAGATTAGCTTTTAAATTTTATATTGATAATTTAGGGTAAAATATAATTTTGAACTTTTTTATTAGTTTGGTCCTCTATAATTTGTTAGACTAAAATGTTTATTTCATTATTTTTTTGGTCCAAGCAGTCTTAATTTTTGTTAAATTCAAAAACACTAATTATATGGCATGACATTTATTATAGTTTGTCACATGTTATAATGTTGAAAACTGATATGGTAAACTATCACAAGAAATAATATACTCTAACATAGGCTCTTAAAAAATCAAAGTGAATAAGTTCAAACTTAACATTCCGTTTGCTTCCTACGGAGGGAAATTTCAGGACGCGGACAATTATCGAAAAATACGCGTTTTTCTGCGTGCAGTTAATGAAAAATACAAATTAAAGCCACATAATAAATTATTCTCTAAATATACTTGTAAATATAATAATAATAATAATAATAATAATAATAATAATAATAATATTATCATTATTATTATGTAAATAATATATTTTAGTATACTTAATTGTCTTTGCATACTTTTTACAAGTCAACATTAAAAATAATTTAAATACACATATTTTCTTTAACTTTATAAAACGTTTTTAAGAATTGAAGAAATTTTAAAGTAAACAAATTTTTGGATAATAATTTAGAATCATATTTTAATAGATTTAAAGTTGGAACATTAATATTATTTGTAAAAAGGAAGAAGCAATTTCAAATATAAAGTCTCATTTGTTTTAACATCGGCTGTAAAACTTACTGCTATATCAAATATTATATTACTTGAGAATGGTTAGTAAATACAATTTAAATATATATTTATCTTTTTATTTTTTTAGATATCTTTTAAAAATAAAGAGAATTCTAAACTCTAAAATTAACAACGACAATGTTTAACAATTATATTTTAAATATATATTTTTCGGTTAACTCTTTGTGACATTTTTTAAAAGTGAATAGAATTCCAAACTTTAAAATTAATAACTCAACAATGATTATATTTTAATGGACTTGGGAATAAAAGATAATAAATATATTATGGTTTCTATTTTAACTTTTTACTTTCTCATTTTTCATCGTTTATACTAGATAAAAGCAAGATATCAAACTGAAACAAAAATCAAATGAGAGGCTAAATTTATATTACAGCCTTCAAATGGAGACACGTTGACATTTTTGTTAATAAATGTGATTTAATCTCTTCGTTGACATTGCTGTAAAACCCATGAAAAAATTTATAATAGTAAATTTTAGCATTTTATTAGTAATAATAATTTTAATGGATAGAAAAATATAAATTTTGGATATAAAATTATAGTAATTTTATAAGGAGAAGTTAAAATTTTTGATAACTTATTTAGTAAATTTTTAAAAAAATCGAATAGTAAAAATTGAATAGTGAATAGTAAAAAGTGAATAGTAAAAAGTGAATAGTAAAAGTGAATAGTAAATAGTAAAAATAAATTTTCAGCATTTGGATTCCTTAGCATGGAAGAAAGTAGTAGGTAGAAATTAGGATCAGATTTGGTGAGAAAGTGATTGAAATATTATTTTTAAATAATATTAAAATAATAAATAATATTAAAATATTAAGGAATAGTAAATTTTTTTTACTATAAATAGCCATGGGAGGGAAGGGTATTTGGCACCAAGAGAAGAGGAATCAAGTGAGAGCTTGAGAAATAGAGAAGAAAGAGTTAGGGAGAAATTTTTAGTTGCAAGAAGAGTAGAGGTTCTGAAGGGTTTCGGGGGAAACAAATTCGGAGCAGGAGATTAAGTCTGGAATAGAGGTAGGGGAGCTAATTTTTCTAAGCTTTTATATTATGATTTAGGACTGTTTTATTACTATTCATGTCTTGAAATTATGTATGAATATTGTTAATGCCTACTGTATGTTTATCTATATTGATATTTGGTGTAAATATTATATGTTGTTGTTTTGAATCTGTTAATAAGAAATTTGTTAAAAACTAGTTGAGGAACACTTTGGCTAAGGAAAGACTTGGTACTTAAGTTGTCCATTGTGACGCACCTCTCTTTCCTGGAAGTCTACTCGACAGGTTTTTAACTTAAATCTTGTGTACAGATTATGTACTGTTAAATTATCATGTAATATATCTAGTTGGAATATATTCAGTTTGTATGATTTCTGAAATGATTGAAGTTTATTTGATTTGAATTTATGCATCTGAACATGTATGAGTATTACGGGGAGATGTCGTAAGGGTATAATATGAGTCGAGGAATGTGAGTATGGTATGAGTCTCGCGGAGAGATTCTGTAATGTCATGGTAGGTGTATGAGGATTATGGGTAGATTTCGTAATGGTATAATATGAGTTAAGGAATGTGAGCATTGTATGAGTTTCGTGGAGAGGTTCTGTAATGACATGGTATGTGCGTATATGTTGATGTTGAGGGTCATGAAGTTGGAGGTTATCCTGATACTCTAATAATCAATCAGTCTCAAGTAGAGAATGATGAATTATGTGGTGAGAGGGGCAGGAGGTCCTGGTCTATGTGCCGGTTTAGGACATAGTGAGGGGACTAACCTTGTGAATGGTATGGAGGGCAGAATGTCCTGGTCTATGTGCCGGTTTAGGACATAGTGAGGGGACTAACATTATGAATGGTATGGAGGGCAGAATGTCCTGGTCTATGTGCCGGTTTTGGACATAGTGAGGGGACTAAGAATGACATCACAAGTGAAAAACCTTCCGTTGTATCGCTCATCAACATATCGTTGGGATAAGTGCCTATTGAATATCGTGGGGATAAGTGCCTATTGGGTATTGTGGAATGAGTGTTTATTTGAGTATTGTGGGATGAGTGTTTATTGGGTATTGTGGAATGAGTGTTTATTGGGTATGGTGGGATGAGTGTTTATTGGGTATTATGGAATGAATGTCTATTGAGTATTATGGTATTTATTGGGTATTGTGGGACGAGCGTCTAATAGGAATTGGGGTACGATGGTATGAGGGTGTCTGACATAATTATTATATGATGTTTGTATCGAAGTAATTATGCATGTCTTATAAATGATTTGTTGCATGTTAGCTCACCCTACTTGTTTGTGTTTTGTGTTTGGGTATGTGCGATGATCGTATAATTCGTTATACGGGAGCAGATGAAGGAATGTCGCCTCACATAGTACCAAGGAAAGAGGAGTCGAAGAACTATAATTAGAATCTTTTTACATGTATAGACTTATATCAACTAGGAAATTTTAAAGGGTGAGATTACGGAATGTTACCGTAAATGTAATGTTAATTATCAAGTGTGAAAATTTGGGATGTTACATTAATGTGAAAAGTTGGAATGTTACATTAATGTGAGAATTTGGGATGTTACATTAATGGTATCAGAGCAGTTCGTCCTTAGGATGACCTTTGTGTCATGGGTCTGTCGTGTCTTCTCTATGAAGAATTGAGTCTAAATGGTATACTTACCATTTTCTCCAAGTCTAGATAGTAGAGTATTGTGTCTAACTACTCATGACTTTTACGAGAGATGATTTTCCTTTCTTAATTCTCAAGGTTTATGAAAGATATTAGAATTAGTTAAAGCCTTCATAGGGAGATATAATACTAGAATTTGAGTTTCAAAGGATAAGTGAAGATGTTGGTGTTTAGAAGTTATGTTTTAAGATGTTTGCAGGACAAAATCAGGAGATTAGATATCTTACGTTTCACAAAAAGGAGTTAAGTTCAAAGGCTAGATTAAGAGAAGCTTTGGATAAGCATGAATGTAGCAAGGTTTAAGAAATTAGTTTGGTTTAGTATATCAGTAATGTTAGATGTCAGAAGAGAGGGAAGTGTTGGTGAGAAACAGAGTGGCATTGTGTGAGATTGGTAACATGGATCGATGTATCAGTGATGGTTGGAATCTGAAGAAAAAAAATGGTGGAAGATTTGAAGATAAAGTTTAAAATAAAAAGGGATAGGAATACTGAAGTAGATTAAGGATAAATCAAATATTAGACGAAGAAGAGTAGAAGAGAAATGGTATAAGGCATAAAGAGGATTGAGAGAAAGTTTAATAGGAGGAGAAATTTGTAAGTTAAGAGAACACGAGGTCTTTAGAGAAGAATGAAGTATTAAATGGATTCTAAGCTAAATGGATGATCAAAAAGAGATGGTTAGATTTTTCCAGTAAATGTATTAGAGATAAAATTTGAGAGTATGTGATTTTGGTATGATGAGTGGTAGAGAAAATCCAGGTACGAAAATTTTGGCTTTCAGCTTATGCAAAGTTTTGGTATTTTTATGAGAGGATTGAAGAGTCATGATTTATGGTTGAAAATCTTATTGATTTTGGAATATAGAAGTTAGTAGAGGCAGTGTAGGTTGAATTAATATTATGAACATGGCAAGACAAGGAAGAAGAAGAGTTTGGAAATAGATAAAAAGGAGAGTTGCAATACTAATGTGATTAGGGAATTTGGAATAATTAAGAAGTTGTAGGTTGTGATTGGAGCAATTTTCATCAGGTATAGTTATATGGTAGTACTCAAACCTCAATGGTGATGTAAAGGATGGGTAAAGATTTATATGTCGCACCTTGATCTCTGACCAATGATGTGTGTGAGTGAACTTATTTATATTTACTTTTAGTTCGCATAAGATAAAAATTTGAGATTTGGTTAACACTAAATATCCTGGGGATATGGTTTTGATCTAGGGAAGCACGTTATAATTGAGGTTGGTTGTGGTTGATTGCCTTGATAATCTCTCTAGATCATTTAACTTATGTGGCATAAGTGGTTTATTTAAACGAGTAGGTGCAGTACTGATAAAGAATATAGTTAAATTCGGCCTTATTGAGATTAAAATAAGTTGTTTCAGAATTTATAACATTGTTGATTGAGTGATCTGCTGAGTCTTATTAGAGATACACAATTGTTAGGTACTGGGTTAGAGACAACGTTAAGTTTGTGGATTCATGTTAGGTTAGGATGTGGGAAGGTATTTTGAGGACAAGGTTTATATTCCTAAGATTTAGAGTTTATAAGTTAATTCTTGGAGAATGTTTTAACTTAGGCTAGTAATGTTTGCTAGGAAAACAATTAGATGAAGGTTGAGGTAATTTGGAGTATAATCTTGAAAGAAGTTTGATTATTCTAGTTTTGTCAAGTATTTCAGAAGTGTTTATCAGGTAAAAAAAAAATAAAAATAGTGGTTCAACATTTAGTGTGGGTTAAATAAAGGATGAGGATCAGTATTTTAGGGATATCTGATCAATGCAAGTGAAGGATAGATATTGTAGTTTAGGGTATGATCGAAAGGATGGTTTGGTCATGTTCCAATATGTTTTTAGAAGTTTATGGTCTTCAAGAATTGTGAGTTGATTGTTGAACATTAAGTGTGGTTAAGGGTGAAGGCAGTATTACCGAGAGTCAGATAAGTTCATCAAGGACGAGTGAAGGAAATGATGCATGATCTTAAGTGTGGAAGGGTTTCTATGAATGTTATAAATCATACTAAATATAGGTATTATTTTTGGACAAGTTCTTGTTAAATGGGTATAGAAAAGAAAAACATAAAGGATGAATTGTTTAGTAATAGTATTTTGGACTCCGTGTAATCATCAGAGTAATTATAAATTTTACGGAGAATAGAAGTAGAGGGTAAGGTGGAACAATCTAGTATAATTTTGGTAAACATAAGTGGCTTTTAGAGGTGTACGATTTCTAGGAGTAGAAATTGTGTTGAGAAAATATAATGGAAGGTTGTTACGGAAAAAGAATAATTCCTAGAGTTTTACAGGGTCATGAAAGTCTTAAATAGGGATCTATAAGGAGAATCACTTTCTGGTTATAGTAGGAATAAAAAGTTTTCTGGAATTTTGTGATTAATAGTTTATGAGTAATGAGTTCTTTTAAAACATTAATGGATTATTTTGAGACTAGTGGGGTATGTGTAATGGTGGTTTTGACGAGGCTAGAAGTGACAAGTAAGAGTGTTCTGAAGGTTTATGATTTTAATTTTTTCGTGAGTACATTTCAATTTGAGATGCTAGAAATTTTATGCACAAAATGAGTAGAGTAAATGAGTTTACAAGGAAACTAGAAGATAAGGTGAAATAATCATAACTTTATTTTTTTATATCGAATTTTCGAATTTTCGAGGACGAAAATTTTTGTTGTTGGGGAGAATGTAAAACCCATGAAAAAATTTATAATAGTAAATTTTAGCATTTTATTAGTAATAATAATTTTAATGGATAGAAAAATATAAATTTTGGATATAAAATTATAGTAATTTTATAAGGAGAAGTTAAAATTTTTGATAACTTATTTAGTAAATTTTTAAAAAAATCGAATAGTAAAAATTGAATAGTGAATAGTAAAAAGTGAATAGTAAAAAGTGAATAGTAAAAGTGAATAGTAAATAGTAAAAATAAATTTTCAGCATTTGGATTCCTTAGCATGGAAGAAAGTAGTAGGTAGAAATTAGGATCAGATTTGGTGAGAAAGTGATTGAAATATTATTTTTAAATAATATTAAAATAATAAATAATATTAAAATATTAAGGAATAGTAAATTTTTTTTACTATAAATAGCCATGGGAGGGAAGGGTATTTGGCACCAAGAGAAGAGGAATCAAGTGAGAGCTTGAGAAATAGAGAAGAAAGAGTTAGGGAGAAATTTTTAGTTGCAAGAA
The DNA here is from genome assembly GCF_016808095.1 of Vigna angularis. Taxonomy (NCBI): domain Eukaryota; kingdom Viridiplantae; phylum Streptophyta; class Magnoliopsida; order Fabales; family Fabaceae; genus Vigna; species Vigna angularis. Next base: position 23,703,344 of record NC_068976.1, read on the forward strand.
GAGTAGAGGTTCTGAAGGGTTTCGGGGGAAACAAATTCGGAGCAGGAGATTAAGTCTGGAATAGAGGTAGGGGAGCTAATTTTTCTAAGCTTTTATATTATGATTTAGGACTGTTTTATTACTATTCATGTCTTGAAATTATGTATGAATATTGTTAATGCCTACTGTATGTTTATCTATATTGATATTTGGTGTAAATATTATATGTTGTTGTTTTGAATCTGTTAATAAGAAATTTGTTAAAAACTAGTTGAGGAACACTTTGGCTAAGGAAAGACTTGGTACTTAAGTTGTCCATTGTGACGCACCTCTCTTTCCTGGAAGTCTACTCGACAGGTTTTTAACTTAAATCTTGTGTACAGATTATGTACTGTTAAATTATCATGTAATATATCTAGTTGGAATATATTCAGTTTGTATGATTTCTGAAATGATTGAAGTTTATTTGATTTGAATTTATGCATCTGAACATGTATGAGTATTACGGGGAGATGTCGTAAGGGTATAATATGAGTCGAGGAATGTGAGTATGGTATGAGTCTCGCGGAGAGATTCTGTAATGTCATGGTAGGTGTATGAGGATTATGGGTAGATTTCGTAATGGTATAATATGAGTTAAGGAATGTGAGCATTGTATGAGTTTCGTGGAGAGGTTCTGTAATGACATGGTATGTGCGTATATGTTGATGTTGAGGGTCATGAAGTTGGAGGTTATCCTGATACTCTAATAATCAATCAGTCTCAAGTAGAGAATGATGAATTATGTGGTGAGAGGGGCAGGAGGTCCTGGTCTATGTGCCGGTTTAGGACATAGTGAGGGGACTAACCTTGTGAATGGTATGGAGGGCAGAATGTCCTGGTCTATGTGCCGGTTTAGGACATAGTGAGGGGACTAACATTATGAATGGTATGGAGGGCAGAATGTCCTGGTCTATGTGCCGGTTTTGGACATAGTGAGGGGACTAAGAATGACATCACAAGTGAAAAACCTTCCGTTGTATCGCTCATCAACATATCGTTGGGATAAGTGCCTATTGAATATCGTGGGGATAAGTGCCTATTGGGTATTGTGGAATGAGTGTTTATTTGAGTATTGTGGGATGAGTGTTTATTGGGTATTGTGGAATGAGTGTTTATTGGGTATGGTGGGATGAGTGTTTATTGGGTATTATGGAATGAATGTCTATTGAGTATTATGGTATTTATTGGGTATTGTGGGACGAGCGTCTAATAGGAATTGGGGTACGATGGTATGAGGGTGTCTGACATAATTATTATATGATGTTTGTATCGAAGTAATTATGCATGTCTTATAAATGATTTGTTGCATGTTAGCTCACCCTACTTGTTTGTGTTTTGTGTTTGGGTATGTGCGATGATCGTATAATTCGTTATACGGGAGCAGATGAAGGAATGTCGCCTCACATAGTACCAAGGAAAGAGGAGTCGAAGAACTATAATTAGAATCTTTTTACATGTATAGACTTATATCAACTAGGAAATTTTAAAGGGTGAGATTACGGAATGTTACCGTAAATGTAATGTTAATTATCAAGTGTGAAAATTTGGGATGTTACATTAATGTGAAAAGTTGGAATGTTACATTAATGTGAGAATTTGGGATGTTACAATTGCTAGCAAGTCTGACAAGCCATGTGCATGATTGAACTTGTGTAGTTGAGTTGTATTTAATTTGACCATAAAATAACAAGGCAATAACTATTACATTTAATGGTCAAATATATATTCAAAGTCTTTCGTGTGAACAGAATAAATGGGATACCAAAGAGTTGAAGTACTTTTTTGTTTTTCAACGAAATTCTTTATTTATATATCATTCATCAACCGACCCTATAACATTCATTATCATTCATCAATATAAACTACAAGAGAATTAGAAAAAAAAATATTAAAAATGAGTGAAATAAGTCAATTTCCAAAGCATAATAGAACATACAACCAAAGTAGAGAAAAGAAGTTGCAAAAATTGTTTACTTTTTTTTTAATTGTGTGGACTAAGGGAGGTTGGATAATATGTTGTTAGTTAAAATTTTGTTTTTTTTTTAAATATTGTATGATGTTTTATCTTTTCGAAGTTAAAAAGAGAAGTTGTTTTCTATTTTATATGTTATTTGATTGATAATAATGTTTAATTTATTTTTTATTTGTTCTTTCGCTGTTTTATTGTTATATAATTGTAGAAATGATCGAAAGAAATTTTTTCAAGATTTGTCATTTATGAAATTTTCTTATACTTTTTTGTTTTAAATGATTATAGTTATTGGGATAATATGAAGAATGTGAAATCATAATAGATTTCACGGTTTGATTATTTTTTTTCTGTTATTTTTTAAAGTAAAGAATTAATGAATATGACTAAAAATAAATTTAAAAAATATATGAGTAATACTATTTATATTTAATGTGTAAATTTTTTGAGGTGGTTACAACTAGGGATTGTTTTAGTTTTACTTCATTTTTATAAAAAAAGGATGATATCTGAGTAGTTTTTAAACTTTTTCAAGATTACAAATTTCTATTTATGTTGAGTTTAATGGGACAATTATGTGTTGAAGCATGGTTAGAAGGAGTGATTTCGAAGGTTTTAGTTAAATAGTAATTCTTCTTTGTCATATCAATTTTTTTGGATTAATGAGTGGTTTTTTAAGGAGATTTTAGAAAGAGATAGTATTGGTGCTTGCATTTTTTTTGTAAACATATATAATTTAAAGTTTGTTATGTTTTTGTGAAGGAAATCATTATATTTATATATTGACTAAATCCTTTAATTCATAGTGAACAATATAAATTATTTAATGTTTTATTTTTATATATTTATTTAGATTTTCTTTCTATGGAAGGTAAAGTTTATCATAAGTTTCACGTGGTTTCACATATTTTGTATTGTTTTATTTTATTTTTTTTAAAATAAATTTTTATGTAATGACAAATATTGATGAGTTTTAGATTTCAGTGTACTGTGATATCAAAATTTATAATGATGTTTAACATGATCTTGTTTTGAAAAGTAGAAAAAAAAAGATATTAATGTTTTTAGAAAGGTTAAAAAAATTCGGTTTTTTTTCTTATCCTATCGCATGCAAGAACATTCGTTATTTATGTTAAAATTTGTAAAATTATTGATACAAGTTTTCATTATTATCTCAAAATATAATAGCAGAAGAAAGCGAGGAAAAACTTTCTTCTATAGGTCTTGTTGGATAACATGTCCGCTGCCAGCTTAAAGTTGTATAACAAAACAAAAACACTACTGGTTCATTTTTTTCCGATAAGAAAACATACCCTTAATCAATAAAAAAGAGCTAAATTGTTAATAAATTTACCTTTATGATTATCTCATTTTAAAAATTTAATTGTTTTCATAAAATTATAAATTTAACTTTTTATTTAAATAATATATTTATTAATAAAAAATTTAAATTCTAAAATGAATTATTTTTTAATTTTTTTATTATAACGAACTATAAATTAATTTACTTTTAGGGTTTATGAAAAAAAAAAAAGAACACCCGTATAAAAGAGAGGTAAAGATCAAAACCGCGATGTCTTTAATAGACACAAGGGAAACTTGAGGATTGAAAAAAAAACACATTATCTGAGATTGAAATGTTAATTTGAGATATGTTTTCATAAACAAGGAAATAGACGCACGAGGTTATATAAACTTTCACTCGTTGTTCTCGTTGTTCTATTAAACACAAAGGTATTATCTGTAACATCCCGTCTATATAATAGCCAATATTATATAATAAAGACGTTAACATTTAAATATAGAAAACAGTCGGAGTATGACGTGTAATAAAATGTGAAATTACAATCATCCAGAAATAAAATAAACGGGAATTTAAACTTAACAGTTGAAAGGATTGAACACTTCCGCAACATCAGCAACCTCCAGCTCTTGCTCCAAAGGAATCTCCTCAACAACATCTGCTCCCATCGCAGTGGATGATCATCACCAACGAAAACATACCCAAACAGCACATAACGAAAACAATGCAAGGGTGAGCTAGGTACGAAAAACATGTTAGAAGTACAACACAGTTAATTCATGTCATCATATACAGGAACAATAAAAACATACTCATAAAACCACATCTCATACGACTCATTTTACACTCGCATAGTTCAGCTGGCACTCCCCAACACTATGCAAGGTAAATCCACACACCTGACTCATCCGGATTTGTATAACTGTCGAACTATCAGTCGTCTTTGCACTTGCATAGTTCAGCTGGTCTTTCTCCAACACTAGCAAGGTAAATCCCCCAATCTGTCTATGTCTAAATTCAAAGACTATAGACGAGGACCTCCCTCTACTCTCACCACTTACATTGTTCTCCTCTACTTGAGTATCAACAATGCTTTGAGTGTAGGGATAGACAGACCAAAATACAAAGTTCACTACAGTTATACAGAACAACAACAACGCCCCACATAACACTTTCGTCCATCTCTCCCCGAGATGTCCAAATCATACTCCAATTCATTGTTCACATTCACAATTATATTTTCACAGTAAATTAACATATCTCATACATTCACATACTTTCACGTAAATTTCATCAGCATATATTCCAAACATTATTACACATAATTCAATTTAAAAGCAAAGGAACTTAAAATTCAACATATTTGTAAAATACTATTTGGACGAGCACTATTCACTGGACACTATTGGACGAACGCTCACTCACTGTTTGGACGAACGTTCAACTATTCGGACGAACGCTCAACAATTCGGACGAACGCTCTGCTATTCGGACGAACGCTCAACTATTTGGATGAACGCTCAACTGTTTGGACGAACGCTCTGCTATTCGGACGAATGCTCAACTATTTGGACGAACGCTCAACTGTTTGGACGAACGCTCTGCTATTCGGACAAACGCTCAACTATTTGGACGAACGCTCAACTGTTTGGACGAACGCTCAACAATTCGGACGAACGCTCAACTATTTGGACGAACGCTCAACTGGAACTTAAGGACAAACGCTCACTGAGAAGGACGAACGCTCGACAAACACTGTTTGGACGAGCGTCCCATACTAAGACGAACGAACGCGGACGTTCATTCAGAACCGAACGCTTTAGGCCGACCACTATTTGGTCGAGCACTGTTAGGACGAACGTCCAATTTTTTGAATTGGACGTACGCGCATTCTGCAGAATTCTGCAGAATCGCGTAGATTCCAGAGAACCCAGAAAACCCCATTTTTCAACCCCAAAATTTCCAGATTTCTTTCCAACCCAAAGCATACAAGGTTTCATACATAAATCACTTCCCATTGATCAATTATAACAATTCAAACTCACCCAAGTCAATTCTAAACAGCACAACGCAGTTTCAAAACAACCAACCATGCATAATTCAATCCATACACCTAACACATAAAACATCTAAAGAAGGTAATCCAGCTCCCCTTACCTCTTGAAGACTTCCTTAGTGAATCTTGAATCCTAGAAATGGAGTGTTCTTGATCTCCTTCCAACTCCAAAAGCTTTCCGCTTCTCCTCTCCCAGATCTGCAGCAAGCCTTTTGCTCCTCCAGGTGCAGCACCGAACACCCCTCTCAGAGATATGGCAGCAAGAATTATACTCTTCCCGAAGTTCAGAACCAATCCCCATGAATCCATGGCTTCTTACCTTTAAGGAAAACAAATAAATTGGACCCTCCACTGCTGGAAGAACCACAACCGTTCCCTTCTACTCCTTGGTGCAGTGTCCACTAACGAAGGAGATGATGGTGTCTCCCTTGGTGGCTGAAGCACTCCAAAGTGGGAAGACCCACTACCCATTTTGATGCTACCGAATGAATGGAGCCCCCACCACTTACAGTTGCACCATCTGCTGTTAGGTAGCCGCCCCTCCCTCTTCCAGAAACGTGTAGCCACCCACATGAGGCCCACCTCCACTACAATTCTTTTCCAAAAAAAATATACTGTCCTTACATTTGTGACACCCGGGCACGGAGACGAGGGCGGGGAGTGACGCCGGTGCAAGAAGCATGGTGCAGGAGGCACAGACAAGGAGCGGCTCCTGGCAGCTTCGGGTGGAAGGGGTACATGGACGAATCGAGCATACACCGGAATGAGAGGGATTTGGAGACTGTATAGGTATGAGACTATATGGTTGAAGGATAGCTTAAAGGAATTGATTTGACTACTCATATCACCAAAATGCATTTGTTTTTCGGTAGCCTGACTCATAAGAACTTCATAGTTAAGCGTGCTTAGCTTGGAGTAATTCTGGGGAGACGATAAAATATATCATATTATATTTATTAAGTATCTTTAAATTTCTCTATAAAATCCTATATTCTATATTTATTACAAAAATTGATATTATCCCAAGAAAAATACATGTTATGTTATATTGTGATAGTTAAAACGCAATTTTAGCAAAAACTTGATTTTTCAGATCAAAACATATTAAGGTCTAATATTAGATATAAAATGCATTAGAGATAAAACAATCAGTAATAAAAATTCATACGAATAATAATGATTTAGATATGATGACAAAAAATTTATTTATAGAAATACTTATTATTTAGTAGGAGAAAGTCGGTTTGATATGTATTTTTCCTATTTTGTTTGGTTAATTATTTAATTTTTTTATTTTTATTCACTTTGTTGATGGAAAGAATAATTGATTTTGAAAATTTTAAGAAAATGTATGATTATATTTATTTTAAGAAAATTTATTTGTAACCTGACCTGAATCAACCTGGTCCGCCGCACGCTCAACATTCCATCAAAGCTTGCAGATCAAGTCGGACTAACTTTATTAAAAAATTGGTTACACTTTATAACATAGTTGGCCTTTATTAATACAATTTAGTTAAGATTTAGTATTGAAATAGTCTTTTCAGTCCAGAATCAGCTTGATAATTTGATATTAAACTCATTTTCATATAAAAAATAAAAATTTTCAATTTTCAATATACGAACATTACGATCTAACTCATTTTTAATTAATTAATATTAAATCAAAGTTAAACGATTGACCATTTAGCTATCCCTATGAATAATAAAACAAGATGCCATTCTAAAAATATTGTTTAAAAAAAGGTTTAATATCTTCATAAGTCCCTATTTTTGTCCAGAATTTTAAATAGGACCCTTTCTTTTTGTGTCTCAATTGAGTCCTTATTTTTGTAAAATTTGAGCAATTAAAGGTCTGCTGTTAAATTAAGCAAACGAGTGTTTAAGTGTTGATTACGTGGCATGGTCAAACTTCAAGTTAATGAAATGTGGCATTATAAATTAATTTTGTATTAAAAGTTATGAATGCATGATGGTGTAATAAGCTTTTTGAAAGGGCAAAGTGGGAAAAATAAAGACTTTCTACTTCTTCTTCTACTTCCACATTCTCGCTCCTACGTCCCAAATTTTCATGGCTGCGTTTTGGTTCTTTTGAATTGGGAATGCACGAACCTTGAAGGTGGTTTCCCTTGTAGGTTGCGATTGGGATTCTGGCTTAGAGGAGATGGATAGAGATTCACAGTGGTGCTCTGGATGCTTTTTGAGGGTTTCTGTTGTCGCCATATTTGGGGGTTTTTAGGTTTTTCTGGTTTGGCTTTGCTAGTCCGGTGAGCTGTTGACTCATTGAGTCTTCTTCTTCTAAGCTAAGGCAAAACCTAGGCAATCAAATATGCTTTCGGACATGAGCACCTTCCCAACAGGAATTGCTGCCGTGGCAGCCTTTCCACCTGGCCAGAGGTGTCGTCGGTGATGTCGGTGATGCCGATCATTGCCGAACCTCGTCGACCACTACACGCTCCCTCGTTGCCGATCAAATGTCGGTGATGCCTTTGGTCACACCGTTGTGTGTTTCACGGTCCGTCAGAGCCATTGGCACCATCATCCAAATCAGAAGCACCACCGTCATTCGCTGCGGTTCAGTCTTTTCGCATTTCCCTTTGTGTGTGATAGAGGAGTTCAGCCACCCCTTGCTCAAAACCAATAATCACTATATGATGAACAAACTCCCTGATCCCCTTGAAGTCTTCTTTGTTGTTCTCCTCCTATGATGTAAAATTTGGAAATTTTTATTTAGAATCTACTATAAAAATAGTGAGAGTAAAATTGATTTGTGGTGGAATGTTGAGAATGATGAATCTAGAAATATGGGGAAGGAAACATGATGATGAGAACGAATTGATGGTGGGAGAGGTGCGAGCTCTGTGATTTGTGTTTGTAATGGATTATAATTGAAGATGTTTGAGAAAGAAAGACCAGAGATGATGAAAATGGGTTCCAGTAATGGGCTGCCCTTAAACTTTTTTAATTTTCTCCCTTTTGCCCTTCTCTCAATTTGATTTCACCTGTCTCTCTATACAACTTTTTACTAAAAAAACTCAATTTTAATGCCACGTTTGATTACTTATCCAACTGACCATGTCACGTTACCAAAACTTAAACCGTCGTTTGTTGAATTAAATGGCAGACCTCTAATTGAATCAATTTTACAATAAAAGGGATCCAATTGACACGCCAAAAAGAAAAGAAACTTATTTAAGATTTCGGATCAAAAACTCAGGGACATATGAAGAAATTAAACTTTAAAAAAAACATTTTCCTATTATAAAACATGTTTCTGAAAACTATTACATACTATCAACTTATTGATCAACACGATTATTGTGCTGTTAAATTTTCAAACATGAAGAGGAGAAAACAAAAGGTGAGGTAGTATATATGATCTGATGAGTTAGCCAAGTGTTAGCAATGGATAGGATCTCATTGGATACTATACAGAGTACGACTACAAGTATAGTTGTACACTTGTACAGTACGGGTGACTTGAACAATCACCTTGCAGAAGCGTTTGGGAACTTAATGCATTAAAGGAGTTACTTAATTTGAAACGTTAGAAGAAGCACGTTTGCGTGTGGACTCAGAACTCTACTCACTTTAACTTTTTTCCATTATTCAGGCTTAAGAAAATAGTGTATAATTGTTCCTCATTTACTGTCTGAATTGTTCACCAGAGTTGTCTTTCGCACTAAATAACGTAACCTGCTTTGCTGCATGGGCGGCATGGCAAAATAAATGCACGTTCCTGTCACAGATCCATTATTTTGAACAGCTGTTTCTCTTCTTATGACATAGGTTTTTGGGTTAATGCAATGTAATCTTTTTAAGAAACTTTTTAGTCTCTAAATAATAAACGATCATAGGTTGTTAATGACAGGAGTCTAGGAAGAGAAATATTTTGTAACTTTGTTTCTAAAATCTTTACTTTTCTTTTCATTATGTCAAATTAGCTTTTAAAATATTTGTAAAATGTCAAACTAGTTGAAAAAAAAAATACTAGTAGAAGATTATGACATGATAAATCACTGAACTACAACATATAGAAAATGCCATTATTACTTGAAATATTTGAAACTGAGGTTATTCTTATGGAAAATTGTTATAGAAAATAAAAACGCTAAAATTTGGTTTAAGGTTAGAAGTAAAATTTACACAAAGTATAGGACAAAATGATATGTAACATTGTCTCTTATGAGTATATAAATTAAATTTTTTTTTTGGAAAAATAATTTGTTGCCCTAAAAGATGTAAAAGTCTTTTATTCTGCATGTTCATAAATTAAACTATTTAAATGCTGGATCAGATGAAAATTTAATAAAAAAATAATTCTTATATTATAAAGTTCATATATATAGGTAAGTGAACATATGTTTTAGATAAGGTCAAATTAAGAAAAAGGCAGCATAATAAAAAAATTAAAATGAGCTTTTGAATATGACATAATATATTATTATATTTTGAACTTACAATGTATAATGTAAAATCAGATATAAATTTTTTATTTTGATTTTTTTAAATTACCTTTAGTTTATACATATTTAACAAGATAAACTATTTATTTTCAAAAATAAAATACATACTGTTTTGTTAACTCGTTGTTATTTTATATATTTTAATTAACTCAATTAACACTTGTGTAATATAAATATTTATGTACTTTAGTTAGCAATTGTATTTTGTCACGTGTTGCAAGCCGATCAACCGTGCTGCATCACACTGCGTTAATACGATTTAATAAAATAAACTTATTTACGGTTTATGGTGAAAATTTATTTTTGGAAAGTCGAATTCGCAATATCAGTGTCCTTGGTGCTCAAAACGGCTTAGAATTTGATTTTTAAAAGCCAAATTACGCTCTCTCTTTTTTTTCTTACGAAATTTTTGGTCCTTTTTTCGTTGGAAAATAATTGGAAAATCTAAATTTCAACTTATTTTTCAATACTATGATGCTATTTTGAGAATTTTGGAAGTTGATTTTGTAGAATTATATTTGAAATTCATATGATATTAAAATTATTTAAAACATTTTAATATTATTTCTTTTTTTAACTTATTATTTCATTCACTAATTTTATTGAACCAATCATCAATATTTAAATATCATATAAGTAAAGATAAAAAAAATTGATCCATAAATTTATTATTTTAAAGGTAGATTCAAGTCTTACTATTATTACATTTCTTTATTGAATTCTCCCATAAAATACCATTAAAATGTATAATGACTATTAGTTAAATTTTAAAGTCTACTCCTTAATACTATTTCGCGTCTGTTATGCTATGTAAGTTCGCAAATGTACAAATTTTTTTGAAATAGTTTTGCTGTGGGAAAAGGAAAGTCTTATTTTGTACATTAGTATACCACAGTTAATTTTGAAAGGAAAAGGTAATGAAATTATGATAGCAAAGTAGCAGGGTGCAGCAGCAGGCATCTTTACATGACTAATTTTGAGTAGAGTATGCTGATATAAGCCTACAATAATTGTTGTGCTTCAATTACAGAGCCTATCTTCTTTTACCATTGAAAATGAGGAAAGAAATTGAGCTGGAGACGAAGAACAACTGACTTAGATGCTAAGACTAAATTAATACACGCTAATGCGAGAACTAACACTGAAGATAAACGTTCTATCTCTTCCTATAAATAGAGGATTTTTCCCACTAATTTTCTCATACTTCATTATCAAACTTATCTCATATCTCAATAGATCTGTTGTATTTGCTGCTGCAAGATGGCTTTGAAAATAGCAATACTGATCCTGGGCCTGTTGGCCATGTTCCTTTTAGTCTCCTCAGACGTGGTATCCACCAATGCAAAAGAGGGTAAGCTGTAATATTTATTAATATTTCTTCACATTTTAGTATGAAAACCTTTAAAATTAAAAATGTATAATACATTTATTCAACACATACTGATTTTGGATCATGTTTTAATTTCGTAATGGGTGTGCAAAAGTATCTTTTCTACGATAAATCATTCGCTAACTCCGTTTTGGTTGTTAAAGTGAAAAATTTAGTGCGTGATGCCAAATATCCCGGTGGAGGCTTTGGAGGAGGGTACCCTGGTTATGGCGGTGGCTATCCTGGTCAAGGTGGTGGATACCCTGGACGTGGTGGTGGGTATCCTGGTCGTGGTGGAGGCTATCCTGGTCGTGGTGGTGGCTACCCTGGCCGTGGTGGTGGCTACCCTGGTCGTGGTGGTGGTTACCCTGCTCGTTGTCGCTATGGATGTTGTGGTGGCCGGACATACAATGGAGGATGCAGAAGGTGCTGCTAGAGAAGCTATGCATGCACAGACTCATGGTTGAGACAATGCACTTACGTAGTACTTAGTATATTTGATGAATAAAATGTGGTGTTATTTCGCAACTATAATGTGCCTGTATTATTATTTAAGAACAAAATAATTTGGAGAGAATATATACAATCTCTTACACACAGCCCAGTTTGTTTATAGTTTTCTTTTTCTTATCAAGTATAAGAAATTAATATATTGTAAAGAATATTTAAAATGTTTCAACCTTTTTACATATTAATTAAGAAAATATATACATTACATTTACAACATAAGTTTGAATATGTATAAACTTCATACAAAATATTGCAACTAATAATATATATTAATTTTAATCACAATATTCTTCATCGAACTATATCAGACATCGATTCTATTTTAATATCCACTATAAACAATTAAAACAGACTTATTTTTTAGCGTTGTTATATATCATGTCTGTTGTTCTGTTTTTTTTTTTTATCAGCGTCTTTGTTCTTCAAAAGGATCCAAGACTAGAGAACTCAGCAATCTAAATCTTCATTGAACAACGGTCAACGTAATATTTAATTTATGCTGATTAGAAGATGGCTAATAAATCTTGAATCGTATCAAAAGGATCCAAGACTTTCAACTCTATCCTATAATTTAAGTTTCTACATCTGTAATATATAAAACAACCTTTTGATTTTGAAGGGTGATACACTATGTTATATATGTTATAAGATTAAAATGTAAGAGTTATTTGACTTGTGCTTTCTAACTTACAATTAAAAAAAAAGTGAATTTTAATTTATCTTATAAAACTAACTTTTTTAAAATAAGATTTATATTTACTTATATATTATAATTTTATTTTATTTTTAATTATTGAAACTTAACACATTTTTCAGATATCCAAACATATATATATATATTATTGAATATGAGATATAAAGATTATTCATTTGTAAGATGAGATTGATATTCACTTGTATACTATAAATTAATCTAATTATTAGTTAATATAACACTTTCAACACATTTTCATATCGAGATATATATACATATTAAATATAAGAATTAGACATTAATGAGTGGTTCAATAACAATGAAAACAATAAACTCATTATATAATAAACATATAGCTTGAACAAGCTTTAACTTATTATTCTAAAACTATAATAAGTTTTAAAAAAAAAAAAACTCATATCCCACTTTATTCATCAAGTCATTAATATAAAAATATTATAACTCAATCAATAAAATTGTCTATTAAATAATTTTCATAATATATATATATATGATGATAATTATACTAAAAAATGGTTTAAAAATATATTTATTAATGAATAATAAAATAAAAATGTAGTCATAATAATATCTCAATAAACTAGAATCCGGTTGTAGGTTGTAGTGATTAAAAACTAATAAAATGACTTGTTTTATACGTAGACTTGTATTCATTGTGCAATTTTTATATGTAGCTAGGAACAATTTTTACAAATTATTTCAAAGAAGCGCATTGAGAGAGTTGTATTGAAAAAAGAGAGAACTTATTTAATTTTTTAAAATTTCTTGGAAGTTAATTCTACTTTAAATACCTAACTATTTTTAGCCACTAGATTTTGGAGAGCACCAAGACCTTTTAGATTGCCCATGGGAAGATAATTTGATTAGTGCTTTGTTTAAATTAAAGGGTAATGAGAAAAAATATATTAAAATTGAGTAAAATTAAGATTGCTTGTATAGACTGAAATTAGGGAAAAGAAAGTATAAAAGTAAGAGAAAAAATTAGTTGACAAAAATTATTTTCATAAATTATAATTCTAAAGTTATGTTAAAGATTTTTATATAATTTTTGATTTTTTATTATTTTTTATTTTAAATTAAAAATTAAAAATATTAAAATACTTCTATATTTGAAATATGTCTTTTTTAATATATCAGAGTATTTTTGTCATTTGATATACTTTAAGAAGTTACAGTAAGTTAACAAACTCATATTTTAAAAATATAATTTAGAGTTAAAATACAAAATATTATATTGAATGGTTTTTCAAAATACAATAATTAAATCTCTATATTTAAAAGATCGCATACAGTTGATACCATTATTCATGTAACTCTCAATAATAAAATCCTTTTGCATTCTATTTTCATTATTAACTAGTGTATAGATTCGTTAAGAATTAATGATAATTGTGTTATACATTTTGAATTTTTATGAATAAAAATATATGATTAACTATTTATTATTTAAAATTTCTTTGTGAAACGTTTCTATCTCTTACTTTCTTATCTAATAACGGTTACATACTTCGAAGACACACTTCGATTGATATGAAATAAAATAAATAACAGATTATTCAGTCTCGAAATGTTCTACTATCTTAAATACAAATTTTACGTTACTAAATTGTATCTTTATTTTTACCATTAACAATTATGGAAATTATATGTCAATATTTTTAAAATATTTATATTATTATAAATTAATAATATATGTAAATTGATTAAAAATATATAAGTTAAACTAATAAGAGTAAGAAGTAGTTGAATATTAAAAAGTAGAAACTACAAATATAATAAATAAACAAAAAGAAGAAAAATAAGCCTAGTTTTATACAAAATATTTCAAAATAACTTTTATTTTTAAAAAATCAGTTAAGAATTATATATTTTTAAAGAAATTAGTTAATTATTATATTAGAAAGGGTAAAATAAAAATAAAAACTGTATAAAAAAAACATATTCTCTTTTATATATAAGTATAAATTTGGCATTCTCTCATATATTGGTTTTTAAAAAGTTTCAACTAATCAAATTAGTATTAGAATAAATTAAATATTGCTTTTGAAAATTACGTCTTTAAAGAAGAAAATGAGGTAACTTATTATTTTAATTTAAATTTTTGACACTAAATTATTTCTAAGTGTTTTTTTAAGCTATAACATTATAGTATTAAAAAATACCTTTTAAATAAAATATCTATTAAGCCGAAGCCCAAATGGTGTGCAGAGAGAAGAAGCCCAATGTTAGGCGGCCCACAACACAATTAAGACCGTGAGATTGAGACATCTCTGCAGACGTGTCAAAACACTTTCTATGCAAATGAAGAGAGAGAACGGAGCATTCCAGAGGCTTCTTCCAGAGGGCGAAGGAGATCAGTGGTGACGCGATGATCCGGCGACCTTGGGAGCTTCAAATGGTGGTGGCATAGAAGAGAAAAGTGAAGAGATCAAAGAAACAAGTAAGTAAAATGAAAGCTTTTCGTCATCTAATCTATTTCTTACTATTGTAATTGTTATATCTCTCTTGTCTGTAAAATACAAAACAGAACTCTATAAAACTGTAACAATAATGAAAGTAATAAAGACCCAAACAGAATCCATTGAACAAAGACCTAGAGAGGATTTCGATCCATTCTGTAGTAATGAAACTACATATTCTCAATAGCCTCCCCTCAAACTGGATGATGTATGGTTACCAATCCAAGTTTGGGAACAATAGATTTGTATTTGACGCGATGAGGAAACTTTGTGAAGATGTCAGGAAGCTGCTCGTCGGATCGTACGGAAAGGAGAATGAGGAGACCTTCCTGAAGCTTTTCACGAACAACATGGCAGTCAAGCTCAATGTGCTTGGTACGTTCGTGAAAGCTTTGATTGTGAGCTATGTGCCTCGCAGATCTATTGTCACAATATAAAGCAGGGGTCCCTGACTCCTTGATTTGAAAATCACGTAGCAGATAGCAGAGCCATTGTATTTCACATACAGTGGCTGCTAGTGCCCTGTACTCAGCTTCTGTGGATGATCGGGAAACGGTCTTCTGCTTTTTAGACTTCCACGAAATGAGAGATGATCCTAGGAAGATACAGAATCTCGTTGTGGATCTCCTAGTATTGGGGCAAGTAGCCCAGTCAGAGTCACTAAATGCCTTTAGCTGCATAAGAGAGTCAGCAGAGAAAAATAGCCCTTCAGAGGGCTTGGCTTTAATATACCTGAGTATGTGTTGAATGGCACGGTAGTGGTGATCAGTGGGTGATTGCATGAACTGGCTAAGTAAGTTAACTGAGAAACATAAATCAGGCCTAGTGTTTGTAAGGTAGAGTAACTTTCCTATTAGCCTTCTATATGGTCCTGGATCTTCCAGATAGCTGTCCTCCCTGTATAATGAAACTGTATCACTGAGGAAAGGAGTAGAGGAAGGCTTGCATCCTAACATCCCTGTCTCCTCCAGTATGTCCAAAGCATATTTCCTTTGGCATAAATGAATGCCTTTCTTTGACCTGGCAACTTCTAAACCTAGAAAATACTTGAGCTCACCAAGGTTCTTTATTCGAAACTCTTTGTGTAAGAGTTCTTTCATGCAATTGATTTCTGTCATAGAGTTCCCTGTCAAAACAATGTCATCTACATACACAAGAAGGGCAGTGAAACTGGTAGGTGTTGTTCTAATAAACAGAGAGTGGTGAGACTTAGATTGAACATAATTAATAGCTATTAAGAAAGATGATAGTTTCTCAAACCATTGTCTACTGGCCTGCTTTAAGCCATATAAAGATTTTCTCAGTCTGCAAACTTGTCCTTTACTGTGAACCATCAAACCTGGGGATGGCTCCATGTATACCTCTTCATTGAGGTCTCCATGTAGGAAAGCGTTGTCAACATCTAGTTGGTGTAAAAACCAATTGTTTGAAGCCGCTAGGGCAATGAGCAATCTGACAGTGGTTAGTTTGGCAACAGGAGAAAAAGTGTCAAGATAATCTATTCCCTCTTGTTGTGTGTAGCCTTTTGCTACTAGCCGAGCCTTGAATCTTTCATAGCTTCCATCAGCTTTGTACTTTGTCTTATACACCCACTTACATCCTATGGCAGCCTTCCCTGGAGGCAGCTGGGTCAGGGCCCATGTGTCATTATCTTGCAGGGCTTTAATTTCTCTCTGCATTGCCTTTACCCATTCATTCATGCCTTTTGCCTCACTGTAGGATTTAGGCTCCTTGCTACCAGTGACAGCCATGGTATATTTTAGGTGTCTCCCTGAAAGATTATCTCAGCATAATAGGTTGGATATCGGGTAAGGTGTTTTAAGATTATTTTTCAGAGATAGGGATTGATTGACCTGATGGACATAATCTTTAAGATAGTCAGGAGCTTTTCTGGGTCTATTTGACCTTCTTTGCAATTGGACATCTTGATTATCTCCCACACTGTCACTGTTGTCCTCACTAACAGTGAGCTGTTGTGCATTTTCCTGCCCAGAACCATCAGGCTCGTCGTGTATGTCAGTGTCCTTGTGATAGTGATCTCTTAGGAGATCGCTAAGAGAGTTGGTTGTATCCTTTCCAGTAGGTGAATTAGTATTGTTGTCTTGCAGATTCATATAAGGAAAAATGTTCTCATGGAAAACCACGTTTCTGCTTATAAAAAGCTCTTTGGAATTTATGTCAAGTACAAGGTATCCCTTGACACCAGGTCTATAGCCTAGAAAAACAGTCTTTCTAGCTCTTGGGTCAAGTTTGTTTCTGTTATGTTCACGAGTAGAGACAAAGCACAAGCATCCAAAAATTTTGAGATTTAAATAGGAAGGGGGCAAGTTATAAAGCAGTTCATAGGGAGTTTTGTTATTCAGAATAGGAGTGGGTAACCTATTTATAAGGTAGACCGCATGACTAACAGCATATGACCAGTAAGAATTAGGCACATTAGATAGAAAAAGGAGGCCACGAGTAACATTCAAAATGTGCTGGTGTTTCCTCTCAACAACAGAGTTTTGTTCAGGGGTTTCAACACAACTCCTTTGATGATTAATGCCATGCAACTTATAGAAATCTACACAGTTAAATTCTGGGCCGTTATCTGACCTAATGGTTTTAATTCCCTTGTTGAACTGATTTTTAATTTTGGTTACAAAATCCTGTAGCAGACCCCTAGTCTGGCCTTTATTATTCATTAAAAAAATCCATGTGTGCCTACTATAGTCATCAACTATGGTGAGAAAGTACCTATGACCGTGAATAGAAGCAGTACCAAAGGGGCCCATATATCACAGTGAACAATATCAAAACAGTTCGTAGTAGTAGTAGTACTTTGTAGAAAAGGCAACTTTCGCTGTTTTGCATAATGGCAAGTGTCACAAACAATATTAGCACCTAGTTTGACATAAGGAAAATCATCACATATTTGTTTTATAACTTTGTCCCCTAGGTGGCCCAATCTATAGTGCCACAGATTTACATTAGCACTTTTAAACGAAAAAGCAGTCTTGGCAGTGCATCTATGGTCGGGTTTAGAAAGGTCTTGCAGATAATAGAGCCCTCCCCAGCAACTAGCATATCCAATCATCTTCAATGTATGGTTCTCCTTTATCTGGCAAGTCTTGGATGAGAAAGTTAGATTACAATTCAAGTCTTTGATAAGACTTTGAACTGAGATCAAATTGAAATGAAATTCAGGAATATATAGAACATTGAAAATGACAAGATCCTTAGATAATTGTATAGTGCCAGCATGTTTAACAGTTAAGACAATATCATTAGGTAATCTAACAGATATAGGTTTTATTTGGTAGAATGTGATAAAATTCATTTTATCATGTGTCACATGGTCAGTGGCACCAGTATCAATAATCCAGGAGGAATTACCTTGTTTATCTGCACTGTCAGCCCTCTGAATTTGATTAATCTTGTGGGTTGAGTCATCATCTCTGTCTATCAATCTGAGCAGCTTCTGCATCTGTTCTGCAGTGAGAGAGTTGAAAATATTGTTGTTATTATTGGACTGTGCTTTCTGATTTCCATCTGGTTCAGTGGTGTTCTGGCAAGCATTGGCTGAACTCCACTCATTCTTTTTGTCTTGACTACCCTCTGCTTTCTTGTACCAAGGTGGGTATCCATGTTTAGAGTAGCACTCATCAACCGTGTGGTTCATCTTGTTGCAATAAGAGCACTGCTTGCCATGGTTAGGATTTCTGCCTCTTCCTCTTCCTTGACCACGCAATCCAGGTCCCCGTCCTTGGCCTTTCCACTGGCTGTTTCTGTCAGCAGTATTAACCATGACTTTAGCATCAGTTGACCCATGTTTGTCTTGTCTTTCCTGTTGCATGATAAGTGAGAAGACCCGATTGATGTTTGGAAGGGGATCCATTAGGAGGATTTGTGTTCTAACAGTGTTGTAAGAGTCATTCAATCCCTTTAGAAAACATATTACATGCTCCATTTCCCTATACTTCAAGAAAACCTTTGAAAGAGCACAACTGCATGGTATCTTGCATGTGCAGGTGGGTATGGGTCTCAAGGACTCTAATTCTTCCCACAGAATCTTCAAATCTGTAAAGAATTGGTTGACTCCCCTCTCCCCTTGTCTAATGGAGTGTATATCTTGGAGGAGGTCCGAAATCTTGAAATGATCACCTTTAGAAAATCTTTCTTTCAATTCATCCCATAATTCTTTTGCTTCTTCCACGTATATGACACTCTCGACAATTTGTGGAGAAAGGGTCTTGGTTATCCAAGACAATATCATCATGTTGCACCTTTCCCATGCATCATACAGAATGTCATTTTTCTGGGGTTTCTTTATGGTCCCATCAATAAATTTCACTTTGTTCTTGGAGAGCAAAGCTCTTCTCATGCTTCTACTCCAAGATGAGTAGTTGTTTTCGCTTAGAGTTTGTGTGATGAGAGTAAGTCCAGGATTCTCTCCTGGGTGTAGATAGTAAGGGCTGGATGGGTTGTTGAACTTAGCCTGTTCCATGAGGCCTAAAGCTGTGCAAACCAGTCCAAGAATTAATCAAGAAAGTCAGCAGGCAGAGCGGAAGCAGAGCAGGCACTAGACCTGCTCTGATACCATATTAAGCCGAAACCCAAATGGTGTGCAGAGAGAAGAAGCCCAATGTTAGGCGGCCCACAACACAATTAAGATCGTGAGATTGAGACATCTCTGCAGACGTGTCAAAACACTTTCTATGCAAATGAAGAGAGAGAACGGAGCATTCCAGAGGCTCTTCCAGAGGGCGAAGGAGATCAGTGGTGACGCGATGATCCGGCGACCTTGGGAGCTTCAAATGGTGGTGGCGTAGAAGAGAAAAGTGAAGAGATCAAAGAAACAAGTAAGTAAAATGAAAGCTTTTCGTCATCTGATTTATTTCTTACTGTTGTAATTGTTATATCTCTCTTGTCTGTAAAATACAAAACAAAACTCTATTTATAGAGTTCTGATTAACTGAAAACTGTAACAATAATGAAAGTAATAAAGACCCAAACATAATCCATTGAACAAAGACCTAGAGAGGATTTTGATCCATTCTGTAGTAATGAAACTACATATTCTCAATAATATCTATTAATAACGCTTAAAAAAATAAAAAGTTCAAATAATATAGTACTAATTAGAGTATTTTAGTTGAATTTAGTTCATTCAGATTATAATATAATTAATTAATCTAAAACAATTTCAACTCATTAAATAACTTTAATGTTTAATTTAGTTTAACAATATATAAGTTCAATTCACACATTCTATATAATTAAGTTTACACAGATGTATGTTTATATAATTTACGGACAAATATCCAGTCGATCATATTTATATTTTTTCATTTTATTTCAGTTGAACATACTCGAGATAATGGGTATGGGGTGTAAACATTATTATAATAATAATAATGCAATGCATGTTATTTATATAAAAAAATGCATTTCTTTTGATCGTAGCACTACCTCGTACCAGTCTATACCTATATGAGCATGTACCAAGTGATCCTTCCAAAAATTTATATATTTAGAGGATTATGAATATTTATTGAAAAAAAAATTGCTTCAAATTGGACTTACACAGTTTTTAATTATTCTAACTGTCTATTATTATTATTATTATTATTATTATTATTATTATTATTATTATTATTATTATTGTAAAGGTTATAAAACTAAAATTGTTATTCAACACAATTGTTTAATAAATAATTTTAATGACTCTATCTAACGGTACCTTCATGTCTTAAATGGTTGATTTTTCACGTAAACAAAATACGTTAACTTTTAGGTGTTTGTAATTATTACTTGTTCTATCATGCTCAGGCTGATCCAGCTTTCCTATCTCTTTTTATGATGTTAGGTTATCTAAGTTTTTATGAAGTAAAGTGATTTCTTTCTTAAAAATTTGAGAAGGGATCAATATCATAATAATATCTTTTGCTGGGTCATGTTAATCTGACTAAAAAAAGGTTAACTAATGATTTTTTAATACACTTAAAATTTTTACATTTGATATTATCTTTTTTTTTTGGAAAAAATATAAAAGTTTATATTTTAAGACTATTTTATGCTCATGTGTTAAATAAACGTAAAAATTGTCATAATACTATTATTAAAAAAAAGGTTAGAGATAGTGTAGAAAACTATGTCCTTGACCTTTTTTGAAAGTGTTGGTGGTAAGCACTTCTTGACGACTGAAGAATCTATCGCAACCTGCTATCCATAAAATATTCATATAAATATGAAGTATTCATATATGTATTCATATGAATACATGTGTACAATAAACTAGAAGAAGTATTCACATACATTAAATGAGAAATAATAAATTTATAGTTGATATGATCAGATAAGATAAGAGAGAGAGAGAAATATGTAATAAGTGCACATAAAATTAAAATGTATCAATATTATCGTTCAATAACCTAACATATCGAAGGAGTCCCATTTTAAACACGTTGATGTCTGTCAAGTTGATAAGGGTACAATTACTACTCTGCTTCAAGTTAGAAGCTACAATTTTCTACCGTTCAAAGTAGAGAAGGACATAAGTGAAGAACAAAACTCTTGGGCTGTTAAATCTGGATAAGATTGCATTAATAAACGCCACCTACCAAGTTAAGAGAACAAATCCTACTTCTTCTGTATCTTCACTCCTATATATACACCATGTTTTCCACTACTTTTTCTCATCCTTCTTTACCAAACATATATCCTTAATACTGAAAGATGGGTTTGAAGATGACAATACTGATCCTAGCCATGTTCGCCATGCTCCTTTTCGCCTCCTCAGAGGTGCCATCCACCAATGCAAAAGAGGGTAAGTTACGATATTCATCTTGTTTTTTAATACATTCTCAACTTCAATGTGTAGTTTTCTAACTATGTAATAAGTTTCTACTTAAAGATGTACAAAAATATTTGCTGTGGTTAATGGTTCACTAACCAGTTTGGGGTTGTTAAAGTGACAAATGGAGTTGGTGAAGCCAAATATCCTGGTGGAGGCTATGGCGGTGGCTATCCTGGTAATGGCGGTGGCTATCCTGGTAATGGCGGTGGCTATCCTGGTCATGGCGGTGGCTATCCAGGTCATGGTGGTGGCTATCCCGGTCATGGTGGTGGCCACGGTCATGGTGGTGGCTACCCTGGACGTGGTGGGGGCTGTCGCTACGGCTGTTGCGGTGGCCGGTCATACCACGGAGGTTGCAGAAGGTGCTGCTCTTACGCTGGTGAAGCTGTTGTTGCACAAACTCAGGATGAGACTCATAACTGAGATAACTCACGTCAACTACGAAGTATTTAAGATATTTCATGAATAAAACGTCGTGTCTATAGGCATGGAATGTTCCAGTGGCTTTTCTTATGGGTTTAAGAGCAAATTAAAGAGATGAATATTATCTATATTCTGCAAATTCTAATTTGTTCCAAATATCCTGAGTTTACTTCTGTCATTATTATATTATATCGTTAATTCGAATTCGAAGAAACACGTAGAACTCAACAACGTACCTGAATCTTAATTAGTTGGACAAGGGTCAATTTTCATTAACTTCCCTAATTAAATCTGCCTAATAAACTTTAATAATATCCTTTATAAAAAAGAAAAAACTTTGAACAATGTTATAAGTTATAAATAAATTTATAAGTTATTTATTTTCATGTAATATTTTCAATGTGTGTACAAAATTGATATATAATTATATATATGTCCAATGAAACTGATATATCTGATGTATATTTATAGGTATGAATATGTATGTTCTTTGTATATGAACAAGATGAACAGGTTTAAAGATATCTTCTAGTGGTTCATGATCACTTTTAACAGGGACAACCTTCTTATTATGAATAGTAAAATTGTTTCATAGATAATTCCTCTATTTTAAATATTTTTATATGGAGTGGTGATTCTTTGACATTACTGTTTATTCAAAGCTTCTACTTTTATTTTCTTACTAAAATAAGAATTTTTATATATTTATAGGATGAATGTAAAAAACAAGATGCAGTATCAAGAATCACTGCTCTGTTCACATTGTCCACACCATGGACTGCAAAACACTGTATTAATTGTACGTTGTGCAGTTGATAATGACAAGACATTTTATTTAAAATTCATGATGCAATGCTTTATGAGAAGAACTGCAGTTATTTTGAAGAGATAGTTTAACTTTCATCTTTATTTTTCTTATTATTTCATTTATTTATTTAAAGAAGTATTGAGACCAATCTATGAAATCGAGTCATGGATACGAAAAGCACTTCTCTTTCATCAATTTTGAAAAATATTAGTTCGTAATGTACATTTTGACAGAAAATAATAAAAATAATTATATTGTTTTTATGTATATATAAGAATTTTATATAACAATTAAAACACGTCAATGGAATAAAAATTAAAAAAAAATTGACTGAATTTAGAGTAAAACAATCACTTTATAATTTAATTAATTTTTTATATTTATTTATAGATGTCAAAAGTGATTTTACTTTTCACCAGCAACACATTTGGGTATTAAAAATTAGATTATATGTTAACAATTTTTTTTAATAATTTTTTATAATAAATTATGTATTATTATTTTATTAATTCATGTATTTAAAACGGATCATCTAAACTGTGGTAAAAATGTTATTAAAAAAAGTTGTTAAAAAAATATTTTTCTTAAAAAATTATTCAGAAGTTTAATAATAATACTATCGGAAACATAAAAGTTTAGGGTGCCGTGTGATTTTAAAATTAAACCAATATCTTTTAATAAAAGCTATTACCTTTATCTTTTACTGGTGGAAAGACATGTAGTGCTTGTTGGTCCATATTTTCCCATTATACTACAAAATAAAATTTATTAAAAATAACTAATTTGTATAATTTTTATTATTAAATAGTTTTTATTATATATAATTAATTAAATTTAGAAAAGTAGTTATTAAAATAATGAATAGTAATTTACAACATAATTAAATTTAGATTAACTAGTTATTTAAAGGGTAAAAATGAAAATGTTGTTATTTTAGTTTTAAATAATAGTTACTTAAAGAGTAATTTTAGAATAAAATGTGTATGTGAAAAAATTGAATTCCTTAATATAATTTTTTATTAACTATTTTTTTTAATATATATTTCAATGATGTTACTTCTATTAATATAAACTAGTGAAGACACATATGTGTGTTCATTTTTTTTATAATAATTAAAAATAAATTTTATTTTTATTGTAAATATAAATAATTTTTATAATTTTATTCTAAATAATTTTAATTTATTTTTTTGGTAGTTTATAATTAAAAAATGGTTAAATTTAAGAAAATGTCAAATGAGAAAAATAAAAATAAAATTAAAGAAAAAAAATTGAGTTGAACTTTGTATGGGATGAGTTAAATTAAATCCAACATGTTCGGTCGAGCTAAATCCAAGTCAATTAAATTGGTTCAATTAAAAAAGTTCGCTCCATCATAATTTTCTAATTAAGTTATAAATAATAAAAATCAATTAATAACCAATTTATAATTAATTTAAACATTTTGGATCAATTTGTAATTTAAAATATTATGAAAACTTATATAAATTTTAAAAAATATTTAAGAGTTAATTAAAATCTGATTATAAATTAAATCTATTTTGACTAACCTAAATTCATGCGCACTAATGACTTTTTGGACTTCAATGTTTCAACGCAAGCTCTATTTCTCTATAAAAAAAATAATATATAATAATTGAAATTATTATCACTTGTCACGACTTCGGTTCATGAAGTTGTCATGATTAAAGACAACTTTAATTTTATTGAAAATCACCATTACAATAACTCAACGATTTTAATTTAAAATATTTATAAAAGAAACCTTTTTCTAACTAAACTTATCTTAGGATTCAAAACGATTTTATTTTTTCAAATATAAAGTTGTCTTAATGGCTTTAATTTAAAAGTTATCAAGATGTTGTATTATGACTTTAATTTAGAAGTTATCAAGATTTTGTACGACTTATCTTTAAACTCTAAGTTTTAAGTCAATGATTATATTTTTGTAAATAAAGGAGAAACATACCCCCATTTGTTAAAAAACCTCATTTGTCTGCATATTTTTACCAGCCAGGCAGAGGAAAGAGGAGATCCACGGATTCAATTTCTCAAATTTAGCATGATATTGGTTGGATTATCCAAAAAAAATATTCTAATTATAATAATTACATGCTCTTTTTTGTTTTAAGTTGTTTCATAAATTATTTTGAGTTTATCTATTAGTAAAAAATTTAGTTTCATATTTTAACGGTAGTCTTGTGCTATTTGAATTATAATTGTCTAGTTTCGATAATTCGGTATGGAATGTATGATTGTATATCAAATATTTCACAATTTGATTAATAAGGTAAAAACATGCTTAGATGACATTGGATAGTGATTGAGTCAACTTTCATCAAAAGCTCATTTTGAAACCTATAAATACAAAGGTAAGATAAAGATGTAAGGTAAGGTAAAGAGGTAGGTGATTACATTTATTGAGCATTTAAGACTTAACTATGACAACCAATCGATATAACTAAAAAATTGACCTAAGTGTCAAAGTGTCTTTAATAGGTATAGACCCGCTCATACTTGGACTTTACAGGAGAAGATCGGACAAGATAGTGGAAGAAGAGAGATAAACGAAGATAAGTAACTGGTTAAAAGTGCGAAGGTATAGTTCTCGACCCTACATACCGAAACAACATACAATGCCCATATCCATTAAAAGGATCATCATTATTATTCACATGCATATTTATCCATAAATATATCAATCCTTCTTAGATAAGTATCATAAACCAATTATCATTTTATCATCACATAATCCTACATTAAGCACACCAGAAGAGTACATATATACAATAATAGTATCAGATTTTGTTAATTTTGCTCAAGCTGAACATCTACTCGCTTAACGAGTAGTGTGATAGGTGTAAACTTTACTTACTTTTGTTATTTAAAATGTTGTGTTTTTGAGTAAGTTTTAGTATTAATTCTCATGAAAAATATATAATTGTTGATGTAAGTATAGTTGTAATGTTTAAATGTGTTTTGATGCTTTTGTGTGTTTATTTTTGCAATAGAATAAGGATTGGATAATATCAAAGAGACCCTGTGTGCATCAGTGGCCCAGCCAGAGCGCACCAGTGGCCCAGCCAGAAGTGAACCAGTGGCCCAGCGACCAGGAACCAGTGGCCCAGCGAGCCAGTGGCCCAGCCAGATCGCACTAGTGGCCCAGCCAGAGCGCATTAGTGGCCCAGCGACCAGGAACCAGTGGCCCAGCGAGCCAGTCGCCCAGCGAGCGGGAACAACTCGCCCAGCGAGTGGATTCCTTTCGCCCAGCGAAAAGTCACTTAAGGTCCTTTCTTTAAAAACGCGATCCAGAGGCAGAAACCAGTGAGTTCTGGAGGGGAGAAGCCAGGGGAGACTCTGCAGCTCACGTTCATACTCGTTTTGGGTGCTCCGGAGTGGAATTTCAACACTTTCTACCATCCAATCCATCCTTTATCGCTTCTATGATGTATATGTGTAGCTAGAACTCCATTTCACTGGGGTTGAGAGTACATTTCTGAAACTCTTTGTAATTTCTATATTAATGCATGATCTTGTATGAATTTTGTGTTCTATCTTTATTATTCATGCCTATGATGAGAATCTGAGCTATTTGAACGGTTAAATCATTGAGAAATGTATGAGACCGCGGACCTAGGATAGAACTGCTAAAGGATTTCGAGTCCTAGACATAGGAGGAAATTTTTAGTCATCTGTGACATTGTGATTAAGGCAAATCTGATAACTGAATTATCTAAGAGATTAGGATTTAGTTTGAATGATTCTGAACGGTCATCTGAGAGATCAGGACTGCATGCGCCTAGGATGTTGATGCTTAATTTTGAGAAATTGTGTTAGTAGAAAAATTACTTGAGTGATGAACTTGAAAATCAACCCCAGTGAACTTTAATTCATCTGTTTTTACCACTTTAATTTCATCTGTATGCAAATCTTATTTGTGTTGTAAATTTAATCGCTAAATTAGTAAACTTTAATCAATCTGTGAATCAAAACAAATCTCTTGGGAAACGATATTCGGACTTACCGGTTTATTACTTGTACGATTCGGTACACTTGCCGAAATAATCGTCTAACAAGTTTTTGGCGCCGTTGCCGGGGATTTGTTTTTGTTTTCGTTGATTGTTTGTTGTTTATCTGGTTTAGTTGATTTTTGCTATCTTTTGTTTAAGTTTTTATTGTGATCGTATTTGAATTCTTGTGCATATTTGTTATCATCTGTAGAAATTGTGTATTTTTTGGATTGTTTCTTTTTAGTTTGTGTTTTGTATGAGAAGCAGAGAACAGGTTGAAAATTTACTTTTCGATCCGGAAATTGAAAGAACTGCTCGAAGGAACAACAGTAGAAGGAGGCGACAAAGTAGAGAATCTAGAGAATCATCTGCTATCTCTGAAGAAATTCTGGACTTTTCATCAGGGCAAGAAAAAGAAGAAATGGAAGATAATCGCAATGGAGAAGGTTCTGGGCAAGGAAGACGTACTCTTGCAGATTATAATACTTTCTCAGGACCTCTGCACTTCAACAGTATTGCAAGACCAGTGGTGAATGCTGCTAACATGGAGATGAAGCCAGCTCTTATTCATCTGGTGCAGAACAATCAATTTCATGGATTATCCCACGAGAATCTATACACTCACTTGGCTACTTTCATGGAGATTTGTAATACAGTGAGGATTCATCAGGTTCCAGATGAAGCAATTCGACTCAGCTTATTTCCATTCTCATTGGCTGGTAATGCAAAAATGTGGTTGAATTCCTTTCCAGAGAATAGTTTGACAGTCTGGGATGATGTAGTTGCAAAATTTCTGAATAAGTTCTTCCCTCAGTCCAAAATCAATAAGGGAAAGCAGGAGATCTCGTCTTTTCAACAGGATGCTGATGAAACTCTAGGTCAAGCATGGGATAGATTCAAAGGCCTATTGAGAAAAACCCCTACTCATGGATTTGATGAGCCTACAATGTTAAATTTGTTTCTTGGAGGGCTGAAATCCCAAACAAAGTTAATGTTAGATGCATCAGCTGGAGGTAGTATCAGATGGAAGACGCCTGAAGAAGCACATGATCTAATTGAAAACATGGCTGCAAATGATAATGAAGTTCAGAGTGAAAGAGCTCAATTTCAACAAAAAGGTGTTCTTCAGCTTCAATCTCAAGATGCTTTGCTAGCTCAGAACAAGATTATGACTCAGCAACTTGAGACATTAATGAAGAAGTTATCTCAGCTACCTAAAGAACTACAGAATGTTTCTCAAGCTCAACATCAGACGGGTCAAAGTTGTGAATTGTGCGGAGGAAATCATAATAATGGTCAATGTGCAGTGCAAGGCATGTCTCATGAAGAAGTAAATTATATGGGAAATCAAGGTCGTCAGACGAATTATAATCAAGGCCAAGGTTTTAATCAAGGATGGAGACCTCATCCGAGTATGGGACAAGCAGGTCCATCCAACAGACCACTTCCACAGAACTTTCAGCAACAACCTACTCTGACAGAAAGAACTTCAAAACTGGAAGAAACTCTTCAGCAGTTTATGCAGGTATCAATTTCCAACCATAAAAGCACAGAAGCCTCACTTAGGAATTTGGAGATTCAGGTGGGTCAATTAGCTAAGAAGTTGGAAGAAAAACCAGTGAAGGACTTTGGGGCAAACACTGAAGTAAATACAAAGGAAGACTGCAATGTTATTACCACAAGATCTGGAAGAATGCTGGAAGAAAGAGGGATTGAGAAAAAAGTGAGTGAAGAAAAAGATGAGATGAGTAAACAGGGAGATGAAGAAGAAGAGAAAGAGGATAGAGAAAGTGAAAAAGAGAGAGAGGGAGAGAAAAAGAAAGAACTAATGTACGAGAAACCTCTTCCATATCCAAGGGTTTTCTCTAGAAAGGAGAAGGAAAGACAGTTCAAGAGTTTCATTGATATTTTCAAGAAGTTGGAAATCAAGATGCCCTTCTCAGAAGCATTGAAACAAATACCTGCTTACTCGAAATTCATGAAAGATTTGCTCACAAAGAAGAGAAAGTATATTGAGGAAGAAACTATAGAAGTACAAGGCCAGTGCAGTGCTATCATTCAAAAGTTGCTCCCACCAAAGTTTAAAGATCCAGGTAGTTTTACAATTCCATGCACCATTGGTAAACTGGCTATTGGGAAAGCGTTAATTGATCTTGGAGCCAGCATCAATCTTATGCCTCTGTCTATGTTTAAAAAGATTGGAGAATTAGAGTTGAAGCCCACACACATGACTCTACAATTGGCAGACAGATCGATCAAATATCCGCATGGAGTAGTGGAAGATGTGTTGGTAAAGGTAGACAAATTCTTATTTCCAGTGGATTTTGTTGTCATGGAAATGGAAGAAGATACAGAAATTCCTTTGATTCTGGGAAGGCCATTCATGAAGACTGCTCGAGTGTTGATTGATGTTGATGATGGAAAGCTTAAAGTGAGAGTTGAGAATGAAGAAGTAAATTTCAATGTTTTTGAAGCAATGTCTCACCCAAATGATGAAGATACATGCTTTCAAACTGATGAACTTGAGGAAGTCTGCATGATTACACAAAAGACGATGTATATATCATCACCTCTTGAAAGAACTCTTATTGATGCTTGCGAATCCTTACATGCAGAGGAAGAGAAATTAATTGATGAATGTCTACAGAATCTAGATTCTTTGAAGGAGATTCCACTTGATGAAGTGGAGATTGGAGAATTAAAGACTGAAGAAGAGATAAAAGAAAAAAAGCTGGAATTGAAATTGTTACCTTCACATTTGAAGTATGTTTTTCTTGAAAAAGATGATAATAAACCTGTGATCATCAGCAATGCTTTATCCACTCTGGAGGAAGAGAAATTAATTGAAGTCTTAAAAGTGAACAAAGGAGCTGTAGGTTGGTCAATTTCTGATCTGAAAGGAATAAGTCCTTCTTATTGCATGCATAGAATATTTATGGAGAATGATTTCAAACCAGTAGCTCAACCACAGAGACGACTTAATCCAGTGATGAAAGAAGAGGTCAGAAAAGAAGTTCTAAAGCTTTTAGAAGCAGGTATCATCTACCCTATATCTGACAGCACTTGGGTGAGCCCAGTTCAAGTCGTGCCAAAGAAAGGTGGTATGACTGTGGTTTGTAATGAGAAAAATGAACTGATACCAACAAGGACAGTGACTGGGTGGAGAATGTGTATTGATTATAGAAAGCTCAACAAGGCAACCAGAAAGGATCATTTTCCACTTCCATTCATGGATCAAATGCTAGAAAGGCTATCAGGTCAGGCTTTTTATTGCTTTCTAGATGGATACTCTGGTTATAATCAGATTGCTGTAGATCCTATGGATCAAGAGAAAACTGCTTTTACCTGTCCTTTTGGAGTTTTTGCTTATAGAAAGATGCCTTTTGGACTCTGTAATGCACCTGCTACGTTTCAACGTTGCATGTTAGCCATATTTTCTGATCTGGTTGAAAAATGCATAGAAGTCTTCATGGATGATTTTTCAGTTTTTGGTAGATCATTTGAAGTATGTTTGTCAAATCTGGAGACTGTTTTGAAGAGGTGTGTTCAAACAAATCTTGTTCTTAATTGGGAGAAATGTCACTTCATGGTGACAGAAGGAATTGTTCTTGGGCATAAGATATCAGCCAAAGGTATTGAAGTGGATAAAGCTAAGGTAGAGGTTATTGAAAAGCTACCTCCGCCAATGAATGTGAAAGGTATCAGAAGTTTTCTTGGTCATGCAGGATTCTACAGAAGGTTTATAAAGGATTTTTCAAAAGTGGCTAAACCATTAAGCAATCTTCTTGTTAAAGATATTCCTTTTGTTATGAATGAAAATTGTTTGAAATCTTTCGATCTGTTAAAGAATAAGTTGATTTCTGCTCCTGTTATTGTAGCTCCAGATTGGGAGAAAAATTTTGAACTAATGTGTGATGCTAGTGACTATGCTATTGGTGTAGTTTTGGGCCAACGAAGAGAAAAAGTTTTTCATGCAATTTACTATGCTAGTAAAGTGCTGAATAATGCTCAGCAGAATTATGCTACCACAGAGAAAGAATTTCTAGCAATTGTTTATGCACTGGAGAAATTTAGATCCTATCTTGTTGGGTCTAAGGTGGTTATATATACTGATCATTCTGCGATCAAGTATTTGTTGAACAAACCAGATTCAAAACCACGGTTGATCAGGTGGGTATTATTGTTACAAGAGTTTGATTTAGAAATAAAAGACAAGAAGGGAAGTGAAAATGTGATTGCTGATCATCTTTCTCGTCTAGTTAATGAAGAAATCACAAGTAAGGAGAAAGAAATTTGTGATGAATTTGCAGATGAAACTCTTATGTTAATTCAGAAAAGACCATGGTTTGCTGACATGGCAAATTTCAAAGCAGGTGGAGTTATTTCAGATGATATCACATGGCATCAGAAGAAGAAATTTTTGCATGATGCTAAGCAATATGTATGGGATGATCCTTATTTGTTCAAAATATGTAGTGATAATCTCTTGAGAAGATGTGTTACTGCAGAGGAAGCTGAAAATATTTTGTGGCATTGCCATAATTCGCCATATGGTGGACATTTCAATGGAGAAAGAACAGCTGCCAAGGTTTTACAATCTGGATTCTTTTGGCCCACTATATTCAAAGATGCTTATTTTCATGCAAAAAGCTGTGACAAATGTCAAAGAGTAGGAACCATCTCCAGAAGACATGAGATGCCACTGCAGAATATCTTGGAAGTGGAGGTTTTCGACTGTTGGGGAATCGATTTTGTTGGTCCTCTCCCACCATCATTCAATAATGAATATATTCTGGTTGCTGTTGATTATGTCAGTAAATGGGTTGAGGCAACACCTTGTCAGAAAAATGATGCAAAAACAGTTATTAAATTTCTCAAGAAGCATATTTTCTCAAGATTTGGTGTTCCTAGAGTGTTAATTAGCGATGGTGGGTCTCATTTTTGCAATGCCCAATTAGAAAAGCTCTTGAAACATTATGAGGTAAGACACAAAGTTGCTTCTCCTTATCATCCGCAGACAAACAGTCAAGCCGAGGTTTCAAATCGGGAAATCAAGAGGATTTTGGAGAAATTTGTATCTAACTCGAGAAAGGATTGGTCAATAAAGCTAGATGACACCTTATGGGCTTACAGAACTTCATTAAAGACACCAATTGGATTAACTCCTTTTCAACTTGTTTATGGCAAAGCTTGTCATCTGCCAGTGGAAATGGAACATAAGGCATTTTGGGCTCTGAAGTTTTTGAATTTTGATCCTAATTTATCTGCAGAAAAGAGAAAATTGCAAATTCATGAATTGGAAGAACTGAGATTGACAGCTTATGAGAGTTCCAGGGTATACAAAGAGAAAGTCAAATTGTACCATGACAAGCATCTTCTACATAGAGAATTTCAACCAGGTCAGCAAGTACTACTCTTTAATTCGAGGTTAAAAATCTTTCATGGCAAGCTCAAATCAAAGTGGTCAGGACCATTTCTCATCAAAGCGGTAAAACCATATGGAGCCATCGAATTAAGTGATCCTTCCTCTGATGATCCAAATCAAAGTTGGGTAGTAAACGGTCAACGTTTAAAGCATTATCTGGGTGGTCAAATTCAGCGTCTCACTACTATCACCCACTTTTCTAATCCTTAATCATAACAGGTGTCAAGCTAAAGACGTTAAACAAGCGCTTACTGGGAGGCAACCCAGCTTTCTAACCCTATCTTAATTTATGTTTTCAGTTCTTTTGGTTGTGTGGTTTGAATTTGAATCTATTTGGTTGTGTGGATTGATTGATGTTTCTGCAATGATTTTATTGTGAATTGTTTGATTGAAGTTTGGATAAGTTTACGGAGCTTATTGTTTTATATAATTTGAAATTATTTGAGTGGTAGTTAGAATTGGTTCAAGAAATTGCAGGTATTTAAATTATGTTGTAGTTGATTGTAAATTTAGATTTTGTACTCTTTGATGTTGTAGATATGAAGAAAAATTCAAATTTATGTTTTTTTTAGAAGTTTTGTAAAAAAAAAATAATAAATAAAAAAATAAAAAAAAAATTTGACCACGTTTGACCTACTCGCCCAGCGAGTAGGATCGGGTCGCCCAGCGACTGAGCAAAAGTGGGCTGGATCAGCCACTTTTTCTGCGCGTCAACATGGGCCTGCCACTTGGCACTCGCCCAGCGAACCACGTGGACTCGCCCAGCGACTGGAATCGGCCCAAATTTTTGAAATTTTAGGGTTTTAACCCCTTTCTCCTTCACCCTTCATTCCAGCCGCCCCCCTCCCTCCCCTTTGCTGCCATTGACGCCGTGTGAAGCGTTTTCTTCTCCATCTATTTCAAAAATTTTCCTCCTCTTTTGCTTCTCATCTCAAGTCCAGTAAGTTGTCTTCAACTTACACTCTTCTTTATTGGGTTTTAACCATTCTTTTCGTTTTGGGGATTTAGAGTTTGGAATGATGTTGTGCTGTAGTTTTCGTTTTCTGTTTTCTGCATAATTCATATTTGTGAAACTCAAAACAATTGGTCGCTGTCATCCTCGCCAAGCGAGTTGGCTCGCGGCACTGTCACAGCTCGCCCAGCGACTGTGCCGGCCGGCGAGCTCGCGAGCCCCTTCTTTGGTGGCCGTGAGCCACTGCGTTCTTGGTACGAAAATGCACAGTTTTGGTTTCCATTTCTGCAACTATACTTTGCTGTGCTAATGCTTGAAATGTTGACTCAGTTGTATTATTACAGTGTGTTGGTTCTTGTTTGCATAAAATTTTCTCTTTGTTCCATTGGTCATGACACATTGTTGATCTTAAATTGATACATGCTATGGCAATGTTGAAATTATTGACGTCTTATATGTTGTAATTTCTACAATTATTTATGTATATATATATATATATATATATATATATATATATATATTATTTTATTTTATTTTATTTTATTTTATTTTATTTTATTTTTTTTATTTTTTTTGTATTATTATTATAAATGTTTGATAAAAATTAGAATTTTGTTATTGTATGTATTAGATGGCATCCCGGAGACTTCGTGTCAGAAGACGAGTTGAGACTAATGATACAGATGATGATTATGTCTTGAACTTTGATCAGACGCGATTCCCAAGTGAAATGGCTGCTAACAGGTTCAATATACTGAGAAATCGAAAGTTAATTGCTGAAAGGAAGGTTCACTTGAATGAAGGGGAATTTGCTAACTTCAACAATGAAATAATGAGAAGAAATTGGCATCTGTTCTTAGCTAATCCTCCAGATGAGATTGATGATACCCTGGTCAGAGAATTTTATGCAAATACGTATCAGGTTGATAGAGATGGTGACCGTCAGAGCATGGTTAGAGGAGAAATTATACACTATGATAAGCAAGCAATCAATACTCTTCTGGGAACTCCATCTACACCTCCAGGCGACATCACTAACTATGGAGCATTCCGGAGAGGTGCAAAAGACCATGATATGATTGCTTCTTTGCTTTGCACCCCTGGTCACACCTACATCTTAGGGGTTAATGGCACTCCAGTGCGCATCCTGAGGAAACATCTGACCTCTTTAGCACAGATGTGGAGTGCATTTTCCTACTCCAACTTAAGTCCTACCACACATACATCTGATATTAATTTGGAACGTTCTTATCTCATCTATGGGATCATCACAGGTATGGATATTGACATTGGAGCACACATCTCTTTAGAGTTATCAAATATTGCTGATGCTGCTAATGTTAGTCTGGGTTTCCCTGCTCTGATTACTGCCTTATGTAAGGCCAGAGGAGTCACTTCTGATACTCCTGTTCTTTTACCTTTGCAACCACCAATTGATGGCCGCTTCATTCGAAAAAACTGCTTCAACAGGTCACATGAGCAACCACCTCCAGAACCAACACCGACACAACATGCTGGACCTTCACGCCCACCTCGTGGTACTCCTAACCTTTATACAAATCCTTCTTTTCAGGACGCCATGATGTATATGTATGCACAGAATGATGCATTACGCAGAGGGCAAATGTGTTTGATGGATAACATGCATAGACTATCTCTTGGAATTCCTGATTTCCCTGATGACAGCGTTATGACTGCTACTCAATTTGAGGAACATGTACCTTGGCCTGAGGACAGGCCAACATTTGTGAGGGGAAGGGAAAATCAAGCACCACCACAACAACCAGATGAAGCAGAGGCTGACCAACAAGGACATGTTGAGGAACAACAAAGACAGCCCTCACCGTGGAGACTATGGCCACATCAACCATGAGTGGTTATGGTTACTTCTTTTAATTGCAGTTATTTAAATTTTAGTTTAGTTAAATGTTAGTTTTATTTTTAAAGTAAATGAGGATTATGATATATTGTGTCTAAAATAATGAGCTTTGAATTCTGTCCATGATAACTGGCATGATTGTGAGTTTGTTATTACAAAATCTGAATTTTAGAACTTCTGTTATAATTATTTATGATTCGTTCTTGAATCTGGTTGATTGTGACCCAGAAGTTGAATACCTGAGTGTACTGAGAAAGCTTTGAGAGCAAGTGAGAAGTTGTTATTGCTATGAATTCGGTTTTTGCATAATTCTCTTTAATACAGATGCATTCTGGTTTAGAAATGAGAAAGGCAGTTGTTTGTTCTTGAAATTAACTACTTGGCCAGATGACTACCCATATGTGAATATTCATCCTTTGTTATCCTGTTTGAGCCTTGTATATATTTTTGTGAACCCTGAGCTTATTACAGAATAATCTACCTTATCAAACACTCTAGAAGAAGAGAACAAGAAACATATTTGTCAAGATATAGGTAGAAATTAAGTTTGGGGGAAATCATAATGAGTTGAGTCTTAAACTGATGAAAAGCAAACTGAAAAAAAAAAAAATTTATATCAAAGTTAAAAAAAAAAAAATGTGTTATGTGATGAATGAAGAGGAAGTTGATAAATAAAGTTTCAATGTTGTTATGTTCTTGTTCTCCTCTTCTCTAGTGTTGTTTTGTTTCCCTGTAAAACCATGTTTCTTCTAGCCAAGCCAAGTTATAACCTGAGAAAGTCCTTTTGATTTAAATCAGAATGTTTGAAGTGTATATGAGATGACTTGCAAAAGTTGATGAAGTAGTTGATGACACTTTGAGCGTGAATTTGAGTGTAAACACTTGCAGGTTGAGGTAAACACTGATTGAGCACATTTGTACTATTCTTTTTCTGGTTGTCTTATCATTTTGGATTCAAGAACTTGTTAATATAGAAGTTATAACATTTGATCTGAATATTTGGAGGTGTAGGTACAATCCTTACTTTTGTGACAGAGATTATGTGATGGAATACTAACTGCTTTGTTGGGTTCGTTTTTCTGTTGATAATGTTTATTTTCATGAGGACATGAAAATATGTAAGTTTGGGGGAGTTTGATAGGTGTAAACTTTACTTACTTTTGTTATTTAAAATGTTGTGTTTTTGAGTAAGTTTTAGTATTAATTCTCATGAAAAATATATAATTGTTGATGTAAGTATAGTTGTAATGTTTAAATGTGTTTTGATGCTTTTGTGTGTTTATTTTTGCAATAGAATAAGGATTGGATAATATCAAAGAGACCCTGTGTGCATCAGTGGCCCAGCCAGAGCGCACCAGTGGCCTAGCCAGAAGTGAACCAGTGGCCCAGCGAGCCAGTCGCCCAGCGAGCGGGAACAACTCGCCCAGCGAGTGGATTCCTTTCGCCCAGCGAAAAGTCACTTAAGGTCCTTTCTTTAAAAACGCGATCCAGAGGCAGAAACCAGTGAGTTCTGGAGGGGAGAAGCCAGGGGAGACTCTGCAGCTCACGTTCATACTCGTTTTGGGTGCTCCGGAGTGGAATTTCAACACTTTCTACCATCCAATCCATCCTTTATCGCTTCTATGATGTAT
The DNA here is from genome assembly GCF_016808095.1 of Vigna angularis. Lineage (NCBI taxonomy): Eukaryota > Viridiplantae > Streptophyta > Magnoliopsida > Fabales > Fabaceae > Vigna > Vigna angularis. The sequence continues at coordinate 23,740,178 of NC_068976.1, forward strand.
ATGTGTAGCTAGAACTCCATTTCACTGGGGTTGAGAGTACATTTCTGAAACTCTTTGTAATTTCTATATTAATGCATGATCTTGTATGAATTTTGTGTTCTATCTTTATTATTCATGCCTATGATGAGAATCTGAGCTATTTGAACGGTTAAATCATTGAGAAATGTATGAGACCGCGGACCTAGGATAGAACTGCTAAAGGATTTCGAGTCCTAGACATAGGAGGAAATTTTTAGTCATCTGTGACATTGTGATTAAGGCAAATCTGATAACTGAATTATCTAAGAGATTAGGATTTAGTTTGAATGATTCTGAACGGTCATCTGAGAGATCAGGACTGCATGCGCCTAGGATGTTGATGCTTAATTTTGAGAAATTGTGTTAGTAGAAAATTACTTGAGTGATGAACTTGAAAATCAACCCCAGTGAACTTTAATTCATCTGTTTTTACCACTTTAATTTCATCTGTATGCAAATCTTATTTGTGTTGTAAATTTAATCGCTAAATTAGTAAACTTTAATCAATCTGTGAATCAAAACAAATCTCTTGGGAAACGATATTCGGACTTACCGGTTTATTACTTGTACGATTCGGTACACTTGCCGAAATAATCGTCTAACATAGTGCCTAAAGGTCCACCTGCCTAATGATCAAATAACTCTTCTAGCGAAATTATCACTAAAACTCACATACTTAAATCCCCCCCCAAAAGTCACCCAGCGGGAACAATCTTGCCTAACGACATCCATGTTAAAAGCTCACTGACTTTGTCTTCGCCTAACAATATATCCTTGCTCAGTGAAACCAAGTTGCAAGCTTTTTGACTTCCGCTTCGCCCAACAAGTATATCCTTGCTCAGTAACAAGTCTTCATAATTGTGCATAACATAAGTCTATAGATTTATTCCATTCAACCCTGCATAGTTTAACAACAATCACATATGTCAAAACATACCAAATTTCACATTACACAATCTTTCACATTACACAATCTTTCACATTACACAATCTTTCACTAACTTAAAAATTTCATTTGCAACACCAATCAAACAACAATTTTACATTTAAATATACAACCAATTCATGTTATTTAAGAACCTAACCACAATTCAACACATCACACTCATCACACAAATCAATCATTTAATCAATTCGTCATACAATCATAAAATTAGAAATTTCAAGATATATATAACTTCAAAGCAGTGCAATTGACTTTCCTTACCTAACCAATAGATGACAAGATCCTAACTAGCGAAACTTCTTCCAACATGCAAGATGCTCTATCTACACATAAAACATCACAAAAATGATCATGACATATTGTTATGATCACTATTAAGCAAATACTCATATAAATTACTAAAAAGATGCATGTAAGTAAAAGAAAACTCACATATAATAGATAATAGAAAAAGATAAAGAAAAAATGGTTGAAACTCAACTTATACAAATGAAGATCAATCATATGGTCTCGATTATTCAATCATACGAGCAAAGATAACAAACTATTGGAGAGAAGTCAAAGAACTATAGAAACGTGATTTCTAAAGAGGTGACATGTTTTAAAATATTGAATCTCGTTTATAAAAAAACTATTTATTTAAACATTTTAATATTAAAATAATTGAGTTTCACTATTTTTAAACAACTATCACTTCTAAAATATCATTTTCTATATCTTTACGCATGTTTCTACTTAAAAAGGAGTTTCTATAACAAAGTCTCTATCTTCAACCAAATAAAATATGTAACAAAAAATAGATAAAAAGTTGTTGTATATGAAAATAGGTGAAGTAGGTAAGTCTAAATAAAGGAAATGGAGAGATGTTAGTGGACCAAAGAGATGTATGTAGTTGAAGGAGACATGTATGGTTGAAGAAGATAAAAATGGATAAATAGATTTAGTGAGTGAAAAAAATTATTAACAATAAAAATTTGTCATATTTAATTCTAAATATTTAGATTAAAAATAATATACTTCCTTTGTTGTTATAATAAAGATGTACAAAGTTATAACATACAAATTAACATTGACTTAATCAACCGTAATTTAAATAAATATAAATATTAAAAATAAATCAAATTAATATTAATGAAAAGTAAGCGCTAACATTATTTATTTATAATATTTATTTTAATTAATAACAATAAAACTAACATTATCCTATTACACTAACATAGAAAAAAATTACTTAAGAAGAGTTAAAAATAAATAACATTCGAAACTATTTTAATACTAACATAAATAAAAAGGAAAATAAAAACTAATTTTTAGTACCGATGTTAATATTTAAACTAATTTAGTATTTTCTGAAAGATAATAATTGTTCATGAAAAAGGAAAAAGGTTAGATATAAAGAGATGGAGAGAATTAGAGAGAGGAATATAGAAAGCTTATTCCACACTTTTATGAAAAAAATAAAAAAAACAACATTAAAAGATTAGAGAATGGAGGAAAGAATGGGTCTTAGGACAGGTTGTCGCATTAAAGATAAGCTAATTAACATAGACTATTTAATTAGATTTCAACAAAACTTAACAAATTGACTCTAACGTGTGCATCAAGCTTTTCATTTTTCATTGTTTATTATAAAGCTTTCGAATTAGACTTTAAATCTAATTTAATCGATATAAAACATTTAATATATATTTCTCATATCAAAATATCTATTTCAAGTATGAAATTAGACACGATAAAATAACGAATATAATAATACGTTTAATAAATAATAAATATTTCAAAATAAACTTTATTTTTAAATTAATTTTATAAAATTAATTTATAAAATAATATTTATACCTACTTTTATATATATATATATATATATATATATATATATATATATATTCTAAATTAGTGATATTTTTAATTAATATAAAACTTCAAACATTTCTAAGAATAAGTATAAATAATATTATGATGTGAAAAATAGGAGTAGGTGTCCACTTGGATAACATTGCATGCAGTCATGCACAATAAAGGCTGGGTTGGAATTTCACGGCCTACATTTTTTACATTGAAAAATGAAGAAGTCGTTAGTAAAGAATGAATTGCTACGCTATACGGCGCCAATTAAGTGAAAGGTCCCAACCTTCCCTTCTCCACTCCTATATATATAGACTATACCTTCCACTATTTTTCACATTCTTCAATACCACGACAAATAATCTCATTCTCTTTTACGATGACTCCCAAGATAACAATACCACTTGTCTTATGTTTCCTGTTCATGTTCTTTTTTATGTCATCTGAGGTGGCAGCAAAGGATTTCAAAGAGGGTGAGTTACATCTATCATCATAAATGTTTTTACAAACACTAGTTAATTTTTTTTCAAAATATAATAAATTTTCCTAAGAATATGTATTTTTATAAACATGCTATCATTCTGTATTAGCTTAAATATATTTTTTTACTTCAATCTCATTGGCTAAGCTACGTATCATTAGACTCAGATCTTTTACGTAAAATTGTAAACTTAACTATTATGGGAAAATTTTTTTTGGGAGAAGAGTTTCCACATGACTAATAATTTTTCTCAGAGATTAATCACAAGAAAATTCGTGAATGATTAATAACATTTTAAATAAAAGAAATGCTTTTGTCTTTGTAATTTTTTTTTGGGAGAAGAGTTTCCACATGACTAAATAAGAGGCATAATTTCAGGAAAAAAAAAACACTGAAGCCTCTTCTATTTATTAATTCCTATTTAGCACCCTTAAAACATTTGTTATCCACAGCTTTAAGTATATAATCTATCGTGAGAAATATACAAGGTTTTTTTTTTTTTATAAAAAAAATCATATCCATATTAGTGGACAATAGTTTTCCAATTTGTTATTATTTAAACCTTTTAACAAATTATATTATACCTAATATGGGTGTGCAAATTTCACTTTTCTATTGTAAACAGTTCATGCGTTAAGAACTATAATGTGTTTGCAGATGAGGTTGCTAGAATGACAAATAGAGTGGGTGATGCCAACTTAGTTGGCGGCGACGGCAGTGGCTATGGGTTTGGTGGTGGTTACCGCGGTGGCTATGGCTTTGGTGGTTTACCTGGCGATTATGGCTACGGCGGTTTCCCTGAGTATGGCTACGGCGGTTTCCCACGTGGTGGGTTTCGCCCATGGTTCTGTCGTTTAGGTTGTTGTTATAGGAATCCGTACACAAGACAATGCTTGAGGTGTTGCCCATAATATTGTGAAGAATCCCAAAAATGAGACAGTGGAGTTCAACTTAATCAGTGTTGTATTTCATCAATAAAATGTTATGTTATGAGATGTATGGATGGATAAATCACAATCCTTCCATTCATATGTTATGTATCGTACAATGTATAACATCGTCATTTGTAAGTCAAGTGTTTTCTTATGTATAACTATAATTAATGTCATTACAAATTACCACCATTTCTATTTATTCACGAGTCAGATTCTATATTGAATTATGTTTTTGTTATCGTTTGTTATATTTTCAAAATACATTAGTGTTGTTATTTAAAAATCATTTTAATATATTTTAAAATATCAATGAAGAAACAGTAGAAAAATACAAAAAAAAAACTCAATAGAAAATTTAAATTCTTTTCACAAAGCAGAGAAATTAGAAATTACGATTATAACTTCTCTAATTAACGCGGCCAAATCAATAAACTATCAACAGTATTAACAAAATCCTAATATTTCCTATATGCAGTAGTCTTTTTTTTTCATAGCTTCTTTTTTATATATAACACAAGTGGCATAACTTCTACAATAATATAAAAATAAGACTTTCATAATAATGTCAGTGTTATAAGATTTTAACCGTAGATTTAATATAACGTTTAATAAGAATCAACTTCAAAAATAGTATATATAAAAAAACTTGTATACTTATTATTTTAAGATTTTGCATTAAAATTATTGTATTATTTATTTTATAAATTTATTCATATCTAGGTGGTGTCATTTTTTGTAAAAATGAAAATAAGAATAATTCTGAAAGACGTGGTATTATAGAAACATGTTTGAGTGGCTCTAATGCAAGTTTGGGAGGATACCATGTTAGTGTCTTATAATCAAGCTTATTACTTTTTTTTAAAATTAAATTAAATCTAAAATACATTTTTAATATAAAATGTGAATCAGGAAATAAAACTTATTTTAATAAAAATATATCTTTTTATTAAATTTATTGTTTCACCTGTCGTTAAACCATTAGTTAATATTTAATTTCACACTAAATATGAATATATATATATATATGTGTGTGTGTGTGTGTGTGTGTGTGTGTGTGTGTGTGTGTGTGTGTGTGTGTGTGTGTGTGTGTGTGTGTGTGTGTGTGTGTGTGTGTGTGTGTGTGTGTGTGTGTGTGTGTGTGTGTGTGTGTGTGTGTGTGTGTGTGTGTGTGTGTGTGTGTGTGTGTGTGTGTGTGTGTGTGTGTGTGTGTGTGTGTGTGTGTGTGTGTGTGTGTGTGTGTGTGTGTGTGTGTGTGTGTGAATGAATTAATCTTTGCTTGTTCGTTTTCTGCAGAGGAAGCTTCCTCCAACATGTCTTTTGTCTTCTTTTCATTCAAAATGAGAAAATTAGAAGGGAATTACTGCTTTGTTTTATACATATTTATAAAAATATATACAATAATGATAGAGGAGGAAAAAAAAGGATAAATAATTTAATTTTAAATGAATTTTGATCTCAACACTTTATTATTTTTATTCTGAAGTTAACTAGTAATTGTTTGCTTTCGTTTTAAATTATTTTATATATGTGTGTGTTACATCATTAAGTTTTAATTTTGGTTTTAGTAACAATATTCTTTTTTATTTTTTAAAAATTGATGTTTTGAACTTGTGAATGTCCATTTTTTAATAAAATAATTGGTTTTCATTTATTCAAAATCTAAAACATATTTTGGTATTTAATGTTCATTAAAAATAAATAAACAATATTTATTTTAAGGAGTGCATCATCATATCACCGTAGAATTAATTGAAGTCGAAATTTCTGATTTTGAGAATTATGGGTATATAACTGGAAATTTGTATATTTTTTAAAAAGCCCATGCTAATCTACTCATACAACATTTTTTTTGAGTAAAAAAATAGACAATTAATATTAAATTGAATTTTCCTCGAATGAAACTTGAAAATTCTTTAAGAAGATTTATCCATCGTGATTTAATGGATTTGACAACTAACTGGAGAATAGGTTGACAATGAGTATAATGACAAGTTGTTGGATAGAAACTAAATAACATTAACAATGAGTTGGCCATTCATCAATTTTAGAACACGAGATTAGGAAACAGTCATAATATGTATTTTATTTTGTTAGATATATTAAAATTTTAATTGGACATATGTGTATTTATCTTCATATATGTGTGTTATTATTATTATTTTATTTTTATTATTATTATTATTATTATTATTATTATTATTAGTATTATTATTATTTATTGGTTTTAAAAATATTCCCACTAACTCCTAATCTTAAAGTCACCACTAGATCGTTACCTAACATTCTATTAAATAATAATAAGCACTTATACATGCAAATTAAAAAAAAAAATTGTTTCACTTTAAGGATACAAAAAAAAGGAAGACAAATTATTTTTTAAAATCAAAACTAATTGCAACTTATTTTACAACGACAAAAAAGAGAACGGAACTCGTATTTACATTATAGCAAAACTTAAAAGCTTTTTTAATTGCTCCGTCAATAAGTTGTTGATGAAAGTAGAATTAAATTAGAATTCCTTTTATTTTAAAAAGATATTTGAAGTTGAAATCTTGTGGATGAAAAAGAGACACTTCAATGAAAGTAGTAAGTTAGAATCTTTTACTACCAACAGTATAGTTTGAAAAAAAAAGTCATTTGACCCTTTTTCATGTAGAATTAAAATTTAAGTTTTGCTAATCCACTCTTTAAAGACTTGTGTTGAAGGTTACTATATAAAATTGATTAAAAGAATTTTTAATTTGATTAGAAAATAAATCTGAAAAGGATTAAGAGAATGTATATCTAATTTTATTTTGTTTTACATGAGTGTATACTTTGGGTAATACGAGACACTATAGTAGTAGCAAAGTACAGTAGGTGTTTAGTTCTCCACTTGGCTGACATATATAGCAAGTTCATGCACGTAATCACCTACAATAACTAATTAATATACACGTAATCACCTACAGTAGTTAATTAATGTGCTTGAATTTCTTAGCCTACAAACTTTTTACCATTGAAAATGAGAAGGAAGATTAATTAGGTGGTGATGAAGAACAAATCGGTTCTTAAGTTGAGCATAAAGTCTGAACGAGTATGCTACGGCGCCATTAAAGAACAAGGTCCCAACTTCTCCCTCTTCCTTCCTATATATACACTGCACATTCTCACCGTTTCTCTCATCCTTCCACACTAAACCTATTTCGTTTCAGTTAATCTCTTTCTGCAAGATGCCTTCCAAGAGGAACATGTCATCACTCATCCTATGCCTGTTCGCCATTTTCCTTTTCGTCTTCTCAGCGGTCGCATCAAGGGAACTCAAAGATCGTGAGCTATTTCTCCTTTTACCTTCTTTTTTCATTGCCACTTTAACGTAATAGACAAAGTATAAAATTTTTCAACACCAAAAGTGACCATTTTAAAAAGATTACAGGAACAAGCCAAATGTAATTAGGTTGATTAACATATATTTATGCCTTTCTGAATGATTTTTTTATTTAATATCATTAAAACATTCAATAACCGAGCTTTTCAGTGTACAGCATGTTTACAATATAAAGGGTTTCTGAATCTTTTTCATTCGGTCACAATGAACTCTCCTTCTAGAACTTTTTATGTTTTCCTAATATATTCATGGTGGTGGCTTCCCAGTTTCTAATCGTGATCGTCGTGCCTTCAATGGTGATTCTCGCCTCTTCTGGGGAGGAGGTCCTAACTACTTCGGTGGTTACGGCGGTGGTTACTTTGGTCCCTACGATCCCCGTTTCGGTAGGTATCCTTTCTATGGTGGAGGTGGGTTAAACAATCCTTATGGAGGGTTCAACAATCCTAATATTGGATTTGGTGGGTTGAATCCTTTTGGTGGGTTCGGCAATCCTAATATTGGGTTCGGCAATCCTAATATTGGAGGTGGGCTCGGCAATCCTATTGGTGGTGGGTTCAATGTTGGTGCAAGAGTGCCGTGATAGGTATTACTAAGATGGGGATGTAGTGAGAGGATATGTAAGAACCGTTCAGACAGTGCAATTCTATACGTACTTAATAATATAAATTTCATCAATAAAATTTCTTGTTATCAGAGGCAGGGATGAATAGACAGCAAAGATGCATGCATGCATGTTTTCTTGCTTCTCTTTTCTCCTCACCTTTCTTACGACAAGAGATAGGGTTGAGCAAGTTTTAAGGTTGTGTCTGTGATGTGTGATTAGTTTGAGATGTCTGATGTACACATAAGTTGTCATAAATCATGATTTTTTTTCTTCTTCTGCTGTAACCGTGTATCACCTCTTTGCTGTTAATTTTTGTCCTTAATTCTCTGTGTTTTTCGTGTCTTTAAACTTTACAACCATGTGTATTGATTCTGAAAGCAGAAAAATTAAAGAGCAGAAGCTTAATTTAACAGGGTCAATGCTGCAATATTTAATTCTCCCCTAATAAATATGCCTGATAACTTAAATGGATAACGACTGCAAGATGTTAATTTCATGACTATATAAATGTCAAAAATAAATTCTTATGAATTAAAATTATCCTCAATGAGAAAAAAAAATTACAGGTAAATCTTAATCCTTAATTACCTTTAGTCAATACACGTGTTAAGAAGAAGAGAAAAGGAAATTTAAATAGCCTTGAACTGACTTGTCATAAAAGTTGAAAAATAAAAGCTGTGGAATGAATATCACATAAAAGATTTAAATCATGTTTCGCGGTTTTTGTGGACATTTTTCTTTCAGTTCTAAAACATTTTTTTTAATAAAACCTGTTTGAAGAATTATTTTAATTTGATTAAAACTAATTGCCTCGTTGAATGAAAAAATATTTCGACAACTATAAACAAAAGTATGTAAATTGATTTGTATAAACGCAACTAAGTTATATATTGTATTATTAGTTAAGCATATCTAATAATTAATTACAACTAAGTTGATTAAAATAGATTTAGTTTTATCCAAAACAAACTCATCAAACATGACTTTTTTTATAAAAAAACTACGTTTTAATAAAAAAAGAATTTTATCTCCTGAATAAATATACTTAGCTGTCAACCCCATACAATTTTAATTAAAATTGTTTTTTATTAATTTAAATAGTTTATATTTAATATTTTTATTAATTTAAATAGTTTATAATGAAAAAGATTGTTATTAATTAATTATAATTTGTAAAAAAAAATAATATAATAATAAAAATTCAAAAAAATAAATTATAATGAAATATAATTTTTTTGAATTTTTAATTAAATAATTACAATAATTATAGTTATAAATTATTTAATTGAAATTATTTTATAAGAAATTTAATTTAATTACAAAAATAATTAAAATCATGAAATTTATTTATTTAATAATATTAAAAAAAATAATTATTAATTAGATATAATTTTAATTATTTTATTTAAAAACATTTTTATAAATTATAAATGATTTTAATTAAAAAAAATTAAAATTTAAGAAAAGTAAAAATGTGTGGGGTGCACGACTTCCCTTATTGAAGTCGTCAACCCCCCATGACTTCAATCTTTTTTTATGAAAAAAGCACATGATAATCAATTATCATGTCCTAAAGTCGTTTTTGGGGTGCACGATTTCACCTTTGACCACGGTGTCAGGGTGAAATCGTGTAGGGGGATACGACTTCTTCATTGAAAGTTGTCTGGCCCTCCACGACTTGCCTATTTTTGTATTTTGAAATTGTTTTGCCTATTTTCACAATATTTCAGGCAAATTTGCCTAGTTTGGTACAAAAGCCCCATCTTTTTAGAAAAGTATTTATTTTGAATGTGAGAAAAATATAATTAACTCATAATATGTAGCAAATCTAAATGCTTTTAATTTGTCAAAGAACTATATACAAACATTTTAATCAGACTAATAGACTTTGTAAAAGGTTTCAATAAACTTGGTTGGTTGCATATATATGAAAATTAAGCAGCAACATAAGATGTTGAACTAAATATATTTAATTTTTCTTGATTGATTAAACATATTTTAAAGTATACAAGATAGTCATTTAATTTTATTGTATGAAAAGTTCATCTAGATCTGAATCAAAACTAAATAAAATATCTAAATTTGGAAGTTTAAAATAATGAATTAATGAATAATAAGTTTATAGAATTTTTTATTATATGTTATTTAAATTTTTTAATGTATAACTTAGATTAATACTTAAATTTTTTAATGTATAAGTTTAAAACAATGTAACTCTTATAATTAAATTGGTTGAGCGACGTTAAAAAAATAATAACTAGACACTCTAACAGTACTTTTTTAAATGATGTAAAATTACTTTTTTAAATGATGTAGTACTATAAAGATGTTAATGACGTGGAATTTCGTTTTCTTTAAATAGAAAATTGGAGAAAAGTGATAACAGAAATTAGGATTCATGAATTGGGAAAATTGAGGGAGTTTAATAAAATATATTTCTTTTGAGAATCAGTGTCTTTTCCGTATTTCTCAAACCTACGAGGAGGAAAAGATGTTCATGGTTATGCTATAAGGAGAGGTTATGAGCAAAATGTATACGTGGCAACCTTCATTATTGTCCTTATGCGAAGCTCAGGTATATTCATGGGTCAAAAAGAGTTTTTGATCTTTCATCGAATAGGAGCTTGGTTATTTCATTATTTTATATCGGTTAAAGATAAATTTTATCGTATATAAGTATATATAAATTTCATTTTAAAAATTAATTTTGTAAGATTAAATAATAATTAAATTTATATTTTTATATGATCCTATGATATAAAATGTGTTGTTTGTATTGGAAGTAAACACCTTTTGGTGTCTATTGCGTTTCCGAATGATTGGATAAAGGTTATGAAATATTTATATTTTTAATAGTCTAAATAATATATAGTTTTTTCTGTGTAATTTTTATTGTATATAAGTGGAAACATTTATTTCTTAATATATCTTATGTTTTTAAAAAAAAAATTTGAAATTTTTTAGAATAAAATAATAAAATAAAAAATAAAATTAACTACTTATAAGATGAAATTAACTTCTGTATAAATTAATTTATAAAAATTATTTTATATTAATTATTTTAAAACATAATATAATTATGGTACATTAAAAAACTTCAAAGTAATTGAAGAAAATAGTAGCATATATCTCAAATCGATTGATTTTGTAGTTTTTTCTGTTTTATATGCCCACTCCACATCATTTATCCTACCCAATAGTGGATGGTAATTAATAGCGTCCAACTACTTTTGACTATTAATTAAAGGTGTTATTGCAATGGTGTAAGATGTACACACAATATTTTTTCCCAATGTATAGAATATTATACATAAAAAAAATCTAAAAACAATATAACTTTAACATTATGTTCAGACCCTAACCCCTGGATATGTAGGTCAGAAGGAGTTTAATTTCATTTATTACTGACTGTTAAGTTTACCTAATTCTTAGGACTATGATGTTGTTTGTGTTCGGTAAAAAAAAAAAGTAAAAATAACAAGAAGTACAATATTAGTAGTTTGAGTTTTAAATATTGATACATAATAAATATTCAACACTAAAAATACAATATAATTACATGTCATCTTAGTGGGATCTTGGAGACTTTATAGATTATATTATATTATGAATATCAATTTCAATTATAAATATAAAATTTATAATTTATTTATTTATTTTTATGTTTATTAATATGTATTAAGAATTTTATATTATTTGATTTGTTCAAAGAGAAATTTTATTTTTATCAAAAGAAATATACGTATATTAAAATAATAATAATAATAAATAAAACATGATCTTAAGATGTATTTAAATTACTGTAAAAACTATTTTCGGTTTAAAGAAGTTTTAATACTCTTAAGAGTAGGTAAAACAACCAAGTGAAACGTACTTTTAAATTAACAATTTATCCTGATTCATATATTTAACTAGTCTAAAAAGGGATGATTATACATATTCCCAACTATTCTCTATTGTTTTAAATATAAATTAAATATTTTTTATAAAAAAATCACAAAAAATATTATATAATTAAATATTCGATGTGAATGTTAAAAAGCATCAGTGTTTTCTAATACAGTCTTTTTAAAAAAAAAATAATTATATAAATATAAAATAAAAATTTAAACTAATAATTAATTGAATATATTTTAATAATTTAAAATAAAAATAGTGACATATATCTATCTATCTATCTATATATATTCCTATCCTCATAACCAATTTAACTTGGTGAAATGGGTTGACTTAAGATCCCTACGTCTCCTAGGTTCCATATAGCTAAGAATTTATCACGGTTCGGAAACGATCTACATTACTATCTTTTTACAAACAAATGGTATGGAAAATTTAAATGCACAGTGAAAGATGAAATTATATGAAAGCTTTTAGAATTGAAAAGAACAAATAGCATGGGATGTAACTCTAAATCCGGTGACTAAATTTAAGAACAAATATCCATATGCTTAAGTTTAAAATGAAAACATTTTGAGGAGTTATGATTTTGCAGACACAGAAAATAAAAAGTCATAAGCTATTGTAAAATTAAGTTCAACATGCAAATCTAGGTCTGATAAAGAAATAAAAAGCTAAAAGAAGGAGGAATAGTTCCAATTCAGCTAGGGCTTCTTTGGCTTCTTGTTCTGCTTGGAAGACGAGCCACAGCTTTTTCCCCCACTAACCCTCTTTCGCACTTCATCTTTTTCCTCCCTCAGGTAGGGATTCTCTGCTTCAATTGGAGTAAATTCAGCTGGGTTTCTGTTTGTCCCACAAAGCATTTCAGAGATTGCTGCAGCATGTGATTTTCCAGACAAGTTATCTTTCAGGGAACCATAGGTCTGAGATGAACCAATTGTATCCATTTTTGTCTTTGAAGATTCACCTGGATTAAGTTTCCGGAGAATTGGATCACTGCCTCCTGTGCCAACATTCAAGTCCATAGATATTTCCTTCAACTGCTTAATCTGTGATTCAGGTTCTTCATTTACCATATTAATTTGAGATATTTGCAACAACGCGACTAAAGCCTCCAGTTCATTTTGCTCCCTCGTCGTTTCATCAATCTCCTGCAAGAAGATGGTAACAAATTTCATTTTCTTGGCACTGGTGTGCTCTGTAATCAAAATTTCACATACTACATGATAAAATAAAAGCAAACCATTCTTTTATACTGTATTAAAACATTTAATCATCTAAACTTGTCATAGAGATTCATTTGAGACTCTCGGTAAACTCAATAGAAGCTTCTCACTAAACTTTATAGAAGCATGGATGCATGAAAGAGTGACTTTTAATAAACTTGTCATGGAAATTCATGAGATTCTCATTAATATATAGTACTTAAATAAAATATGTAAACTAATATTATTTATAAGAAAACATATAATTATAATCTCTATTTGACATAAACATGTTGCTGTAGCATGATTTCGAATGAATAACTAAGATTATTAATGATAAAACTAATGTTTTCTCTTAAAAGATATATATTGGAAGATTTAAAAGATGTAAGGAAGACTATTAAAAAATGGACATTATCATGAAGGTGGAAGTTCATGATTAATTATTTATTAGTGTCTTTTATCATTTTATCCTTGTCCTATCCCATCTTATCCAAGACAACCTAAAAGAAGCAAGAATGGATGCGAAAAAATTAAATGAAAATCACTGGAAATGAAACATAATATGAAGTGGTTTGAATGGGAGAAACTAATGGTACAAATAATAAAATAATAAAAGAGATGTTACAATAAATTCAAGATGCACGTTACATAAGGATAAGAAAGATGAATGCGTTAGCAGAGGAGATCACACACAATAATACACAATGAAATTGCATAAAGAAGATACAAAATGGGATCATAGGAGATGAAGAAACCAATGGTACAAATAATAAAAGAGATGTTACAATAAATTCAAGGATGCGCATTACATAAGGATAAGGAAGATGAATGCGTTTGGAGAGGAGATCACACTCAATAATACACGATGAAATTGCATAAAGAGGATACAACATGGGATCATAGGAGATGAAGAAACACTACGTGGAACATTTTGGTGTGTAAAAGCTGTACCTACTATCTTTTTGTACAAAAAGTCTTTAAATAACAAATTAACAAGCATATGACAATTTACTAAATAGAGGAACCATATTGGGTAGTAGAAAGTGTTATGTGTGAAACTTGTGATGAATTAGTAAGCCACTCATTTTTTACTTGGAGTGTTGAGAGTGCATCATAATAGAGCAAAGAACCATTTACTAGGGTTAGAAATTTTAGGAGTCACTTTAAAAAAAAAATTTGTCTAGAGAATAATGTGGGTGGATGTGTAGTATGACCGTCCGGTCAGTTAAAGAACCGGTCAGTCAAAGAACTAGACAGTCAATCAGCCTATAATCTCATGTGAGCTGATCGTTAAATCGATCGATTAGACTAAAATCAGAGTTAATGTTAAGGATAATTATATTAACCTTAAGCTAGACCATTACTGTTTGGGTCATGATTAGGTCAACACTGATCCTAATCAGAAGTTCATTCCGAAGTCTATAAATATAGGTTTGTGGTATTCAGGTAGTTGATTACATTTATTACGCATTGATTGTCAGCATTATCAAACATACACTGACTTTAGCATCAAAGTGCTTTCTGTAGGTAACACTTTAGTTCGACCAAACGACAGTTAACATAGAGTGCAGGAAGAACTTTGACCTAAGCTCGGAGATTGGAGAGCATGTGGAGAAGTAGACTTAACCTCGACCCCTTAAATCGAAACAAGTTATATAGAAAAATACAAATAAGATTATCTTTAAGAATCTTAAAATAGATGGTGAGGAAGTGTTCACATTAGTACAAATAAGTACCCAAAATTAACATTTGCATATTTTGATTAGTGTTTGAGTTCGATCACATGCCTTAAATATATCTTAAGAACATTTTATTTTTGCTGAGAAGAGGGAATTGGGTAACATTCTTTGTAGATGAGTGAATACAATATAGAATACAAGGGTGAAAGCATTAAAGTGGTCCAATATAGAATGTTGTGGATTGCTAAAACTAGAGATAAAGGAAATAAACTTGTTATTATTCCTATAAAGCTACAGTTTTAGGAAAGGATATGTCGAGAACTAATATGAAGGTGGAACTTATGAGAAGGGAGTTAAAGAAAAGTATATAGAGATTAATCTTTAAAAGGAAGAAGAGTTGGGAAGCTTTGTTGAAACTCACATGGATGGACATTTCCAAAATCACATGTGTAGATATAAAAGTTAGAACGAATATGTAATGAATGTGGAGGTTGAAGACCCTTCACTTATGTCACCACATGTATGAGTTCTTTAACATAGATGTTGAATGTTTTATTAAATTGTAACTAAATATTTTTCAATGACATTATGTTATATAGTTCATGCAAAAGTAATGTGCTACTTTATTAAAAAGCTTTGGTCTTAGTCTTCTAGGTTATTATGTGGGTATAACATAATATTACTTAATCATGTATTTTGTCATCACGTCTAAGGATGTAATGTTACAAGAGACGGAAATGTGAGTGGCTTGCATGTTCCATTGTTTCAATTTATGCATGACTGTGAGCTATGATTTGATATTATCTCCGCTCACGAAAGAGGATTTGGGGATGAATACTATAGATGAGTGTGTTTTTACAATATTACCCTACACAGGTGAGGTAATCAATTCCATGTGATGGAATCGATTCTAAATGAGAAGTACAACTTTATGGTTGCGTGAGGAACTGATATTGTGCAAGGGTGTCTGTGTGAGGGAATCGATTTTGCATCTCCATGGTTGGTGAGAGAGGTGAAGGGTGGTTCTATAGTTCCATGGTAGGATGTTTTGAGGTTTGTTATAAGGAAGTGCATGGGAAGTTACTAATCAACTTTGAGAGGAGAGTTTAAAGCTTTGCATATGAAGGACATTCGAATTCAAGGTATGACAAATTATGAATCAAGTGTTACAATTGTGATAAATTTTAACATTATGCTTCTAAATATAGAAACCCTAAAAAAAATAAAGTCGAAGAGAAAGCCAACTATGCTAAAGAAAGGTGTAAAGAAGATTGTACCTTGCTACTAGCTTACAAGGGCCAAGATAAAGCCAATGATAATCAGTGGTACCTTGACAGTGGATCAAGTAACCATATGTGTGGAAAAAGAAACATGTTCGTAGTGCTTGATGAATCAGTACAGGGAAATGTGACTTTTGGAGATGAATCAAAGGTGGCGGTGAAAGAAAAAAGTAATGTCCTTATCCAACTAAAGAATGGAGAACACCAATTAATTTCCAATATGTATTATGTGTAAAGCATGAAGAACAACATCTTGAGCTTATGATAACTCTTAGAGAAAGGTTATAATATTCAACTTAAGAATAATAACCTTTCTATAATAGATAATACAAGTAAATTCATTGCAAAGGTGCCAATGACAAAAACTAGAATGTTTGTGCTCAACATTCAAAGTGATGGCGCAATATGTCTCAAGATGTGCTACAAAGACCAATCATGGCTTTGGCATCTTCGATTTGGCCATCTTAATTTTAAAGGATCAAAGTTCCTCTCCAAGAAGGTAATGATGAGATGGTTTCCTTGTATTACTCACCCCAACCAAGTTTGTGAAGGATGTCTATTTAGAAAACAATTTCAATTGAGTTTTTCGAATGAGTCAGACTCAAGAGCTCAAAAGCCATTAGCACTCATACTCACAGATGTGTAAGGCCCAATCAAGCTAAGATCATTCGGTAAGAATATTGATTTCCTTCTCTTCATTAATGACTTTTCAAGAAAAACATGAGTATATTTCTTAAAAGAGAAATCAGAAGTATTCGAGAACTTCAAGAAGTTTAAAGCACATGTTGAGAAGGAAAGTGGCCTTGTGATCAAAGCTTTGAGATCCGATCATGATGGAGAGTTCACATCAAAATAGTTTCAGAAGTATCGTAGAGATAATGCAATTAGACGACAATTGATGGTGCCAAGATCCCCTCAACAAAATAGAGTGACGGAAGGGAAGAATAGAATAATCCTAGAGATGACAAGGAGCATGCTTAAAAGCAAGAAACTTCCAAAGCAGTTTTGGGCCAAAGCCATTGGATGTGCAATTTATCTTACCAACCACTCTCCAACAAGAAGCGTTAGTGGAAAAACACTAGAAGAAGCTTGGAGTGGAAGAAAACCATGTATTTCTCATCTTAGAGTCTTTGAAAGCATAACTCATGTCCATGTACCAGATGAGAAGCGAAGTAAGCTTGATGACTAAAGTGAAAAATACATTTTCATTGGTTACGATGTCAACTCAAAAGGGTACAAACACTACAATCCTGATATAAGGAAAAACAATAATTAGTCAAAATGTAGTGTTTGATGAAGAAGGAGAATGAGATTGGTCGACAAACTATAAGGACGATACCTTCTTCTCGTGCGTTGAAGAAGATGACGTGGAACAACCATAAGAACCGTAAGAGGCACCTGCTACTCCACCTACTTAACCAAATTCAACCCTCAAGAAGATGAAAGCTAGTGAAAGAACTTCATGTTTTCAAAGTCTCCAAAAAATCTGAGGTAACTGAAAATCTAGACAATGTTACTTCATTTTGTTTATTTGCAGACTGTGAGTCCATGAATTTCCAAGAAGCAATTGAAAAGAACAGTTGGAGAAATACTATGGATGAAGAGATCAAGGCGATAAAGAAGAATGATACATGGGAGCTAGTCTCGCTTCCAAAAGGGCACAAAGCAATTGGTATCAAGTAGGTGTAGAAAGCAAAGAAGAACTCCAAAGGAGAAGTTCAGATATACAAGGCAAGATTGGTGGCAAAAGTCTACAGTCAAAGAGCTGACATCGACTATGACAAGGTATTTTCTCCAATTGCTCGACTAGAAACTGTTAGACTTATTATATCATTAACAACTTAGAATAATTGAAAGATACATCAAATATATGTCAAATCCAACTCCTTAAATAAAGTTCTTAAAGAAAAAGTCTACATCGATCAGCCACAAAGATATGAAGACAAAGGTGAAGAATACAAAGTCTTGAAATTAAAGAAGACTCTTTATGGATTGAAACTATCCCCTAGAGCTTGGAATGTTCGGATTGACAAGTACTTCAAAGAAGCGAATTTCATCAAGTGTCCATATGAGTACGCACAATATATTAAAGCTCAAGGTGGATTTTGATTGTATGCTTGTATGTCGATAAATTGATTTTTACAGTGAACAACTCAAGCATGTTTGAGAAATTCAAGAAGGATATGACCATGGAATTTGAAATGACCGACATAGGTCTTTTGACATATTATCTCGGAATCGAAGTAAAGCAAGGAAATGAAGGAATTTTCATTACTCAAGAAAGTTATGCTAAAGACCTCTTCAAGAAGTTCAAGATGAATGATGTTAATCTAGTTAGTACTTCTATGGAATGCAACATCAAGTTGAGTAAGAATGAAGAGGGAGAAAAAGTGGATTCAACCCTCTATAAAAGTCTTGTTGGAAGTTTATGCTATTTAACTTGTACAAGGCTAGACATTCTCTATGTCATTAGAGTCGTGAGTTACTACATGGAAGCTCCAACATCTACTCACTTCAAGTCTATGAAGAGGATTCTTCAATATATCAAAAGTACAAAAATCTTTGACCTATACTACTCCATTTGTAACGATTACGATGTTGGATATAGTCCTAGCGATTGGAGTGGAGATATGGATGACCAAAGAGCACAAGTGGATTTGTGTTCTACATGGGAGACACAACCTTTACTCGGATGTCCAAGAATTCTAGGATGATGTACAAAAATATCTAGGCATGCTTATCTATAAGATCTCTAGATAAGTTTATAATTATAAGAATGTTTTAGAAATATCTAGAGAATAAATAACCTTTAAATTAATGTTGTGGTGGCAAGATCCTAACCATTTGGTTAAGAAAGTTCCACTAATATAAATAGGAGATGATTGTAACATTTGTAATCAAGCCAAAATAAATTAAAAACATTCAATATAACAAACTTTTCATTCTCTTAAAATATTTCAATCTTTTCCAATTTTTAAACACTTTCTTCAAGCTTCTAAAATTTTTCCTTCTAAAACTTTTTCATAAAAAGAAGGTTTAATCATTCACAAAGTCCCTATTTTCGCGTGGAATCTCAATTTAGTCCCGTTGTTTATGGAAATCTCAATTGGGTTCAAATTTATGAAAATTGGAACAATTGGATCCTTTCTGTTAAATTGTCTCCAACGGCGTTAGTGTGTGTTTGACGTGGCACCCTGTAGTCAATTTCTTAACTGACGTGGCTGATTGAAGTAGGGGCAGCTCAAGCACGTGAATGATTAAACCTTTTTGCGTTATACCACTCTCGGCGTTATACCACTCTTTGCAAACCAAAGAAACCGAGCTTTTGTCCTTTCGAGATTTTAACATCCCTAGAATTCTTTCCAATACCTCATAAGGAAAAGTGGAGTTTGATTTTGGATTATCCCTCTTTCTCCTACACTCTATCTTCAACTCAAGAATAGAGAAACAAAAAAAAGAGCCAAATTTTCCGACACCGTGTGGATCAACAATGAGATTTTTAAGCAGCCACCTTGTCAAATTATGGTAAAGCAACCAATGAAAAAGGAAGACTTAAACAAAGTGAACTTAAGGAGTAGAAAAAAGAAACGGGTACAAGGAAAAGGGTTTGCAGAGAGCAGCAAATTGTCAATGACAATAAATAATTCTCAAAAAGAAAGTGTAAAAGCAGTGAAAGAAAAGAAAAAAATTTGCTGAGTGAACTCTCCAAAGTTGAAAAAGAACCTGCTGCTATGTACCCTTCACTGTTGACTGCAAAGGTACATGCTTTCAGCCATGTTTTCTCTTTGAACACAAGAAAACAACAGAATTTAAGAGCATTTGGAACTGAAACAAAAATTTGGAGACCCAAATGAGCTTGATGGAATCTGCGATCCGTTAAGAGGTGGAAGGAGATCCATAAGGTATATATTTATATGGGTGTATGTAAGAGGAGGAAGGAGAGAGAAAAGGTTAGGTCATTGAAAATTGGGATCTTTTTCCCTGTACAAAAACTTCTCAAATCATTTCTATCTGATGACGACGACAACTACACACACTCTGTCAAGGTCAACTTCGATTAAACCCTAAATCCCCAAAATGATACCCCAATTTGTGAAATGGATTGAACTTTGGACGAACCCTAGAAGAATTCAGAAGAATCTCAATCCCTAATTCGATAAAATAACAATCTCAATCCCAATTTTGGTTTAAAACTTTCATTTTCTTTTTACTAAAAAAATTGAATTATCCACGTGCTTGAGCTGCCCCTACTTTAGTTAGCCATGTCAGTTAAGAAACTGACTACAGCGTGCCACGTCAAACATACACTAACGCCGTTGGAGACAATTTAACGGAAATGATTCAATTGTTGCAATTTTCATAATTTTGGAATCCAATTGAGATTTTCATAAACAATGAGACTAAATTGAGATTTCACACGAAAATAGGAACTTCGTGAATGATTAAACCTAAAAAAGAAATATGTTCTAGTGCTATTAGAACTAATTCCGTGATTTTGTTGAGTTAGGGAATCGGTGGTGGTGTTAGAACCCATTATGTAATTTTGTGCATGGGGAATAAGTGCTGCTATTGTCAAGCTTTGTGAGGAAGTCATCTGTTTATTAATATGCTTTTAATAATAGGAAAGCATTTCATTAAAATAAAAGTACCACATATAATAACAAATATTAGAAAAAATTGAGTTAACCCAAACTAATAAAAACAAAAGTTAAAAGGGTTATGTATTCTCTACACATGAATGTAATAATGTTGATGAACTATAATCATATTCAAAGCATACCACATTATTGCAAGGTTGTAGCAGTCAACTTATAAAGTATGTGAACAACTTTTCATGAGATACTTTTCAAGAAAAAAATTATAAGTTGAAATTAATTTATAAAGAAATAAATTTGTCATATTCAGTTTATGGATTATAAAGTACCATTTCACTTTGGATTTAAGAGCATTTCAAACATTAGATCGAAATGAACCCTGTAGAATTTATATAATAAAATTAAAGATAATTTTATAATTTTTCTTTTCTATCTATTAAAATATTTTTTATCTATTACACCAATTAAATTAATCACAATTTCACCTTAAATCTTTTTATCTCCAAATTTTTTAAAATAAATGACACAAATTTTATTTTTAAATTCATTTGCTTACTCATTCACAGATTTATTTTAATGTTTTATAATCTTTTATATATATATATATATATATATATATATATATATATATATAATATTTTGTTGTTGTTGATAAAAAAATACTATCATTCACAGTCGTTTATACTATCTTACAATTATTTACATTCTAAAAAAGCCAACATGTATCTTAAAATATTAACTATCTTACCATTTTCTGGTCATGGAAGACTCCATTATAAAAACTTGAGAAAAAAAAAAAGAGGATTTTTTATTGTACTTACTTCAGTAGGAACTCCTTTTCCTTCTGTAGAAAAAGCAGTTGTTAAAGGAAATATTCCTTCTCCAGTAGAATCAGTTTCACCTCCTGGACCTTCTTGAACGGGCCTTAGCAAAGTTTGAGGTGAACTATTTGAAGAAAGATGCAGTCTCTCTTCCAGTCCTTCTTCATTTGATACTTCATTTCCAGCCCTTTGGATCAAATCAGTTAAAGGTGCATCTTCTTCATCTTCATCCACAACTAACTTTCTCTTTCTTCCTGGTTGACCCTTCTTTTCCAACTTCTTTGTGTCTCCTTCACCAACCACCTTCTCCATGACAGTTTTTTGTCTCTGTGAATCTGCAGACTTGTTGGAAGGATTTTGAAGTGCTGGTCTTCCTCTTCTGATATGCTCAACGACGGGTTCCTCATCTTCTCTAAGTATTTCCCTAAGTAAGCGCACCCTTTTAAATTTCTTGGAAGACTTCTTTTGATGAAGATCCTGAATTTCGTTTTCATTTTCTCGATTCATCTCACTATCCCCTGCTTGAACATCATCTCCGGTGACAGGAGGAAACTGTTCAGCATTGTGTTCAGGCACGATATCTTTTTCAGTAATCTTCAGGGCACTTTTACATGATTTTCTTAATTCTTGCAGGCATTGGTTATCTTCACAAATCTGCTTCCCTTTGTTAGCTACCTTTGAACAGCTTTTGTCTTCAGTTGTGACATTGTTAACAACAAGCTCCGGTTCAGACTCATGAGCTACAATGCCTTCAAAACCTGTCTCGAAGTAAAGAAGAATTTTTATTCTAAGTTGGAAATTTAAAATTTCTAACATCAAAATGTTATTATTATTATTATTATTATCATTCAGTTGCAATTTAGTTGAATAAATTAACTCGCCTCTTTCAGTTGCCGGCATTTCTTGGACAAGGCTTGGAAACACATCTGAAGATCCAACATTATTTGATACTTGAAGATTGAGATCATTCTCCATGTCAGGATTAAGGTCTGGTGAAAATAGAGAAGATTAAGCCAAAGATTTGAAATATTAAGCAAAATACTCTTATTTTGAAGTTACCTGTTATTTCATTGATTGAAATCTGATCAGCATCATTCTTTTCCTCTTCATTAATTGGTGTATGATCACTGTTATCTCTATCATTAATACTATCAGTCAAGTGAATGACTTTGCTAATATCAGTTTCTTTTGTAGCAGGAATACTCTTATGTGTCAGAGTTTCCTGAACTCCCTTACAGCATGTCCTTTGCTCACTTTCATCACTGATATTGAACAAATTTTCTCCTCGACATGCATTACAACTCCATGATCGGAATTTTCGAACCACTAGTGGAGGAATTGATGGTTGTGTCTCAGACCCTCTTACTGGGAACTGTAAACATAGACTTGGGTCTTTTTTACACATGTCGGCCACGTAACCCCTGCATTATTAACAAACAAGTGTTACAGTTATGAAACTAGCATAGGAATATTTTTTTTATCAGACAAAAATAAACATGTTAATGGGACAATTGGGTGTTCCCGATCCATATAACAAAATCAAAAACATAAAAAAAAGAATAAAAACATACAAAGAAACATTTTGAAGATCTCCTTACAACAAGAAAAACCTAATATATGATAAATGTTTATTTTTTAGTGATTATATTCTTGACAAGATACTGAATTTATTATTAAGCTTTCTCAGTAAAATATAACAAAGATCTTAGATCCTTTGTTCCCATACTGTCTTTATTCCCATCAAGTACATGTAGCAGTTGTGATATAGATTGTCCTCAAGGGTTAGATATACTTCATTGTGTTTGTAAACAATGATAGTTGGTTTCTCCCAGAATTTCAATCCTTCAAAATGGTTAGCTACCCAATCTTAATATTCTTACTTTCTAGATAACTTTCAATTGTAGTAAGTCATATTATTTTTAAAAAAACTCATGACCCTGTTCAACAAACATTTTTAATCTAATAGCTATGTATAATAGCTAAGTCCATTAAGTAATATTTTTATATAATTTTTTTCACAAATAGTAGTCTATGTTTAAACTTTTTAATTCAAAATACTACAAAAAAAAATTATCTCCTAAAGATTAAAGATGCTTCTAAAATATCTACATGCTTTGAATATTTATAGAAATTGTGTTTTTCAGGTTCATAATCAAATTTATATTTTAACAATATCTACTCTTACCTTAAATCCCTGTGAACATCAAAAAATGCTATAATTTTACTTCTTTATATTATATATAGATCAATTACGCCCAAAATAATTTAAAGAAAATTTTCATCCTACACTTTTCTTTAAATATAATGATTGTAATTAGTTATTCTATTAAACTATTAATTTTTTGAAAAATAATAAATATAGAGCATGGTTCTTAAATTGTTTTAGAAGCAATTTTATTCCTTACATTTAACAAAATATAATAAATTCCTTACATTAACAAAATATAATAGACTAATTAAAGTATCTATAATTCAATCATCGTGTGCACTTCCTTTACCAACAAGAACTTATTAAGAAAATAAAAACAAGACAACAAATTCATCTATTCTACTGTATTTTTATCTTACAGATAAACAAGAATATAGGGAAAAGAAAAGAGTTACCTTAAGGAGAAATGATTACATGATGGAGTGTCTCCTCTATTCATCTTGGTGGTATAGAACAAATAAGTACAGAGTTTCTTAGGTTTCACAAGCTTGATGACAATTATGTGTTCCCAACTGAATACTACAAACAATCACAGTTATAAATCAAACTAAATTTTCATAGTAGTGAAATAGAAAGACTAAAAAGCAATACAGAATTTTAATAAACACATTACATTACCCTAACCAAACAATCAATACAAATAAATATATTTATACTAGAATGTTGGACATACTTTAATATGTTTGTATAAAACGTACATACGTTATTCCTTCTTCTGCATTAGATGTACATACATGTACATATTCGTACTTATATAAATTTTATTAACTGGTTGATAGATGCTTTAACAAAGAAAGCTTTGTGATTTTGAAAGAAGAGTACAAGAAAATTTTGATATGATTGTGAGAATAAAATTTTAAATACTCTGTGTGCAGGCATTCCTTGCAAAGAATACTCCAACTTCTCATATATTGTTTTATATATTTCAGTCAAAAATTAGTTAATTTTAAAAAAAATATATCTATAACTTAAGTATGGTGTAATTTGAAATAAATAAATAAAAAGTCTAAAATACCTTTTGATTTTTCCTAAATAAGATCTAAAAGTTCTAGAAAATATAATAAGTGTAGAAAATTATATAGTGGAGCTTTAATTAGAGAAGTTCCTAGAAGAGAGTCTAGATCTCTCCATTAACATCTATAAATACTCCATTAACATTTTCAAATAAATAATAATTTGAGTACTCTCTTCTAATTTTCACTTCTTTCTTTAACAAAGTAGTATCAGAACTAAGTTTGATATAGAGAGTTGAAAGAGAGAAAAAAAGTTAAAAAAATAAAGAGTTCAGAGAAAAAAATAGGGTTGAAAAAAAAAAGAGTTTAGAGATATCAGTGGATATACTACCTTCTAATTCTCTCGTCTTACAAATGAGAATTATGAAAAATGGTGTCTTTGTATGAAAGCATTGTTAGGCTATTGTACAAAAAAGGCTATAAGGAGCTTCAAGATAAAGGAAGGTTATCTGAAGAGGAGATGGAAACTTTGTTGAAGACAAAGAAGAAAGAATCCAAATCAATTTCAGATTATTGCTGAAGAGTAAAAGGTGATCGCCAACCAAATAAACAGATATGAAGATAAAATAGAATATGTTTATGTGATACGAAAAATCCTCGGTTTCTTGAGCCTAAAGTTCGACTACGTAGTATGTGTGATTGAAGAGTCAAAAGACCTTGACTCCATGATTCTTGAAGAGTTGGAAGGTTCTCTGTAAGCTTATGAAGAAAGAAAGAAAAGGAGACAAGAAGAGTCATTGGAGCAAGCCCTTAAAGCTCAGACTTCTTTGAAGAATAATGGAGAATTTTAGAGTCAACTAGTATGTGGATGAAGAAAAGGACATGGTCGTGGACAAGGAAGGAGAGAAAGTGCTCACGTGAAGGAAGATGAAATGGTAATAATGCTTCAAACAATGAGAAAAGAAGTTATTCATCATTAAGAATCTTTGGAAGAGCAAGAGGACGATGTCATAGTTCTTTTCAAAATGAAAGAAAGTATGAAAAGTCTAAAGTTAAATGTTACAATTGCCATAAGCTTGGTCATTTATCTGGGAAATGTTGTTTTAATGACATGGAGGAAGAAAACTAATCTTATTATTGAAGAAGACCAAACCTTATTGCTAACCTTAAAAGGTGAAGATAAGGAAGCTAATTGCTCATGGTACTTGGACAATGATGCTAGCAATCCCATGTTTGGATGCAAGGAGAAGTTTGTGGAGCTTAAGGAGATTGTGAATGGAAATGTGTCTTTTGGATTCATGGAAAGTTTGAATAGAAGGAAAAGGTACAATCTTAATCTCTTCCAAAGATAACAGTTGAAAAATGATCAATGATATTATTATGTGCCTAAATTAAAAAACAATATTTTAAGTTTAGGCCAACTTCTTGAAAAAAGATATGAGATTCTTATGAAAGATAAATATTTTTAGCTTGAAGATCAAAAGAAAAATTTAATAGTTAAGGGGCTTATGTCAAAAAAATAGAATGTTTATTTGAATCTAAAACCTATTGAACCAAAGTGTTTAATGGTAAGCGTGCAAGATAAAACATGGTGTTGGCCCATGAGATTTGTACACTTAAACTTTGGTGTCTCTAAAAGTTTGGGAGAAAAGGAGATGGTGAAAGGGATGCATGTAATCAATCGTGGAAATCAATTGTGTGAAGCATGTATTCTTATAAAGCATGCAAGGAAAAGCTTTCCAAAAGTAGCTACCTCAAGAGAAACCAAGCTTCTTCAACTTGTACATACCAACATATGTGGTCTAATTAATCCATCATCAATTGGTAAGAATAAATATTTCTTACTCTTTAGTGATGATTTCAATAGAAAAATGTGGATGTACTTCTTCAAGCAATAGTCAGAAGTTTTTTCTGTTTTCAAGAATTTCAATGCTCTTGTTAAAAAAGAAAATGACTTTAAAATCAAATCTTAGATTTTTCCACGGAGGAGAATTCACTTAAAGGGATTTCAATGAATTTTGTGCAACTCATGAAATTCGCATGCATTAAGTGTTCCTAGATCGTCGCAGTAGAAAGGAGTAGTCGAAAGAAAGAACAGATCCATTCTTAACACCGTCATAAGCATGTTAAAAGTTAAACATATGTCCAAGGATTTTGGGCTAAAATTATTTCTTATGTGATCTATTTTGTCTGATGAATCTCTAACTTTCATTCCCAAATATCAAACTCCTCAAGAAGTTTGGAGTGGAAGGAAGCCTACTGTTAGTCATTTGTATGTCTTTGGGAGTATAGCTTACTCTCATGTACCAAAACAAGACAGATCCCAGCTCAATGACCAAAGTGCCAAATATGTTTTTGTTGGCTATGATGCTCAATATAAAGACTACAAATTATACAATCCAAGCAATGACAAAGTGGTGGTAAGTCATGATGTTGAATTTTATGGAGAAGCTACATGGTATTGGGATGCTCAAGAAGAAAAGACTTATGATTTTCTTTCTACTCTTGAAAAAGAGGGAGCAGATTAAGAAATTGCAATTAAAAATGTCACCCCTCCTCATTCGCCCCCTCCATTAGGTACATCTCATGCCGAAAAAGAAAGTACGAGTGAAAGGCTAAGGAAGACAAGAGACATATGTAACATTTATGAAACGTCCGATGAAGTTACTTGTATTCTTGAAGAATTATATTGCCTTCAAATAAACTGTGAACCACTGCATTTTAAGGAAGTTGTGAAGGATAAAAGGTAGAGACGTGTCACAAAAGAGGAGATCAATTCAATATAAAAGAATGATGATACTTGGGAAGTAACAACTCTTCACAAAAGGCATAAAGCTATTGATGTAAAACAGTGTACAAGGTAAGAATAATGCTACTGGAAAGGTGAAAAAAATACAAATCACGACTTGACTTGGACTTGTTGTAAAATGCTATAAATCTGCACAAATACTAACAAAGAGTCTAGTATTTCATGATTAAAGAAAACATATAGACATGAAATATCATTTCGAGAATGTATTTTCAGAAAGAAAATGAATCTCAAATATGTCAAAACTCTAAGATCAAGTTATATATTCACGAAGCTACTAAAGTTTAAAGAATTTTTAAGGTTAAAAGCAAATATTAGTGTGCAGAATAAGAAGAAAATTTCAAATTAAAGAAGAGAAATGTTATTGTAATTTGAAAAAAAAAAAGTCTATAATGCTTTTTGAATTTCCTTAAGTAAGGTCTAAATATTCTATAAAATTTATAATTATGAAAGGTGTAGAAAATTCTATAGTGAAACTTTAATTAAAAAAGCTTTTAGAATATAGTCTAAATATCTCCCTTAGTACTTATAAATACTCTATTGTACTTCACATTTTTAAACAAAGAAATTTGAATTCTCTTCTAATTCTCAGTTCTTTCTTTAAAAATATATTACCTATATTCATTCTTGATGAAAAAACAATAGATATTCCAGTTAAGAATAAATTTTTTAGATTTATCTGAAAGTGAGAAGAACACTTAATTAGGTAAAAAAAATGAGTTATTTTTTAAATGGCTATAAAATACAAACATGAATTATCTGTTGAGTATCTCTCAACTAGACCATAATTATCCCTCTCTATATATATTATTCTTCAAAATACCACTTTGAAGAGAAGAGAAAAAATTCACTATATGTAAAAAATTAAATTAACTTTCTTTATGTATATATATAATAAAATTGATAGGAAATCTAAAAAAGAAAAAACACTAAAACCATTAAGATTACATATCTCGTCAGATTCCTTGGAATATCAATTGCATAAATTCAATCTCAATTTATAGCTAGGTTTTCATTTCGTTTAACATAAAGAGGACAAATCCTTACGATTTTGTATACACAATCGTATTCTTCATAATCTCTGTCCAACTATATCTAAATAAACTTAACTGCTCCCAATCTAATTTAATTTTGAAATGATATAAGATAGAATTTAAATAAATACTTCTAATTGTACCTCAGAAAAATTAAATTCCCAAGATTATTGCTGCTGATTACTTCCTATTTCAAAGAGACATTAAGATTTCCGAGAATTTGCGTAGAGGTAGATGTAGTTGACGAGAGAGGAGTTCACCAAAGAAAGATGTCGTCGAAGATTCTGATGATTCTTTTTAGTTTGTTAGGGTTTTGGTCCAGTGAAATCAGCTCACTAAGATAGAATAAGGAAAAAGAATATTTAATGATATGTTTACCTACACTATATAATTTTTTTTTAATTTCAATATTTATTTTTTCATAATAATTTCTTTTAGATGTAATTGTAATAAATACTATTTTTTGTCAGAAAAATAAATATATTAATAAATACTAGTAATTATACTTCATAGAATTAAATTATAGAAATTACCTCTATTTTAATTAAACTTTAAATAATCCTAATATTTATGATTGTCTTTTTATAATCATTGAATAAGACATAAAATTATTAAGTTTATTAATTTTTATAAAAAAAGAATTTAAAAATAATATAAAACCATTTTTAATTTATTAAAAGTATAAAAAATATTTTATATTAATACATAGCGTCATAATTTATATTTTAAAAAATTAATAATTTATATTTTAAATGATATTAGCTTTAAAGAATTTTAATCATAGTATAATTATAAATGTTCAAAATATTTATTATTAATTTTATTTATAGACATTTAACTACATTTCATATACCAAAAAACTAACTAGTTGGTACTAGATTTCAAAAGAATGATGAGTGAAATGTCACATTTAACCAACTTGAACCATTACCATATCCTCTTCAAAAAAGAATCTCATATCCAATACTATCAAAGCTCACTAAATTGTAAATTTGTTGCAATTAATTAAGATTTTTTTTTCATAAAACAATAAATATATATATATATATATATATATATATATATATATATATATATATATATATATTAATTTAAAATATAATTTGTGCAAATTTGTTCCCAATTCAACAATTAAGAACACTTAACAACATTAGAACTTGTAAGGTCTAATTTTATATTACTCAATACCTCTCCTATTCTTTAAGTGAGCAGTACCATGTCGGAGTGATCTTCTGGTGTCCACAGTATTGTTGTTAGAGTCTTGTTATGATAAACATTTGCATTATATATATATATATCCTACTGTGAATAATTTTGTAGATTAAATATGCACCAACCTTATTGTGTTATATAGGATGAGTAAGATTCATTCTCATAAAACTAACCTCTTATATGTAAGTATTAGTATATCGGCACTGTTTGTCATCTCTTCACTCCAACTTCTTAGCTATTTCAGTCCATTTTTTATCATCAATCTTATCAGTTTTCTGCAGTTATATGAAATAAGATTCAACAAAAAATTATATTCACAAGAATTTATCAAACTAAAAATTAGATAAGAATTCAAGTAGTGTAAATCTGAGTCTTATACGGAACATAAATGAAAAACTCTACCACAAGGAAGAAGGGAAAGGATTCATAAGTATATTACTTTGAAGATAACTGAAATAAAGATTACAATGTGCTCAAAAGTTTCAAGGCTATATTTAAATTCAATCTGTACTTACAAAACTATCACAGAATTAGAAATCTGGGATGACTTCCGTCGTAATGAAATGTGGATGGACAAGGAATTGGTACCAATGAGAAATCTAGGATCTTGAACAGATGATGCAGGAAACTGAATTGGTAGAGCTAAGCAGAACAGTATGAGTTGAGAGTAGTAGCAGCAAATGCTTTTAGTATCATGTGGAAAATTAGAGCATCGGATGAAAAATTTGCAAGTCATATGTTTTTTATGTGTCATGCTGTCTGCTCTGTGTAGAATCAATGTCTGGAGGTGGGTAGATATGAACTTGTCTCTCACAATCAGTTGGAGAATAATCTTATACAATTTCACAGGGCAGGAGATGCTAACAAAAGGAACTATGTACATTGTTAAAGGAGAATAGTTCATAATGAACAAATACAAAGATCTGTTCTCATGTCCTAGGAGACTAAAGGTGTAAAAGTAGTATACATGCTACATGATGATATCCAAGAAATTTTCGACGTGAATGGTTACATAGGAAGATCAAAGACAGGTGGTGAAAAGGAGCGCCAAGGTAGGGTGGTCTGACGACAGTCAGGTAAAAGTAAAATGATATATCCAAACAAACACGAATGTCTGAAATGGATTCACTGACATGGAATACATTGACACATGCTTATAAGAAATTACATGCACATATATAATGCAACTTCGGGTGTAATTTCATTAGGATAAGATTATATATGAAGAGGGTTATGGAAACCATGAAGATAGAATTGCAGATGCAGTTTCACTAGGTCATGCAGAAACACAATCCGGTGAAACAATTGGTTTCATGTGATGTGTGGTCTGTTAATAGACTAGTTAACCTAATTTTACATAAATTTCAGTTAATTCTCAATTATGCGTCATTTATTGTATAACTTTTTACATTTTCTTTCTTGTTCTTTTTACATTTTCTTTCTTGTTTTATAATCTTTTAACAGCCATAGTATATTATAGTATATTATGAATAAGAGGATAACTCTGAGATCGATATAGTTAGAAACAACCTTTTACAAACTATGATTAAGAAGGAATAAATAGTTCTCTACTCCTCGAGACCTATTGGATTGTCTTTCTTAGCTATAAGGTTATGAAGGATGCATTACAACCATTAGAAATACTCTCAGGCTGTTGAAAATAGTTTAATGCTTCTATTACATCATATTTTACCAGTGTTTTTTGATGAAATTAAGAACCCATCAGATTTAGGATTCTTTCTGACACATTGCATCTTTAATTTCTATTTTCTCAATATAAATAAATCTGTTAGTGAAGGAAATTCAACAATAGGGGATATCAAGAAGACCTAACAATTAAAGTCTAATTATCTTTGCTTTGAAGTGAATTTTTTCAATAGTTTTATTTGGAAAACAAGAACACCATAAATTATGGAAAGAGGAGGTGGTAACATATTTATGATAATATTTAATTCTGTTAGATTAGGACACATTTAATTGCTATAAAAAGAGAATATCAACTTTTACTATATCTATTAGGATGTTCTATTGGTAACAAATTTGCATTTAACTTGTCATAAATTCTGTTTATATATAATTGTAAAAATAAAATAAAAAACAAAACTGAGCAGAAGAGCGATTTTACAGCATGTATATGGTAGAAGGAGCGGGATATTTTGAAGTATATTGGAAACAGAGGGGACTATAATTTTGTTCGATTTAGCTTGTTATTTTTATGGGAATCTTTGATTCTGGTACAATAAAACAATGTTTTGAGTAATATATATATATATATATATATAATCAAATTCAAATACTATATTTGTATTTTTAAGGTTAATTATTGATAGAATGTCTTACTCTAATTTATTTAATTATGAATAATATCAGAGTCTATTTAAAATGCACTCAGAATTAGTTTTAGTGGAGTTCACGTGTCAAGAGGGGGGCTCGACACTCAGATGAGTGACACCCGGTGTCAAGCAAAGAAGATCCGGAAATCAGATAGTGAAAAACAGGTGTCGATAGATGAGCGGAAGTTCGTTTTAAGCAAAACTGAGTTTTTGAAAAGTTTACGTCACACCCTCTGCATGCATCTTCTTCTTCCAAAACTTTGAAGTTTCATTTCTCCTTCTTCTCTCTACCAAAACTCACCATCTCTCTTCTCCGATCACCGTTCAGGCACCGTGGAAGCATTTTCGGCGTCCAGAGCTTCAGATTGAACCGAACGGTTTCAAATTCTGAACCGGTAAGTTCTTCTTGTCCTTAGCCGTTCGTTCTCTGGTACATGCAAACCAAGTTCTGGTTGCATGATTTCATCTTGTCTGAGCCATCGTTGGTCTCCTGCTGTTTGGTTTAGTTTGAAGAATTGTTGAACGTGAGGGTAGAAGGAATCGTAGTCAGGCGAACCTTCATTCTGCCTCTAGGAACGTTCGTTCACGCTCAGATGTAAGGGAAGCTTATTAATTTAATTTGTATGATTATGTGTGTTGCATGAACGATCGTTGACTTGACTGACTTAATATATGATGGTTGATATGTTTGGATTGTATGAAGTATGAAAATTGATTATGATATGAATGTATAAAGTTATGAAACTATGTGTTAAGAAATGAGTTGAATATAAATGAATTCTGAATATAAAATTTCCCTATGATAGTGTACGTTCGTCACTAAACCGTCATTGACCGTTCGGTAATGCTAGTAAACTTGGTTAGAATTGGATTCTTTCATTTGGGAAGAATCCTAGTTGAGGACGAGCGTCTTCGTTTCTAAATACTGTGCATGAGCGTTCGGCCAAGCATAGTTGATTCTTGGTATTCAGTTATAAACTTAATTATACATATATGTATTTGTATATTTGCTTTTATTCTTAAACACTACTTCAAATGGTATCTTATTATATTTATCAAGTCTTCTACTATAAGTTTAGTAGTGCTCGATCTTACACCAAGCGCTCGTACGGAGTAGTGCTCGATTTTACACCAAGCGCTCGTACTCGTTTCTTTTATAATCTATCTTGATGGAAAATAACGTTCGTCCAACTTCAATAGAGTTTTCTCTCTACCTTGCTCGGTCATTGACTGGCATTCGATTTTCTTGATGCTAAACCCAAATAAGCTAATTTTTCATAAGCGTTCGGTTTCTTCATATGAATTCTTCTAAGCAATATTCTTTGAATGTCTTGAAGTGTCTACATCCATTGGTTCCAGCCTAGAGCCTTAGTACTTGGCATGGTCTTTTCGGTGTTCGGTTGGAGCTCTCAAGAGTCAGTTCATCTAATTGGCTCACTTTGTAATTAACGTTCGTTCCACTCATTTATTTTGATATTTGATTGTACTCGGTTTCTTTTTCAAACCGATAATAAACTCTTAGTCTAAATCTATTCTGGAACTGGAGACCTCTCGGTCTCGCTCCAAGTGTTCGGTCTTGTTCTGAATCAGTGTTGAACGTTCGGTATTAGGTACCCTTACAGATCTATGTGAAAAATGGTTAAGTGAGATGAATACTAATCAAAGATAAGAGAA
Organism: Vigna angularis; assembly: GCF_016808095.1. Classification (NCBI taxonomy): domain Eukaryota; kingdom Viridiplantae; phylum Streptophyta; class Magnoliopsida; order Fabales; family Fabaceae; genus Vigna; species Vigna angularis. The sequence goes on from NC_068976.1 coordinate 23,774,078, forward strand.
TATGATATGGATTGAAATGTTTTGGATTATGGACGAGCGTTCCGGGGAGGAACGACTCATGGATGAATATTGGAATTGGTAAAGTATGAATGTGGGCATGCTAAGCTGACGGTTCATCCTGATGTTCCGTGAGTACTCATCCTCACGTAGAGGAGGGTAGGTCATGTGTGGGAACGGCAGGAGGTCCTAGTCCTTATGGTTAATTTGGACAGATAGGACTAACCTCGGGTGGCAGCTGTTGAGAGTATCCCAGTTACTACATCACCCGGGTACACGAACGCTTGTAGCTACACAGGTTTCATACAGTCCGGACAATGAGTCTAGTATTAGAATTTATGTGAAAAGTATGATGAAATATATCTTGTATGTTTGACGTTTAATACCTATTTTGGTCCCTCTTTTCGTAGGGTCTGTTCAAAGTGGTCCTCCTTTTTTTCAAAAGTTCACTAACATCCTACTTCTCGCAAAAACGATGCACGTTAGTCCTTTTTGGTTACGGCGTTAAAAAGACTAACGGCACAGCTGCCCAGCTGGCACAAAACTGATGAGTTGTACAGTTTTGGTTGAGGTGGCACTGTGACTTTATTATATGTGTTAAAATAAAATAATTTAAAATGATTTAAAATAATTTAAAATGAATCATTGTCTTCCATCTTGTATTCTGAATCACTATTGTCCAAAGCAATAATATGTGCTTTATCCTCAGTATCCACTTCAACTTCTTCCTCATTGTCCACTTCCACTTCCTCCTCACTATCCACTTCCACTTCTTCCTCAGTGTGCAGTTCTACTTCTTTCTCATTGTGCAGTTCTACTTCTTCCTCACTGTGCACTTTTACTTCTTCCTCACTGTGCAGTTCTACTTCTTCCTCACTGTGCAGTTCTACTTCTTCCTCACTATGCACTTCTACTTCTTCCTCCACTCCACCCAGTTCCTCTGTGTCAACCTGCACTCCATCATCTCTCTCCAAGTCACCACCACAGTGAAGAGGACCTTCCTCAACCTCCTGTTGCACTTCAACAGGAGCTTCTACACCAACCTCAACACCACTACCCTCTCCACTCTTTGCAGGCCCTTAGCAAAGGTAAAGAATTTCATCCTCATTTTCTACAACCACTGCTTCGCTCACTTTATGTACAACATACAAGTTGACTTTCCCCAACAATTTTCCCACATTCATCTTGTTCAAAGCTCCTTTATTGTCATATAGCTTATACAAAACATGTTCAATATTATAATATAACTCATGTACTTCCATGTAACCCAAATCTTTAAGTGAACCTACTACTCCAAAATAGCTCCATGTATCGGGGTCAATGTCCCAATAACATATCTCCCCACCTATATAATTAAAGGGCACTTCCTTTATCAAGGTCCCACCGTGGTGGACCACTACCTCAAACCTATCGTTAGACATCCCTACACTGCAAATGGAAAAGGGGGATCACTCATTAACTTAAATTAACACACCATGGGACCAATTTTAACACCCAACGCTAGTACTTTTTCCATAAACCCCCGACCACACCACAAATATAATCATATTTTATACACAACAAATATGGAATCCACCCATTAAAGACAAAACAAATACAGAATCCACCCATTAAAGACAACAACATAAGTAAGAACAGTAATGCGATCACTAACCTCACTAGCACTGACGAACGAACCACACTCTTGGACGAACCACGAACTTGATTTCACCAAAAATCAAAATTTGCACTCTTGGAAAGGTGATTGTTGAACCCTAAATCGCCCCGAAATCGCGAGGAGATTTTACCCCAAATGTAATTAATCCTAAAATTATTTTTAACCCTATCTTTTAAATTAATTTAAATCATTTTAAATTATTTTAAATCATTTTAAATTATTTTATTTTAACACATATAATAAAGTCATAGTGCCACCTCAACCAAAACTGTACAACTCATCAGTTTTGTGCCAGCTGGACAGCTGTGCCGTTAGTCTTTTTAACGCCGTAACCAAAAAAGACTAACGTGCATCGTTTTTGCAAAAAGTAGGATGTTAGTGAACTTTTGAAAAAAAGGAGGACCACTTTGAACAGACCCTACGTAAAGAGGGACCAAAATAGGTATTAAACCTATGTTTGATTGTGTGAAATGTATGTTTATACATGAATTAAATTACATACGCTTACCCTGTGTTTCCTGTCTTGTCATGTTATGTACGTCCGTCTTTTGTCATTGCAATGATCATCCGTGTGGATGTGAGCAGAAGGAGACGTACTGTTGGAAGATACGCTGGAGGAAGAAAACCTAGTTGAGGTTGAAGTGAAGACCGAACCGTAGGACGTTCGGTCAGTAGTTTAGTTTAAATGTAAGGTGGTCATTCGATCACCTTCCCTTTTGATTTTAGTATGACCGTTCGGTATCTTCTTTTGTAAACCGTTCGGTCAGAAGTGTACCTTTGTACAGTTTTACTTTTTCGTTTTGCTTTGTAAGGCCGTTCGGCCATAACTGTACGCTCTTCTTAGTGTAAGACTGATCTGTATATTATTAAATGTAATTATTCTATTATATAGTTTAGACTGTATTGTTGAGATGTTACAAATAAATTTTCAACTTATAAATATGTTTCTAATAATATATTTGAACACGAAATTTAAATTTTTCTTTTAATATTAATATATTTTAATTTTTAAATTTTAAAATAATGGATATAATCTTTTTTAATTTAATGACGTTAAATTTATTTTAGGTGTTGAATAACACTCTTGATTTACATTTAAGTTTAAATGTATATAAATTGATCAGACATTAATATAAAATATCGTTTAATACAAAATACTATAATACAATTATATTAAAAAATTATCTATTTAATTTTAAAATTTAAAGACTAAACCATATATTGTGTGATAGAAATAAATTATATATATTAAATGTGTGTGGTGGGAACTTCTAAGACTACTTGATTCGAGATTATTTTGACTTTTTCTCATGTGTTGTAACTTAAAACGACAAAATTACACATATGTTATTAGTTAATTTCACATTTAAACTAATATGTAAATTGTAACACAAGAAGACACTACATAATTTCTAAAAGATGTACATAATTCTTAAAAGATCTTGTGAAACTTTTACAATCATCATCAACCTAACATAAAAAAAATTATTACTTAGTTATGATAGAGGAATATAACATTCTATTTTTTTTAAATCAAAATACTTGATTAAGCGATTTTTTACTTAAATTAAAACAATTATAAATTAAAGTATAAAGAATTAATATAAGACTTATGATATGAAAAATGAGCTGGAATCCATCTAGTTCATCATAGATTCGAGTCAGGCTGATTAAAAAAAATTTTAAAATTTCGATAAGAGTTAATTTTGAATTTGACCCATTAAGAATTCAACTCATTTGGGTTAAACTTGTGAAGTTAGGTTGACTAACCAACGCACCTAATTATTAATTTATATTTCAAAACACTATTTTTTTATTGTATTATAAAAGGGGATGAAAGGAAAATGTTTCAAAAAGAGCAAAATATTATGGATTTATCTATTCAAGACTTTAATCTTATGAATGAACAAGTAATACAAAAATTATCAATATTAAATACTTATTTATTTTGTTTTTTGTGCTTCATTTTAGATTTTATTTATAGTTTAAGATGATTTTAAATTGTATTGTATTTTTTTTTTTAATTTCCTATAAAGTTTAATATCATTTTGGACTTAAATTTATTTAGATTTGAATTAGAAATAAATTGTTACTTTTTTGAAACTGAAAAAAAAATTATAATTAAGTGAGTCATTAAAAGAATCCGTTTAACCCATCAATCCACTAGATCAAGTTCAATTTTTTTTTTAATTTGAATTGGATTGGTTTAACAAGTGACTAATCCACAATCTAAAATTGTTGCTTGAATTTAAATCTAATTCCAACTGTGATTAAATATTAAAAACAAACGTACATGCTTGAATTTAAAAAGACTATATTTTGAGAAGTTATGATTCATGCAGACATAATTTAGAACACAATTTGAAATGGTATGTGGTGAACAATTATTTGAAAATTTTGAAAACACCGGGTAGTATTTAAGGGAGGGTTGACTTGGAAAAAAATTTCTGTATGGTACTGTAATAAGAAGTCATTAGTTGTTCTACCAGAATTAGGAATGGTTCCAATTCAGCTAGGGCCTCTTGTTCTGTTCGGAATATGAATGGCTGCGATTTTCCCCAGTAACCTCTTTTGGCACCTTATCTTTTTTCTCCCTCATGTAGGGATTCCATGGTGCAATGGGAGTGAAATCAGCTGGGTTTCTGTTCGTCCCACAGAACCTTTCAGAGATATTGTTGTTCAGGGACACTAGAGCTGCACGAATACCACCACAGTGTTGTGTTGGAGTTTCTTCTTCTTGATCAAGCCAGCCACATGCAGAAGGGCCATTCAAGTTCCCACCAAAGATTGCTGCGGCATGTGATTTTTCCATCTTAGTCTTTGAACATTCATCAGGATCAATGCCTTCTGCGGCAACATTCAAGTCAATGGATATTCCAAGACCAATGTTTCCATTTAGCATATATTCGTCAGTATGGTGACCGCAATGTGGAAGGTTCAGATCAAAATCCATTCCCTTCATCTGCTTAATCTGTGGGTCAGGCTCAGGTTCTACATTTACCGTATTAATCTGAGATATTTGCAACAAGGCGTCTAAAGCCTCCAGTTCATTGTGCTCCCTCGTGGCCTCATTAATTTCCTGCAAGAAGATGGTAACAACTTTCATTTCTTTGGCACTGATGTGCTCTGTAATGAAAATCTCTTAAGTAACAATAGCATATTCCTTTTCATCTGATAAAATAAACTTCTAAACTTGCCATAGAGATTCATAAAGAGCATTACAATGGGTAAACTATTTTCTATCCTGATAAGGTTTCTAATAACAGAGTAAATGAATTAATACTTAAATAGAAGTAACAGCAAACATATAATAGGAGCCTCTTTAAGAAGATTAATTACGCATCAAAATATAATTTTATTTGAAAAATATGACATAATAGTGTCAAAAGAAAAATATGTTATATATGATAAAGAAAGGCAAGAGAATTGTCTAATGTCTCAAGTCATTTTGAATCTAAAATAAAATCTCTTCTTTATAAACCAAATGATGTAGAAAAACTATCGTCTACGTTTCAAAGAAACAAATGCATATGATAATATCATTCGTAGTTCAGTTATTTAAAATTCTGTTTTACATTTAAATTGATTTAGTTTTTTATTCGATGAATCTAGGTTATTGCTCTAGGGACAAAAGATGTTAAAGTTTAACTTAGGTAACCATCCAAGTTTCACGCATGGTGGTGTGGAAAGTGTTTTTGCTTCTACAAATTTATTTGAATTGTTGTAGACTATCTGTACAATTTGTGAATAAGGAACATTATTTCACTTTCAAGAAAATCTTATTAACAATTTCGTATCAAAACTTCCTAACAAGAGGTTGAACCAGAAAATTATGAGTGAGTTGACTAATACACCAGGATTCTTAAATCAAACACTAGGTAGAGAGTAAGTGATTGAAATACCATTCAGAAAAATGATTGCCCAACAAAGTATGCACAACCTGCAATTTCTAAATTTAATGGAGATTGTGATCACTAAGCAAAGTTTATGGAGAATTTCCTTCGATCAAAGGATTAACATTTGGTGGAACATAAAGTGAATGTCATCCCAGATAAAGCTACATCAGAGACGAAAATCAAAGTAATGGAGGAGTAGAAACTTAAGGATTTAAAGATAAAAAACTATCTCTATCAAGTAATAGATAGAGAAATTCTGGACATCATTCTCAATTATGAAACATAAAAAAATATATGGGATTCTATGAAGTAGAAGTTCCAAGGTTCAACACGAGTCAAACGTGCTCAATTACAAGCCTTGCGCAAGGAGTTTGAAATGTTGCAGATGGAGGAGGGAGAATATGTGAATTCTTCTTTTGCTATGGTTAAAGATTACCAAAAGTATACAAGTTGTTGGAGAAATAATGCAAGAGAATGACATAACTACAAAATCTTGCGATCTATGATAGTCTAATTCAATTATGTGGTGTTCTCAATTGAAGAATCAAATAACTTAGATACTATGACAATAGACGAACTATAAAGTAGTCTATTGGTTCATGAACAAAGAATGATACTTCTAACAACTGGAGAATAAGTTATGCAAAGCCTAATAAATGAGAAAGGTGGAAGAGGAAAAGGATAAGGAAGAATTAGAGGTTGATTTTGAGGTAGAGGAAGAGGACAAGCATTCGACAAGGTTGAAGTTGAATGCTTCAAGTGCCAGAAGTTTGGACATTTTCAATATGAATGTCCCTTGTAGGAAAAGAAGGCACACTATGTTGAAATAGAGGATAAAGAGTAACAAGAGGAAGAGGTCTTGTTGATGACCTTAGTACAATGTCAAGAAGGAAAGAAAGATGAATGGTTCTTAGGCTTAGAATGCAGCAACCACATGAGTGGTAACAAAGAGTGGTTTTCAACACTAGGCACAAAGTAAAACTGGGAAAATATAACCACATAGTTGTGATGGGGAAAGGAAGTGTTTAGATGATGGTGAATGGAATTATACATGTATACTATGTTCCATAAGTCAAGAATAGCCTATTGAGCATAGGGCATCTATAGGAAAAGGGTTTAAGCATCACAATTCAAAACAATAAATGAAATATTGTTCACTCAGAGAAAAGGCTAATTATGGAGGTACATATGAGTGCAAACAGGATGTTTGCCCTGACAATAATCGTGAAAAGTAAATCAAGCACTTGTTTTCAAACAAATGAAGAACACAACTCCTAACTCTTGCATAATAGACTAGGGCATTTAAGCTATGATGGCTTAAAAAATCTTGTCACTAAGCAAATGGTGACAGGATTGTCAACAATAACAAACCTAAGGAACTTTGTACACATTCGCTGGCTGGAAACCAACATAGAAATTCAATATTAAAAAATGAATGTGAAGAGCATCTAAACGACTACAAGTGGTTCATACAAATTTGTGTAAATCCATTCAGCCAACATTTAGCAGTAATAAGAGATATATCTTAAGTTTTATTGATGTTTGTCACGAAAAACTTGGGTGTATTTCTTAAGAGAAAAATCTAGAACTCTTTCTTTCTTTAAAGATTTCAAAACTTTTATGGAAAAGGAAGCAGGAGAAAGCATCATCTGCTTAAGAACGGATAGGAAAGGTGAATTTTCCTAAAAAATATTTGAAAATTTCTGTAAAAGTGAATGGATAAGGAGACAACTAACTGTTGCCTATACTTCCCAATAGAATGGGGTTGCTGAAAGAAATAATTGAAGCATTATGAACATGATTCGTTCAATGTTGATTAGAAGCATGGAATAAAAGTCATATGACAATGGTGCAGGATCAAACCCCTAAAGAAGCATTGAATAGAGTGAATCCATTTATAAGCTATTTTTGGGTCTTTAGTTGTTTATCTCATGTTTACACACCAAATCAGTAAATAATCCAGTTAGATGACAAAAGTAAGACATGTGTTTTATTTAGAGTCAATGATGAGTCTAAATCATATAAACTATTTGATCCTATCAACAACAAAATTATCAATAAAGATGTCAATTTTAAGGAATATGGGAGTTGAAACTGGGAGCATAATAAAGCAACAGAATAGCACAACATTATTGAAAAAGATGAGCACAAAGAAAGCACTAAAAATAAATTTGAAGAAAAAATAGAAAATGAGGAGCAATAAGATACAGATTCACACAATGTCGGAATAGATTGTTGAAATGAATCTCAAACTATATTACCTGATATTCAAATTGAAGGAAGGGCAATAAGGCATAGAAGAAAACCTATATGAATGACAAATTATGAAACATGAGAAAGTGTTGTGATTTTAATTGAGACCAATCTAGTAACAGTTGAAGAAGACCTTAAAAGTAAGAAATGGAGAGATGTAGTGGTGAAAGAGATGGAAGGAATAGAAAAAAATCAAACATGGAAGTTGATTGATGCCCCAATAGAAGTAAAACCTATTAGAGTGAAATGGGAACTCAAGAAAACTTAAAGAAAATAGAGAAATTTATAAGTGTAAAGCAAGATTAGTAGCAAAAGGCTATGAGAACCACTATGGAGTGGATTGTACAAAAGTGTTTGCACCAGTTGCCAAACTAGACACCATTTAATCATACTCTGAGTGGCTGCTCATAATGGCTAGATCATATTTCAATTAGATGTCAAAAGTGCATTTTTACATGGAGAGCTCAAGGAAGAAATTTATGTACAACAATTAGTTGCATTTATCAAGAAAGGGGAACAAGAGAAAGTATACAAACTGAAAAAGGCATTTTATGGGCTCAAACAAGCACAAAGGGCGTGGTACAACAAAATAGAAACTTACTTTATAAAAAATGGTTTTGATAGATGTTTTTATGAACATACATTGTTTACAAAATCAACAAAGGGAGGTAAAATTTTAATTGTGAGTCTATATGTGGATGATTTAATTTACACTAGAAATGGTAAAGATATGTGTAATGATCTTAAAAATTCCATGATGTTAGAATTTGACATGACTAACTTAGGGAAGATGGGGTATTTCCTTGGGATTGAAAATTTGCAGAATGAACATGGAATTTTCATGTGTCAGAGAAAGCATGCTAATGAAGTTTGGCATGTTGGAATGTAATGTAGTGAAAAATCCAATTGTTTCAGAAACCAAACAGTCCATAAATGATGTAGGGACTAAAGTATATGTCACTTTGTTCAAGCAAGTAGTTGAAAGTCAAATGTATTTAATCGCAACCAGACCAAATTTGATGTATGGAGTTATTTTGATTAACATATTTATGGCCCAGTCTACAGAGACACACTAGTCTATAGCTAAACAAATCCTAAGATATTTGAAAGGAACTATAGAATTGAGAATTTTCTACAAAAAGGAAGAACATAAAATTGATGACTTATACAAATAGTGATTTTGCTAGAGACATAGATGACACGAAGAGTACATCAAGTTTTGTATTCTCTCTAAGAACTGAAGTAGTTTCATGGTCTTCCAAGAAGATACCAATAATAACTCTTTCTACAATAGAATCAAAGTATATAGTTGTTACATCAAGTGCATGTCAATACATATGGATTAAGAGAATATTGGAGACTATTGGGTTTAACAAATTGAATCATATTCGAGTTTCATGTGATAGTAGTTCAGTCATTAAATCATTTGAAAATACAATTTTTCATGGTAGAAGCAAGCATATTGATGTTAGATTCCATTTCTTAAGAGATCTTATAAGAGAAGGAAGAATCAAGTTGGACTATTGCAATACTCAAAATCAAGTAACTGATATAATGATAAAGTTTAGAATTATGTTGGACATGATTGAAACATTTGAAGCAAACTAGATTCTTTTCTAAGCATTTAGTTGAAGGAAGAGATTATTAGTAGTTAAGTTATTTAAAATTTTGTTTTACATTTAAATTGCTTTAATTTTCTGATTCTAGAAGTCTAGGTCATGTTGATTGTTTCTATAAAGATAAAGGATTTAAAGTTTAACTCATAATGTTTAGGTAATCATTCAAGTTTAACTTATAGTGTGGACAGTGTTTTTGTTTTTACAGATTTCTTTAAATTGTTCTAGTTTATTTTTAAAACTTGTGAATAAAAAGTATAAGTTCATTTTTAAGAAAATCTTATTTACCTGCTAAGCTAAGAAATGTAAGGTAACTGCTGAGTTAACAAATATAAGGTAAGTGACTTGAGATATAATAGAGAAAAAAAAAAAGTTTGTTTGTATAGGATTTAAGTATAGTACTGACATTATCATGAACGTGGAATTAATCTCATATATTATACCTTGAGAAAAAAGGGACTTTTGTGTTACTTACTTCAGTAGGAACTCCTTCTTCTTCTGTAGAAAAAGCACTTGTTAAAGGAGATCTGCGTTCTCCAGTAGAATTAGTTTCACCTCCTGAGCCTTCTTGAACAGGCCTTAGCAAAGTTTGTGGTGAACTATTTGAAGAAAGATGCAGTCTCTCTTCCAATCCTTCGTCATTTGATATTTCATTTCCAACCCTTTGGATCAAATCAGTTAATGGTGCATCTTCTTCTTCATCTACAACTAACTTCCTCTTTCTTCCTTTCCGACCATTTTCTTCCAACTTCTTTGCTGCTCCTTCACCAACCACCTTATCCATGACAGTTTTTGGTCTCTGTGAGTCTGCAGACTTGTTGGAAGGATCTTGAAGTGCTGGTCTTCCTCTTCTGATATGCTCAGCCACTGGTTCACCATCTTCTCTAAGTATTTCCCTAAGTAAGCGCATCCTTTTAAATTTCTTGGAAGACTTCTTTTTATGAAGATCCTGAATTTCATCTTCATTTTCTCCATTCTTGTCACTATTCCCTGCACGAAAATTATCTGCAGGAGCTGGCTCTTAAAATATAAAAAGAATCACTTTTATTCAAGTGATGATTTTGAAGTTACCTGTTATTTCATTAATTGAAACCTCATCATCGTTCATTTCCTCTTCATGTATTGACATACGATCACTTTCACTGTCATCACTATCGCCAGTCAAGTCAATGAGTTTGTTAATATCAATCTTTTTTCTTGCAGGAACACTCTTACATGTCAGGGTTTCTTGAGTTCCCTCACAGCATGTCCTTTGGTCACTTTGACCGTCCATGTTAAACTCATTTTCTCCAAGACATACATTACAACTCCATGATCGAAATCTTCGGACAACTAATGGAGGAAGTGATGGTCGTGTCTCAGATCCATTTACTGGAAACGCTAGACATAGGTTCAAATCTTTTTGGCGCATTTCAGCAACGTAGCCCCTGCATTTGTAATAAAGAAGTGTTACAAAATCTGAACCTGGCATGAGAATCGTAGTTGTTCTTGTACAAAAAAATCATAACCCCCTGTCCAAGGCATTCTTAATCTAATAGCTACAAATGTTTTGGTGGAATTTTGTCCACAAAGACTACCCCGTTTAAACATTTTGGAAATTCAAAATACTGCATGAAATTATCTCTAAAGATTTATTGAACATACTTCTGCCATATCTCTGTGCTTTAAAAATATAACTATTGTGTTTTTCAGGTCCAAAATAAATTTATATTTCAACTATATCTACTCATTTCTTCATGAACTTCAAAATGCTATAATTTTATGTCTTCAAATTCTCCAATATATATGTACATATAGATCAATTAGGCCTAAAATAATTTAAAGAGAAATTCTTATTTTCTTTTTATTTTTTGAGATAAATTAGTTACTTATTTAAACTATTAAATTTGAAGGATACTAATCTTAAAGAAAGAATTAATATACTTTTCTTAAGTCGTTTTAGAAGCAATTTTATTCCTTAGATTTATAAAATATAGCATGAAAATAAAAACAGCAAGAGTTATGAGTTCAATTCTTCTAATAACATTTGATATATACAAGATTGATTTGAAAAATTTAAAAGATAGAGTGAAAGAAGTTATGAATTCAATTTTTTTTCATTAACAATTAACATTTATCAATAAAAAAAATACATTTATCTAATAAGTTTTGATCTTCCACAACCAAACGTTTATGAAAAAAGCAAGGAGTTACCGTAAAGAGAAATGGTTACACGATGGACTTTCTTCTTTATTCATTTTAGAGGTACAGGCAGAATTGATATAGAGTTTCTTAGGTTCCATGAGCTTGATGACAATTAGGTGTTCCTCCTGAAGACTACAAGCAAACCAGTGTTATAAATTAAATTGAAATTGTGAAATAGAAATATTAAAAAGAATAAAGAGTTCTTAAAAACAAGTTAGGTTATCCTGACTAAACAATCCATGCAAAGTTTATTTGTATACAAGACACAATGATATAAACCTAATATAATTAAAAGGGATATTTCAGTCAAAATCAAGTCAAATTTAAGCTATTATGTATATCACCTATATTCATCATTGAGTGGGGAAAACAATAGATATTGAATTGAAGATGAAATTTCTAGATTTATCTCGAAAGTGATGAGAAATCACTTAATTACGTAGCTGATGAGGCAGTAGATGAATAGAGAAGAGTTCACCGAAGAAGATATGATTATTCTCTCTCGATTGTTAGGGTTTTTTTTAATAGAATCAGCTCATTGAAAGAGAGTAAGAAGGAGAAGCTGTAATGGCATGGTTGCGTGCTACTGTTAAATAAGGTCTTCTTAAATTTTATATTTTCTTCTTCTTCATAACATGTAATTAAAATTATAATACTACTAATTATACTTCGTGAAAATTAAATTATTGAAATTAATTCTATGTATGAATTATTGTTATTATGTTTTTTACTATTGTCATAATAGAATTGTGGCTGGACAACAAAATAACATTAAAAGATTTATAAAATTGTCACTAATATGTTTTACGAAAAAATATTGTGAAAACCATATATAAATATTAATATATAAAATTATAATTTTGTAGTTCAGGAATTGATTATATTAACATCTTACATTCATCATAAATAAGACCATCTATAATTGAGTATATTATTCAAACTTTTAAAACATTCTTCTTATGCTAAAAGTAGTAAAGAGTATTTTAAAATTAAATAAGTTATAATTGTTATTATAAAATTATGATATAAGATAAATGTTAATATTATATATATATTTTATTTAACTCAACAAGAATGGTCTGTGCTCTTGGGTATCTTCATGTTAATGAAAAATCAAACATTTGTGTATTCATAAATTTTTAAGTCTTTATAATTTCATTAAATTACAAGTAGTGGTTGGTGGAGCTTATATATGGGTAAGGGAGTCTTAGTCCTTCCAATTTCTCTCTCTCTCTATATATATATATAAGTAAAATTATTTTTTTAATTTTAATATATTTCATGTATTTTATACTTTCCAAATTGTTGTCCATTAAAAAAATTTCTTAAAATATTTTTTGAAGATCTACTTTGGTCATATAGACTAATATTAAGTGATGAAAAAAAGAAAGAAAAAAGCAAATAAAGAAGTTTAAAGGGTTTTTAATCTCAAACTTCTCCTGCGTTGAGAAAATAGTATAACGTATGAAGAAACTTTAGAAGGAAAAAGTTTCCCTTATCAATGGCATTACGCCGATATGAAAAGGATTAAAATCATCACAGGTTAACCCTAATTATCATATAAGGGGTTTTTTTTCGACGGTTTTATTCTCATCTTACATAGAAAGTGGTGTGAAAGAATATGATTTTTAAGACTTTTTCATGATTAATATTGAAAGTGAGACATTTTAATGATAGTTCTTTAGAGTTGACATAGGAAATGAGATTTTTTATACGACATTTAAAACCAACATCAAATATTTAACCCTAATATTTTACCATTATTATTATTATTATTATTTATTTTAAAATATTTTTTTCATTCAAATTATTTTAATTTAGAAAATTAGTAATTGAAAAGTTAATGAGTAAAATTGATAAGATAATTGTTTTAATTTAAAAATTTTAGCACTTAATAAAGGGTAAAACTAAAAGACTAAATACATACAAGGGAAATCTCCTTTATATAATAACAATAATAACTAGGGAAAATACATACAGATAGCGTATGCTTATTTAATTATTTTATGATAATAAAAATAATAAAATTATTATTATTATTTATTTTAATTATAAAATTAAATAAATACTTTAGATAACTTTATTGTAAATATTTTTTATTTATTGTAGATAGTTTTATCATTAAAAAAGGATTGAATTTTAAAAAAGCTTAAATTTTTAAAAAAGTTATTTAAAGAGTAAAATTAATAAAATAATTATTTTAAATTAATTTTTTTTAAAAGAATAAAATTAAAAAATAAATATGGACACTAAAAAGGAGAATTTCTATATATATATATATATATATATATATATATATATATATATATATATATATATATATATATATATATATATATATATAGATACAAATATAGATAAAAAAATAATTATAAAAATAAATATGAATAATTTTTTTAATTTTATTGTAAATAATTTTTATTTATTTTATAAGTAATTTGTTTATTATAAATAGTTATTTTAGTTAAAAAATTGTTAAACTAAAAAAATACTCAAATTGAAATGTGTACAAGAAGAAAATAAGTATCCTTTATATAATTGTATAGTTTATCATTATTATTATTTATTTTAAAATATATTTTTCACTAGTTAAGGTTTCGAATCCGTCAACGGATAACCATTTAACGTTCCATTAAATTTACATAAAAAAGCAGTTAAAGGTTGGCACAAAAGGAAGGAAGTTTTATAACAATTAAAATCATTACTTTTTGTGAGAATAAAATTTAAAATTTACATATTTGACAAAGCATAAATATATTTAACTCTAGTTTAAATATTTACAGTTTACGAAAATATATTTAAATTATTTATTGTTTATAATTAAAATTTAACTTTAGCAACTACCTTTTATAGACTTGTATAAAAGAAAATCTCAGTATGCATATATAGATTATTAAAATAAATTACTTTCATCAAAAGCAAAAAATAAAAAAATCTACCTAACTCTTTCCCAGTTATTTTCTACTTGTGATATTCAAAATTGATAATATGATAGCAAACTACAGGTGTCTACCTAGAAAGATTATACAAGTAATAATCACCTTAATTTCTTAGCCTACTAATTTAAAATGAAGGAAACTTAACTTAAAGGTCAAGAACAATTAGGTTTTTAATTAATTCTGCTATATATAATTCACATTTTCATTCATTTTTTTCATCCTTCATTACCAAAACATATCCCATTTTTAATAATTTTCTATTGAAGATGAATTTGAAGATAAAGACATCATTAATAATTCCAGCCAAGGTAGCCATGTTTCTTTTCATCTCCTTAGAGGTCACAGCAACTTATTTGAAAGAAGGTGAGTTCTATTCTCATGTCATGAGCCTTTTAAAGCAAGTGAGGTTATTAATAAATAAGTTAAATAATTAAAAATATATAATAAATTTATTTTGGTTATAAACTTTGTATAATATCTATATAATTTGTTTTAGTATATATAATTCTTCTTTTAAATTTTGAACACAAAGATGGAAATTTTGTGTACGGAATATATGATTCAACCTTTTCTTATACTTTAAATTTTATGTCTTTATCTCTCTTTTTTTTCATCCTCATATGCGATCAATCACATTAATATTTTTGTTTCAACCAAGCTCCGAATTTACCACTTAAACTTGTAAACATTTCTCAATTTCATCATTGAAATTAACAAAACGAAAAAATAATTCCTTAAGTTATATATCATTAATAAGTTTAGTCATTAAAATGACAAACTGATCACTGAAATGGATAAAAATAACGAGATAATTCGAAAAAGTATAAACTATCCATCAATTTTTAGTTTTTAGATTGAAAATAATAAGTTAAATTTTCTCTAATATTAAAAGTTTAGATGCACATAAATCCTTTCTAATTCACTAATTAAATATATATATATATATTAGAAAAATAATTATACAATTGATTTTTTTAATTACTACTTTGAAAAATAATTATATCATTTCCGAAACATTATCAATCATTTTATTTATTTCAGAATAAATTTAAATATACTAAACAATAAAGTTGATTGATGAAGAACAAT
This sequence comes from Vigna angularis, assembly GCF_016808095.1. Taxonomy (NCBI): domain Eukaryota; kingdom Viridiplantae; phylum Streptophyta; class Magnoliopsida; order Fabales; family Fabaceae; genus Vigna; species Vigna angularis. The sequence goes on from NC_068976.1 coordinate 23,789,709, forward strand.
ACCAAAAATAGTCAACAATTCATTAATTTCAAAGACCTACAATTTTTATTACTAATTCCATTCTTTATTCTTTTATTTGTCCCTCTTCGCGAAATGAAATGATCATTTTCTTTGCATGAAAAGTTTGTCTGATTATCGTATCTAATAAATATTTATATTCTTCTTATATCTATTATTTTATATTCAATTTTTTTATTAGAAAATTAACTTAAGCAAATATAAAGTTGTGAAATCTTATGATTTGGTTATGTAAGATTAACTCATGTTTAAAGTTTATCTCTTAATTTTGTTAGGTTTATTGTACTATATACTATTGAATTACTTACAAATATTATAAATATATAATTTTACACTAAAAATGTATATGTATTGTATAAAGTTGAATTAAACTAAAATTTCACTTATTAAAAATTTTCTTTATAAATTCAAAATATTATTATTTTAGTGAATATATCAATTTAAAATTTATCACCCAAAAAGTGTCAAAATATCATTTGTTTAACCTTAATATATATGGTTCATGTATTTATTGTAAATATGTTTGCAGATAAGATTATTGGAGCCGCAAATAAAGTGGGTGATGCCAAATTAGTCATTATTGGTCGTCGTGGTGATAGTGGAACTGCATTACAAGGTTCTGATCATAGTTTACCCAGTCGTGGCTATTTTAGTCCTAGTTTTTATAGTCACGACTTATCTCATTCTAGGCATCTTGGTTGTGACTTACCTAGTCCTAGCTTCGTTGGTCGTGGTGGTGGTAGTGGAACTGCATTACAAGACTCTGGTCAGAGTTTATGTAGTCGTGGCTATTTTAGTCATAGTTTTCCTAGTCGTGACTTACCTTGTCCTCACCATCTTGGTCGTGACTTACCTCGTCCTCACCATCTTGGTCGTGACTTACCTAGTCTTGGCTTCCTTGGTCGTGGTGGTGGTAGGGAAACTGCATTACAAAACTCTGGTCATAATTTACTTAATCGTGGCTATTATAGTTCTAGTTTTCCCAATCGTGATTTATCTTGTCCTACTCATCTTAGTCATGACTTATTTAGTCCTAACTTTCCTAATCGTGATTTTTCTGATTATAACTTACCCAATGTTGACTTTCCTAGATATGATTTCTCCAATCATGACTAATTTGCGTTTTCTAACCCAAGCTTTCTTAGAAGTGATTATCCTCGTAACTTTCCTGGTCAAGGCTTATAAGCCCAAAAGTCTTGTTGCTATAGACTTTGTTACGAGAATAAAAAGGGTTGATTATGATAGGAATAATCACACACTTATGTAATAATGGACTTCTATCACCTTAATAAACAAATATTTTATCAATAGATATATCTCTTCTTTTGGAAGAAGCTTGTGTTTTCTCCCACCTTTCTTACTACTACAGATATTTCTCAAGTAGAATTGTCGGTGTTCAAATATTGGTGGTTCATGATAATGGCAATCATTGTGTTATTATGGAACTCTCAGATTTTTAGACACAAATATGACTAAGTGTGTCCTACCACCGTGGGAAATAGAGGAAAAGTTGCAGTTGGGCTTGGGCATGAGGCTCAATGGTGTTCGGCCCATTATATAATTTTTGTAATGGATTGTAATATTGAGAGGTGTATCAATTACTAAGACGCATGTTTTATAGTATTTTATTGGATGATTAAAGAAAAAGTGTTCAATAATCAAGTCTCCAAAAATGGATAACACCAATGTTTCCAAAAGTCTATAGACAAAGAATCAATTTGTTTGGCCATTTGTTTTTTGAAAAGTGAGTTTAAGAAAACATTTACTTTATACACACACAAAAATGCTTCAAACTTTAACCATCCAAAGCATATTCTAATCTAAATAAATAACATTGATATATTGTCATCATAACTTTTACCTACAAGTTTGAAAATCATAAATAAGAAAAAAAAATATTTTTACAAGAAAATAAATCATAAATTAAAACATTAATAATATTTCAACATCTTCATCCAACAAGGATAAGAATTAAAAAGAAAAATATTACTATTCAATGAAATTACGATGTTAAAATAGTATAGACAAGAAAAATTAATTTATCATAAACTAAAATGCACTTTATCGTTAAATGAAAATATTGTTATTTATTTTTGTATTAATTATAGTGATAAAAATACATCTTAGTATATTAGAGAAATGGTACAATGTGATACTTAATTAATTAATGTTTCAAATACATTTTACCTAGGTAAATTTATCATGTTCATAATATTAATAAATTAAAAAGAAAATTAGCTTATTAATTTAAAATTTTATAACACCTAATAAAATATAAAAATATAAAAGTTTAGATTCATATATGTATTCTAAAATCAAGTTCACACACAACATTTAATTTCTATCAGAAACCAAATTATATTGCATTTAATCTCCAATCAATTTCTAAAACTATTCGCATGAATTCAAAACATTGTTTTACAAACGTTCCAATTTAACCATTCCATACCCATTTCTCATAATTAACTTATAAAAATAGAATATTACTCATATAACAAACTTTTCTATTGTATAACTTTTGGACGATATTTAACCCCTTAAACCTCTCTCAAGATTTCTCTACAAGCTTGTTCAAAATCATTATTTATTTTGATATGACATTACATCATTTAGGTCCTTCATAAGTACTTTGTCCCAATTATCTAATTTCCTAAAATCTTAATCAACACTTCATGATATTCAATTAAAGTTCTACTATTCTCTTTTGTAATGAAATTTCCTTTGCTTCTTGATAAAGTAAAGATAATGAGTAAATGAAAATACTTTTTTCAATTTCTGACTCTAAAGACATCAACAACCATTTTTTTTACTTTTTTTTTACTTTGCTTCAGCATACCATTTTGTATATCCCTTATTGTAAGCTTCACCTTCTTGCATATGGAGGCCAATTTTTTCTCTTTTTCTACGTTCATCCCATTATCTATCCCATTATTTATGACAGTATATTATATTCATTCTAAAGATAACTTTCACACTAACTAGCATGTGTTCTTTCTACCATACCTCTATTGATATAAGAGCTTCCACATTATTCTGATAATATAATATAATATAATATAATATAATATAATATAATATAATATATATATATATATATATATATATATATATATATATATATATATATATATTAGTGCTGTTAAAATGGGTTGTAACCCTTGAGCTAACTCGGCTCACTACGGATTTGAACCGGATTGGATTTGAAAAAAATGTAGTTTTTTTATGCATGTTAGTTTTTAACCTGGCTCACTTAGAATCTGGCTTACCAGGTTGAACCCGTGGTGAGCCAGGTTGGCTCACCAACCCACCTAATTTAATTTAATTATTTATTATTTTGTGTTTCAATATTATTAGTTAACATTTTTTTATTATATTGTACATGGTGATAAAGAATAAGACGTTTCAAAGAGAAAAATATTATAGATTTATCTAGGGTTAAATATGTTTTTCGTCGCTTAAGTATCACACGATTTTGGTTTTAGTCTCTACTCGAAACTTTGATGGTTTTTAGTCCTCATAGTTTTGAAACTCTTACTATTAGTCCTTAAAATTGGACGGTGTTAACTTTTAGTAAATGTGGCAAACGGCGAGGCCGCGTTTTATGCTAGCTGCCCTCTTCACTCTTTGCCACGATGGTTTTCTTTTTATTCATGAGATTAAGTGATTGGCACGTGTTGTTAATTGAAATCAGATTAACAATTAGGGTTCTTAATGGGGCAAAATCACAAAAGGTCGTGCTCGCGAGGCCCTTGTCGTCGTTGCCATGTCGGCTAACCACGAAGTAGCCAATTCAGATTGTTCCACCGATGAACCTGTCCCCGTCACACTCCCAGACCCATAATTCGTTCCCTTTGGACTCGAATCTGCTGAAGAATTCAAACTGCAAAACAACAAAACAAATCTCAATCACCATTCATTTTGCTCTTACATGAATTCAAATCAACAAGTAAGAAGCATAAAACTAAGGACTAAATGAAACTAAGGTTGTTTTTGTTACTTTCTTTACCTAGGAGAAGAGGGGGAAAATATTATTGTGTAGTCGGCGCCGGAACACGTGAACGTGCTAGTGGCATCATCGTACGCGTAACTATAGGCTTTGGCACATACAGACTTGAAAATTTCAGAGTAAATAGAAGGCTTGCAAGTCGAAGGGTTACCAAACGCGTCGTTGCAGCAATACTCCGGTTTCCCAAACTCGTCGCACGCGCTCTGACACGCGTCTTCGCCCTCCACCCTCAGTTTCGATGGGTAACTCCGATTGAGATCCTCGCTGCACCCTGTGGTGGCGCAGGACCCCGACCCGCCTCTCGCCGCCACCATCATCGGCAGATTATAGTCGTCGACGAGGCTCACGTCGTAGTAGTCCATGGAAGCGGTACCGAGAGTGAACTCGGCGAGATTCGCCGGCTGGGAGGCTCCGGCGCCGTTGCAGTTGACCTCTCCGGAACCGTAGTCGGTAGTGGCGCATGTCCCGCTGCCGGAATTGTCAAATTGGCAACCAATTCTGCCCAGAATCTACAGGACCAACCGGTCGAAGCCTGAAAGCTTCTGGAACCCCTTTGGCGAGTTCAAAGCCCGTGCTTGCGAGTTCCGGCGTGCCTAAAATCCCTGGTTGCACCGTGTAATCGCACTTGTTCACGAAAGTAAAGGTTCCCCTGAAACCCCTGCATTTGAAAACACGACGACATAGTTTGGTTATTCTTATGATTCTCCAACACCCATTTTGTTAATTTGATAAAAGAAATTAAATTTGCCTCTGAAGACGAGAAAGAGTGTGATGTCCAAGAGCCCTTGAGAAGGGTGTAGGGTATATGAGATGAAAGAAATTAAATCTACCTCCTGAGCTTTCTTTGCCCCCAAGTGCATTGACGAAGAAGAACCCAACTTCTTAAAATCTCATTTATAAGAGATGATGATGTGCGCTTCAACCAAATGCACACTTTACATACTTAATCTCATTTCAAAACTTAAACAACCAACGTGGCAAAGAGTGAAGAGGGCAGCTAGCATAAAACGTGGTCTCGTCGTTTGCCACATCTACTAAAAGTTAACGCCGACCAATTTTAAGGACTAATAGTAAGAGTTTCAAAACTATAAGGACTAAAAACCATCAAAGTTTTTGAGTAGGGACTAAAACCAAAATCGTGTGATAGTTAAGGGACGAAAAACATATTTAACCCATTTATCTATTCAACACTCTACTGTTATAAATAGACAAGTGATACAAAAATTATCAATATTAAAAACTTATTTATTCGCCTTTTGTACATGTTTTTAGATTACGCTTGGATTGTATGATACTTTTTTTATTTATTTTGAATTATCTTTGGAGTTTAACATCATTTTAGTATGACGTTTATTTAGATTTGAATTAAAAAATTGTAATTTTATTTTTAAAAAAACTTATAATTAAATGAGTCAGTGAGTCAACCCGTTTAACCCACCAACCCATGGTAGGTCGAGCCAGGTTTGAGTTTTTCCAGCTCGCTAATAAGTGAACCAGGTTGGGTTGACTCACTAAATGTTCAACCCGTAGTGGATCGGATCGGATCGAACCGGGTTATCCATTTTGACAACTCTACTATATATATATATATATATATATATATATATATATATATATATATATATATATATAACTAAATATTTAAATATAATATAAAATGTAATATATACAAATACTCTAACCTATTATATAACTGTATCTATCCGCTATAATTAGTTCTTAATAATGGCAGTAATTAATATTTTCATCGTATTAAATAAGATACTAAAAACACCTTCTTTTTCTTTTTTAATGACAAAAAAATAAATAAATAAACTACATAGTTGTAATGTTACACGAATTATAAGCATATTTAACAAATTGTAAACATATTTAACCCAAAGACAAAATGTAAATTATTCATTCACTAAAATATAAAATGTGTAAAATAATTTAAATTATAACTAAACATAATTATTTAAAAAGGTAAATTCAAATTATATAAATTTTAATAACGGCCTTCGAAAAAGTATATACTAAAGTGTTTATTTCCTTTCAAGTAAGACTTTAAGACAAAACTAAGCATAATTTACATCACCCGACAAATACTTCAACTACAAATCAAAGCAAGCAATTAGGGGTTATTATTATACTGTTGTTCTAATTAGCATATCATTTAGTGTATATGACCATCTTTGATTAAAAAACCATCGGATTTTATGGGCAGTTTCATGAATGTCAAAAGGTATATATATATATATATATATATATATATATATATATATATATATATATATATATATATATATATATATATATATATATATATATATATATATATATATATATATTCTTGTCTCTCTTCCCTCTCCTTCTCTAACCTCCCTAGCGATTAAATATGAAAGCTTAATGTATTTTATTATTATGAATTTATTAAAATTATTAACATCTTTATATTTTAATTAAATTTTCATGAATAGTCTTAAGATAAAAAATGAAACATAAGTAATTAAATGTAAATATTTTTAAAATAAATAAAATATTACGTAAAAAAAAGTTTACTGAAGTATTCTTTAATAATATGAATAGCTATTATCAAGGTGTCTGGAAATCATATTCTTAGCTATGGATGACATTGAGGGGATGGGTAAACCAATATAATAAGATCGTTTTCTTATATAAAATTTGAATAATATATATAGATTGGTGGGTTACAATTATTTTAACAATTTTGATAATTTCTTTTATAAAAATAAATTTGCTCTTAACTCTTCAAATTGTGAAAAAATTTCATAGTTGTCCCTCCTTCTGCTATATATATGGTTAATATTTTTCACTAATTTTATGGTCACCAAACATATTTGATCTGCAGATGGGTTTGAATATGGCAAAACTAATCTTGGGCCTGTTCGTCATACTCTTAATCTCCTCAGAGGTGGCACCCAGGAATTTGATAGAAGGTGAACTTCCTATCATTTTGTTAATTTTTTTCTGTAGTATTTTAAAGAATAAATGTATATTTTTAAAAAAGTAATTAAATATTTAAATTTACAATACATTTATTGAAATATATTATTAGTGTAGATTTATTATAAACATTTTATGACTTTTTATTGACTTAAATATTCTTGCCCTGCAATTATACTTTATTCCTACAAGTTTTGACCATTTGTAGCCATATTTTATTTTAACTTTAATTAAGTGTTAAATTATTCTAGATTTAGTTCATTTTAAATGAATTTTTATTAAGTTTTTATCACGATTAATATTTAAAAGTATTATATTTTTTAATTAAGTTAAAATTACATGTGGTGTATTTATGTTAACATGTTAGATAATATAATTATTATGTTTTCTGATATTTTTTATGTCATTATTTATTATATTTGTATTTATTCTTGAATAATTGTTTTTAGTTTATGTAATATATAGTTTTTGAGATTTTGAATATATAGAGCTAAGTATGAAAAGATCTATAGAGGTAATTGAAAGTTATTGATGAGTTAACGTGTGTGCAGGTGAGGTTGGAAAAAAGGTAAAGGAAATGGGTGATGCGAAAAACCTTGAAGGTGTTAGTGTTAGTATCCCAAAAGTTGGTGGTGGTTATGATTCTGGGCAAGTAGCTGGTGGTTACAAAGGAGACAATTGCTTTATTTGCTGTTACCGGATAGACATAATTTATTGCGAGGCTTGCTGTTACAGTGTGTAAGAGACATGGTTTACAAAGATGTCTCCCCAATCTATCTTCACCTTAGAATCATCACAAAAACAAAAAATTATTATTTAGTGAAGTTTTTCTTTTTATTTTGGAACATGTTATCATATTTATATTAGGGAAGTTTTTTCGTAATAAACTCTTTTATCAGTGACTATTATTTTTATTATTTTTATAGAAGTTTAAAACCTTTTTTATTTATAATTATTCAGATATATTCATAATTTATTAATTTAATAAAATCTGCTTTTTAAGATAAGAAATAAATAAATTATATAAAATTATAAAATGCATAAAAATAATTCAAAATTAATTTTTTTATAATTTAAGATAAAATACATTCATTCATTGCCAATTAAAATGTAAATATAGAAAAAACTACATAATGTTTAAGAAACGTTGCAAAATGGACTAAAAAATCTAAAATGATCAAAAATAACTAGTTGAATTGAAAAGTGTTGAACTAATGTCGATGAACTAAACAAAATCGTTATAAAATTGCTTCAATTTCAACTTTCAAACCAATATATGTCCTAAAGTGGCTCCAACACCTTCACCACATCACTCATAATTGGCCTTGCATTTGGGTGAGGACTCAAGCATTTGAAAGCCTACATAACAACTTTTATGGCTCCTTTAATGGGAAATGATCACTGGCAGAGAAGTTGAGACGTTACAGGGGTATATGCCGCGGTTCCCCAGAGAACCGCGGCATATACCCCCTGTAACTTTTCAAATTCTCTGACCCAGTCAGCACCTGCAATAAATTGGCAGGGTATATGCCGCGGTTGTGCAGAGAACCGCGGCATATACCCTGTTATTTAATTTTTTATTCATACGTGGCGTCAAAGGCAATGGTTGACTGGGGTATATGCCGCGGTTCCCAGTAGAACCGCGGCATATATGTTCGTTTTATTTACAAAACTGCCACCGCGCACCATTATGCTGCGGTTTTCGTTGAACCGTGGCATAATGTGCGCTGTAGAAAGCCTTTTTTTTACTAGTGTGACCCTTATAGTCTACAATCTATGATGCTATAAAGGTTTTTCTGATCTCTCAGCAAAGGCCTTGTCCATTCCACTAAGCTTTTGCCACCATTCGACCGAGACTTATCCACCACAAGATTGATAAGGATACCCACAAGGACTTTAGCAGTTGGATTATCAATATGGAGGGACTTCAAGATTTAGCCCATCATTAATAAGAGTAATTTCCCGTCCTCTACTTGTAGACTCAAAATTTTATCCTACAGTAATCACATCCAAGACATATGAATTGGCGTAGAAAATAAAGCATTAAACACCACCACTTAAACAAATGAACCAAGAGATTTTACCATTCCCTTTGGCCTAAGGTTGTCTTGACCAAGTCAGCAATAGCAGTGGCTCCAACCACAAAAGCCTGAACAAAACCAAATCCTTTAACACACATAATTAGAGTAAACCAAATGTTCCTAGACGCATAAAAGTAATAATGCATGGAAACATATGCTTTAGTAACTTTCGAGTTTTCAAAAACTAATAGAAAAGGTTAATTAATATAACATTGAGCTTCTAAAAACAACAAATGCAATTATACAGTAACAATAACATATAATTCAAATAATGCATCTAACAAGCAACACGTATAACTCAATAAGTATACAAGTCTCAAATTCAAACTTTTTGAATGAAAAAAAAATAACAAAAGACAATAAGAGAATCATTATACTAAGTTGCAATTAGTACAAATAATTACTCATTGATAAAAGCATCTATGTTGTGCGCATTCCTTTCTTTTCTTTTGTTGCAACTTTCATCTTAATCACAAAAAAGAAAACACCACAACATGATGAAAACAAAGCCATAAAAAAATTATTCATTAGCTTTAATGCTTTTCGGTGAATTAGCTGCCACAAAAAATAAATTTCATATACGTCAAATCTTGCACATATATTTTCTAACACAAGCAATCAGTACCTTTCACAACAACTATTCTTTTTATTTTTTGCAACACAGGAAAGAGTTTTTTTTGGCTTATTTCTATTGTATAATGCATTCACTTCTAGTTATTCTTTAGTGAATTGTAACATAAGTAAACTAAATTAACTTATTAACAACAATTCAAATGCTATTTGCATTTGAGCCAGGGAGTCACTAGTAAAAAATCGGGTTTTTACAGCGCACATTATGCCGCGGTTCAACGAAAACCGCAGCATAATGGTGCGCGGTGGCAGTTTTGTAAATAAAACGAACATATATGCCGCGGTTCTACGGGGAACCGCGGCATATACCCCAGTCAACCATTGCCTTTGACGCCACGTATGAATAAAAAATTAAATAACAGGGTATATGCCGCGGTTCTCTGCACAACCGCGGCATATACCCTGCTAATTTATTGCAGGTGCTGACTAGGTCAGAGAATTTGAAAAGTTACAGGGGGTATATGCCGCGGTTCTCTGGGGAACCGCGGCATATACCCCTGTAACGTCTCAACTTCTCTGCCAGTCAGAGAATTTCAGAAGTTACAGGGGGTATATGCCGCGGTTCCCCAGAGAACCGCGGCATATACCCCTTGTAACTTCTGAAATTCTCTGAAAGGCAGTTGGGGAGACAGTTGTGTTGAACACGTTTCAGGGGTATATGCCGCGGTTCTCTGGGGAACCGCGGCATATTCTCCTATATGAAATTATTTTAATATTAATTTGAAATATTTCGATGTTTATGCCGCGGTTGCCCGCTGAACCGCGGCATATAGTTTGAATATAATTTCAAAAATGCCATTTCTGATAATTTTTTAAATTAGTATATGCCGCGGTTGGGGGTTAAACCGCGGCATATAACCCTTTTATACCGCGGTTAAGTAGTGAACCGCGGTAGATTCCCCCGTTCAGAGTTAAAAAACAAAACTTGGAACAGTGCATCGTCTTCCTCGCTGTTTTCGCGTTTCTTCTTCCTCCGAACCACCCTTCATCTCAGATTTTGCGTTTTTAACCGTTTAAACTCAAAATTGTTCGGTCATTATTCGTTTTTGACTTTAAAAACGAGTTTTAGCCGTTCAAAATCGTGATTTTCTGGCGTTTTTCACCCTCTCCGCCGCCGCCGCCGTTGTGTTGCGTTTTTCACCCTCTCCGCCGCCGTTCCTCTTCCAGGTATTTATGTCCATTTGCATTTTTAACGTGATTGCTTCATTAATTTTTGCATAATGCTATAGTTTTGGTAATGTATGAAGTTTCTATAGTTTTGGTATAATTTTTGCTTTAATTTTGATAGTGCATGAAATTGTTATAGTTTTGGTAATGTATGATATGGTTTTTGCTATAGTTTTGGTAATGTGTGTTGTAGTTCTTGTATTATTTATAAACCTTAAAATATTATTTATGTAATATTTAGGAATATGGATCGAAATTGGATTAATTTACCACGTATTAGTGCTGAGTACGAGAGAGGTGTAGAGGAATTTATACAATTTGCGCAACGTAATGAGGGGAGAACTAATGATGAAGTGAAGTTTAGATGTCCTTGTGTGAACTGTTTGAATGAGAGAAAGTTGAACGCAACTCAAATTAGAGAACATCTTATATGTGATGGTTTTCTAAGATGCTATACAACATGGATCTGGCACGGCGAAGAAATGGATTTTCCCACTGACTCTCAAAGTGTAAATGTTACTGATTCCACCATGGAAGAAGATCGACCGGATGAAGACAAATTGGAGGACATGATCCGCGATGTTGGAGCAGAAAATTTTGCCAAAGCTCATGTGTATGAGACGATGTCGACTGATGCAGAAACACCTTTGTATGTCGGTTCAACTAAGTTCACACGTTTGTCAGCGGTGTTAAGGCTCATGAATTTGAAGGCGAGCAATGGATGGACTGATAAGAGTTTTACAGAACTGTTGACGTTGTTGAATGAAATGTTGCCAGATGGAAATACACTACCCACTCGTAATTATGATGCGAAGAAAATTCTTTGTCCAATGGGTATGGAGTATAAAAGGATACATGTTTGTCCCAATGACTGCATTTTGTATAGGAAAGAGTTTGAATTTTTGACAGAGTGTCCAAAATGTGGCTTATCACGATACAAGTCAAAAAACAATAGTGAAGATAATGGTCAGATAGAAAAAAATGGATCTGCTTTGAAAGTAGTTTGGTACCTTCCAATAGTGCCCAGACTTAAGCGTTTCTTTGCGAATCCCAAAGATGCTAAAAATCTTAGATGGCATGCAGATGAGAGAAAAATTGACGGGCTGCTTCGTCATCCAGCTGATTCAAAGCAATGGAAAAATATTGATCGACAATTCCCCGAATTTGGTAAAGAGTGTAGAAATCTTAGGCTTGCTTTAGCCACTGATGGAATGAACCCATTTGGTAATCTGAGTACCAATCACAGTTGTTGGCCAGTTATATTGATAATTTACAACTTATCTCCTGCATTGTGCATGAAGAGGAAGTACATGATGTTGTCTATGATGATATCTGGTCCAAAGCAGCCTGGAAATGACATAGATGTTTATCTAAGCCCACTAGTTGAAGACTTGAAGGTTTTGTGGGTTGACGGGGTTGAAATATTTGATGCATTCGCTTTAGAGACTTTTATGATGCGTGCAATGTTATTTTGCACCATTAATGACTTTCCTGCTTATGGTAATTTGTCAGGATACAGTGTCAAGGGTCATAAAGCGTGTCCTATATGTGAAGAAAACACTGCAGCTCATCAATTGAAACATGGAAGAAAGACGGTGTATCTGCGTCATCGGAGATTTCTAAAACGTAATCATCCATATCGAAGGTTAAAAAAAGCATTCAATGGAGATCAAGAGAGGGACGAAGCACCAAATCCACTTACTGGCCTTGAAGTTCTTCAAAAAGTTAATAAAATACATCATGTATTTGGGAAAACATCGAAGAAGTCATCTGTAACGACCCCTTGGAAGAAGAAATCAATATTCTTTGATCTTCCATATTGGTCAAAGTTAGATGTTCGACATTGCATAGATGTGATGCATGTAGAAAAGAATGTGTGTGATAGCTTGATTGGTACATTACTCAACATTCAGGGAAAGACAAAAGATGGAGTGAATGCTCGTTTGGATTTGGTTGACATGAATATCCGAGAAGAGTTGGCACCGAAGGAGATTGGTAAACGTACTTATTTGCCCCCTGCTTGTTACACAATGTCTAGACAAGAGAAGATAAGTTTTTGTGTATGTTTAAAGAGTATCAAAGTACCACAAGGATACTCTTCAAATATGAAGAGTTTAGTGTCAATGCAGGACTTAAAGCTTGTTGGCATGAAGTCTCACGATTGTCACGTCTTAATGCAACAGTTGTTACCGGTGGCTATTCGTGGAATTTTGCCCAAAAATGTTAGGCACACCATAAACAGGTTGTGTTCATTTTTCTCGTCAATATGTAGTAAAGCCATCGATCCTACAAAGTTAGATGAACTTCAAGGCGAGATTGTTATCATCTTGTGTCAACTAGAGATGTTTTTCCCTCCATCTTTTTTTGACATCATGGTACATTTACTTGTTCATTTGGTTAGAGAAATCAAGTTGTGCGGACCGGTATACTTAAGATGGATGTATCCTATTGAACGTTATATGAAGATTTTGAAAGGGTACGTTAAAAATCCATATCATCCTGAAGGTTCGATGATTGAAAGGTATATTGCTGAAGAAAGTATCGAGTTTTGTTCAGATTACATGACATCAACGAATCCAATAGGAGTTCCTCGCACAGCATGGTTGAATAAATTTTCTACAAGTAAAAGCATCCGAGGTGTCAATGTGGTGACAAAAGATCGCGAAGAATTGTTGCAAGCGCATCTTTATATATTGAACAACACAGATGAGGTGATCCCTTTTTTGGAAGCACACAAAGCCATTGTTAAGAATAAAAATCCAAGACAATCAGAGAAATGGCAATTGATGGAGCATAACAAAACATTTATGTCTTGGTTCAAATCTGAAATTGACAAAGAGCCACATTCTTCTGAAACTTTATTGTGGCTTGCAAATGGTTTGAAGTTTGATGTCGTGTGTTGTACAGGTTATGAAGTCAATAATTGCACATTCTATACGAAGACTTTGGATGATAAAAGCACAGTACAAAATAGTGGAGTCAGTTTAGAAGCTGAGTCACTTCAATTTTCCACATCAAAAGATCAATCTCCTGTACTTGGATCAATGAGATATTATGGTATAATAGAAGAGATATGGGAGGTTGATTACACCAAGTTTTCCGTTCCATTGTTCAAGTGTAAGTGGTTTGACAATAAGAGTGGTGTGAAAATAGATGACTCGGGTATGACACTGGTTGATTTTCGCAAGGTGGGTTATCGAGACGAACCGTTTATCATGGTACATCAACCATCTCAAGTTTTTTATGTCAAAGATCCTTCGTCTGACCATTGGTATGTTGCTCTTCAAGGCAAAAAACAAATTGAAGTTAACGAAGACAATCTAATTAATATTGATATTGCTGACAACCATTCATTTCAAACTACAACAAAGTTGGATGACCAATCTGTAGTTGACGATGATGTACATGCAATTCGGTCAGATCATGATGAGGGAATATACATATGATGAATCCATATCTTTATGTATGAATTTTCAATTTCTGTACTATTACATGTTTTGTTAATTTATATGATATTACATAAGTCTTGAAAGAAAATTTAATGTTGTTATTTATTTTGACAGATATATGGCTGATCATCCACATTCTTCAGGGGATGAGGCTCCCCCACCCAGATCCACTAGAGGACCCACTAGGATGAAACAACTATTAATCAGGAAAAATAGTGGTGAAAGAACTCCGGTGAATGTGAATGTCACCACGGGTGTGGCAACTGGCCCCCATGCAGATGACTTCCGATCATACCTTGGAGTAGTGGCACGTAATAAGATTAGCATTCTCATTCCATCTTTTGATCATGTGTCCGAGGGTGATCGGAACATTATTTGGCAAGATATATTGGTAAGTTAGTTAATAGCATTTGAATTATAATTTGTTTATATTGATAATTTTGTACTAATACAACTTTATTATGTTTTTTTCAGATGACATTTGACATTCCAAATGTCCCAACACTTAGAAATAAGTGTTTGTCAACTGTTGCAGAAAATTTCAGAAACTTTAAAAGCAAGTTGACATCAAGGTACATCTTTGGACACCTTAAACATAAAACTCCATGTAATGCATATAAGTCCATTGATGAGGAGACTTGGCGGGTTTTTAAAGAGAGTCGGATGTCAGAGGAATGGCAGGTTAGTGTAGTTCATATTATTCAATTCCTCATTAACAAATATATATCATATGAACTCATTAATTAATGTGTATGTGACAGGCAATTAGAAGCAAAACACAAGGAACAAGTGCTAAGAACAAAAACCCCCACCTATTATCTCGTGGTGGGTATAGGAAGCTTGAGGAGAAAATCCTCAAGCAAAAGGCAGATGCTATACCACCATCTCAGAGTGGTAGCCCTCCTCAGCCTCCTTCTCCACCGTCTAGACATGAGAAATGGAAGTTGGCCCGTATGCGACCATCGGGCACCTACTCTTCCGACACTGCACGAGAGATTTCTGAAAAAATTGTAAGTTATCACTATTCCTAAAATAATGAATATTGTCATTATACATACTACATTAAACTATTTAAAGAATAATGGTGTTTTGTAATGTTACAGGACGCCTTGGTTGAATATTTCAATTATTCAACTATGGACGATGTAAGTCTATGACCAATTATTTATATATAAAATTGATTTATATATCAAGTATCCTTATATCAAAGTTAATTTTTGATTTCAGGTATATGTCTGGGGTCACTAATAAGTTGGGGCGTTCTGATGATTATGGATTCATTGATCCCCAAGACATTCATGAATCAAATGATTTTGATCATATCAACACGAGAATGATAAGCAGTTTTCGAAGGGGCAAGAAAATATACTTTTTGCCTTATATATCCGGGTAAGTGAACTTTGTTAACATAATAATGTTCCATATGTGATTTTAATATTTAATAGTTACGTTATTATGAATTTCAGGCGCCATTGGCAACTTCTTGTTATGTCTGTGCAAGACAACTATGCTTTGTGGTTCTGCTCATTGCACAGGCCTCCTCCCACACAACTCAGACAAGCAATTGATTGGTAAGAACCTCAATGTTTGGACTTTCTTTGTTATATAACTGAATGCTAAAACATTTTTTTATATACAGTTCTATTCCAGCAAGTATGATGATGGACGGGAGATCAATTGTTAAGAGTAGAAAGATTGCTTGGATTTCTCTCAAGGTTTGACATATGCTAAAGTCATACTTTGTTATAATTGTTTTATAACAAATGTTATTCACTAACTATTATCAACTGTGATGATATATTGTAGTGTAACAGACAAAATGGGTCATATGAGTGTGGATACTATGTAATGTATTGGATGACCCATATTGTTCGTTCTCACATCACAAGAAGCTGGGAAACGGTAATATTTAACTTTAACAAATTTTGATTTTTTAACAAATGTTGAATTCATATACACTAATTAAAATGAATTGTCTTTTGCAGAGATTCAAGACTACTACACCAGTTCCTGAGAAGTCACTATTATTCATTAGGAACGCTGCTGCGAAGTATATAGTTAGATTATACAATAGCTCTTAGATTTAGATTTAAACAATGCATTTGATTAGATAGAATTTTCTTAGACTCTCTACTTTATTTGATGTTGAAATACATTTGAACATGTGTTTGTTCTGTTGAAATTGAATTTCTGTAAATGTTTTTATATGCAGGTCTGTTTTTGTGGTAGTGGATATCACAAAAACAGACCTGCTATTTTAAAAAACTGCAGGGGAATATGCCGCGGTTCTAACCACAACCGCGGCATATAAGGGGAATATGCCGCGGTTTGATAATGCTAAATTTTACCATATTTTAAGCATCATTTTAGTAGCAAAATCAACTCCTTTCTAACTTATAACTTGCTTAATCCTCTTGTTTTGTCTTGTTTTCTATATATTTGTGTTTTTGGCTACTTTGATGTACTTTCATCAATAATCCCTTATTTTGTAGCTAAAAATGAGCTTGGAAGACTCTCCAACAAACGATAGAACTGGACCAAGAAATTAGCACGCAGAAATGCCATCAGCAGCTAAGAGCACACTCGGCCAGGAGCTCATGGAGGACGTTCGTCCAGACAAGACTAGGACGCTCGTCCAAAAGCCAGGCAGAGAGGACGCTCGTCCAGCCAGACAGGCAGAGGACGCTCGTCCAGCCAGGCAGGACGCTCGTCCAGCGAAGAGAGCAGTGGACGTTCGTCCAGATACCAGAAGTGGACGTTCGTCCAGCTAGAGAGGACGCTCGTCCTGTGGACGTACGGGAGGACGCTCGTCCAGCGAGCTAACAAGAGGACGCTCGTCCAAGTTAAGAAGACGCTCGTCCAGGACGTTCGTCCACTTTCAGCTTCCAGAGAGTTTCACGCCCGGGCGTGAGAAATGGGGCGCCCGGGCGTGACTTTCCAGTGAGTCTCGCGCCCGGGCGCGACTGACAGAGGGCGCCGGGCGCGATTTTTCTGATGTGGCAGAGGTGTCTATTTAACCCTAAAATGCGAAGGGGAAAGGGTCTTTGATCATTTGGAGGCGCGATTTCACTGAGAGGAGAGCTTGGAGGGCTGCTAGGGTTCGTGGGAACACTCCCTTCTTCCTCTTGGATTCTCCTTCTTCTTCCATCTTCCATGTTGTAAGCTTTAGGGTTCTCCATGGAAATGGAGAACCAAACCCATCTTGTTGGGATTAGTTGTAGCCTTTGAATTCTTGTGTAATTGTTGAATGATTTGATTATATATATGCCTTTTCTATCAATTGCTAGTATTCTTGTTTCCAATCTTAAAGCTTGCATGTAATGGGAACGTTCATGGCTTGATTTTGGGGTTTTATGGATTATGGGAACGTAAGATGAAACCCGGAACTGAAATAGGAGTCCTTGTGGGTCATTGATTCTAGGAATGGAAGATGATTCACATGTTGTCTTAGATCCCAGCTCTTTAATGCGGGTTTTGCTTGTTAGATTGCCAAGGAATTAGGGGTTTGATAAGGAAAACCTAGGCTCTTTCACCTAAGGAATTAAGGCTAGAGTGTTTTAGTGGATTGACTTTAGTAAATTGATAGAGAGGAGATAAAATTGGTTATACACAAGAGTGCATTGGTGAAAACTAGCCTTAACAATGTCACTTCATACCATTTCTAGTCTTTTCCATTTTCAAGTGCCTTCAATACCAAAGTCCAACCTTGTAATTATGTATGAATTTACATTCCTGCACTTGTTCTGTATATTGTTGTTTTGTTATTGAGTCTATGTGAGTTGTTAATCGCACAATTCTCTAGTATTACGAGTCTCTTGGGAAAACGATACCCGGTCTTACCGGTTTATTACTTGAACGATTCGGTGCACTTGCCGAAATCGAGCCCAACAAGTATTTTTTGAGCTAACAAGTTTTTAGTGCCGTTGCCAAGGATTTGGGGATTGAACCCGAGTCCTAGCAACGGCTAACAAGTTAAATTGGGCCTCATCAAGTTTTTGGCGCCGTTGCCGGGGATTTGGGGGCTGAACCCGAGTCCCAGCAACGGCCATCAAATAATTGATCATCAAGTTTTTGGCGCCGCTGCCGGGGATTCAAACACGAGTCCCGACAGCGCCCATCAAGTTTTTGGCGCCGTTGCCGGGGACTCGTGTCAATACTAAACTTTTGTGAGGTTTCTAACTTATGTAGACTTGATTTTGTATATAGAACTAACTCTTTTGTTGTAAATAGATTTTCAGTTTTGTTTGGGCTAATTTGTGGCTTTAGCCTAGTTGTGTCTAAGTGTATGTAGGGAGATGTTCATACGAGGACTGCAGCCTCAAAAGCATCATGAAGACCCTGGGATTGAAGGAATTATAGGACACAAGGAGACAACTATGTTGAGCATCACAAGCTGCCCAAAATTCTCCCTTCATTGAAGATGCTCCAAGTGCTAAGTAAGATGAAGAAGAAAGGGAGAAGGAAAAGAGAAATTCTAGTCACCACCACCCTTTGATGAGAGACAAGGAACTCAAGCCTAGCAAGCCAAAGTTGATCAAGAGGATTGAGTATTTAAAGATGTCAAGGTAGTGGAAGGACTAAGATGAAGAGAATTCAAGCTTTGAGAGTTGATTTGGTGGCTAGAAAGTGGTTCAAGAAGAGTTGGTGGAAGGAGCACACCAACATCAACATCTGCACTTCATTGAGTAATCTGTCAAGCTAATGACGTTAAACAAGCGCTTTTGGGAGGCAACCCAGTTTTATTACCTATTTTACTTTTGTTTGTGTGATTTTTGTGTTATTTGCATTTTTGGCTTATGTTTTGCATGTTTGTGTAGTTTTGCATTTTTGTGATTTTTGAGTTTTGATGTTGTTTTTGTGGTTTGTATAAGTGTATTAGGTTAGTTTTAGCTTGTTTGGTGTGTGAGTGCATTGAATGAAGGTCTGGAACCAAAAATCACATGGTGAGTGGCCAATTTCGCAGAAATCTGCATTATGCAGAAAACTGATATGGCGCCCAAGCGCCCCCTGCCTGAGGGGCGCCCGGGCGCGAGCTGCACCAAAAATTCTGGTTCTGCACTTTTGTTTTTCTTGATTTATGATGAGTTTCCCATTCTTTTGCACTCTTTCACACACTCCTTTTGATGTGTTGTTATTCCTTTTTGTGTTGTTGTACCTTTGGGAAGCTTAATTCTAAGACTTCCCTCTTTGTTCTTGTACTTTTGTCTTTGTTTGTTTTGGATTTCTTTGTTTTGTTTCTTTGCTTTCTTTTGCATATTTCTTTTAGTTTGTTTTATGGATTCTTCTCTTCATTTGTTGACTATGAGATACTAATTTTGCTTTGAGCTTTCTTGTTACAGGATAAGATCTTCCTTAGGAATTAAAGAGTTTAAAACCACCAGTGGCCAACCTTTGAGGCATGCGTGAGTTGAGCACCATATGAAATGAAGATTTTGCTGCTCGTGTAGCATGGCCTGGGGGCCAGGCCCCTACTGATGGGGGAGGTGGAGCAGTTGCGGAGTATAAGCTACTGTTGGAGGAAGATGTTGCAGATGAAAGTGAAGCTAGTCTCCTACACTGCTGGAGCTGCAAAGAGTCCATTTTAAATCGGTTTTTCAGTTTTAATTTCCAGTTCTTATTTGCTTTCAGTTTTTTTTTGTTTTTTTGGATTTCTTTTTGACTTGCCTAGTGGATAGTTCTTGTGCAATTGGTCTGGTGATTTGAGTGAATCATTAGTTATGCTTGAATTGAATACAAATCTGTTGTGCTTGCTCTTTATCCATGAGAATTGTTTTGAAAATCTGATTGAGATTATGTGGTTGAGCTTGTTGAACTGAGATTGTGGTTGCTTGTATCTGTTGAGATAGATGCTTAGTTTTAATTGTGATCAATATTCTTGGCATGATGTTTATCAAATTCGGGAACCCTGAGTAAACCTGTGAGATGTTGTGCCTCAGAGTTTATTGATGAATGTTATTACTATGGAATCACAGTTGATTTTGCCTGAGTTTCTCTATTTGAACTAGTTACTTGCAAGTTACAAATGATCAAGGCCATCTTGTTCTTCCACCTCTTCTACATTTTGAGCCTAAAAGCCAATGCTAAACCTTTGAACCTTAAAGAAAACTTTCTCATTCCCGAAACCTTAAGCCTATTGAAAAATCATTAACCTCCTTACCTTGAGTAGAGATGAACATATATGTTAGAGTGAGGAGAATGGTCTAAGTTTGGGGGAGTTCTTGTCAAAAGGAGAGCATTGAGAAAAACAATAAGTTGAGTAAAAAGGAAGAAAAAGAAAGGAGAAGAAGAAAAACAAGAAAAATGAATTCAATGAAAAAAGAGTTGGGAAATAAGTTGAGAGTGGTTTATTCAATTTTGGAGCAAAAGAGAGACTATGATACATCTTGAATCAAATTGTTTGATCTCTTGGCTCAAGGTACTTTGTTGTCCAGAAAAACCAATTTTTCTTCTTAGCCCAGCCACAATACAAGCTTCAAAAAGTCCTTGTGATGTAACTTGCTTGTTAATGTGTTTGATATTGTTGAAACAAGAGGCAAAGTTGATTTGTGTAACATTGTGATATTTGAGAGTAAGACACACATTCTTATACACCATTGTGCTTGAGTGAAACACTTTCCTTGGTGAGGATAGGTTCCATGCACTCATTGAAAACATCTTGCCATGTTTGTTGATCTATTACTTGTATCTATCTTGTGACTTTTAATTTGTGAGCACCATGATTGAAGTTTAGCTTGCTAAGACTTTATTGTCTCTTGAATGTGATTTATAAGTTGAGCAAGCATGATTGATTTTGTTTATTTGATTGAAACTATGCTTGAGTTGCTAGACCATTGTGATTGAATTGTTTGCTAGGAGAAGTACTTTTGCTTGAGGACAAGCAAAGTTGTAAGTTTGGGGGTATTTGATAATGCTAAATTTTACCATATTTTAAGCATCATTTTAGTAGCAAAATCAACTCCTTTCTAACTTATAACTTGCTTAATCCTCTTGTTTTGTCTTGTTTTCTATATATTTGTGTTTTTGGCTACTTTGATGTACTTTCATCAATAATCCCTTATTTTGTAGCTAAAAATGAGCTTGGAAGACTCTCCAACAAACGATAGAACTGGACCAAGAAATTAGCACGCAGAAATGCCATCAGCAGCTAAGAGCACACTCGGCCAGGAGCTCATGGAGGACGTTCGTCCAGACAAGACTAGGACGCTCGTCCAAAAGCCAGGCAGAGAGGACGCTCGTCCAGCCAGACAGGCAGAGGACGCTCGTCCAGCCAGGCAGGACGCTCGTCCAGCGAAGAGAGCAGTGGACGTTCGTCCAGATACCAGAAGTGGACGTTCGTCCAGCTAGAGAGGACGCTCGTCCTGTGGACGTACGGGAGGACGCTCGTCCAGCGAGCTAACAAGAGGACGCTCGTCCAAGTTAAGAAGACGCTCGTCCAGGACGTTCGTCCACTTTCAGCTTCCAGAGAGTTTCACGCCCGGGCGTGAGAAATGGGGCGCCCGGGCGTGACTTTCCAGTGAGTCTCGCGCCCGGGCGCGACTGACAGAGGGCGCCGGGCGCGATTTTTCTGATGTGGCAGAGGTGTCTATTTAACCCTAAAATGCGAAGGGGAAAGGGTCTTTGATCATTTGGAGGCGCGATTTCACTGAGAGGAGAGCTTGGAGGGCTGCTAGGGTTCGTGGGAACACTCCCTTCTTCCTCTTGGGTTCTCCTTCTTCTTCCATCTTCCATGTTGTAAGCTTTAGGGTTCTCCATGGAAATGGAGAACCAAACCCATCTTGTTGGGATTAGTTGTAGCCTTTGAATTCTTGTGTAATTGTTGAATGATTTGATTATATATATGCCTTTTCTATCAATTGCTAGTATTCTTGTTTCCAATCTTAAAGCTTGCATGTAATGGGAACGTTCATGGCTTGATTTTGGGGTTTTATGGATTATGGGAACGTAAGATGAAACCCGGAACTGAAATAGGAGTCCTTGTGGGTCATTGATTCTAGGAATGGAAGATGATTCACATGTTGTCTTAGATCCCAGCTCTTTAATGCGGGTTTTGCTTGTTAGATTGCCAAGGAATTGGGGGTTTGATAAGGAAAACCTAGGCTCTTTCACCTAAGGAATTAGGGCTAGAGTGTTTTAGTGGATTGACTTTAGTAAATTGATAGAGAGGAGATAAAATTGGTTATACACAAGAGTGCATTGGTGAAAACTAGCCTTAACAATGTCATTTCATACCATTTCTAGTCTTTTCCATTTTCAAGTGCCTTCAATACCAAAGTCCAACCTTGTAATTATGTATGAATTTACATTCCTGCACTTGTTCTGTATATTGTTGTTTTGTTATTGAGTCTATGTGAGTTGTTAATCGCACAATTCTCTAGTATTACGAGTCTCTTGGGAAAACGATACCCGGTCTTACCGGTTTATTACTTGAACGATTCGGTGCACTTGCCGAAATCGAGCCCAACAAGTATTTTTTGAGCTAACAAGTTTTTAGTGCCGTTGCCAAGGATTTGGGGATTGAACCCGAGTCCTAGCAACGGCTAACAAGTTAAATTGGGCCTCATCACGGTTCTAACCACAACCGCGGCATATAGTGCTTTTTTTTTTTAAAAAAACGAGACATATGGCCGCGGTTTTGACGCTAACCGCGGCATACTCGTCGGCCTATATGCCGCGGTTGAACCGCGGCATATAGTGCATTTTTTAATTTTTTTTTTAATTTTTTTTTTAAAAAAAAATGACTTTAGGCCGCGGTTCCCTAGACAACCGCGGCATATTCCTCAGCCTATATACCGCGGTTAGAACCGCGGCATAAAGTGTCTGACTTACTATCGCGGCTGAATATGCCGCGGTTCATGAACCGCGACGTATAGTGAAAATCAACCGCGGTAAAAGCCCCTCGCTGCACTAGTGAGTGTTTAATAGTTTTATGCTTAGCAATCAAACTAGAGGTAAAGAGGACGTTTAAGGGAAAATAAAATAAAATAATTATAGAGAAGTTGAGAAAAGGTAGAAATGCAAAGGAGAAAAACCTTAATTCGAACTGAGAGTAGCAAAATGTTTACATCAATATTGGGGCTAGCATTCCCGAGGGCATTACCCACCTACAATGCAATAGAGGGCACCAAGCCAAGGATAAAGATCCCAACCAAAAACTTAATTAGGAAAGGTGCATGTTAATGTATGCAAACAGAGATCCAAAAGTTCTGAAATAAATATGGCCCAATAACAAACGATCACAGGTTCTAATTCCATGAATGGATGGTAGCATAAAACTTGCTTTTAGGAAAATGTTTCTTAACTTAAGAGAAAGTAAATGAAGAAATTTCCCAAACAAACTACTAAAATACTACAATATCCGGTACCCACCTTCTCCAACTTGCTTCTTTCTTTGACCACACTTATGCTTCTAAACCATAACATTACGAGAGTTTTCTCTTCCATCCTCTTACTCCCACTTGGCCTCACCTCACCGAAAGCTTCATTTCTCAGAGTCAGATCCCTATTGTTTGCTTCAAACTCCTCAATATTAGTTTCAGTGACCTATTGGCAACTATTACAAAAACTACATAGATGAAAACAAGTATACTGCAATGCATACTGAAGAAAAGGAATCATATATTGAAACGTGTACCTTCTTGTACATTGTTTCACGAGGATTTGGCCGTGGAGGAACATGCAGTGGTGGACCGACGATGCTGACAATAGTGGGATTGCCGGAAATGGTAGCTTAGGGTTTAGGTGTTGCGTTGAGCGCGAGATAGAAAGGGGAAGAGGAGAAAGTTATTCCGAGGAGGCGCATGGTGGTCGTGATGGAGCGTTAATTACTGAAGCTGCCATTAGATGAGCCTCGCCAGAATCCTCACCGACGTTTGAGGGCAATGAAGGATGAAGAGCAAACTGAGGCAGTGAAGGTTAAAGGAGGAAGCTGAGGCACGAAGGGTTTCGGTCTTTTGGGTTTGTTGTGTTCTAATTCTAGAAAAGAAGAACCTAAAATGGAGAGAGAAAAAAGAAAAATTTTGGGAGGGAAAATGCTTAAAAAAAAGTGAGGGAAATAATGAAAAAGTATTATAATCTGGTAACCAATCTCTTTAAAAAGAAATTAAAACCTCTCTCCTATTGTTTTTCAGATAATTTATCAGAATCATTGTAAATAATGTCTATTTGAGGAGGATTTCTTTGGTAGTGCATGCTGAATAATATAATGCGTCATTGTATTTGTGTGACCTGTTTTAAGACAAAACTGAAATTGCACTGTATTCTCTCATGAATCGTCACTTTTACCTGTGCTATTACTATAAATATTAAATGATATTTTAACTTCTATACTCTCTTACTCCATTTTTATTTTATGACGTATAAAAGTTTTAAAAAATTTATTTTAAAATTGATAATTTGTTTAAAATTATGACACTTGATTATTTTAATACTAAAAATTTAAATTATAAATAATTTCTTCATAAATGAGTTTTATCATTTAAAAACACATATCCTTTTTAAAAACTTTTTTCGAGCGTTCTTTCTTCTTTCTAGGTTTTCTCAACTTTTATTCATTTGTTTAAAGATCAAAGATTGCTTCAATGATTCTTGCGACGAGCTATCCACTTCTATTTGATAAGTTTTTTCAAGAAAGTAAGTTGATTTCGCTTCTTTTCTTGCTATCTTTGTTCTTCCTACGCATGTGACCTTTTTTTACTCGCATGTAGGGTTTGAATTTTCTTTACTAGTATGTACTGATCAATGATCCTAATGGTGTGCGTTGATCATGTTTGTGTTATTCATAGAGACAGATAAAACTACATGTGCGTCTATATGTGATTTTAGAGTTCTTAAGCAGTTTGGTCTATCTTCTTAGTAAAGGAAGCTAATTGTAATTTTAACCGATAGATACATTGTAATTGCTAACTATATGCTAGTATGATGTTATATTTGTTTGATTAAGCTGTCTGATGAAATATGATATGTGAAATTGAGTTAGGATTTAATTTGACTTACATGAATTGTATTTTGAAATTGGGTATGTTGTCTAGTTGGTATTGCAATTTAGATTAATGGAATCATTGAGTAGTGTACAATATGATAATTGATATATTTTGGCATCTGTAATAGTTGTTTGATTAAGTTGCGGGGTTCGAATGACATCAATCTGCAAAATTATGTTATGCAAACTTGTTGGGCAAGAATATACTTGTTGGGTGAAGCCAAAGTCAGAGAGTTACTGACTTAATTGTTGCTGAGCGAGAATATACTCGTTGGGCGAAGTCAAAGTTAGAGAACTACTGACTTCGTGGTCGTTGGACAAGAATATACTCATTGGGCGAAACGAAAGTTAGAGAGCTCACTGATTTGGTAATAGTTGGGTGAGACAAGTCTCGTTAGACAAACTATCTAGTCGTTGAGCAAGTGTGCTCTTAGGCACTAATCGTTGAGCGAGTAGATATTCTCAGTGAGCGAAATTGACAAAGTCTAACTCTATTTATATGTTCTCTTCTAGTATGCTTAATGTGTGATATTGTAAATCTTAAAATAATGGTTGGTTTATAATGTTTATCTGAAAATGATTGGTACTAATCCAAGGAGGATTAATTGTGATCACAAATAGTGTATGTATTAAAATATGAATTTAGTATTATGAGTTATCATGCCGCTCTAATAACCATTTGTCTCGGTGGATATTTTTGGGGACCGAGAGACTAACCTGCTGACACGTCTGGGCCGCTTGCTCGCCTCCAAACTCCTACAGTTGGCCGATCAGTGTTGGCGCAAGCCGATCGGTCTCCTTCTTGACGAGGGTGGATGTACTTGCAAAAGATACTCCGATGCTCAAGTTAGGCGTGTGATTTGAAGAGCCTCGGCTCTTAGTTGAATATTTAGTGAATAATGCGTAAGTGGAACGTACCTGGCTTTCGGCCCTGGCTTTGTATTTATAATTTACCTCATGGATCCTAAGCTGATATAAGCCCAATAAAATATAAACAGAATAAGATATAAACAAATTACCTGAATATCCGGTTGGTTGTTTGTAACCACTCGGTTAATATTTTATACTGTAGAATATGCCCCCCAAGTCCGAGTTAAGCGTTTGGCTTTAGCCGTGGTTAACTATAGGACTGATGAGTTTGAGGGAGGCTGCGTTTGCGGAACTGAAAGCGTTTTACCGCTCGACCTTCAACATTAACCGAGCAGGATTTACCGCTCGTCCTTCAACAGGAACCGAGAGGAATTTACCTTTCGATCTTCAACATTAACCGAGAGGGCTTTACCTCTCGACCTTCGACATTAACCGAGCGGGATTTATCGCTCGTCCTTCAACAGGAACCAAGTGGAATTTACCTCGCGATCTTCGACATTAACCGAGAGGTCTTTACCTCTCGACCTTCGACATTAACTGAGCGGGATTTACCGCTCGTCCTTCAACAGGAACCGAGAGGAATTTACCTCTCGGTCTTCAACATTAACCGAGAGGGCTTTACCTCTCGACCTTCGACATTAATCGAGCGGGATTTACCGCTCGTCCGTCAACAGGAACCGAGATGAATTTACCTCTCGGTCTTCTACATTAATCGAGAGGGCTTTACCTCTCGACCTTTGACATTAACCGAGCGGGATTTACCGCTCGTCCTTCAATAGGAACCGAGAGGAATTTACCTCTCGGTCTTCAACATTAACCGAGAGGCTTTACCTCTCGACCTTCGACATTAACCGAGCGGGATTT
Organism: Vigna angularis; assembly: GCF_016808095.1. Classification (NCBI taxonomy): domain Eukaryota; kingdom Viridiplantae; phylum Streptophyta; class Magnoliopsida; order Fabales; family Fabaceae; genus Vigna; species Vigna angularis. The sequence continues at coordinate 23,816,718 of NC_068976.1, forward strand.
ACCGCTCGTCCTTCAACAGGAACCGAGAGGAATTTACCTCTCGGTCTTCAACTTTAACCGAGAGGGCTTTACCTCTCGACCTTCGACATTAACTGAGCGGGATTTACCGCTCGTCCTTCAACAGGAACCGAGAGGAATTTACCTCTCGGTCTTCAACATTAATCGAGAGGGCTTTACCTCTCGACCTTCGACATTAACCGAGCGGGATTTACCGCTCGTCCGTCAATAGGAACCGAGATGAATTTACCTCTCGGTGTTCTACATTAATCGAGAGGGCTTTACCTCTCGACCTTCGACATTAACCGAGCGGGATTTACCGCTCGTCCTTCAACAGGAACCGAGAGGAATTTACTTCTCGGTCTTCTACATTAATCGAGAGGGCTTTACCTCTCGACCTTCGACATTAACCGAGCGGGATTTACCGCTCGTCCTTCAACAGGAACCGAGAGGAATTTACCTCTCGGTCTTCTACATTAATCAAGAGGGCTTTACCTCTCGACCTTCGACATTAACCGATCGGGATTTACCGCTCGTCCGTCAACAGGAACCGAGAGGAATTTACCTCTCGGTCTTCAACTTTAACCTAAGACTTACCGTTCGTCTTTGAGAGGGCTTTACCTCTCTCCCAAGAGGGATTTACCGCTCGGTCTTCGACCTAGGAGTGCTTCCTAGGGAACGGGCTTTACCGTTCGGCTTTGAGAGGGTTTTACCTCTGCTTTGAGCTAGGAGTGTTTCCTAGTGAACGGGATTTACCGTTCGTCTTTGAGAGGGTTTTAGTGTTGACTGAAATTGTTGATCGAAATTGGTAACCGATGATCGAGCGTGAATTGCTCGGTTTTATTCATTGCATAATGAAAGTTTAATAACAAAAGTCTAAATCAAAAATTTAAACATGACATCAAATAAAGATTTGGATTGCTATCTTCAGTTTATAACTCCGCGAATCGATCGTTCACGATGACGAGCAGGACTGCGACTATAGTCTCGCCTTCGTTCGTTCTTCCGATACGCTCGTTCGGGACTTCTTCTTGCTTCTTGTATGTACTTACGGAGGTGTCCAGCCCGAATGAGACGTTCTATTTCGTTTTTCAGCGTAATGCATTCTTCTGTTGTATGCCCCCGATTCTGATGGAAATGACAGCTCTTCCTTTCATCTGCGTATCTTGGAGATGGTTTCGTTTGGAGTGTGAGAAGTTCAGCGTTTAGAGCTTCTTCAAGAACTTTTGCCCTAGGTGTGTTGAGGGGTGTATAGTGATTAAATTTAAATGTTCGGGAAAACTCCCCGCTTTTACCATTATTGTCGAACGGTCGCTTACCGTCCTTTCTACCTCCACTTGCCTCAGCTTCTTGTTGTCGCTTTCTTTGTGAAATTCGCATATCCTCCATGCGGATGAATTCGGCTATCCATTCTTGGAGCTCCTCCATTGTTTTTGGCGGTCGTGCATACAATTTTTCAGCAAAATATCCTGGTTTTAGACAGGAAGGCAAATTGGTGATGATAAAAGATTGACTTACCTCTTTAACTCGTCGTGCAGTTTCCATATACCTTTTCATAAAGGCCTTCAAAGTTTCTCCATTTTCATGTTTAGTATTTACCAATTCCGCTGGCGTTACTTCCTGATTACGATTGGAGGCATATTGCCTTTTAAAAAGGTTTTCCACAGTGGCGAAACAATCCATTGTGTTTGGGGGAAGAGTGTTATACCACTCTAATGCTTCGTCCTTGAGTGATAAGGAGAAGGCTCTGCATATAACCGGATCACTGTCCGTGTAGAACACCATTGCATTGGTGAAAATCCTGAGATGATTGTCGGGATCTGTCGAGTCATCATACTTATCCAATACAGGAGGGTTCTTCTCTGGCATTGGAGTTTGCATGATGATCGCAGTGAAAGGGAGCAGACTGGAGGGCCGATCGGTTCGTAAGGGGGATGGTTCCCTTCTTCCCCGATCGTTCGGGTCAGTATGCCGAGATGGCTGCTGATTACGACTTCCAGCGTTATCATTGTGTTGGTTGTTACCCCGATCGGCTATGGACTCCAAGTGTTGAGCTGACCGTTCGGCACGACCTCGCTCTGCTCTCAACATTGTAATTTCTTCTGCGTGCCTTCGCTGCATCTCTTGATGTGCGTGCGTCTGTGCTTGTATGGTTCTGGCTTGTGCCTGTATTTGCGCCTGCATCTGCGCTATCAAATCTCTGGTGTGTTGTTCTTCCTCCATGCTCCTCGTGGTCACCATTTGGGTTTGCCGCTCGGCCCCACGGTGGGCGCCAAAATGTCTTGATGGATATTTTTGGGGACCGAGAGATTAACCTACTGACGCGTCTGGGCCGCTCGCTCGCCTCCAAACTCCTACAGTTGGCCGATCGGTGTTGGCGCAAGCCGATCGGTCTCCTTCTTGACGAGGGTGGATGTACCTGCAAAAGATACTCCGACGCTCAAGTTAGGCATGTGATTTGAAGAGCCTCGGCTCTTAGTTGAATATTTAGTGAATAATGCGTAAGTGGAACGTACCTGGCTTTCGGCCCTGGCTTTGTATTTATAATTTACCTCATGGATCCTAAGCTGATATAAGCCCAATAAAATATAAACAGAATAAGATATAAACAGATTACCTGAATATCCGGTTGGTTGTTTGTAACCACTCGGTTAATATTTTATACTGTACACCATTCAATCTCAAGCAGAGAAGAGTGAGTTATGTGGTGAGAGAAGCAAAATGTTATAGTTTAGGGGCTTTCTCTTGGTCAAAGATGTTAACGGGTTAACCTTGTGTGTGGTAGTTGAAACTCATTGACAATGATTCTGTAGAGCAGCAGAGATCATCACAGATGCATAACTCGTGCTAGAGTCTGATATCAATACATATATCTGGGTCATCAAGCCTAATAATATGAGTCTTGGTTTTTATGAATGATTTATATGTAATAATATATTTATACCTCTTTTATGATTACTCTTTTTGCACATCAACTTATGTTTTCTTCTGAGTTATTTATTGTATGTATTTTCTTTATTTACAATAATCATCTTAATAATGTGAGTATATTATGATGTAAAAGTTGATCCAATGCATAACGATAACAATGCAGTGGTATAGTTTTAAGATAATCTTATTATGTATAATTTTTTTACTTTTGAAAAATTTTAATTCTATTAGTTTAATTATATGATTATATGTATGCAACACATACTTGTATGAATAACTATAACATAGTAGTTATATGTTAGTCTTCTCTCCTTAGTGATTACCATATCAATAATGTTTTATTGAGTAGTTTTTACACTATAATTTTTTTTTTAAATTATCTCAAGGATAATTTGTAATTTTTTTTAAATTAAAAAGTAAAAATTATGTGCATGGACAAAACTTATGTATTATATGTTAAAATCTTCTGTAAGTACTAGGCATGGGTTATCCCACCTCGTATAATAAACTAAACTAAAAATGTGCCCATTCTCCAAATAGGTAAGAAAAAAAACCCATAATTCATACCATGACAAATGGCCGAGTCTAATATCTTTACCCAATAGAAGCCGATTACTGTATTAATATATAAGTATTAAACACACACACACAATATATATATAAAACATTTTTATATTTACTCTAATATTTCTATTTTAACGTTTTCTTTCAACTGTTTTATTAACTATTTGAAATCTTAATTTTAAATTTATTGTTCCGAATTCAAGATGCAGTTAGAATTTTCTGTGAAACATAAAAAAGTTGAATGATTCATATATAAATTTTAAAGATATAATTTTACCCATTAAATTATATTCTCTATGGCCAAAGATGTAATATATTATGGTATCAAACTAGTATGAGGTGGCTACTTATACTTTTTATAACATAGCACACACACGTAGTCACTCACAGTAATTGCTTCACTTCAATTTTAGACAGCCCACAACTATTCTAAGCATTGAAAATGGAGACGAAGAGGAAGTGGGCTAGAAAATAATGAATTTGTACGCTATACGGCGCCAATTAAGAGGGTGCCAACTTTTTCCTCATCCTCTCTTATAAAACAGTATGCATTTCCACTGATTTTCTCATCCTTTATTAACAGATAATCCCGTTTGAGTATATGCATATCATAGTTTACCCTAGAAAGATGGGTTCGAAGACAAAGATAGCGTTACTTATCCCAGGTCTGTTGGTCATGTTCATTTTGATTTCCCCAAAGGTGGCAATGGCAGCTAGGAATTTTGAAGAGGGTGAGTTATATATCTGCGAAATTCATTTTTCTGTTTAATATGGTTAGTTGACTTAAGTTAGTGCTTGCAGGAAAATTTGTTAAAGAGACAAATGAAGCGGGTGATGGCAGATTGGTAAATGATGTTAAAATCCCAGACATAGGTAATAGAGGTTTTGGTGGCATCACAGGCATTGTCGGTAGCATCCCAGGCACTGTCGGTAGCATCCCAGTCATTGGTGGTATAACTCCAGATATTATCGGTATCATCCCAGGTATTATCGGTGGCATCACAGGTATCATCCCAGGTATTGTCGGTGGTGGCATACCAGGTAATAATGGTTTCCTCCCAGGTATCGGCGGTGGCATCTCAGGTATCGGCGGTGGCATCTCAGGTATCGGCGGTGGCATCCCAGGTATCGGCGGCGGTGGCATCCCAGGTATCGGCGGTGGCATCCGAGGCATCAGAGGTGGCATCCCAGGCATCGGTGGTGGCATCTATGGTGGTGGCTATCCCGGTCAAAGAGGATACAGAGGAGGATTGCGTTGCCCTTATGGCTGTTGTGTTTGGACTGATGGATATTGCTCAAGTTGCTGCACAATCTGAGGATTTCACCCACAAATAAGATAAGACAGTGTAGTTCTACTTTTTTTTTTCTTTAATCAGCCAAATAAATTTTATATAATGTGCAGTTCTACGTACTTCATATTCTATGATTAAAATTTCGTGTTGTGTGTGAGAGGCATGATGGAGGAGAAGGAGGCTTGTGTTTTCCTCTAACCTTTCTTATCATATGGATATTTCACAATTAAATAATTTGTAGTATAGTGTTATAAGTTTTACCGCAGACTGAAATATCATGTAGTTTGTCACTTTACTTCTGTTCATCTATATATACTATTATAAGTTTGTCTTTTTTTCTACATTATCATGTCATTATAACCGTAGGCAATTCATATAATTATATTCTATTTAATCATAGAACATTGCAAGCCAAAGCTTAATTGAACAAGTTGATTAATGTTGATTGAATAAGTTCATAACCTATCAAACCATTTAATCTTTGTATATAGATGCTCAGAAAATAAAAAGTAAGCCTCAATGTGTGACCTATAATATTTATTTGTACATTTTATTTAAAATAAAATACAAAATAAACTTTTTTAGTACCTTTAAAAATTAAAATTATTAGGGATGCAGATAACAGCTACCACTGTTACTTGTCCTAGTCGAGAGAATATGCAAACCGAATCATCTTGGCTTGGGCTGCGGAAATGATCTGGGGTGTATATAGTATATCCTTGGGTTGGGCAGCCGAAATGATCTGGGTGTGGGGGTGTATATAGTACATCCTTGACTTTCGGATTGATATAATTTAAATATGATTAATAAATTCCTTAAATTTGGATTATTAGGAGCATCAAGAATATAATGTTAGAGTTGGAACTTTAAATTAATATTCTCTTACCAAAAAAGTTTAAAAAAATAATTTATCGTAATTTAATAAAAAATTTAGAGATGAAATTGTTAAAATAAAAATATAATAATTAAATCACAATTAAAAATAAATTATGAAAAAATACATAACAAATTATTATTTTTCTATATTCATAAAAACTGAATATATAAAGGTCATAAAATAAAATAATATTACCTAATAAATAATATTTTTCACTATTAAAGTGAGATAATTTATTTTCGTTAAGAACGAAAAATTAAAGTAGAAATAAAAAATTTCTGTGTAACTTCTTTTTCTTCATAAACAATAAGAAAACACGTAAAAATGATATCCGACAAATACAAAAGACAATTGAAAAAAAAAACTTAATAAATATTTTTATTTTTTGTATTATATTTGATTTATATTTTATTATTTATTAACATTAAATATTGTATTTTATAAAAAAATTAAAAGATAAATAATTTAATTTTAATCAATTTGGATATATACTAAATATAATATAAAATTTTAAAAAAAAAATTAAAATTTCTAATATAAAAATTTAAAAGTTTTTAAAAAAATTGAGGATGGTGGAAGGGGGCATGACAACCTCATCCCTATGTTGTTGTGTGAAATAATTATTTTATAAGTTAAATATATTTTTAGTTTATTAATTTTAAGTAAAAATTAGAATTAGTTTGTTTTTAAAATTTTAAACTAACTTAGTCATTTAAGAATATAAGTATTTAGTTATTTTAATCAAACTTTGTTAAATTTATTTAATGTTTCAAATATTTTTTTAAATTAACATTATAAAGTAGAAATGTGTCAAAGAAAGTAAACAATTCAACTAATATTATAAAAAATGTTAAATAAAGTTAATAAAATTTAATTAAAAAGATAAAATTCATACATTGTTGGAGTTGAGATATTAAATTGGATTAAAGTTTGGAAGATGAATCTAATTCACAGACATACAAGTATCAACATCAAACAATGCTTCATCCAAAAATAAAAAGAACTGTTGAGTATGGTATCAAAAATGCTAATTTTTTGGAAAAACCTAACTTATTACATAGGCTGAATTGGAAAGTTTGAAATTCATTGCAACTAAACAGAAAAAATAAGAAAACAACCTTTGAAGTACTGCAAATTTGAAAGGATAGCAAAATAGGGAGGTTTCGGGATTTGGAGGGATGAAGTGAGAAGTTTGGTGGATAGCAAAATACACATAAATTAGGTTGCAATAAGTGGACAGAGAGTGAGAAAATTATGGGTATCTAGATATAATCGAGAGCATAAGTGACACGATAAATTTAAATTATTATGAACAAAATATAATCGGAAGTATAGCAAAAGTGCTTATATGATAAATGCAAAAATAAATCATACAAGGTTCACTTAATAATAAAGATAAAATAGTAAGTGAAAGAAAAAAGTTGTAAGTTCAACTCTCCATTAATATTATAATATTAATTAATATTTTTTGATAAAAAGATCTATATTGATGAATTATGTAAGTAATAAAAATATTGATGATAAAAATTAATTTAAAACCTAATTCATAAATTAATTATAATTTATTAATAATAATCATTATTCAAATATTTTCTTATATAATAATGAGTGATCATTTTACAGTAAGGGGCACGGATAAAATTTGGTATATATTTGTTTTAAAATATCCAAATTTTTAAATGAATGTTTTTTCTATAAATTATATGCACTTGGCAATGTTATATCAACTTAAATATTTCAAAAAGAAATCACTAAAAATTATTATAGTAAGCAGTAACTTGATTTTATAAATTTTATAGTTGATTTCATTTTCTATCACTTGAATGCATTTCTCATTTTTACATTGAAACAATATTAATAGTTTCAGAATGACATCACGGGATGAGGTATGAGAAAGAGTAATTAGACCCACTCAACAACTGTTTTAATAATATAATAATATGTATTAGCATAATAAATTAAAAAATAATAATTAAAATATTAATATTATATTTTAGAATTGTTATGTAAGTGTTGTTAAGTGAGAGTTGTCAATATATCATCCTCATGACCCATATATACCCATGTTAACTTTCCGTGTTAACCTCTGATGCTTGTAACGATGGCGATGCAAGCTTAAGTTTAGATATGCACTCGTTCCACATTTTACTATTTCATTACAGAATTACGTTCATACAAGCATAATGAATGCTACTTCAGAAAATTATGAAGAAAGAACGTTGAGTTGAGTGTTGTACGAGAAGTGGAAATTTTGAGCTTGTTGGAGAAAACTGAATTTATTATTATTTAGACTAAATTGGCAAGATGATTGCTCAACACCAACAATCTCCCTCCTTCCTACTACTATATATACGGCCACTTCTTCCTCACTAATTTTCAATTCAACGTCTCATCACCAAACATATATTTCTGAAAAATGGTTTCTCACGAAACCTTACTCATCCTAGGCCTCTTGGCCATGGCTTCTCTCATACCCTCTCATGCGACTGCTAGGAACCTTGCTCAGACTCCCTCAATGTCCTCTACAAAGGGTTAGTTCTACATGCATTTGCTTTCAATAACTTTACTGAACTCATGATAAAACTTGTGTCTTGTTCCTCAATCATAGTTACTCTGCTTTCATATGAAATATATGTGATTATGACCGTTGCTCATGTTCTTCCATGTGTTTGTAATTCAACTTGTTATAGACAAAAACCACATCGATGATATCAAATATGGAGGTCCAGGTGATTATGAAGGTGGTCATGGAGGTAATAGATCTAGTAGTGGATCTAGTGATTATGGAGGTAACCATAAAGGTGATAAACCAGACGAAAGACACGGGAAATATGGAGGAAACCATGGAGGTAATAAATCTGGCGGTGGACCTGGTGATTATGGAGGCAACCATGGAAGCGATAAACCAGGCAATGAACACGGTGATTATGGAGGCAACCATGGAGGTAATAGACCTGGCGGTGGACCTAGTGATTATGGAGGTGATCATGGAAGTGATAAACCCGACAGAGAACACGGTGATTATGGAGGCAACCATGGAGGTAATAGACCTGGTGGTGGATCTGGTGATTATGGAAGCAACCATGGAAGTGATAAACCAGGCAATGAACACGATGATTATGGAGGCAACCATGGAGGTAATAGACCTGACGGTGGAAATAGTGATTATGGAGGCAACCATGGAAGTGATAAATCCGGCAAAGAACACGGTGATTATGGAGGCAACCATGGAGGTAATAAACATGGCAATGGACCTGGTGATTATGGAGGCGACCATGGAAGTGATAAACCAGGTAATGAACATGGTGATTATGGAGGCAACCATGGAGGTAATAGACCTGGCGGTGGACCTAGTGATTATGGAGGTGATCATGGAAGTGATAAACCCGACAAAGAACACAATGATTATGGAGGAAACCATGGAGGTGATAAACCAGATGGAGGACCCAATCATTATGGACACAACCATGAAGGTGATAAACCAGGCGAAGGACATGATGATTATGGAGGCAACCACAGAGGTTATAGACCTGGTGGTGGACCCAATAACTATGGAGGCGATCATGGAGGTGATAAACTAGGTGAAGGACACAATGATTTTGGAGGGAACCATGGAGGTTATAGACCTGGCGGTGGACACAATGATTATGGAGGCAACCATGGAGGTGATAAACCAAACGAAGGACCAGGTGATTATAGAGGCAACCACGGAGCTGATAAACCAGGCGGAGGACCCGGTAATTATGAAGGCAACCATGGAGGTGATAAACCTGGCAATGGACCCAGTGATTATGGAGGCAACCATGAAGGTGATAAACCAGGTGAAGGACATGATGATTATGGAGGCAACCATGGAGGTAATAAACCAGGCGGAGGATCAGGTGATTATGGAGGTGACCACAAAGGCAACCATGGAGGTGATAAACTAGGGGGTGGACCCGGTGATTATGGAGGCGATCATAGAAGTGATAAACCTGGAGGTGGTGGTGGAGTCGGTGACTATGGACACAACCATGGAGGTAATAAACCAGACAATGGACCCAATGGAAGCGACCATCAAGGTGATAAACCTGGTGGTGGACCCAGTGATTACAGAGGCAACCATGGAGGTGGTAAATCTCGTGGAGGTGAATCAAGAGATGGTGGACTCGGTAATTGTGGAGGTGGACATGGAAATGGTGTTTGTGGAGACAACCTTGTTGATGGTTATAACGATGAAGCTCCTTGAGATTACTATGACAAGCCTAGTGGTAAATAAAATGGAAAGCCTCGTGGATTTGACATTAAGAATTATCTTAAAGACCATAATTAGATAATTTATGAACAAGTTATGTTAACTCCTAAAGAGTATGTTGTCATCTTATATGAACACAAAGTAGTGGAATGTTATCCACTTAATAGAACTTTATTTAACCTAAATAATATTATTTATTATATACCCCACTAGTGGAGGTAAGAGATACCACGAATGTTATTTTTGATAACGAATGAATTCTACAACAGAAACATATTAAGTCAATGTGAAAAAAAAGGGTCACTCCTGTAAAATTATCAATAGACAACGCTCTCTAAAGAGTCCTTATTTAATTAAATGCATGGAATTAAAATACGAAATCAAAACATACAACTTTACGAAAAAAAAAAAAAGGACTGCACATACAAAAAGCTTCATTTGAAAGATGCTATCTATATTTGATTTATTTATTTTTTTCAAAAAAAATACTAATTTTTTGATATACCAATCGATAGTGATTTTAGATTTGAATGCTATGTATAATGATATCAATATATAGCTTTCTTAATTAAAAAAGTATTATCTATTAATGAGCTATTTGTGTTCTTCAACAAAATTGATTAAAATAGTTTGAATTGAAACTAGGTCTAGAAAATTAGAATTAGGTTTGAAATTAAAATTAAGGGTTGTTGGATTTTGAGTGAAGATTAAATAAAGGCATCACATTTGAGTTTTCACACAATCTATTTGCTAAACATTTTCTTCCATCTCCTCCCCACGCATAACACTTTCTCATATCTCCTTCCACGCAACACCATTTCTACTATATCATGTCCCTCCCACACAACACATCTCCCATCTCTCACGCACAACACTACACAGAACTGATTGCAGCACTGAAGAAAGTGAAGAAAAAAGTGGTTAGTGTAAGCTTAATTGAAAAGATAAATTCTACAATTAATTAATTTCCACAAATTTAAAATATTGTAGACTACTCAATCTTAACATTTAGTTTATATGTTGGAGCCTTCTTAGCTGAACGATGCTAAGAGAAACCTAATCACCGGGCTATTTGATATTCACTTCATGTATAAAATGTTTATAAGAAAACATTTTGAAATCCTAAAAACATTTTTTTACGTTGTTATGATCTTTTGTTCTTGTTTTATTTTTTAAAAAAGAAAACACAGGGTGCATTTACCCTAATGAAGTTCACCATTGGTTCTATACATAGAAAATCAACTTCAGTCTACAAATTTTCTTCTCATGAATTTAATTCACACACTTACAAGCATCAACATCAAACAATGAATGCTACATCCCAAAAATAATAAGAGCGGTTGAGTATGGTGTTAGAAATGCGAATTTTGTTGGAGAAACCTGAATTTAATATATAGGCTGAATTGACAAGTTGGAAGTTCATGCAACTAAAAAAGAAAAAAGAAAACAACCTTTGAAGTATTGCAAATTTGAGAGGATAGTAAAATACAGAGGTTTCCGGATTTGGAAGGATAAAGTCAGTTGGAGGATACTCATAAATTAGGATGCTAAAGTACTTTAGATCAATATAAATGACTTGCAATTAGTGACAGAGTGAGAAATTTATGGGTATTTTGATATCATCGAACACAAAGATAAAAATTGACCATTAGTGATACGATAAATTTAAATTATTATAAAACCAAAATATAATCAGAAGTATAGCAAAAGTGCTTATACCACTGCAAGAAAAGTAATATCAAAAAAGTTAAAATTGTACTGATGATAAAAATTTGTCGAAAAAATATTTATTAGTAAATTTTATTGAGAAAATTTTTGTTCTATCGGTAAATACTAAAAGAAATATTGATGGATAAAATTGATCGGTAATGTTCATCAGAAATTACCAACAAAAATATTTATCAATATAATATATCAATAAACATTACGTTCATTTTTTTTCCTCCCCTTCATTCTTTTTTTTTCTTTTTTTTTTCTATTTTTATGAATTTTGTCAACAACAAAGTATTGTCAGCTCCAAACAACAACTAATTCAACCAGTTTATTTTGGGAAATGAAAATCATAGGAAACCATCACGCGAAGTAGAAAGAAACCTCATGCAAATGATGTTTAAATGTTTGTTTTCGGCAAGATGTTAACTTATTGGAAAATGCACCAAATCGTGCAAGTAATATAGATTGTAAGTCCAAATATCGTTTCCCAAAATATTTGTGTTTGTTAATTATAATTACTTACGAGTTTAAGCAATGAATATAAACAAATAAATATAAAGATTATAAAGTGATGTGGGCAAAGACTCATCGGAGTTGGATTCCATGATCCAAAAATTTTTATGCATTCATCCACACAATATATTTATAACATATTCAAGCATTAACATCACAAGTATACAAGCCCTAATTCCTTAGAGACAAGTTCTAAACCTTTATGTGAAAATATTAATCCCTTAGATATTCAAACACAAGATTTACATAAAGAAAAGATGTCTAGTGACCCAAAGCCTTGGTTTATGTCTAAAGCCTAGCCTCTTGGTTGTTTTATCCATGTCTAGGTTCCAAAGCATTTTCCAATGATTAGATACCAATAAAATAGCATAGATATTCCATCATGCAAGTGAATAAAACAGATAGAACACAAGAAATATGAAAGATATTCTATTGCATAGAAAGAACTACAAAGAGTTTAGGTACTTTACATCCAACCCCAATGAAATGGAATTTAGCTACTCCTATACATCTAGAATACAAGAATGGATTGTAATGATCACTACAAGAAAAATCACAGTTACATACGATCAAAATCCGTATATAACCTCCAAAATCCGTATATAAAATGATATTACATACGGATTATATACGGACAAAAATCCGTATATAAAAGAAGCGTAGCTAAGTTATATACGGATATATCCGTATATAATTTACATATGGAAAAATCCGTATATAATTTATATACGGAAAATCCGTATATAATTATATACGAAAAATCTGTATATAATTATATACGAAAAATCCGTATATAAAATCCGTATATAATTATATACGGAAAAATCCGTTTATAATTTATGATTTTATAAAAAAAAAATAGTTGATTCTGCATCTGTATTGGATGTGAAAATAGTTTTATAAGGCGGAGAGTGACCTTATTTGGGTAACTATATAAGAAATTGTATATGAAGCAGGGTGCTTTTCAGGATTTGTTTTTTCTCCCGGAACAGCAAATGATAGATTCCCATATGAAATTGTCCCTAGCAATACAGATCCGGGTGGAGAATTCTGCAGAAATTTTACAAACACCGTTATATACTGTCAGTAGCAATATCTGAAATGTTGACAGGGGATAACAATGTACCTTGGGAAGTTTTTATTTTTGTGGTGGACCAATATACAGCCCTTCTTTTGGTCCATCTAAATGAGCCATTGGGGTCCATCCACTACTCACGGTTTGCTTGGCAAAAATGCATAGCCACATTGATGAAATGAACTCACGGCATATGAGAGAATCAAATTCTGAATTTTATCAAGGAAAGATGCTTCATGGCCCACATAGGATAGAAGTACATTTTAATTCTTTTTTGAAGCTCACCACTCACGGTTTTCTCATTTGGTTTTGGCATCACCCACGAAAGAAAAAAAAACAAATACAAGGGGCCACCACTTTCACGGTTTTGGCTTGCTAACAACTCACGTCCACATGGATCTCCAAAATGCAACCAAACATCATTTTTAAATGGAAAGAAGGGCCACCTAAATGAAGCAAACACGGCAACCACCACACAAATGGGAATTCTTCTTTCTTTAAACAAAGAGCATGGAGATGTTGCAGCCATTTGCTCACGGGATGGAAAAAAAAGCACCAAAAAAAAAAACACCACGGCCCCATACAAAAGAAATGGATTCAGATTGGTTTGAAGTGGTGTCACGGTGGCTTTGGTTTTGATTCTTCCATTCATAAAAAACACACACGGCCTTAGTCTTTGAGAAAGAAACCCACGGTTGGAAGGAATTAACCATGTGAAAGGAGAAGTGTGGAAAGCTGAAATATTTTGTTGAAGAAAAGCTGAAGCAGCTGGAAAATTCACGTGCAGCACCTTGGTCCATCTTGGAGCATCCAAACACAGCAAGCTTACGTCCAAGTGCAGCTCACGGCTTATGGTTCCATTTGGAGCAGCAACCAAGGGGGAAGAAAGGAGAGAAAATTCACGTTCCCAAAAGCAGCAAGCTTACGTCCAGCAGCCACGTTGAGAAGGGAGAAGAGTGCTTGGCTGGAATGTCCACGGTCTTGGTCCAGTTGAAGCTGCAACATGATAGAACAATGAACTATATAGAGGGAGGAACCTAATACAGGATAAGTAGGGAACCAAACTGTTGCAAAGCTATAATACAGGACCACAATGTCTAAGGCAAACTTCACCTGTCATTCCACATTTAAAGATAAAGAAGACATTCGTCAACTAGAGGTAAAATTAACTTCCAAAACATACTACCTACCCTGTCAACGAAAAATAAAACAGAAAAAGCAATGAAAAAACAATGCACTATAGAGAAGGTGGGAAGGTGCAGAGATAATGCATATGCTGATAGCAAGGTGCCCCCTGGTGCTTTAGTTCATATTCACCAACACATAACAAAAATAATTATTAAAAACCCTATCTCATTGCCTCCATGGGACCCTATTAGTCTATTTCACATGGCCTCATTTTCTCTACTCACCTTCTTTTCTTTCACTTCCTTTTTCTTTTCTGATAGCATATATAGGGTAAGAAAAAATAAATGAGACTTCTCATTAAATGTAAACTCGGATATGCACATGTTTCAAATTTTTATTAGATATATCTAAATATTTTACTTACTCTAAATCTGTAAACTTTTACTTTTTTTTTCTTTGGATAAAATGTACTTCATTATCAGACATTCCTTGTCTCTTATTATCTCTTTTGATGGATAAAGTAATATATCATTAGTAATCTTAACTAAGGTTCCAACCAAAAATAGGTAACCTTAAGTCGCATGAACTTAACAATTTGTTATTAAAACAATGTTTTACTGGATTGAGAACAAAAGTATATTCATAAATTATTATCTTTAAGTTCAATTCTAAGTAATATAAAAAAATATTCATAGCCTTTAAATATTCTTTCCACCCATGATTGGGAACTAAAATTTCATTCCAACAACAGTATTTTAATCATAAATCAGTTATTGCCACCCATAATTGTAATTTTTCTCGAGACATCTAATCATGGGTGGAAAGAAGGAAGGAGTTTAATTTTTATGATGTACTTCTTTATTGGCTACGGTTTCATCTACAAAGGGAGCAGCTCCACTCAATTAATTATTCATTTATGGACCCATTCAAATTCATTTTGGTAAGCCAAAGCATAAGTTGGAATAAAATTGGAGACATCTCACGGGCCATTGCTTGGAATCCTTTAAGAAGTAAATGGAATGAAAGAAGGGGACCACATTGCAAAAGGGCCACGGTTTTGGACAATTGTGAAAGCATTAAGAAAAAGTACATAATGGAGGGGCCACCAATTTGAAAGTTCACGTAGAGGAGATCCAAAAATGTGCTGAATTTTATTATTAAAAGGGAGTGGTGTCACGGCCCCACACAAAAGAAAGCTTGAAGAGATGTCTGCATATTGTTTTACGGTGCTATTCCACTCCACTTGGTTTTGATTCTTCAATTGAAAAACAAAAAGCACATCATGGCCCACAAATTGAAAGAGTGTTCGGTTCTTTATTGTTTTCAAGAAGGAAGTCCAGAAAACGGTTTTGAGATGCAGCAGCAAGTTTGGTCACGGCTTGGTCTTGGAGAAAAGAAAGCCCAGCAGCTTGGACGGAAGATGGCAGCAGCACTCACGGCCTTCACAGTCCAGCAAGCTCCACGGTTCTGGTCTAGCATTAGAAGCACCATCCAGCCACCACTTAGCATGCTATTTTGGATGTTTTCTTGAAGATTGTTTTGGAGGACCAAAGGGAGAAGAGTTGATTCATTGTCATGGAATGGTGAAGGGAGCCTACTAGAAGAAGATTCACGTGAATCTTGGCTGGACTACAACAGCTGCCACGTTCAAAGCACACAACATTTTGGTCATGGAAGAATGAGAGGATGCAGCAACCATCCAACAAGCATCACCGGAGAGGAGAAGCTTGAAAGCAGCGTCCATCACGATCACAGCAGAAGCAGCGCATCCAGTAAGCAAGGGACCCATGGGTAGCGTTCAAAGAGGAATGAAGAAGGGAGCCATGGATGGAAGAAAATTCACATCAAGCAGAGAATGAAACAGATGTGTGAATGGGAAGAAGAAGGGTGTCCACGGCATGAAGAAGAAGACAAGAGATGTAAGGCCTCACCTATTTCCTTGGCAAATCTAGGAGTTGAAGGAAGTCAGGAACGGGGGAGACAAAAACAAACGTGAAAGCTGGAAGGAATTCAGGCTGCTAATTGAGAACAAGACAAAACAACTAGTCTGAATTCAAGGAGGATCCTACGGGAGTTGGTCAGAGAATTGGTTATAAAAGGAAGCAGCAACCAGAGAAGAAACTCAGTAGAATTATTAGGAGTAGGATAGTTAGGAAGCAATTTACGTTCTGTGGTATGTTCCTCCACAGAACATATTTAGTAAACATACCTTAACACGCCTCTGAATGTTCACTCAATGTCCTAAAAATGCACCAAAGTATTCCGCAACACACCAACCAAACCAAACCCCATTTTGTGCCCGAAATACCAAAGAACAAAAGGGTTTAGGATTTTCTCATTTTACAAATGAAATCACTTAGGAATGAACAAAATTTAATTACCACTACACACCAAACAAATAAAGATATATATTAAAGGAACAATATTCTGGACTCACCACATTCTCCCCGAGATGGAATGACGGCGACCCAAAATCAGAGTGCGAGAACAACAGTCCTAGGGTTCCTCTGCAACTGGAACATCATGGCGGCGTTGACGGCGAACACGATTACCCCACAACGGCACCACGATTGGAACACCACGATTGAAGGCAGGGACTCCTACGGTTCCAGCGACGAAGATGATGGTTCGAGATTAAGCCTATGATTGATGGCAATCGCTTCATGAAAGGAATGGCCAGAGAAGAACCAAATTTACTAAGCATTAGGGTTTGATTTACTTACCCGATTAAGCTACTCAACGCCGAACTACGACACCGCACCCAACAATGAGCCCCAACCACAGTGCTTGATGAAGGATTGATGAAGGTCACAATAATAGACAGAGAGAGGCGACGAAGAACCAAAGCACGATCTACACCCACACCGAAGACGACTCCAAAGACGAACACCCACACCGAAGATGGCTCCACAGGAGGACACCGAACTGAGACCAAAGATGGTTCGAAAGAGAAAGTAAAGCGTGATGGTTCGACAGAGAAGAAATGTCCAGGGTTCAACAAAGAGAGGAAAGCTCGAGGTTGAGAAATGACACCCAGCTTCCCTTAATCAGAAATATATTTTTTTAAAATAATTATTTCTCTGATCCGTATATAATATCCGCATGTAACACCTGGCTCTATAATCCGTATATAAAATCCGTATGTAATTCAGATATTACATACGGATTATAATCCGTATATAAAATCCGTATGTAATATCTGAATTACATACGGATTGTAATCCATATATAAAATCCGTATGTAATATCTGAATTACATACGGATTATAATCCGTATATAAATATCCGTATATAAATGCAATATTTCTTGTAGTGGATGAAAAGGATGAAGGAAGATGTAGTTCTTCAACCCTATAACTGCCTCAACCCGTGTCTTGAGCGTCTGGTTCATTCCCACATCCAAAAAACTCTCAACACTTTAAATGGTTCACAAAAAAGTGTTTTCTTGGACCACTAAATCCTCTCGTTGGGCGAGAGGTAGCTTTTCAGACACGTGACTTTTTTCAACTCATTGGGCTTCTTGACTAAGGTAGTATTGTCAAGCTCTCGCTAGCCGAGCAGAGATAAGCGAGTGGCTTTTAACAACATTAATATTCTCCAATTCTTTCAATTTCCTTCAAAATAACTCAAAAATAAATAAGTATCTATCTTTATAACAACTATATACAAGTCTTGCATCTTTTCATGGAATTCAACACAAAATAAATGACAAAGAGACAAATAAGGGATTATGTTAAGTGTGAATAAAAGGTAATTATCACACTTATCACAAGGTGAGGTTGCAGTGCTCTGTTTTCATGATTCTCAAATTGAGAGAGAAAGAGGGAGGGAAGAAAGATGTTGTCAGCGCGATGATGTTCTCATTCGTACTATTGCGTCGACACCGTGAGAAACTTGCAACGATGTGAGCAAGGGCTCATTGGAGAAGCTCAAACGCGAACACTGTAGAAGGAAAAGAAGAAAATATCGCTAGTGGTGTTGGTGCCTGTCTCATCTCGGTCGATGGCAAAGGGCAATGGCAGCAAGGCCCTAGGTTGCAGTTGTGGTGGGTTGCACATGGGAGAAGATGAAGAAAGGGATATATGTTGATATTGACTGCAAGATTTGGACAGAGAATTTGTTGATCATTTTACCAACAGATTTATTTGTTGATAATAAGTTATGTAATTACCAACAAATTATTTCATCAGTAAAACATATTTCATTTATCAACCAATTTTTTTGTCAGTAACTAAAATATGTATTATTCACAAATTTATCGAAGAATTTTTTCATTAATAATAAACCTATTAATAAAATTTATATTTAATTAAAAATTCAAATTCGTTTGTAAATTTATCGATGAATTTATTTCCATTAGTAAATTTTCGTCAATTCCATAAATTTTTGTAGGTGTATGACTATCACAACAATAAACCAATGACAAAGTCTTATATGTTTTTACTGTGTCTAATATCAAGTCCATCTAATCCTAACGCTTCCATTGATGTTTATTTAGAGTCTTTAATTGATGATTTGAATAAGTTGTAGAGAGATATTTGGATGTATAATGTTTTAAGGAAGAAAATTTTCTTTATGGGGTAGCTTTGATGTGGACTATTAATGACTTTCATGCATATGGGATGTTGTCTGATTGAAGCACATACGGTTTATTAGGTTGTCCGCATTACATGAGCATACTAAAACATTCACATTAAATTATGATCGAAAAAGTTGTTGGTTTGACTGTCATTGTAGGTTATTGCCCACTAATTACTCGCTTAGGAGAAACAAAAAGGAATCATCCAACAGCAACAACACCCTGAAAAAGAATCAACTTTGATAGATATGTAGTTTATTAGGACTTTGTTACTTATAGACATATATTTAAAAATTCTATGTTTGTTTGGATTGTCATATAAACATGTTTGTGATGTTTGTCTGGTATTGAATAATATTTGTTTGGATTTTATTGTCTAGTTGGTGTTATCAATTTTGTACAGCCTTTTTAGTGTTTATGTCTTAGGATGTTTGTTTGGTAAGCAGGAAATAAATGCACCGAAAACTATTGTGTCATTTATCAATGAAATTTATTGATGGATAAATCCTTCGGTAATGTCTTGTACTTTAGTAATGTAAATACTGATGAATATATTTCTCGTTAAATCTTACTAGCAAAACTTTTACCGAAGAATTTTTATAGTTTCTGATAAATATTGATTATCAATAAAATTATTTTCTTTTGTAATGAATTAATGTATGTTGGAAGGTGATCTGACCCAATTCCGATGAAATCTTTAAAAAATATTACTCTATAAGATTAACTGTCAAATTTTGTTACATCTGATGTATGATTAGTATTGTTGATGATAAGTGTGAAAAAACAGATGTTTTGACACTTATAAAGGATCTCAATTTTGTAATTATTCATGTTATTACTCAGGGAAAAGTCGTAATAGGAAGTAGATTGTGTTGTAAATTATTGTACAGGAAAGGATGTATAATTGGAACTGTGTCAGCCAGTTCTCGCATAGCGCAAGCCAAAACTCGCACTGCCAGGATATATAAATTCGCATAGCGCACCATCACATGTGCGCTGTGCGAATAACGTCAGTTGAGAGGCAGCAGTTACGTGAAATACGCATAGCGCACACACACATGTGCGCTGTGCGAATTAATGAAGTTATTGGTTTTTAAAGACGTGACAGAAAGGCAAAAGGCATCTTCTGACACACGAAAATAGGGAGAAAAGACTGGAGAACTGCTCTGGAGAAGGAGGAGACCTCTTTGAAGACATCAAGACTGCACATCATGCAAGGAATTACGGAAATGAGTATGTTTGTGATGTCTAGGATAGGCTAAACTTTCATTCGTTGGAATTGACTGTAATGGCTGACATTTGATGTAATATTTCCTGTTCAATATAAATTGTGTTCATATGCTTTTCTTGTTTACTTTTTATTTTATTTTACGGAAGTAAAATATACTTGTTTTTATATTCAAATTGTACTGGGAAGTAAATTTGAGTATTAACGCAAGAAAAGCAACCAGAAGGAGAGATGCTAGGAATAGTTTCAATTCTCCTGGTCATCAATAACATCAGTCTTAATGCAAAGTTTATGTTTAATTACTTAAGGAATTTAATAATTGAACATAATTCTTTAGAACTTGTTTTAAGGAATTAAACCAAGATACTGTGATGTTAATGTTTGAACGCAAGTTATATTGCTCAGAATAGTTACTGTAATGTGGTCATGAAGTCAATTCCAATGAAGCTTTCTTTAAATTTTAATTTCAATTTTAAATTGTCATCTAATTTGATATTATTAATTCACTTATAATTTGCTGTTCAATTGATTTTGATAAATAAATTTTAATTGAATAACGTAACACAAATTCTCTGAGGAGAACGATACTTGACTTATCACTGTATTACTTGTAACGATTTGGTATACTTGCCAAAAAGTTATCAGTTGAAAACTTTAGAATTATGTAATCTTTAACACTTTTAAACACAATTTTTGTTGTGTTTAAAATTTTGAGTTTAGTAAATATTGATTACTACATTTTTCTAAAAATACAATTTGAGCCATACATATTCATATCAATAGATTCGTCATGAACAATGTCTATAGTCTCTCTTTTTTAATTTAGCTATGAACATGTCTAGTTTGACTTTAAAGCGACTTGTTAGCTGCATTTTAGTGAAACGATTTTTTTTCTTTTTGGAATTTATATTTTGAAACCTAAAACTATAAGTTCGTTAACATTTCTATTCTTTTTTTATCATAAAATGTCAAATAAAAATGGATATTATTTTTGTACAATACATATTCTTAATGAAGGTTATTTCATGTTCAAAACTACAGGAATTAATGGTTTACAAACTTTATGATAAACATTTAATGAACTATTGAAAGTTTTGTTTTTATTCTTATAATTTATATAAGAGAAACTAAAGAGACTGAATTAAGTTTCGTTTATATTTATTAGTCAGTTAAAGAAACTCCAAGATGAAGCAAGTAGGCATTTTCAAGTTAACTTTGGTGCTTTTCATTATTTTACAGCTAATGATACTTAGATTAGTTATACGTTTACAGTCCCTTTTCAAAATTAAACGTTTAACAACCCTCCTTATTAAAATAAAATAATAAAAATGAATAAATACTCATATTTAAAAATTTTATTGCGCAACATATATATACCCATTTGTTCAAGATTTACCCACCTTCAATGGAGAAATCCTTATAATAGGATAACGGTAATAATCTTTTGACTCACCCACTCACCTACTTACAGACTCAAAATAACAGTGTTTTGATTAAAATTATTTTACTTTTAATTTAGAATTTTAAAATATATTATTATTTATTTGAATGAATTGTTCTGTGAGTGCTTTCTTTACCGTATCAAAATACGTATATGATATAAATACCCTGTCATCATTCCATAACCATTTTAATTTAATGTTTTTATTTATATTTTAAATGAATGACTTAATTTAATATTTTATTATTACATATAATTTTTAAATACGAAAAACAAATGTGAGTTGTCAAAAGTTAGCTTTTTCAGTCAGAATATCCTACAAATCAGCATCAAGCAATTAGTTAATTACTTCTTTATTATGAAAATGTATTATGAAAATTTAATGAAAAATAATATGTATTTTTCATTAAATTTAGAGTACGTGTAATAACAAATAAATAATAAATTAATCAAAAAATAACATATGTATTATATTAAAATATTGTAAAATAATTTATTTCAAATTTATTCTTTTCTTAAATTTAATTAAGAGATTAAAAAGGTATAAAAGTGTTTCATTTGAGTGTTCTACACATGTTGGATTAAAATTAAATTTTAAAGATGTATTGTTATAGCTAGAGATAAATTATGTAATCTTTTTTTATTGAGTTCAATCACATAAGAAACTGATATTATTTTCAACTCAGAATCTTAAGATAATGGGTGAATGAGTCTTTACCTACTCTATTTTTACATTTCTATCGAATGTGAGATTTAGGCTGACACTTGGATTTCCAATAATCTTCCTTTTAAGGGTGAACGGGTCTTTACCTACTCTACTTTTACATTTTTATCGAATGTGGGACTTAGACTTACACTTGGATTTTCAACCATCTTCTTTTTAAGGATGAGTCCCTTTTACATTGGTAACTCCTCTTCCAAAGAATATTCTTTTTTTGTATGGTCGTTCATCTTAACAAGACAAGCTTACTTGAAACTCTTTCCATGAAGACTTTTGATACAGGAACTATATTACACTTGTATGAGTCGGTCACCAAAACTAACCATCGATTCTGATATCAACACTACCCCTTTCTTAACCTTTTCCTTCGTTACTTTATAATTATGGTATCAATCTTTTATCAAAAATTTTTACTCAACTTTCTGTTTACTAATGAAAAATTATTTATAAGGAAACCCCATTGTCCTATGGCCTCTTGGCCTTGTTGTTTCAGTAGCTACAAATTTACATATATATATATATATATATATATATATATATA
Organism: Vigna angularis; assembly: GCF_016808095.1. NCBI lineage: Eukaryota > Viridiplantae > Streptophyta > Magnoliopsida > Fabales > Fabaceae > Vigna > Vigna angularis. The sequence goes on from NC_068976.1 coordinate 23,839,552, forward strand.
TATATATATATATATATATATATATATATATATATATATATATATATATATATATATATATGTGTGTGTGTGGGTATGTATGTGCTTAGCTTTCAGCACAACTCATGCATGCATGGTCTTTTTTAATAGATAGTATTATAATTAACCAAATCCGTAAGAGTTTAGAGTACGTCAGTATAATAATAAATAAATAGTGAATTAATTAAAAAGAATAACATATAAAATGTCGTAAAACAAATGTCTCAAAATACTTTTTTTTCTTTAAATATTACCTACCTCATTTGTCTTAGTGTTCTTCATGGTCAGTGACATGGATACGTGAAATCAGAAACTCTACCTAATATTTGACCTTCAAGTGTTCTCTTCCAATCTTTTTCTCTTTCTGAAAGAAACTTAGATGATATGTCAGGTTGTCATCTTTATTTTAATGAAAAAAAAAGTGATATTTTAATACATATAATTTTTTTACCTTTGTTATTCTCATTTTTTTTAATTTTTATTTATTTATTTTCTTAAAATATAAAAAATTATTTTTTATTTTACATTTGTATTATATGTCAAATGAAATAAAAATATATCATCATAATATCATTACTCTTAATAGCTATCATAAAAAAAAATAGTAGAATGACATACTTTAACATTTGATATACAGTTTAAGAATAAAATGATAATAAAAAGTAAATTTTTTTTTATTTTTTTCAAAATTAAAAGAAAATAAAAAGTAAGAAACATTAATATCAAAATAAATGTAAAAAATTTATATGAGAGTGTCATTTTTCATCACAAAAGCACCAAATCAAGGAGCAAATGTTCTACTTAATGATAAAAGAAGAAAGTTTAAAACCTAAAGTAGCATATGACACTGAATGTGAAACTGGTTCCTAGTTTTGGATCGGAGTTTAAATCACTTAGATTCACACTTGAATTCTCAACAATCTCTTTTTTAAGGATGAGTCTATTCGAATAGACACAAACACCAATAACATTGAAGTCCAACTACATGAAGGATTATTACCATCTTTTATCCAAAACTTTAAGAAAATGGATTAATAGATCTTTCATCTTTATATATTTATATATTGTTCTACTTTATTATTTTTATCTAACGTGGAACTTGGACTCACACTTAGATCCCAAACACCAAACACTTCGTTCTTGAATTTCAACGTAATTAAACATTTTACTTGGTGTTGTTGAACCTGGGAGGTGCGCAATGTAACAGTTTAGAATAGCAGGTTTTCATGGCAAAGTTAGAGAAGGCCTGAAAGTGCGCGAAAAAGAGCCAAAGATATTAATGTTGCTATTCAGATGTGGTCCTGTTCACTCACTCGCATGCAATTTTTTATATTTTTCTTGCACTATATATAGGGTTTTCCCTGACCCTTGCTTTCATCCTTCTCAAGTATTGTTATGGTTAATAACAAAATGAATCTCAAGCCTTTTATTCTGCTGTGTTTTCTGTCCGCGGTGGTTGTCATCGCTGCGGTTGTGGCTGATGATCCACCTCTAGAAAAGGGAAATGGTACGAAGCTCTCAGCTTTATTTTAGTATCGATAATGCACTTTATTTTTTCGTCAATTAATTGAACTTGTTAAAGAATTTAGCAGGAGTATATATAGAAACGACGTGCCAATATAGTACTCTATGTTTTTGATGCCATAAGATTAATCAAAGTTTAGAAGTGCATTCCTATTTGCAATTATTTGGTGCATGAAATGCATGCAAAATTGACGTGTATTATTTTAAACCTTTGCTGGTGAAGCTCCAGGAATGAGTGGAATTGACGAGAAATTTACTGGAAGCGATGACGAGCAGGGACTCTGTGAGTATTTCCTTTCGTTTTCTTTTCCTTTTGTTTTAGTCAGTTGGAATATTTGCAAATCATGGAAATTTGAGGAAATAAACATGATATATTAATCCTAAACCTGGCGATTTTGCAGTTTTTAGCGGTAGGAAACTCGTGTCAAATTATGGTACCGATCATTGTAGAGGAAAGGGAGGAAAAGGAGGTGGCGGATACAGTGGTGGTTGTAGTGGTGGATGCCGAGGAAGAGGTGGTAGTGCTGGAGGAGGAGGAGGAGGAGGAGGAGGAGGTGGTGGTGGCGGTGGTGGCAGTGGAAGAGGGGGAGGAGGTGGGGGAGGCGGTGGAGGTGGAGGAGGTGGTGGAGGTGGGGGAGGTGGTGGAGGTGGTGGAGGTGGGAGAGGTTGGGGAGGTGGTGGAGGTTGGGGAAGTGGTGGAAGCCAAGGGGGAGGAAGTAGTGCCGGTGGTGGCAGTGGAAGAGGAGGTTGTGGAAGCCATGGAGGAGGAGGCATTGCTGGTGGCGGTAGTGGAAACGGATGTGGTAAAGGAGGAAAAGGTGGCGGAGAAGGAGGAGGAGGATATTGAAAGAGTAATGAGATGCAGAATAAAGGAGTTGGTGCATATGAAACCAAAGTCCAAAGTTAGACAACTACTTAGTTCTTTCTCGAACTTAAATGTAGCTTTCAATGAGATAATTGGTTTCATTCTCCCCTATTCTTGTAATATTTTAACTTCATATATTGAATCAATATAATATATATTTATACAAGGAATCCATGCTATTATATGTACCTCCTACAAGTTTCACCTAATTTAAAACTAATAACTTTCTTCGAACATAAATTATACAAGAAGTTGCAATCCCTGCACTCACACGTTGAAAGTTTTAAGGTTGCTCTTTGGTAACGTTGTGTTTATATGGATCATATCGTGGGTATAGAGAAGGAGGAATGTGAGTTGTGCAGAATAACACATACTTTTGGATTAGTAGTTCTGTTGTTTATTATCATTGGTGAATTCTGATGATCAGCTCTTCTTATATTACCATTTAGGATGAAATATGGAAGAAAACGAAATTTGAAAATATAGAAACTGAACTTGTCACCCATAGTTGATTGAGAAAAACTTAGTGATTATTTTTTGTTAAATAACGTAAATAAATGCATAGTAAATATTTTTCTTATAAATGATTATTAGAAATCAATAATTTGAATAGGATCATAATTATAGAGATTCACACTCATAAGATCCATAATCATAGACTATGATTCCTCTTGTTTTGATGTATATATTGATACTATCGTATATATCAATGAAAAGCACGGATGATTTCTAACAGTTTTGAATTATGCATACAAGAACAGACTTGTTCTAGTTTCATCTTTCTTCATTCTTATGATGTCATAATTTGGTGAGATAGGATTGTGCCAGTTATTTGTAATTGTAGCAATGTTTAATGAAATCCCTTTCAAAAAATTAACCAAACATAGGTTTAAAACTTTATAATAAAGTCTCTTGCTGCAAGCTAACATCACTAACAAGTGTTGTTACCATATGTCAAATAAGATCAAGATATTCATACGTAGTGAATGATTTAGAATAGTTAGATCATAATATATGACTAGATTGGTTGCGAAAGTTAAGATTTTCATAAAATTAATTTAATTTCATTTTAATAAAGTAGAGTTAGTTTTAGCGTTAAATAAATCAAATTTTAAAAAAATTGCAAGAATTATTTTTTTAATCAATTACATTAATAACATAATCACTTAATGTTAATGCAAAACTAAAACTATGGTTTTTTCTGCGTTAATCAATTAATCTGAAAGATAATCAATTAATTTAATAAAAACTAAAACATTGTTCTTGTTTCTATATTAATTGATGAAGTAATTACATAATCAATTAAATAAATTACATAATTAATTAATATGAACAATTGTCTCTTTTTTTAAAAAAAAATATCTATTTAAATAAGTCTTTTTCATAATACAAACTCATAATAACTTGGAAAAAAGTGTTTTGAGATATTTACAATTGCAACATTCTTTGTTAATCTAAAAGTAATCAAAATTAAGTATTATTGGAAACTCTCCTACTTGACATTAAGTGAAATTATAATATTTTTACAAATTAGATGATTTCTTTTCTTGTATTTTCTTTGTAATTATTTATTTTGTATTATTTTCGCTTTCTTGGGGTGATAGGTTAAAATAATTTTGTATAATTTTACTTTTGTTTATAAATTTTAAAGGTTTTTTAAAATTTTTGTATATCAAAAAGTGTAGATAGAGAAAGATGATTTGACTGTGTTATATATATATATATATATATATATATATATATATATATATATATATATATATATATATATATATATATATATATATATATATATATATATATATGCATAATAATATAATATAAATCAGATATATAATTATACACAACATATACATAAGATTTATTTTAATAATAAATTAATTCAATATAAAAATTAATAATAAATTAGCGTTAAGTTAATCATACTATAACATCCGTTTCTAAAAGTCAGTGATAACTTGGCTTCCATACCTTTCCTGTCCCTTGTTTATTAGACGCAAGACCTACCATAATTTTAAATTATTGTCAGATTTTTTTTATTGTGTGATTTTTTATCAACTTTAATCTATTATTTACTTGTATGGATTTTCCAAAGCATATGGGTAATAAATCTAACTTTTTATGAATAAAATAAATATATTAAATAAAAACAATTAATTTTTTTTAATCCATATACAAAATAATATATAAAAAAAAGATAAAAGATAATTATAAAAATCCTCTCCATATTACATTGCGAAAAGTTGAAAATACATGACGAATAATATATATATTCTTAGGATAATAGATAAGCCTAAGAACAATAGTTGACTTGTGAAAAGAAAATTTGTGTAATTAGTGTGTCCATTACCATGGTGACAACCTTTGAATTTATTGTAATTATAGTTGTCATATAATGCATATTTCATCCCGTGATGGTCGAAAGAATGTTCTGTCTCTAAGCGACTCAATGCAAGAGCTAACCTAGTCAATCACTCTTTACATAATTTTTATTCTTATCATTTATTAAAAAAATAATAGTGTTAGAAAGTTAATTTATCATTATATTTGAATACAGTATTAATTTGTTAAAATTTTAATTTATATATTTAAAATATAACTAGAATTGTAATATTTATTATTTAAAATTATTTTTATTACCTGCATATAAAGTGTTTGATTTGTGTCCTCCACATTACAACTTTTCATGCCCTTATTTGAAAATCTCTATTTTGACTACGTTTATGTAAGTCGATATAAAAACCCGTTCAAAATTTATGTAACAGGTGTAGTAGTAGTAGTAGTATACACTTAGAAGAAAAAGAGAAGATAAAGTTGAAATTCCCAAGTAAAATTTCCAGATAAAGTTAAATTCAACATATCACAATTTTCAGATAAAGATAAAGTTGAGGACTCCCCAGAACTTAAAAGCAGAAAATTTGAGACATTGATCAACCAAAAATACAGCACGAATATCCATTTCGTTTAATGTTTGTAGAAATTTTGTTACATATTTTAAGCAACGAGTTTGCAGATTCCCTTAGTCACTTGCCACTTGCCATCTTGTGTTAGATTTGCTTACCTCAGTTTACACACTTGTCCCAGTTTAACCCTTTAGTGGCTCAGTGGTGTTGATAAGGATCATTCACTCCATTTTTTTTTTTCTGTCTTGAATCAAGAGCTATCATTTACTTTCAGCTCTCTTCTATACTCTTCCATTATCACTATAAATAGCTATATATTGAGAAACTACATTATTTGTATCTCACAGTAACTCTTAACCTAGTAGCAAACATGAATACCAAAACCACTTTCTTCTTTTGCTTCCTCTGCACGTTGCTTCTCATCTCTGCTATGGCAACTCAGCCATCTAAACATGGTACTATGGGTAAGTATACTGCATCTCTTCCTTCCTCATATCACCAAGAACCACTGTTCTACCAATTAATCTCCATCTTTCTTTCTTGTTATTCCTATTCACATTTCACTAAAGCAATTGAAAATTAATTTTAGTGAAAGAATTTAAACATAATTTCTAAACATAGCCCTTGCATGCAATTATGTTGTTTAATTGAAAAACTTTGAATGTAAGACACTGTTCTACATAAAAATGAAAGAATGGATATTATATATTAAAATATTTAAAAATGTTTGTATATGCGTGTACAGCAGAAGAATCCGAGACACGAGCAGGATTAGATGACTGGGGAAGAGATGGAGGAGGACCCGGAGGAGGACCCGGAGGAGGACCCGGAGGAGGACCCAGAGGAGGACCCGGTGGAGGACCCAGAGGAGGACCCGGTGGAGGACCCAGAGGAGGCCCCGGTGGAGGACCCGGTGGAGGCCCCGGTGGAGGCCCCAGAGGAGGACCCAGAGGAGGACCTGGTGGAGGACCTGGTGGAGGACCCAGAGGAGGACCCGGTGGAGGTGGAGGACCCCCAGGAGGCCCCGGTGGAAGCCCCGGAGGAGGACACGGAGGAGATTAGGTCACGGCGGAGGTTGCGGATGTGTGGTCAAATAGGCTGCAAATAACACGTGTAATCCATGTGATGACTGCTATGTTAAATAAGAAAATAAGAAATTAGAAATAAAAGCATGGAATCTATCTGTGCTAGGGTTACCCCACAATCATCATGGATGTACTTGAAGCACATCTTTTCAATATACCACCTTTTAAAATAATAATAAAATTAAAAAAAAAAAAAAAAGAGTAGCTTGTACGAGTTTAAGTTCTTAGAAGTTACTACAATATTACTGTCTCGTCTTCTTAACCATCCATATAGGCATCATTTAAAATAAATTCTTGCCTTTTATAGAGTATTTTCTCCTTTTCATGAAATGTTATAAATTTAAATTTTATAGATCAATAAATGTCTTAAAATCAATTAATTATTTTATTGGTATATATAACTACCATAAAAATGTCTTACATCAAAAGTAATAAATAAATGTCTTCAAAGCCAAGGCAAGGCAAATATTTAATAATATATTTGATTAAATGAATATATGTATCACCACTTGTATCATTTAATTTCTAATATCTCTTTTTTTATTATGTTAATATGATAATAATTATTACAAATTATGAATCAAACGTTTTAATATAAACGTGCCAAAGTTAATATATAATATAGATACAAGTAGTTTAAGACGTATGTACGATCAAATTCATCCCTTCCTATTTAGTGTCCAGTTATAAAAAGACTTTTAAATGATTAAAACTTATTTTAAAAATTAAAAAGATACATGAGATCAAAATTAATATGTTACCATACCTAAATAAATATTTCCATCAAATTTCTTTTTATATTGTTTTTAAGGAGTAAAATAACTACTTTGAAAGTTTCATCAATCATACACATTCAATAAAAAGAAGAATAATCTTAACTGGTACTAATAAGTTTCTTACCCTTATATAACCCCTGATTTTATATTTTGATAAAGAAACCATTACTTGTTTTTGTTGATTTTTCTGTAATTTTTCTTAATAAATTATATTAACGTAAAGATGGATGCCGCAACCCAAAACATGTGAAACATGGGCTTCGAAAAGTCCATATTCTAAACGGATTAATTTTAGCAAGCCCAATCTCACCCACACATAGCGTGTTTGAGTTTGGTGGGTTGGTCACAAAAAAATAAAACAAAAAAACTCAAAAATATCATTTAAAATGTAATTTTTCACCTATATTAAAAATATAATTATGATTTGTTAAATAAAAAAAGTTTCCAGAACAGGGACATAATTTGTATATTAACTTCGTCTGAAAAATATTTTTCTACGTTATGTTTAGTTAATCTATAACTTTATTTTAAATAAAGTATTTATCACTATTCAACAACTGAATCATAAAGTACTTAAATCATATATTAAAAAAATTGTCTTTTCATACATCATACATCTTATTTATTAACATTCTATATTATATTAATAGAGACTCAAAATGAGAGTCGATGTTAAGACTATGTACATGCAAGTTATGAAGGTATCTAAGTTTGATTTATTTTAGTTACATTATTAAAACAGTGAAGAATATTTATTATGATGTTTGGATTAAACTACAGTGGTCCAACCTAATCAAAATAGTTGATTCTGTGTATTGCATTATTACTGGTAAGAGATACTTCAAAAACAATTGAAAGCAACCATTGAAGGAGCGGAGGAACATTATCAAAAAGAGAAAAAGACAAAAGGACGGATGAAAATATATGCATGATCATGGATGACAGAGTACTATGTGTGTATCTTTTTTCTAACTAGATAAATAAGAGAAAATTCTGCTCAAACTTAAACTAATTTATACATTTTGCTTAAGATATCTTCATTTTGTTTCTTAATTTATTTTATTTTTATTTCTGTTTTTTATTATATCATATATATTAATTATTCGCGTAATATTGAATATGCAAATGGACACGAATTTATCTGATAAGAATCAGATACAGTGAAGAATGTGGTAGCTAAACCCTAATAAAGCTTGGAAGTGGAAACATGGGCCATACATGGCAATAAGCAAGACGCAGATTTCCCAATGGAATGACCCCATTTGCCTCCTCTTTATCAGAAACTACAGTGTTCACTGCTTCTAAATTTCTAATTTTAATTCCTTGATTTTCTCATCTTCACACGTTTTCTTGTTCCTTTTTCATAGTATCTGGCACCTCCCCATTGGATCACACCATTTTCAATCTAAATCAGCAATTATTATTCTCTTCCTATAGTCTCTGGGATAATCTCGATGTTTCTCACTCCTCACCAGAATAAAATAAAAAGTAGAATCTCTACTTTCTCTTTTGACAGGCACTATTAATTCGTATTTCACTTTGTTATGTATGTTTTACTTTTCATAAACGCAGTTCATTTTTACTTTGATTCTCTTATACCTTTTCTTTTATCTGTTATTTATGATGTGGCTTCATCAACATAATTACAATTAACATATACTTTTTGCTTCCATTAATGGCAGAAACATAAACTGTGACTTTCTTTAGGAGAGTTATGACATAAATTGAAAGACTTTTAATTAATTTCGGTGTGAAAGAATGAATAACGAATGTGGTAAGTGATTTTCTTATTATATATAAACCTTTTTGACCTAACTTTCTCTTCATATGGAACCCCGAGAAGGCTCCACACAACATCTGAAACATTAACAAGATCTCATTCAATCTCACATCTAAAATTCTGAGCCACTAGTTCTTCACAAACATCTCAACATGGCAAGGTACCATGATCAGTACTACTACTGGTGGGAGTATTTGTCTTTCCCTCTCCACCTTGTGTTCTTCGTGATCATCCTTTTGTTCGTGCTGGCATTCTCCTGGTACATAAACTACGAGTCCTTGTTCGAGGACTTGCTTGTGCAGGTGAAGATCTTTCTGGCTCTGGTTCCACTGCTGTTGCTGCTGGTAGTTCACTGCCTCTCAAGCGGAGCATCGTTCCCAATACCGTTGCCAGAAGAGAGAGAGTCGCTTCACAGAGCTGGAGGGTCTCCATGGGGAGTGGCACTGTTGCTTCTCTTTGTCTTGTTCATGATGGCTTACCAATCTTCCTTCCACCAACGTTGGTTTCCTTTGGCTACAAGATGAGATGATTACTGTTGTTACTGTTTCTATCAAGAGGTAACTAAACCAGTAAAAGTTATTGTAAGACAGAGAACTTAGTCTGAGATCATTTTTCTCGTATCAGAGAATAAGTGCAGTGAACTGTTAATTTTCCTTTGGAGTGGTGGTATCCATAGTCCAGTGAGTTATATAGCTACAATAGGTTACTTTTGCACGACTATATGGCAAATTTTGAAGCAGCTTCATGCAATGTTGTATGTAAGATTTAATGGCCATGCTATTTTCTTATGATTTGTTTTGGTTTTAGATAAATTATTACTACATAACTCCAACTTTAGAAGGGGCTTTTTCTTTTTCTTTTTCTTTTCTTTCTTGTTGTGGATTAATGAAGGAGAGTTCACAGGATTCTTGCAGAAGAGTATGATGAAGTCCAAGAAATTAATGCAGAAATCTAGAAAATGATGGAAAAGTGGGTGGCCTTGTATAAAGAAGAAAAATAAAGAATTCACTCTCTTTTCTCACTGATATAACATCTCATACTTCACTTTAAATTTTGTTTCCCCTTTAAACGTTTACCAAAAAAAAGAAAACTAGATTGTCAAGTTCAAATATTCACTGGTAACTTCCTAAATATTTTAGAAAAAATATTTTCAAAAAGTGATTTATTTTATATGTTGATCTTAGTTGAAACACATATTAAATATATGAATGTTTGAAATAAGCACTTGTAACTTATTATTAGAATCTGTTTTGGTTCTTTCTTTACAGAATTTGGGCTCACAAAAGAAAGATGGATGTTGCTCCCTCCACCTCCACAGTCTTCTCCCTCCACCTCCCCAATTATCTTTAATTCCAATTATATCTTTAAAGTTAAAATTTTTTATTTTAATTATTTTATTATTTTAATATTTAAATATAAATTAATATAAATATACATTATTAAAATACATTAAAAAGATATTCAAAAATAATAAATCAAAATATTAAAATATCTAATAAAATAATAACAGAAACATAAAATTAAAAGAAAGCTTAAACGGATGACATCCTTCAACCGATGTCAACATCGGTTTAAGGCGAAACGGATGTCGACATCCCTTTTGTCTTAAACGGATGTTGACATCCGTTGAAGGATGTCATTCGTTTAGGCTTCGTTTTCATTTTACGTTTTAGGGTTAAAGGATTATTGGAAAGATTATTGGAAGAATTATTGGAAGGGTTTAGGGTTTAGGGTTTAGGATTATTGGAAGGATTATGACTACGTACCTGGAGAGGAACCACGACAAGCACACTACACCACAAACGCACTGCACCACGTACTGCACCGAAAGCAAGAGGAAGATTGTTTGATAATTCTTTTCACGATCACTTAACTTTGCAGAAAAATATTTTACTCATACGTAGGTTATCAGTGAAATATGTTATAAATGAGTAAAATTAAAAAACAATAATCCTAAAAATAAAATTTTACTGAGAGACAAAATAGTAAAGGGGAGGTGGAGGGAGAAGGCTGTGGTGGTGGAGGGAGCAACACCCAAGAAAGATTTAGTTTTAAAAATTCACCTCAATAAGCAAAAATTGGTTGTTTGGCGCATCTTCTTCCTGCACCTCCATAATTTTAATCTGCACCCTCATAATTTTTTTATTCTAAATGTAAAATTTAGAATATATTATGTATTTTGAGATATAAAATAAAATATGTATATCTTATTGTATACTTTAAAATACATTTTTTATATTTTGTGTACTATATATGTTCAAAATTCTTTCGATTGTAAAAATATATGACCTACTCCTGAATACTTTTGATCTGCTAAGTAAACAAATACCTAATGTGTATTTATTAAATCACGACGACATCATATCAACCACATACTATTCACAATAATTTAATATTAACTACAATAATTCAAGATTAATAAGTTATTATTCAAAGTAAGAATTTATGAACAATGATACAAATAATGCATTTTAATAAGATATGTGATTTATTTTTATTAATTATTATATTTATTATTAATTGGCTCACTTAACTGACTTAACTGACTTAAATGTTAAAATGTTTGGATATGTTCGGTTCTGGAACACGTTTTCATTTATATCCATTAGAGTATAAAAAAATCATATTTTGAATTGTATTATTTATAATATAAAAATATGATTGAGATTATATAATTTAAAATGTAAAATTTATATTTTAAATTATACCATCAGAATAAATAAAAAAATGTATGGAAGTGAAGGTTAAAATTATGAATGTTTGTTGGGTCAACGAATAATACATGGGACAATGTTGCAACCACTGTGAGAACGCTGTACATTTTTTAAACGTTGTACATTGTTTGGACTTTTACGAACTGGATGCTGCTGATCTTTCAGGTAAACTCCGAAAAATAGTTTACTTCTAGTCTTCTACGATTTTAAAGGTGTTTGATTTGAAAAATATATTTTTTAATTATAAAATATCATTTTATTTTATTTTTGAATAACGTATCACGATAGTAGAAATGTTTTTTCTAACCTTTTTCCATTAACTCTTATATATAATTTTGAAAGAAAAAAAAAAGATATAAGCTTGTAAGACACCATCTATTTTCTCTAATTTTTTTATTCAAGATTGGGCCTTCTTCTTTCGGGGACTGGAAAGAACAAAAAAAGTCAGGCCCGATGTGAAAATTGGGTTTTGGCCCGAAAAATGGTATTTATTTTCAGGGCAAAAGAGCAGAGGGGAAAGTTTTGAAGTTTTGCGAAGGTAGTGTGGTGAGAGACGTCGTGAACGACCATGGGAAGCAGAATGGGAAGAAGGGTGGTGCAGTTTGCAAACCTAACCTTAAAACTTTTGATGCCCAAAACCTTCACCAACATCAAAGAAATTGCACTGAAGACCATTCCTTCCGCTTCGAAGATCGAAATCAGGCGTGTTCTTGAATCCCTCTACGGGTTCGAGGTCGAAAAGGTTCAGACATTGAACATGGAGGGTAAGAAGAAGAAACGGGGCGGCTTGTTGATCGCCAAACCCGATTACAAAAAGGCTTATGTCACTCTCAAGAACCCGGAGGAGGACCCGGAGGAGGACCCGGTGGAGGACCCAGAGGAGGCCCTGGTGGAGGACCCAGAGGAGGCCCTGGTGGAGGACCCGGTGGAGGACCCAGAGGAGGCCCTGGTGGAGGACCCGGTGGAGGACCCAGAGGAGGCCCTGGTGGAGGACCCGGTGGAGGACCCAGAGGAGGCCCGGGTGGAGGCCCCGGTGGAGGCCCCGCTGGAGGACCCAGAGGAGGACCTGGTGGAGGACCCAGAGGAGGACACGGTGGAGGACCCCGAGGAGGCCCCGGAGGAGGACACGGAGGAGATTCGGTCACGGCGGAGGTTGCGGATGTGTGGTCAAATAGGCTGCAAATAACACGTGTAATCCATGTGATGACTGCTATGTGAAATAAGAAAATAAGAAATTAGAAATAAAAGCATGGAATCTATCTTTGCTAGGGTTACCCCACAATCATCATGGATGTACTTGAAGCACATCTTTTCAATATACCACCTTTTAAAATTATAATAAAATTAAACAAGAAAAAAAAAAGAGTAGCTTGTACGAGTTTAAGTTCTTAGAAGTTACTACAATGAGAAATGATACTTTGACAACCAGTTTTGACAACATTTTGACATGGGTCACGTGTCAAAATGTCGTTGGTCCTGGTGGAAAATGATCAATCAAGTGGCAGAGAGGTTTGAAATTGGAGGGTTTCATTTTCAGTTTTGGTAATTTGAATTTGGGGCATTGGGAGAGAGAAGAGAAGGTTGAGAGAGAGCGGGAACCCTAGAGCGAGAGTGTCGTCGGAGTCCGTCTTCCTCGGACCAGTTCCTCCGACCACCCACGAGTTCCGCCGGAGTCCGTCTTCCTCGGACCATCCAGGTGTGCCGCCGGAGTCCGTCATCGTCCGACCAGGCATGAGTTCCGTCGGAGTCCGTGATGGGGCATTGGGAGAGAGAGAAGAGAAGGTTGAGAGAGAGCGAGAACCCTAGTGTTGGAAGTCCCACATCGACTAGAGATAAGGTCAATTCATAGTTTATAATTGGGTGCAAACCTCACCCTACAAGTCGGTTTTGTGAGGTTGAGTTAGGCTTAAACCCACTTTCTAATACCTTGAGCGAGAGTGTCGTCGGAGTCCGTCTTCCTCCGACCACCCACGAGTTCCGCCGGAGTCCGTCTTCGTTCGACCTATAGCGTTCCCACTGAGGGTCGCCGCAGCTCCGTCTTCATCGACGTATACCGTTCCGATTGAGGGTCGTTGCAGCTTCGTCTTCGTCTTCCGTTCGACCCAATCAACCAAGCGCGCGTTTTCAGCGTCCGTTCCTCCCACCCTCTTCGTTCGACCTATAGCGTTCCCATTGAGGGTCGCCGCACCTCCTTCCGTTCGACCCAGCCAACCAAGCGCCCATTTTCAGCGTCCGTTCCTCCCACCCGCTTCGTATGATGAAGTCCAAGAAATTAATGCAGAAATCTAGAAAATGATGGAAAAGTGGGTGGCTTTGTATAAAGAAGAAAAATAAAGAATTCACTCTCTTTTCTCACTATATAACATCTCATACTTCACTTTAAATTTTGTTTCCCCTGTAAACGTTTACCAAAAAAAAGAAAACTAGATTGTCAAGTTGAAATATTCACTGGTAACGTCCTAAATATTTTAGAAAAAATATTTTCAAAAAGTGAATTATTTTATATGTTGGTCTTAGTTGAAACACATACTTAAATATATGAATGTTTGAAATAAGCACTTGTAACTTATTATTAGAATCTGTTTTGGTTCTTTCTTTACAGAATTTGGGCTCACGAAAGAAAGATTTAGTTTTAAAAATTCACCTCAATAAGCAAAAATTGTTGTTCGGCATCTTCTTCCTGCACCTCCATAATTTTAATCTGCACCCTCATAATTTTTTTATTCTAAATGTAAAATTTAGAATCTATTATGTATTTTGAGATATAAAATAAAATATGTATATCTTATGAATTGTATACTTTAAAATACATTTTTTATATTTTGTGTACTATATATGTTCAAAATTCTTTCGATTGTAAAAATATATGACCTACTAATACTTGTTGATCTGCTAAGTAAACAAATACCTAATGTGTATTTATTAAATCACGACGACATCGTATCAACCACATACTATTCACAATAATTTAATATTAACTACAATAATTCAAGATTAATAAGTTATTATTCAAAGTAAGAATTTATGAACAATGATACAAATAATGCATTTTAATAAGATATGTGATTTATTTTTATTAATTATTATATTTATTATTAATTGGCTCGCTTAATGATTTAAATGTTAAAATGTTTGGATATGTTCGGTTCTGGAACAAGTTTTGATTTATATCCATTAGAATATAAAAAATCATATTTTGAATTGTATTATTTATAATATAAAAAATATGATTGAGATTATATAATTTAAAATGTAAAATTTATATTTTAAATTATACCATCAAAATAAATAAAAAAATGTATGGAAGTGAAGGTTAAAATTATGAATGTTTGTTGAGTCAACGCATAATATCTGGGACAATGTTGCAACCACTGTGAGAACGCTGTACATTTTTTAAACGTTGTACATTGTTTGGACTTTACGAATTGGATGCTGCTGATTTTTCAGATAAACTCCGAAAAAGATAAGATGCTTTGACAACATGAAAACATTTTAATATTATTTACGTGTCATTATGTGATTAGTCTAAAATTACTCCAGAATCAATAATAATAATCATAAATATCAACATGGACCAATCACAGAATGACACGTAGATAATGTTAAAATATTATAAAAAAATGTTATCAAAATATCATTATCCCTCCGAAAAATAGTTTACTTCTAGTCTTCTACGATTTTAAAGGTGTTTGATTTGAAAAATATATTTTTTAATTATAAAATATCACACCATCTATTTTCTGTAATGTTTTTCATTCAAGATTGGGCCTTCTTCTTTCGGGGACTGGAAAGAACAAAAAAAATTAGGCCCGATGTGAAAATTGGGTTTTGGCCGGAAAAGCGGTATTTATTTTCAGGGCAAAAGAGCAGAGGGGAAAGTTTTGAAGTTTTGCGAAGGTAGTGTGGTGAGAGACGTCGTGAACGACCATGGGAAGCAGAATGGGAAGAAGGGTGGTGCAGTTTGCAAACCTACCCATAAAACTTTTGATGCCCAAAACCTTCACCAACATCCAAGAAATTGCACTGAAGACCATTCCTTCCGCTTCGAAGATCGAAATCAAGCGTGTTCTTGAATCCCTCTACGGGTTCGAGGTCGAAAAGGTTCAGACATTGAACATGGAGGGTAAGAAGAAGAAACGGGGCGGCTTGTTGATCGCCAAACCCGATTACAAAAAGGCTTATGTCACTCTCAAGAACCCGCTCTCCATTTCGCCCGATCTCTACCCGATCCGAATCATCGAGGAGGATAAGAAGAGGGTCAACAAGCAAACCACGTCCAGCGTCGTCGAGGAAGACACCCACGCCAGGAGTCACTGGCTCGATGACAGGAAAGAGTCCCAGCAGCCCTTCAGGGCCCAACGGCCCTTCCGGGCCCAAAATCATGGGCGTTTGGGCCGCCGCGAGAGTGTCGATGATGCCAAGTTCCCCTGGTCCAGCATGAGGTCTGGTAGTAGTTGTACTCGATAATTGATGTTGTTGTTGTTTTCTAGGTGTTGGTTGTAGCTGTTAACATATTTTGTCTGTTGAGGTGTAACAGAAATGGTGTAAGGTGCGATGGATTTCGATGGGTTTTTTTCATTAGTGGTGATTATGCTAATAAATTTTCTTCTTAAACTCGGTTGATTTTGATTGAGTAGAACCACATGTTTCTACTTATGGGAATCCTTGCCTTGCAAATTCTCAAGATTTTGAAGTGAAGTAGAAATGCACACAGTTTTTCCTCCTCCCTCTCATTGCCCGCACCCCACGCCTACAATTTGTTTTATGCTAGCTACTTGTTAAACACTTATAGAGACGAATTTGGATACAGTTCTGTTTTATATTGTTCTCTTATCAGAATTGAAGTTGTATTTCGGTAACTTGCATCATAAAAGTCTGAATCAGAAGATTTTGCAGATTATCAAGGTAAAACTTAATTTCTAATTGGTTAACAGCAATAACACTACTTTTATCTAAGTTTTTTTCTTTTATAAATAAGCAATTTAATTGGTCTGTGCCACTCTTGCAGTTGGCTTTGTATATGCTGCTTCAAAATGTGAGGAAGTGCTTGCAAAGAGAAGAACAAAAGCACCTGGGATCTGCCGATGGAAAATATTGAATGAAATGGCTTGCACTTGCATTTCATCACGGTATGGAGACACTTTATGTATACAAATATCTTCTGACTAAGTAACTATGGTATATTTAAATATTACCAAACTTGTATATATGGAGTCCCTACTCGTAAAAGAAAAGTTTACCAATTTTGTTCGGAATATAAGGTGGAGCTAATTTTTACATAATGTCTTAGATGTTGCGTACTGTTCTTTTTTCTGGACAATCCATTATGGATCTTTTAAAGGGGTCCATTTTTGGTCTCTTCAATTTTGCTATGATCTACATTCTCATAAGGGTTAAGATTTTTGGACCATGCTGCATCCTATTCCACAGCTTTTGCAGTACTGCGTGCCACACAAGTAAATCATGTTTTGCAAAAACTAACCTTAAATAGCAATAGAAGTGGGAAAGAAACTAAACTGAACTAAAACTATCAATAACCAAACGAAATTAAACTAAAAGGAATTTTCATGAGATTATTTTTCTCTTCTCACAACTTATTCGTATCCTATCATGTGGGGGTGTTGTGAACTTCTTACAAGAAGATCAAGCCTTTTTTCTCCGATCTTTTCAAGGATGTGAATTTTTTCAAAACCCTGTTCTATCTTAGTAGATTGTCTACATGTGGAGGATGGCCTATTGAAGAAAGACTCTTTTTTTTCTATAGATTTTTTCTACTGACAAAATCAATGAATCATTTTTTGTTCTTATTATTCCAAAGTTTTTACTTAGACTTTTAGGACTTTATTTGACATTTTCGTTTACTTTGAACAGTGTCTCATTGTATTATCTCTGCTCCAAATTTTGAGTGATTAGATCATTTGTAGAGTTGAACATGATTTTCAAATGCTGAGCTATTTAGTCACAAACAACTCTTAAATCCTTTTTAGCAGTTAATAGAAGGCTTCCAAAAGCAGTAAAGTCTTATGTAGAAGCTCATTCCATGCCTGTATGATAAAATGAATGTTAATAAAGTCTACCTATTCATGTCACTCATTCAAAGGTAGTTTAAACTCCATCATGGCTACCATAAAACAAAGTTGTGATTCTTCTTCTATATGTCTTCATCTTCAAAGTCAACTAAGTCAAATTTTTCCATGTGACATTAGTTTTTTCTTGGAATCATTTTTGACAAACTTCTTTCGTTTGACTTTTCCTACTTTGAACATTATGACTTAAAGTGTCCAAGTTTCTTAACCCACAGATCTGCCTTATGTCCTTTTTATCCTTTAGATTTTTATTTTGCTATATCATCCTTTGAATCCTTCTCTTATTTTCCAAATCTTGTGAAATTCTCGTGAAGAGTATTTGTCATCTAGTATGTTTTTACATTTCAATTTTCTTAGTATGTTTTTAAATATGTACATTAGTATGTTATCTAGTAAGAACGTAATTATGACATTTATCTTTGCTCTCGATCTTTCTATCCATTTCACTATTGAAAACAATTTCTCTTCACTATATCAGCAAGAATTTCAATATATTTTTTATAGTATGTTGCACTTGTCTCTAAATTTGTCATTAATTTTGCACTTACTTGCCCCTCCAATGATGGTTATATACACTCATAACAATAACAGATGAGGTATTTCAATTTGTGCACATATTTTTGTTTTCCAAAATTACTCTCATAATATTACATATTCTCTCAGACAAAAAAATAAAAAGAAGAGTCTATTACTTGCATAACTACTAACTATCATAAACTTGTATTTCAAGAAAGCATTTTCCATTCTCTATTTTTTAACTTTCATGATCGTCTTCCTTTCCAAACAATATAATAAGTTTTATATGGTTATTTTATTTTAATGTAAAAAAAATACAACAGCGTAATGAAATGCTGACACACGTATATGTTCGTGCTGGCTCTTATAAAGCAAGTGAATAAAATATTGAATTTGGAGAGTTAGATGTATAATAAACTGAGTAATGTTGTTGAATGTAAGTACTGGTTTAGGAATAGCAGATTGGAGCTTATCGCGTGTTGGTTGAAGCATGCAACATCAATAATTGAGCAAAATAATGTGTGACTGAAAACTCCACTGCATTTGATACCATTACATTCGAGTGATGCCATTGCTATCAATTTTGATGTGATTGTGCTATCGTTTTAAATGCATTAGAACAACAGTATATAGCAGTACTGATACAACACTTCTTACCAAACATGGTGTGAATCCATCTTTCTCACTTTCTTTTAACTTTTTAAAACAAAAATTGCTGTGTGATGATAGGTACAATTCGTAAAGTTCAACACAAAAATAATTTATGTGTCTTGATTGATAAACTATACTCCATCTATAGTTTATTTGCTAAGAGATAACCTTAAAATCCGATCGAGACTGTATAAACTAATATAAACTTCAGTAAGCTCTAAACGAAAATCTATCGTAATAAAGCAGACTTATTATAACAACGAAAATTTATCATAATAAATGAGACTTATTATAACAGAAACTATTAACAGAGTAAAAACTTTACATGAAAGAAGAGATTTCCGTTTGCCTCATACTCTTTCTCGAAGATAATCAGCCAGAGAGAAATAAATACTAAAAATGTGAACATTTAAACTTATGCCACACAGTGTAGTATATATATATATATATATATATATATATATATATATATATATATATATATATATATATATATATATATATATATCAGAGAATGAGATAATAGTTTAAAATAAGAGTTGGTGGACAAACTTTACTTTAATATGTGAGAGAATGAGAGACTAGTATAAAATAAAGGTTGGTTGATAAAATTTATTGATTTTTTCTTAAAGTTGTCAGTAGATGAAATTATTTTTCGAAGCATCATATGTACTTGTACTCCTTATTTTAATAGTTTTATATCACAATAATATCAATAATAGTAGTAATAATATTTATGTTATTATTTTTTAATCTTTATATGCATTAATTAGTTAAATAAATTTAGTAATTAGCATAATTTTAATGAATATTATTTTATATTAAGATATGAAAGCTCATTTAAATTGATGGAGTTTTCATAATTAGAAAAGACTGCAATACATTACATCTAATAAGTCATTTTTTTTGTATTGTTATTCAATTATATATATTATTTGTATTTAACTTTATAATGCTCACATCAATCAATTGGAGAGATAAAAGTACGAGTGTTATATGACGAGGCACGTGTATATCAGTGATTTATGGAAGAATGTAATATGCAATTAACTTAGGTAATGTAAATATTTGATTATTAATTTTATCTTTATTGATAAAATAAATATTTGAATATGAAGATATTCAATGACTCGTATCCATTGAAGTACGAAGTTTTAAGAAAAATTTGACAGTAGTGAACATGTTTTTCAAAAATATTTATTCTAATGATCGTTATAGAATTAATAACTTTGTATAGCTAACTTAAATAATCGTATACTTTTAAACACATTAACATTTAGTAAAGTTTAAAAATATTTACGTACTAGATTATTAGTAGTTTCTTTGAAATCTTTGCGTGAAAATATTTGTTGTGCAGATAGGAAAATAAATACATAAATTTTAAAAGAAAATATATTTTCTATGACATTTACTTTTTGTGATGGTTGTACTCAAAACTGTCATAGAAAATAATATTTTATATATTAATGTAATTTTAATTATCATAGAAAGTAAGGTGATAAACATGTAAATAACATCTTTTAATATGTTTTCCATGCTTGGTTTTTATATTTTATAACTGACATATTTTATAGCAATTATTCAACGTTTTAAAAAGTTTAGAATTTTTATATCAGTTATATCTATGTTGATTCTAAAATTAACAGTAAAAAAAAATTGTTAGTCGTGAAAAGTATTAGGTACAACGATTATAAGAACAAATTACAGTCATGTATGAGTTGACAAGACATAACTTTACAAATGATTAATTTGTGGAAGTAATAAAGAAAATAGTGATTGATGGACAGCTTCTAAGTGATTATAAAAGTATATAATTTACCACAGTTAATAAGTCCATTGTGAGTGAAAATGAAAATAAGGAGTAATATTAATTCCAATGACAACAATGTCACAATGACAATAAATAAGTTATTATAAGTTTAGGGTGAATGACTAGTGATTAAGATTAAACTTGTTGATGCGGGTATTATTCCAACTTGTTTATGTATTGATAAAAAAAATTAATATCAATATCGGGATACATAGATAATATATAATTCTTTAAATTAGGTACGGTAATATAAATGAATATGTATATATATTCAATTATTTCTGTTCAATTTTAATATTTTTACTTATTATTTATTTTATTTTTGTATAAAAATGTTTAATTCTCCGTTACAATTCATTAATTGAGTAAACTCTTAATTGATTGAGTAACATAAAATAATTTTCATCATTTTTCAACAATTTTGACTAGTTTCATATTTCTCATATTTTTTTAAATCTTTAAAGTATTTCCCTTATCATAATGTTAATTATATGTTTTTTATGTGATTTCGTGATACATCAAAATTGTTTCTAGAACACATATTTGATATTTTTACTTCTTTTTAATATTATTACTTTTATTTATTTTTATAATATAAAATATTATTTTGATATTTTTTATATAATTACGTTGTTTCCTAACATGTTCTCTTCTGTGTAAATTTATCATTGTGATTATATAAAAGTGTTTAAATTACTATAATATAACAATTTATAATCATAAAATAGTTTTTATCCACATCTTATAATAAACATTAAAATATTAAAATTTAACTAATGACGAAACAACATAACGTATTTAAATTTATATAATAGATAAAAAACATGTATTATAAACATTAAGATATAAATTATCAATTAAATAAAAAAACAAAAAATAATATCGATATATTATAATTATCAAAATTTAACATATTTTCAATTAAATTAAATTTAAAAAATATTATTACATATTACAAATTAAGTAATAAATAACAAATAAGAAAAAAATTTAAAATTTAAATAAATTATCAAATATAAACATCTTATAAATTAAATCAAAAGTTAAAAAAATTAACTATACAATAAATACAAAATAACAAAAATATTCTAAACTAAATACTAAATAAAAAAACAAAAAACTTATTCAAAATTAAATAAAACTTCATATCATTAACAATATAAAACATTACAAACTTAATAACAAATAAAAAAATTAATAACAAAATATTAAATACCACATAAAAAATAACACCTAAATAGAGATGTCAATTTGACCCATGACCCCGGGGTTAGCCCTAACCCACTCTTGAAAAAGCCTCCTCTTAAGAAGTCCCTCAAATTGGGGCCAAAAAAAAGCCCCAGCCCCCAAAGCCCCCTCTCAAGGGGGTTAGGGTCAGGGTTAAGGTGGGTTTAGTCCCACTAAAAAAAATTTGGAAACTAAACTTCAATATTCTCATAGTAACTATTAAAAGTACTAAATTTTATATTCATGTAATTGATTTCTTATTCCAAATTATTAAATAAAACTAATTAATTATAGTATAATAGAATATTTAATATTCAAAATAACC
Source organism: Vigna angularis (assembly GCF_016808095.1). Lineage (NCBI taxonomy): Eukaryota > Viridiplantae > Streptophyta > Magnoliopsida > Fabales > Fabaceae > Vigna > Vigna angularis. The sequence goes on from NC_068976.1 coordinate 23,861,832, forward strand.
ACTTTTTTAAATAATTAAAAACAATTGCAAACCACACACTTAATTTTATACAACTAAATAGTATTACAATTTTTTTTTACTAAAATATTATAAAAATGCTTTATTTTGTTGTCAATTTTAATACAATTATGTCTTATATTGTAGACACCAATTATTAAAAAATTATATATAATTAGTAATATCAAAATAACCCCAAAGAGAAATAATAACATATTAAATTGATTTAATATTTTCACCGCTTTTACAGTTCTTAAAAAGAATCACTGTTTTGTTTTCTCGACTTCTAAAATATCACTCAATCTGTTTTTAGTTATTTAAAATTAAAAATAATTCAAAAATTTATTATCTAAATTTTTTGGATCAAAAATAGTATTAATATTTTATGTGTAAATTAAACTTATGTTTTATTTTGTTTTTTTCTCTTTGATAATATTTTCTCAAAAAAAGAATCACTGTTTTGTTTTCTCGACTTCTAAAATATCACTCAATCTGTTTTTAATTATTTAAAATTAAAAATAATTCAAAACTTTATTATCTAAATTTTTTGGATCAAAAATAGTATTAATATTTTATGTGTAAATTAAACTTATGTTTTATTTTGTTTTTTTCTCTTTGATAATATTTTCTCAAAATCACCATAAAATATATTATAGAAAGAAAGTTAATTTCTTAAAAATTTATAAAAAAAATGGAAATTTTAAATAGACCTAAAGTAGTAAAGAATGACAAATGTTATAGTGTTTCAATTCTTTGACTAACACATTAAATAATTTATTTTTAACTTTCAATTAGAACACATAACATAAATGTATGTTTATGTTTATCTTTATGACAATTAAACTGTAAACATTTTGAGTAAGTAGTACGACCAAATTGAATCTTATGGACGAATACAACTACAGCCTGCACAAGGTTTATGAGTTTTTTCTTTTTACTTATTATTTATGTTATGAGCATGATTTGTTGGGTATAAAATGAAAAAGAAAATCATTTATATTTAATTTCTTTTTCAATAGCTTTCTAAGAAAATAAAGAAGCCTTATTTTTTTTAAATTAAGAGCTTCAATTAGAGAAAATCTTCTCTTAAATTTCAATTTGGATAATTATAGATAAGTTAATTTCTAATTTATAACCTAAAAAAAGCGAAATTAAATATTTAAATTTCAAATTTATAAAATTTCAAATTTATAAAATGATCCTCTAATTATATACTTAGAGAATCTAACTCAATAAATATTGTCATTTTGCTTTTGTTTCTTGATTCTAGAACTCTCGTCCTATAAAAATTTCAATTTATTTTTTATAGTAATTATTTTTGTAAGAGTTAATTATATTTTATCTTGTATTCAAAATGAAAATTTTTTCTAAAAAAAAGGCCCATGGGTTGGCCCTGATCCACAGGGCTTTTGAAGATATTTTGACCCTGTGGGCTTTTTCTATGAGGGGCTTTTTAGCCCTATGGATTTTTCTGGCCCCAACCCACGTGGATTAGGGCCAAACCATGTAAGGGGGCCAAATTGACAGGTCTACATCTAAATAATTAACTAATACATCATAAATAACATAAAATATTTTGAATTAAATTAAAGTTAAAAAATGTATATAATAAATATAAAATAACATAAAATATTATAAACTAAATACTAAATAAAAAAACAAAAAACTTATTCAAAATTAAATAAAACTTCATTAACACGTATAAAAAAGTAAAAATTTCATAACAAATAAAAAATTTTAACAACAACAGATTCACTACGATATAAAAAATAATGTCTGCAAAATTAACTAATACATCATAAATAACAAAAAAAATATCAAAATCAAAAATAATTAAAAAAAATATGTTTAACACATCAATATTACCATTTAAATAAACAAATATAAAAACATAAAAATATTAAACAAATAAAAAACATAATATATATCAAAAAATAAATTAACTCATATTACATAAAATAACAAGTATTAAAAATAAAAAATAAAATAATACAAAACGAGATTCACACTATACAATCGAAGTTGAACTAGTGTCTGTCCTTCAACGCACTTCGAAGTTTGATTGAAGGTTTCCAAACTTCGAAGTGCGACAATACATAACTAAATGTCTGGTACACCCTTAACCGTCGGTTAAGGATGTTTATGATTATATATTTTAACTTTTGTTAGGAGGAAACTTTAAAGAATAGGAGAAAGTGTTTAAATTGGGAGAAGTTAGAAGATTTTTTAGAGGTGGAAGGTGTGACATCCGGGCACTGACGAAGGCGGAGAGTGACGCCGGTGCAAGAGGCATGATGCAGGGGCACAGACAAGGAGCGGCTCCTGGCAGCTTCGAGTGGAAGGGGTACATGGACGAATCGAACATACACCGGAATGAGAGGGATCTGGAGACTGTGTAGGTATGAGACTATACAGTTGAAGGATAGCTTAAAGGAATCGTACTAGTGGCACCTCCTTAACCAATGGTTAGGATCTTGACACCACAACATTAATCTAAGGGTCATCATTATTCATTCTCTAGAGATTTTTAAAACATTCCTAAAATTATAAACTTATCTAGAAACATCTTATGGAGAAGCATCTCTAGATATTTTTGTAGATCATTCTACAATCTTTCTAAATAGAATTTTCTATAATACTATCTGAACCTTTTTTAATATTGAACTTTTATCTTTTAGACGCAAAACACAAAATCAATTTACATTTCAACAACCTCGAATGCGTGAATATCTTTCACCAGCTTCCTCCTCCAAGAATCACGCCACACATAGCACGCCCACCACCAAAGTCGATCACAATCACCACCACTATTACCACTTTCAGAAGACAAACTCTCAACTCAGTAAATGTCAGTGAAAAAAATTAAGATATAGGAAGATGATGCATGTAGGGTTTATAGAAAGAGAAGGTTTGGCATTGTTGGTTGTTAGAACATAATTAAATCATCATTAAATTTGTTCAGACTTTAATAAATAAGAGTCATTCTCCCTGCACCTCACCACCTTCATCCTGCACCTCCAAAAAAAATTGTAATTCCAAAAGTGTCCTTTCATAGTCAACGAAGAGAGAGAAAAAAAATTTATTTAAAAACCGCATCTCCCTAAAACCGTAGATCTACACCCCCTCCTTCCTCCCTCTTTTTCTCTCCGTCCTCTCCTCTGTCTCTGTGTCTCTGGCATCCGCTCCGCTGCTTTGCTCGGGTTCGTGGCTGGCGTCCAGGTTAGTATGTAATATATTTGTTTCCTCTCTGTTATGTGCTTGGTTGGGTTTGGGTAGTGATTGGGTTCGTGGGTCGTGATCTGATGGGGTCGTAGCTCGCTGGAGGTGCACGTCGCAGTTGGAAGTGCGGCAATGATCAGAACCGCAGTTGGAAGTGCGGCTCGCTGGAGGTGCACGCCGCATTTGGAAGTGCGGCAAGGATTAGAGCCGCAGTTGGAAATGCGGTTCACTGGAGGTGCACGCCGCATTTGGAAGTGCGGCAAACTACATAACCGGACTTCGATGTGCGGCTGGGGTGCACACCGCAGTGCGGCAAATACAGGACTTTTTCACTTCTTTAATGCTCTTAATTTTCGTTCAATTGTATTTTTTCATGCTTGTTTTTGGCATCCTTCTCATTTCCAGGGTCAGGTTGTAGTAACGTCAGGTTGGTCTGTAATGTGTTTTGATTCCAACCTCCAAAAGTTGTGGGAAAATAATTTACAGGTACGATGTTTTTAGCTGTGCTGTGATATCGTTATTACACCGTGTTGGGTTTTACTAATTCCTCTAGTAGTTGTTATAGGAAGATTTTCCTCATAATGCTCACCATAGGGAAGTTTCTAATTCCTCATAATTACACTCTAAAGCATGGAGATACAGGATTGATAATTGTTGGTGGCAGGATGGAAACGCAGCCACATGTATGTCTCGCTTTACTTATTGTTTCCTGGTTCATTACTATATTTTCCCACTCGACCCCTTTCTATGTTCTAATAGCAAAATTTGCCATATATTGTGGACATCATCCTTTTTATAAAGTAAAGACCTTAGCAGCGTATGAATGACACTGTCTTCTTCCTCTCTCGCTCAAGCTCATAGAATATAAATCTCCCAAAACCTAAACACTATGACCACCACCCCACCCTAGCATTGTACTAATATAATTAAAAAAACATTAAATAAAAAATTTGCATCAAACAAACAAGAAGAAAAAATTAAACAAAAGCATGAAAAAAAAAACGAACAGATATCACAACGCACTTCAAAGTGCGGCACCTAAATTAAAAACGCACTTCAAAGTGCGGCGGAGCATTTCCGCACTTCTAAGTGCGGTTGCGTACCTTCGCCGGCGTAGATTCTTCTTCCTCTTCCTCCTGACGTAACGCTGCTGAATCTCCAACCATAAATTACTTGCTGCCACAGTGAACATGAACAGTGCACCTAACTGAGGGTTTATAAAGAAGATATATTTTTGTGCATGTGGTTGGGAGTTAGAAGAATGGTTGGGGGTTAAAAAAATTTAATTTATTAATTACAGTTTGACTTTTTATTAAATGAAGGATAAAATGGTAAATTTGGGGGTGCAGGATGAGGTGAGGGAGGTGTAGGAAGATTCACTCAATAAATAAAGGTAAAAATGTCAAATAGGATGCTGAGAGGAGATAGCTGGGCAACACTTGTTAAATTGAAATATATTTTAATTATAATGAAAATATCACTTAAACATTTATTATGTTTTATTATAAAAATATTTATATTTATTTAATAATTATAATTTTATTATTTTTATAATAATAAAAGATAAAGTTATGTTTTCACTTATAAATAATAAATTAATTTATTTATTTATAATTACATCTTAAGTAACGTTGAAAATAATTTATCATTAAACTTTGATTTACTTTTTAAAAAAAATATAAATCTGATTTAAAAAATGTTAAAAAGTAAAACAAATGTAAAGTAAAAGAATGTCTACCATGAAAAAAAATTAAAATTAATTAGTGGTAATAAAAGTAAAATAACTCAAAATTATAAATTAAAAATTGACTTATAATAAGTTAAAAATTATTAAAAAAACGATTTACAAATGAGAAATATTCAGGTAGTCAATTTGAGAAATCCATAGAAATACACACATTTGTCACTTATTATTATGAATTGTTCACAGTGATGTAAAGAGTAAATTATAGTGACGTTGAATGATCATAACAATAAAATAAATAGATCATTTATGAAGCAATAATTGGTGACTTTACGTAACTTTATGATTTATTGATTTGTGTGAGTAATAAAAAAATAAATCAGTGACGGATGAAATAAATGGTTTGAGATGATAATGAAATTATATAATTTATAGTGATTTATGATTATGAGTGACAATAACAATAACTATATAATTTATATATATATTTTAATAAAAAATATAAATATAAATTGAGTGTGTACAAGGTAGGTGTTCTTATCCAGATATTGAGTGTGCCCTTAAGTGGTGAAATAATGTAGAAGCAGTGGAAAAGTAAATGGTGATGTAGGTTTTTGGATGCACATTGTTCCCTAGTAGGTGAAGGTACAGAAGAAGGAAGACATAGGGAGATGGAAAAAGAAGGAGAAGAGAAGAAAAGGAGAAATTAATAAAAAAATGAAAAAAGTGGTTGGGTTGGCTAAAAGCATTGACTGTTGTTTGCGGGGAAGACAAAGAGAACCACTCCAACGTCTCAAACAAAACTGCCTTCTTTCATGGCCCACCTTAACCAAAATTAAACACTCTCTCAAAACATCTCACTCTTTCTTATAAACTCACACCACCACCATCATCATCATCATCATGCTGCTTTTCTTCCCTGCCCATGAAGAACAACAACAACTTCTTCCATATTCGAACCTACTTCGATGATGTGTTTTGTCACCAACATGGCCCAAAGACGCTGTTTTGAAGAGGTCCAGGTTCTCGTTTCTGCTGTAGAATTCACCAGTGGAAGATTAGGCGTACATGGGAAAGCCAGGCATTTCTTCAACTTTTATTTTTCTTTAATCTTCTTTTCTGTTGCAATTAATTCATCATCGCTTTTTCTTTTTCTTTTTTTCATTTTTGCGGCTCAGTAACCCTTAGAATCTACTTCCTGCTACAAGACATTTGTAAACCGTTCTAGAACATCATGGTCATCAGATTACAACACTCATGAAATAAACATTTGTGACTGGTTTTCCATGTCCCTCTTCATTTGCATGTTGCTCTCTCCTTCTCCCTCTCTCTCTCTCTCTTTGTGTAGCTCCAAATTATTAGTGTTATATAGCATTGATTGGGCATAAAGATTGATGAGCTTTTTTCTTCTTCTTCTATAAAATCGATTTCCTTTTGTTTTGAGATCACAAATAATAAAAGGGTAATGTTGTGGTTGATTTGCAAGGTTATATATTTGGGGGAAAATCTGCATAAATAGGAAGTTGTAAAACAAAGATGTTTCTGCTAAAAGCCTAAAAACTTCATTTTCGATATTTGTTACCAAATTTTTTCTGCATTAGTTTGTCGGCAATATTTCTCGTGTTTTGATAATTCGAAAACCCCACCTAATAAACTACTCATGTATTTCAAAGAGAAGACTATTTAACCAATGCATGTAGTAATTATAGATATGTGCATGTGCTTTGATTATTGATTATTGAGGTTCTACCAATTTCTGCCTCTAAATGCACCAACTAATCAACTTTTAATTAATTATGAATCTGGTCTCTTCAATAACACATTTTTTAAGCCTTTTATATTTATATATTTTTATAATTAGGGTAATTTTTCTTTACAACCATATAGTCCCTTGATACTTTTACGTGGTCAAATTATTACTAATTAATCTATTTTCCTTGTGTTTGCATATATATAATCTAATTTTTTGTTTTCACGTGTTTTTGGATTTACGTAGATGTACAAGCACAATTTTAGTAAGAGCTAAACGTTAGTAACGAGGAAAATGTAATGTTAATGTTTTATCTTGTAATTAACAAGCGAAGTTTTAAGAAAATGTATTTTTTATTTCACTAACTATATTCTTAAAAAAAAAACTAGTAAATATAATCAGATTTTGTTTTTTTCCAAAACTCATTTTGTGTTCGTGGATATAAGAAATGTTAAAGTATCTAAAATAATCGCAACCACTAAATAATATTAACATGCATCCAATCATAGTGTGTCACATATGTTATTATCTTGTAGTAGCTGACATGACATGAGACTACAATAAGTGACTATTTTAGAAAAAAAATTTATGATAAATGAAAAAAGAATTCAAAGAACAACCCTAAGTATAATCATAATTATGAAAACTAAAAGACATAAATAATAAGCTAATTAATGTATTTCTGTAATTGTTTAGAGAAAGAAAATACAAAATACTAATTAAATATGACTTGTAAAACAGGAATTTATATATATATAGATGCTCTTTGGGCAAACATTAAAAGATTAGGTTTTGAAAATGTTCACATGAATAGTGTTTGAATGAATTATTTAATCATTTTGTATGTGAAAAGATTAATTTCATAACTATGACTGCAGAAATGCTTAATGATGTGAGATAGGGTAAAACATGATGATTTGACACGAGAAACAGAAACTAGAATACTCTATACTATTACATATATCAGTTAAATCTAAATTATTAAAGTTGATGCTGCTTCATTATAAAATTGGTGGGTCTGCATTTTTCATATTGACATCAGAACTACTACGTTCTTTTAAATATTTGATCTTTCACCTTTCACTTTTAAATAGATGCTTCTTACCATAACAGCCATGTAAAAACAATCACTAACTACAAAATATTGTTTAGAAAGAAAGGGAAACACATATATAAGAAAAGAGATAGGGATGCCAAAGAATTGAAACATGTTCCATAAAAGTTATTTGAAATATAAACATTATGATATTATTATTAAAGTTAGTGGTTTTTTTTTTCATGCAAAACCTTTCGACATATATCTCTTGAGAAAAATAAATGAAGACTTAGACATAGTACTAAAGAAATTCGAGTTCTATTTACATGGAAAATTGATACCGTTTTCAATTAAACATTTTAAGATAACCTATTCTGATATTATGTTCAACTTCTTTACTTTTAATTAATATTAGACTCATGTTTAGATTTCAACGATCTCTTTTTAAAGGTTAGTTTCTTTTACATTAATATTTTTTTTTTTGAGTTCAAAGATCATATTCTATTTGTATGAATTTATATGAACCGATAATTAAAACTAAAAATCAATTCTGATATTACTGGTGTATCTTTAAAAAGAATAACTATAAAAATATAAATAATAAAATATAAATCCAACCAAAATAAAAAAATTAGCACTACTTTCAATCCAAAATCTCAATACAATAAATTATATTTTTATTTTCATCCCATATAAAACTTATTTTTACGTTTGAATTCCAAACACTTTTTGTTTATACATATATAATGGTGCATGTTAGACATGGTTGTGGTGTCCATTTTCAGATAACCAATATGTTGAATTTGGTTTTGAAGAGTAATAAACGCTGCACTGTACTTGAAATTTGGATGCATATATAAATTTTGTTCTTGGTAGAAGGTATGGAAGAGGTAATAAATCCTTTTCAGAATTCTGCGGCAGACATTACGCTCGAGGAAGTTGTTGACTTTCTTTTTCTCTGTCGATGTTCTTACAATTGTCTCTAGCTAAACATTTTTTTGTTTTGTTTTATAACACCACAGCATTTGCCTTACTTATGAAGTGAGGAAGATGAAAGATGGAAAGTATTATTATGTCATGAAGATGTCATATGGTAAAGTGGGTTTAGTTAAAGGTTAGAGTTTTTGAGGTTTTGGGGATTGGGAAGAAGAGACATTGAACGACAGAGAAGCCTGGAATTCTGTAGGAGATTAAAGGTTGTCAAAGTGGGTTTTGTTTAATTTTGACATTGTGTTCCATCCCTTTCACACAGGGATTTAATAATTTTGTCCCTATATGTCTCTGACTGTTTGCACGTGTACGCTTGTTTCTTCGTTTCACAGGTAATTAATTTCACTTCATCTTTCTTCAATCCCTTCCTAGGATGCCTTTTTCTTGGAAAACTTTGACTCATTCAAACATCTTCATATCAACCATTTCATGCTACATCTATTCTTTTCATTATTTAAGAATTTCCATCTACGTCCAAATTTATTTCTAATTAACAACTTTCTTAAGGCATTTTAGTCAGTAATAATATTTGGAATTAAATATATTTTTGTTTCTTAATTTTTATTAAAAATTAGAGATAGTCATATTCAAAATTTGATATAATTTATTCCTCAAATTTAAAAGTATGTAAATTTGATATTTTAATTAAATTTTATTTTTTTAAACATGTTTCATGATAACATTTAAATTGTTTATTTGATATATTTTTGTTTCAATGTTAATTAAGAAATAAATTTGTAATATCAAATAAATTTAACAAAATTTAGTTAAAGTTACTAAATCTACACAGTTTTAAATATGAATAACTAAATTAGTCCAAAGCTTCAAAAATAAACTAATTTTAATTTAACTAAAAATATATTTAATCTTAATATATTTTTTATTAAAATAATAAAGTTTTTTTAGGAGAAACATAAAAAAAAGATTTAATACTAATGAATCATAAACAAGTTTATATAACATATCATCATATTATTTTTATTTATTGTAAAACTTCCATATCACTTTGAATTTTTAATATAATTTAGAATTGTTTTCACAATCACATGTGAAAGAAACAAGCTTTTTAATATTGAGTGTATATCACGTTTATGCATAAGCTTATGTAACAAGCATTTGATATGGATTCACTTTATAAATTATTAGGATGAAATAAAAATGATTAAACTTTGTAGCAGAATATCAGTGTTGACGAAAAGTCAATATTATGTTACTGTAGTTTTGGTGTCATGACCGACACTAGTTTTCTCCAAGTAACACTACAGTGGCAATGATAATGATAGTGATATATTATGATAAAAGTTATAAAAAATGTAAACCCTGATTTAACAATCGAAAGTCAATTTAGGGAGCTTGACTGCTAATACAAAACTATGATGCAATTCATCATGAAACAAATATGTTCTAAGTAGAGGAATGGATTGGGCTTGTAACAGGTTGGGTTGGTGGGCCTTACGCTGACCCATCAGAATTTTGTAGATAAAAATATTAGAGTGTTGCTCTCTCCACACCACAAGTGTTCCCTACACCTTTCTGGATTTTTTAATTCCAAAATTACATTTTTTGCTTTTAACATTTATTCTTTTTTACTTTTTATGTCAAAACTCTAATTATCCTACATCTTTCCCTAATTTTCACTCAGAGACAATTATAGCTCCACCCCTTAATCTCATTTTCTCTCCATGTTTGTTTCTTTCCCTACCATTCTCCATTACTCTATGCATATATCACATGTAACATCTATCGTATTTTCCTACTCTCTTTTTTCTCTTTTACCAAAAACTCATCTTATCCTTCCCTCCTTCACTGCCATTAATTTCCCAAACACTTCACAGGCTCCTTTCCGTACCCTTGTCCATTCTCAAACCATCAACTCTTTTATCTTCATTAAATCACTCACTTTTTCCTAACAATTCTCACACACTATTTTTCTATCTTCCTTTCTCCTCACCAACGACATTCAAAATAGCACACACTCTCCTCTTATCAAAACTCATCTTCCTTTTTAACTTGAAACCCCACCATTCCAATGTTATCATTCTTTTTTTCTCTTCCTCTTACAAAAACTCACGTACCACACTCACTACTCTCTTCTCCCTTTTTCTATTTTCTTCTTTTCTCCTTTCTCTTCCTTTTTATTTTGTTACGTAATTATATCTAAATTATTTTTATTTTATTTAATCAAATAATTATTATTAATTTAATTACAGTTAATTGATTTTGTTTTGAAAAATTACAGTAAAGAAGAATCACAGCAGAAGAGAAGAAAATAAAGAGCAATTTGATTTATGTGAAAGTTGTGGAGTGTCGGGGTGCATTGGTGGGGACCATTAATGAGATTTAATGAAATAGTTGGATATTAGTGAAAGTAAAAACAGAAATTAAAAATTTTCAGAAGGACAAAAGAAGAATGGGGAGGTGCAGGGAGCATTGTGTGGTGGTGGAGGGAGCAACTCTCAAATAATGAATCCCAGAGAGTTACTTCGTCCACCACCCCAACTGTTCCCTACACCTCCTCAGATTTTTTCTTATTTCAAAAATATCTTAGGTTATAATTTTTTAACTTTTACCATTTAACTTTATTTACTTTTTTAAAACTCTAATTATGCAGCACCCACCCCCTCACTTTTCTCTTTCTCTAATTACACACAAACCCCACCCCCTCACTTTATCTCTTCCTCTCTTCTTCACACAAAGAACCCACACCCCTAACTTTCTATCTTTCTATCTTCCTCTCTTCTTCACACACACAAAGCCCCCACCCCCTCCCTCTTTCTCTTCGTTTAATCTTTCCTTGTACATTTTTGTGGTTAAAGCTTCCTTCTTTTTATTCTTTTTGTATATGTGTTATGTAAATGGATGTATGTAATGTGTTGTGTAAGAGGAAGAAGAAAAACGCGAAGACTTGAACGGATGTGAGAAATCTATTCAGCCTTCAACGGAGCTTGTGATCCGTCTACGAATGTCAAGATTCGTTGAAGGCTGGACGAATTTCCCACATCGTTCAAGCCTTCGCGTTTCAACTCTTTTAATTTTTTATTATTTTTAGTTTATTAACTTTTTTTTTGTAGATTTTAATTTCTGAACATTGTAAGTGTTCATTTGTGTAGATTTTACATAATTTAATAATTTTTGTAATATTTTTATGTATAAAAAAATTGTTAAAAAGAAATTCTTGAAAGAGAAAAGTGAAGGAGTAAAGGCTGCAAAATTAGGGTTTTAAGAAAGTAAGAGGGTGGAAGATGTGTTGTTCAATGGATCTTGATTGAAAAAACTTTTAACTAGAGGACAAAATGGAAATGAAGAGATACAAAGAGTAATGTGTTGATGGTGGAAGAGTAACCATCAATCTTAATTGTCATCGTAACTGCCTAAACAAACAACCTAAATCCCTTGATTGCACAACTCATCCTTTTCTTTGTTTACAAGTCAGACTCCACCTGCTAAAATAATAATAATAATAATAATAACTATTATTATTATTATTATTATTATTATTATTATTATTATTATTATTATTATTATTATTATTATTATTAATGGTTGTGAAGTAATGTATTAATAAAAAACTAAATAATTAAGAGGAAATAATAATCGTAAAAACAGTGCAACGTGTCCATGTTTCTTTAATTGTTTGCATATAATTTTATTTATTTCAATAAGAAATTACTCTCATCTCTCCTCAGGTTATATATTTAAAATATTTAAATCTGACATGATACAAGTAGTAGGATTGAATCTTCATCAATAAAAGTTAACATTTAATGATAGTTTTTTAGGTAAAATTATGTTTACATAGGATAGGGTTTTGACTAATAATTTAAAAAAAAAACGAAATAATATATTTAAATTAAGAATAGGTTTAATGTATAATCTAAACATAAAATCATTATTATATATAGTTCACTCTCCACACGTTATAAAATAATTTAAGTGAGTTTTTCTTTTCCTTTATACATGAATAAATAATATAGAAAATTGTATCATCTTTAATCATCAATCACAGACTTGTTTACGTCTCTATTCTCAAGGTAAAAAAAATAAATAAAAACGATAAATCTCACAATGAGATTAGGAGATAAATTGACTATAATTTAAATAAACATTAAAAAGATTAGAAATTGAAATTTCAAAATACAAAAGTTAAAGAATTTTTTATATAAAAAATTAAGAAAATATTTTTCTTATAAATAAAACATGAGATGCCAATGTCCTTTTATGAAAAACATAAGATGTTTGAGTGTTATTTATTAAAACCACGAAGAAAGTGAATGTTTATTTTTAAAAAATATAAGATAAATGTGATTTTTCAAAAACGTAAGAGCTACGTCTAAATTTTAAAGTATAGGAAATGTTATTGTCATTTAGTACAATTTTAAAGGAAATGAGTAGTATCTTGAAATAAAATTTTATTTGTCTTTAAGAACATCTTTAATTTAATATGAGTATTAGTAAATGTCTTAAACTTAAGAACATGTTAACATGACATACTCAAAGTCTTAACATTGAGACATTGTTGTTATACAATATATTTGATCTTAAAAACAAAAATAAATTTTCAATACTAACATCTTGTCTTAAAAAATAATTTAATTGTCATAATTAAATATCAATTTAATGTTAGTATTTTTCAAGTTAAAAAATTAAATGCTAAGTTTGGTTGACATCTATATGTCCCCCATTAATAAAGGCATAAACACTTTGAGTTTGTATTATATTAAAATTCCATTAAAAAACCTTTTTTTTTTTTGTGAAGAGTCTGTATAATCTAGTATATACTTCTTTGTTTGACAAAAAAAGTTATCTAAAAATAAAGTATGAAACAAAAGACACTTTACATATGTTCCTTATGAGTGTGATTATCTACCAAATAAAAATGTTATTATTGTGGATAAGTAAGAAATGCTCAACAATTTTTATAGATTCACTAGCATAGAAAAGAAAGAAAAAATGTCATCACGCCCCTTCTATAATAACTGTAGACAATAAGTAATGTAAAATAAATGTCACTTTCGTATTGCTTTTACAAAAGTAACACATAGCATATTGGTTCGTATTGTAACTAAGTATGTCAATTTTCTACATAAATTGTCAATCAAATCCATTCTCTATATCAATCACATTTACATCAATTTTAAAGCTAACGTAAAATATTTAAAATTAGGTAATGTATAAAGTTTTTGTTGTATTAGTTTTATTTGAAATTTTAGACGATTATAAAAAATAAAAAAGACACCAATTATTGAATCTAAAATACGCATGTGAAGAGGAAATTACATCCAACTCAATTACACTTCTTTGTTGGATTGAATTATTAGTTATTAAAACAATAAAATATAATATATAATATTTATATATACAAAATCCATAAAGAAATAATATTTTGATTTTATTGTAAAATTGTAAAAAAAATTATAATGTGATCAGTTTTAAACATTGAAAAAGAATTAATAAATTTATTATTTATAATAATTCGTCAATGTGTGTATATGTTATCATATCATCTTCATGTTGTTTTAAAAATTTTGGCTTACTTAACTTTTTCAATATTTATATTTGAAGTTATTAAGCATTAATATTAATATTTTAATTAAAAGTGTTTTTCTACATCTTTTTCAAAAATTTAATGACATATTAAAAAAGTGATTTTAAATATTGATAATCTAGACTAAGAAGATATTCTTAGCCTCCTTATAAATTAAAACTCCTATCCTATCCGAACAAAAAAAATCAACGCCTATTTCCGTTCTCGTTTCCAAAGTTGGGAGACAGGGAAAGAGTGTGTGAGAAAGAGAATGGACGCCATTGATTCCGTCTTCGATCCGCTCAGAGAATTCGCAAAGGACAGCGTGAGGCTCGTCAAGCGTTGCCACAAACCCGATCGCAAAGGTTAAACCCTAATCCCAATTATGTTTCTTCCATTACGATCCGATTCGAATATCTGTGCAGTGGATCCTGATTTTTTCATGCATTTTGTATTTTAGAATTCTCCAAGGTTGCCGTGCGTACCGCAATTGGTTTCGTGGTGATGGGGTTTGTGGGGTTTTTCGTTAAGCTCATTTTCATTCCAATTAACAACATTATCGTCGGATCTGGTTAGGTAAATTATACTACTTCATTCAAAAATGTTTTTTTTAATTGTTTTTTATATGCTTCTTTCCGGCTATTTGGATCTCTCGATTTTTTTGCGTGTAGATTTTAAAATAATCATTTGAAGGGCTTGTTTGATTGGTTAGTCAATTGGGAAGAAGTATTGCTTCAGTTGTTAGCATTATTTTCTGGTGATTGCGAGTAACGATTTGATATGATGGTTTGAAGCGAATATGGCTTCGATTCGATTGGATATCTAAGGATGAGTGAACAGTGGAGATTTTTGTGTGTAAA
Organism: Vigna angularis; assembly: GCF_016808095.1. NCBI lineage: Eukaryota > Viridiplantae > Streptophyta > Magnoliopsida > Fabales > Fabaceae > Vigna > Vigna angularis. The sequence continues at coordinate 23,876,892 of NC_068976.1, forward strand.
TTCATGTGTTTGGAAATTTTATAATAGCTCAGACAGTTTTCGTTCTATTGATTGATTGATAAGTGTAAGTGATGAAGTAAATTATGTTTTTTTAAGTAAAACTGAAGTCAAATAAATAATTTAGTCTTGAATGGGAATGGTTGAGTTCTTGTTCGATTGAGGTTCTTTTTATGCATATGATGATGTGAATGGGTTTACGATGACGGCGACAAAGTTATGGACTTGAACCTTGCGCATATTAATCAAACTGTCCACCTAACCCACCACCACTCCATCCACTAAGCCGACCTTACTGGGTTTTGTTTATATTCACATTGTACAAATTGAGATCAACCTCTGTCTGTCTTCTGTTTTTGCCCTGATCATATAATTGTTTAGATTAGATGGCATTGTAATAAAGGGCGGGGGATTCCCTTCTCAAGTATCTTCTTTTTAGAAATCAAAATTGACACAGTATTTAGCCTATGTATAAGAGTATGCTTATTGTCTTTTATCTGTGCTTCTTGATGGAAGTTCAATATAAATTAATGGTTCATGGAGTTTTGAGGTTGAACTGGGTTGAATGACAAGTCAACCACATTTTAATGAACTTTATGATCTCTCTATTGGTTTTTAGGGTGAATAACTACTAGTTTTTACCTTATCATAATGCTTGCCATTTGTTAATTGGCAGGTGACTTTGACTCTGTTATGTTCTATGTTTCTCTCGCTTACTTTGAATGGTATTGCTTTTGATGTAAAATGTAGAATTTGTTTGAAGCGCCAGAAATAATTTTTTGCATTGTAATACGGCTTTCAAAAGATAAATTCCACTGCCGTTAGTTTTAAAGGAATATACATGACGATAAGGTGCTACGATTTCATATTCAAACATCTTAGTGGGGATTACTTCATGGGTACATGTATACGATTATGCATATCTATCCCCTCCGTAGCAATTCGAGAGTATTTATCAAATAAACTTTTATTATGGGATTTCTACTTTCTTTGAAAAGGCATTTTTAGATAGTCTGGTTTTTGTAATAATTTTAGTTTATTTTGTCTGTTTCGAGATGATGGCCGTGTTCTTTATGAAATTGTCTTGAACAAAGTGTGCAAAATGAATGATAAATAAACCTTCGGTTTTCTCCACAGGTTAAGGGGAACTGCAATCGCCTCAGGACTTCAAGTTATCAAGAAAATGGAGGCTGAAAAATCCCCCATGAATAGATAATTAATCTTTTGTTATATTTCATTTTTGGTTTTTCCTTATGACTGGAAAGCTATGAACGTTTGTGCTTATCTTCTGTTATATACCTTCACACATTGTTTTGATTTAGGATAAGGAGGAAAAAGGAATGGTGAAACTGTAGTTTTGTTTTTAGACGGTTATAACTGTTTTTTTTCTTATGTGATCAGTTCATGCTTCAACAGTATAGTTGGCTGAGAAATACTTTCCTGTCTCAAATAGTATTTTCTTAACAAAATAAATTCAACAATTTCTTTATAAGTAATTAGAAGTAGTTCATGAAGAACTATTTATATTGAAAAGATCAACAAATTTTTGATTAAATTAATATCACGGTGTTGGTGAAAACAAACTAAAAAATTATTAAACAACATTTTCATACATAAATAACTTTCATAATGAATTCTATTAAAGTTACGGGTGGCAAAATGGACAGTCTGGCTTGTTTTAGTCTGGGTTGATATTGGTTTACTGAAAACGGGTGGGTTGGGTTGGACTTCTCTGTCAATTAAAAATAGATTGAAACTTAGAACCCGGTTTAGAGGATGGCAGGCTAGTCTATCAGTTTTTGATTTTTTGTTATATACATATAGTTTTAAAACTTGTATGTGTAGTGCAATACCTTTATGATGTATTCAATGACATTCACATAATGCATTGTTACAAAAATAAAAAATCTTAACTGGAGATATAAGTACTTGTACCAATGAAAATTCAGAAAACTTGTTCACAAATGACAATCATAATCCTCAAATATTACTAGCAAAGGTAGAAGTTAATACATAACAAAAAACTTCATCTTTCTTCTTTTGCCACAAGCCATCTACCTGAAGGAGTTTCAACACAAAACTTTCACTTGAACACAAATAACAAACTCAGGATTCAATATATTCATAACATAAAAAATATTTCTTCGTTCAATTTTCACTATTTTCCTTTTTAGGGTTATTAGATGTATCATTAGAACAACTTCCCTTCACTTTTCTATCCTCATCAACATCATCATCTTTGGAATGGAATTGAAAAAAAGAAGTTAGAATATTAAATTATTTATGAAAATTAAAAAAATTAATAAAATTTAAATTAGAGAAGTTACTATAATCACAAAATTCATGTTTTTAATTGGAAGTACAAATTATTGTTTCAACCTTTTTTGATAATAGACGACTTCTATACTTATTTAAAATCCTTAAACCAATGTTGAAAGTAGATTCAAATGCAATTATAGTAATTGTGATACTTAACAAGTCTAGCTATGGTTGACAAATCTGAAAAACATTGACTATTATTCTTCCACCATTCAAGAACATATATACTTTCAATAATATCAATGTTCAATGTTGGCTCACTCAAGTATATATCAAGTTGGTTCCTCTCCATTTTAGCAATCGCCTAAAGCTTGCATTTTTTCATTTCCTAATATAAAAAGTGAAATCAAAGTTTAATTTATTGTATAATAATAGTAATTAAATGACGAGAAAATAATATGACTTACATCAAAAGAGATTGACTATGATGTTGACAAAAACCATGCATCTGCTTTAGAACAGGGGAAGTCTCATTCTTGGAACAATATTCAAAGAAAAGCTTGTATAATTTTTTTTTTCATCTTCTTTAACTTTACTTCTCAAAGGATCTATCTTCTCATAACAATATCCTAATGTTTCTAACTTCATCATTGGATCTAAAATTTTCCTAAATGTAAGGATAATATTATATTCATCATAGTATTTATCAAACTACGCCATTATTTCAGCCATATTTTTGACAACTCCATCTTCATCTTTTAAACATTCCATTAGAAGGGTTTGGATGTTCCAAACTTGTAAAAGGTACAAGTTCGATGTAAGGTAGCTAGAAATCCTTTTTATAATTTCATTAGATGGTGACATAAAAATATAGATTTTTTGTACTTTTTTCAATTTCTCCTTAGACAAACAATACTTGTAATTCTAGTCAATTAGGTGTAAACTTCCAAACACACCTAGTAGGAACATCTATACATAAAGTATTTTACTCATCAATGTTTGCTATTTTTTTTAAAACATTGTTTAAATTTCATCATTCTACTTATTAACATATTTTATGCTCTCCCTAATATGATTTAAAACATCACCAACAACTTTCAATCCTTCTTGCATAGTCAAGCTTAAAATGTGTGTATAACAACACACATGCATAACAACATCACTCTTTACCGTATTTCTAGAAACTAAACTTGCACTAGGATTCAGATAAGTAATTAGGATTAGTTGATGAAGAACTACTTATATTAAAAAGATCAAAAAAATTTTGATTTAATATTGAAAAAAAATTCAACAATCTCTTGTACCTTCATTTCTTAAAAGGTTATCATTAATAAAACCTCAAATCATTTATTATGAATTTGGTGAAGGACCAATATCCATTATATTGTAATTGTAATCGAGACATTCTTAGTATCCTAACTCTAAAGAGAATAATAATTTAGATATAATGATCAACTCTCACCATATTTTTTCAATAAAATTGAGGTCATAACACATTTTAAAATAATTTTAATTCGGTGAAATTGAAATCGTTAATCGTTAATTATATTAAAATAAAATCAATAAATATTTAATTTAATGTATTCATTGCATTCGTGAATAATTTAAACTCGAAAGTCTAGAATAGTTCCTCACCTATTTTTCAAATTAACAATTGTATTCCTCACTTAATAAAAGTGGAATCCTTTTCCCCACGTATACAGAAGAATACACAATAAGAAAAACCAACAATAAATGAATCATTTTATTTCCTAATCTTCTCACTTTCAAAAATGAATAATCTCTTAAAGAAGTATGAATATTATGTAAATTTTTACTTATTGTGTTTTCTTTTTCTAATTGCTTTTGTAAATTTAATTTTTTTATGGCACATCTATTAAATTTAAATTTGTATTGATGATAAATCAATATGATAAATTAATAATAGGTTATAATTCTTGCATTGCATTGCAATTAATTGGGTAATTTTATGCCATTTTTAGGTCTCAATTTGTCAATCCAATCCCAACTGGTGTGTGCTCTGTTTGGCTCAGAAAAAGCATGAACAGGGTGTGCCATCGGAACTGAATTTACGCGCACGTGTTGAACGCGAAAACAGTCTTCTCCGTCAAATCAATATAACATAGATAGACGGTGTGCTCCCTTCAACAACTCTTTCATTTTGATTCTCGTCTTCCTTTTATCACTCCCTCATTCTTTCCAGCGTTACCTCCTTCAATGGAAGGTTTGGCTTCTCTCAAGGCTCCCTTTCAGGCCACCCCATTCCTCTCTTCAAGACCCAAAACCTGGGATCTTCCGACCCAACTCAATTTTTATAAAAGAAACTCCTTTTCAACATTTTCAGTTCGGGCCCAGGTGAGTTTTTTTTTTTGGCAAATTTTTTATCTTTTCGCAACATTTTGGGGTGTCTCCTCATGGATTAGTCTGGGTCTCTGTCTATTTTTGTTTTGGGAGTTTGGGCTCACTGAGAATGGAATAGATGATTGGGATTCATTTAAGAATGAATGCCGAATTTATTTACAGGGAACTCTTGTTGATTTGCCATGTGGGGTTTGGCTTATGTGGTGTTTTGGTTGGGTGGAGTCCAATGAGCTGTGTGGGTTAGGGAAGTATGGTTTTTGTTCATTTGGAGTGAATGCAGAATTTTATGTTCTGAGGAACTCTTATTATTTGCCATGTGAGTTTTGGATTATGTTTTGATTAGGTGGTGCGTATGTGGGTCAGGAAAGTAGAATTTGGGTTCAATTGGGGTGTAGAAATGCTGACGTTTATGTTATGAGTAATTCTTACTGATTTGTGGTGTTTTTATTAGGTGGAGTCTACTGATGGTTCTGCTGCAGTATCCTCATCTGGTGAATCCGTGACAGAGGCTCTCAAGATTAAGGAGTGGGAGGTAGGAATGTTGGAAAATGAGGTTGCATCTAGCCAGGGCATAAGAATAAGGAGAAGGCCACCATCTGGACCCCCTTTGCATTATGTAGGACCCTTTCAATTCAGGTTGCAGAATGAGGGCAATACACCTCGGAACATTTTGGAAGAGATTGTGTGGAACAAGGACAAAGAAGTCTCACAAGTATTATGATTGAATTGTTTTGTGCTCTATTGTTCTTAATATAAGTTATTTTTTAACAAATGGATTGAATGTATTACTGGTGACTGTGATTCTCAGCTTAAAGAAAGAAAGCCCCTCAGTGTGCTGAAGAAAGCTCTCGAAAATGCACCTCCTGCTAGGGATTTTATTGGTGCTCTAAGGGCAGCGAATGAACGAACTGGACTGCCGGGGTTGATTGCTGAAGTGAAGAAGGCATCACCAAGTAGGGGTATTTTGAGAGAAAACTTTGATCCTGTAAGGTTTCCTTGCCTTCCTTTATGATTTTTACAGATCGAATTGTTTTCTCTCTACAACTGTAACCTTTATGAAGTTGTTCCTGGTTTTTTTTGGGAAATGTTTTAGCTGGCCTGAACTTGCTGACACCCATTTCGTGTTGTTGGTTAAAGCTAGTCCGTTCATTTTTTTTTATTTGGCTTCCATGAATCTTCTTGTTACAGAATACATATTTGATCCAAGACAGGTCTACGTATCAATTTCTTCTCCTTTGCATCTTAAACCTTTTGCTTCCTTGATTAATTTTCTGTTTACCCGTTTGATATTCATGCTCATCAAAATAAATTTCTTCTAAAATCTTTGTCTCCCGGATTTTGCTTTTACTATTATTGCATTTATAAAGTCAATCCCATTATAGTTGTTAAACTTTGTCCTCACAAAACAAGGACCTGCTGTGATTTTAATGTATCAGGAAGATGTTATGTTTTATCACTAAGTTGAATATCTTGGTCTTGGTGTTTTTTGTATCTCTGAATATATCATGACCCTTCAAACAACTTATCCAATAATTTTGTTGGTTTTTCTTTTTCTCTCTTTATGGTATATTCAATTGTTTGAGCTGTTTCTGTGTCAGGTTGAAATTGCTAAATCTTATGAGAAGGGTGGAGCAGCATGCCTAAGTGTTTTGACGGATGAAAAGTATTTTAAGGTAAACCAACCAACGTGGAATTGGTTGTTATGTGTGTACTGCTTGATAATATTTGGTTGCTTGAGTACTGGGAGATTCTACAGCACAATGATAACTCACTCTAACTTAATATTGGTCCAGGGAAGCTTTGAAAATCTTGAGGCAATAAGAAAGGCTGGAGTAAAGGTTTGTTTTGTGATTTGTAAAGTATCTGATATTGGATATATTCTACCATCTAATGCCTTTTGTAGATCACGTTGATGACTCTAGACAAAATATGCAGTGCCCTTTGTTGTGCAAAGAATTCATTGTAGATGCATGGCAACTGTACTATGCTCGAACTAAAGGTGCAGATGCTGTCCTTTTAATTGCTGCTGTTTTGCCTGATCTTGACATCAAATACATGATTAAAATATGCAAGATACTTGGACTGACTGCACTTGTTGAGGTAAAGTTGGCACTTTTTATTTGTTTCCTAAATCTGTTCAACTGCAGCATTAAATTTTTTTAAGCATTCTGATATCTTATGTTTAGTATGAATGTACCCATTTTTTGTGTAAACTTGGTTCTAAAGCAGGTCATTTATAATTTTGAATAGCGTAGTTGTTATAATTATAAAAATAGGGAGCTGACTACATACAATATAAACACAGAACCCCTTTCGCATAATGATACTGTACTTGAAAGCAAGAAATAAATTTTGATAGATTTACAAATATAGAATCTATAGATTGACTATGCCTTTGTTGGAACCAGAAATTTCCAACGTAGCTTCAATCAAAACTTATGGATTGTCATGACTGATTCCATGATCGCAATACCTGATGGACAGAAAGATTTTTTCACATTTTATGCTGTTTTGGCAGGTCCACGATGAGAAGGAATTTGATCGTGTTCTTGCAATAGAGGGTATTGAGCTTATTGGCATTAACAACCGTAATCTTGGTATGTCTTATCCTTTACTCTCCACCCCTTGCATTTTTTTCTTTTTGATGAAATGTTATCTGGCTTTTCTCGAGCTTGTACCCTAAATGGAATGTAGTTGTAATTATATTATGCAATTTATCTTTTAATTTACAGTCAGTAAAATCCTTTTGGTGTTTGATCAGCTTGTTTTCCGATACCTCTCCATTTGGTTGTGCCTTTTATTTCTAATTTTGCTTTCATTTTCTGTATGATTTTTCAAGTTTTCTACATTAATGTTCTTTGTCTTTCTTATCCTTCTACATGGATACATTATCACTTAAGTCCTATCTAAACCTTCTTACTACAAACTTTTAGAACTCTTAAAACTTTGAAGCACTGCAATTACTTTTATCTGCATACTTTCTGCTATTACTTCACCTAGCAACACTTTTCGTCACCCAAGTTTTTTAAGCCAATTAAGTTCCTATTTTTTTAATCATGCAAAAATTTGGCCCCTCCTTCTATTTTGTTATATCTGAAATCTTCAAATTATCTTTCTCTTCCTTCTAAATATTTGAGGGTTTATGACAGATTCAGGAAGTACAATCATTTTACAAATTAGAATTACAAAAGTTTAGGGGCTTTAAGGATTTTTTAGGGTGTGAAATTAGGATTTGAAGAGAGAAATATTTGAGATTATTATTTGATTTTGGTGAAATTTAGTGTTTTGTTCGGTTAGTTTTGAGTAGGAAAAGGTTTTAAACAATTTAGTTAATTTACATTGCGAAGGTCTCAAGTAGAAAATGAGAAATTAAGGATTTTAGGTAGAAAACATAAATGGAAGGACTTAACTAGACAAAAAAATTTAAAGGGACCAAAATCCAAAGTAAAGGAAATAAAAGTGGAACTAAGTTTTTTTTTTCTTTCTCAAGCACAAATACATGTTTGAAAATATTAGTGATTTTGTATTTTGATTTTATCTTTCTGTTCCAATCTCTTTTTGTGATTGCAGAAACATTTGAGTTGGATATTAGCATCACAAAGAAGCTTCTTGAAGGAGAGCGAGGCAAAATAATCCGTGAGAGAGACATAATTGTACATGGCCTTTCCTTTCCTTGCCTTTGTTTAGAGTTACTCCCTGTTTTCCTATATAATATTCTCGTTTTGAAAAAGAATTGGTTTCATTTTTTTTTTCATTTATATTATTTCCAACTTTATTTTGCATTAAAATTTGGTTGGAGAGGAAACTGAAAAGGGTATAATAATGACTTATTTAAAACTGTCTTGAAAATAATAAATTAAATGTTTTCCTTGAGTGAAAGAATCTTAAAGGAATATTATATAGGAACTGAGGGAATATTTAAAAGAAACATTGTTTTTGGTATATTAAAATGATGCTGATGATCATATGGTTTGTTCAGATGGTTGGAGAATCTGGTCTATTCACCCCTGAGGACATTGCCTATGTTCAAGAAGCAGGGGTCAGAGCTGTAAGTATTGACAATGTCATATCTTATCAATAAAACACCTAGCAAATTGTAATTGAAATTGAATTTCATTAAAGCATGCGTTCTCATTCTTAAACATGAATTTAAATTCTTTGCGGCGTTTATGGTGTTGTTCCTATGTATTTTGAAGGCTCAGCAGAATGACAGTACAAAAAACTTAGTAAACAATCTGGATTAAACATTTGTTTCTTGTTGATTATATTTAGTAAAATTTTCTACACTTCATTGGGAACCAACATCAACAGGTGTTTTATTACTCACCCCAGCTACAGTAATACCCTTATGGTATCAAACTCATTGTTTCACCATTTTTTTCACAGATATTGGTTGGAGAATCCATTGTGAAACAAAGTGATCCTGGCAAGGGAATCAGCAATCTCTTTGGCAAAGATATATCTATCTGAGTTGAAGTGAAACTATCTTCAGATATAGGCATTTGAGATGACTGATTATGATAAAGTTCTTGATTTGATGCCTTTATGTACCAAATTATCACAATTTTATCATCGGGTAGCATCTACCAAAAGAAACTTTGAATGTTAAATTATAGTTTCCTCCTAAATAATATATATCATTAAGGCAATAGCTTGGCGACAGTTTGTGTCATTAACTTTATTTTTCAGTCAGTTTTCCCTAAACAAATTCAAGTAATCATACTAAAATTTGTATGATATAAACGACAAAGTAGTGTGATAACGTCGTTATCACTGTTAGATAGTATGAAATTATTTCTTATAAAATTTATGAGTTCACACATAATAAAGCTCAAGAAACGGTAAAAAGAACAACAAAGTTTCTTATCGTACATACTGATCAGAATGATAAAAAGATACATAAAATGGTGACAGTACTCTTGTTTATTTAAGTACTAACAACTATCAAGTAACTAATTCATAACAAATTTTCTGCACACCCAAGTGGAAGTGATGAACACTACTTTTGTACGTAATTTTGTGTACAAAAATTTAGCCAAAGAAGCACTTTTGACTGTAGAAAAAGTAGTCTTGGAAGTTTTTCATGATTGTACATTCACCTTGTTAGTATAACCAAGTGAGTAAAATTTAGTTAAACATCATATGAGAAAGAAACAAAAGAGGTAAAAGAAAAATTAGTTAAATCAACTTATCCCACCTGTGATACTCTAAACAATTGCCCATTTACAAATGCTTTACATGAAGTCTTTCGAAATTGGTGTTATTGAATATATAAACAAAAACTTTTTTCTGTGGCAATTATGCTTTATGATTTACATATATCCAAAATCTAATAAATCACAGAACATTTGTTTTCAACAATTAAAATGAAGCAAAATCTGGAAAATGGAGTAGTAAAATCATGCATCTAAGTAATCATTGTTATAGTCTGTTATAGATGCGTTTGAGTTATTCACCTAACATTTGACGAACGGTATTCCATATTTGATGCTTATCTTCCACTACTAATTAACTGCGTATTGGTCAATCGACATCTCAGTCTGTCATTATCATCAACGATTCAATCTTAACAATAAACATAAGTAAAATCCACTAGCCCTGTTAAAACTGAGCAAGTTGTATAAAGTAAGACAATCACACAAGAAAAACATAGTTTACAAAATCAAACAACAACAACAAATATAGCCTTATGCCGCTAAGTGAGGACTTTACAAAGTTATACAAAAGAGTCACAAATTCTATGACTTATAAAAAGCAGACATAACATATGAATAAAGAAAGAATGGCAAAATACTGATGCGATTTGTGGATATTGATCCATGCATAGGCCTCAGGATTCATGTCTTCTTCTTACTTCGCTTTCCCAAGGGCAGTGATATTTGGATGAAACTGAACTTTTTCCTAGATGCTATGAACTGCTTTTGCTTTTGATTACTCTTCACATCTTTCTCGGGTATTGTCGGCAGAGTTTGATCCTCCTTCAATGCTCGAAGCATTTGACTCAAGGCTACTGTCTGTCCAGAATGCTCTTGCATATCCTTTGTTGAAGTACAATCTTCAAGAACTGGCTTTTTGCTAAGTACATCTCTCATTGAAACTGAAGACCTTAAGGCATGCTTCGGATCATTGTTAGTTGTAATTGATCGGATTACATCTGGTAGAGGAGAATCTTGACAAATTCCAGCTTGTTTGAACATGCTGCTCTTAGTCAATGTCTGCCCTTTTAGATCATTCTCAGGAATCCATCTCCGAAGAGCCTCTTCAGCAGCAAGCTGCTTTATGTTTGCACTTTCAACACTATTCAATACCTCAGTCAAGACTTGTTTGCTGCGTAGAACTTCCTCTGTTGCTTCCTCAAACTTTTTCAAAATACCCAGTTTAGAAATGCCTATTTTGTCAATTTGGAACTCGGAATCTGTTACCTTCTCCAAGGTTGACTCTTGAGGAAACTGAACTACGGGATTTAGAGGAGAGCACTCCCCTAAGGCAAAAGTCACTTTCTGATGTTCTGGAAAAGAAAATTCAGATGATATCTCATGGCAACAAAGAGCCTCAATTTCAGCAAGAGCAACGGCTTCTGCCGCCATTGCAGCTTCTTCCATCTTTTTAGCTGCAAACCACCTCATCTCAGCAGTCTTAATACTAAATCCATTCTCACCAAACTCAGGCAAGGGCCTTAAAACTTCAGAGCTTCTTGTTTCATTAATTCGATTGCACTGTCCAGTATCAAATCCAAAACTCCTCCCACCATTAAGGGGATGGTGACACGTGCAACCTGTTCCTACAGTAGCTTCAGGAGGATTAAACCCTGCTTCTGTTTTGGTTACTTCTTGAGTAGAGACAGCTGCAAACTTCGATGCCAGCTTCTCTCGTGCCCTCTCAACAAAAAGCCTTTCCTTCTTCATTTTCTTATTTAAATCTTCAACAGAGGATTGTATCACTCCAAGATCATTAATAGTTTTACCAAGACTTACTTTAGCTTGTCTTAACTCCACTAAGAACAGATCAGGTAAAGGTGCACACTGACTCGAACTTTGCAATGTCTGCTCTTCATTGTTGATACCATTCTCACAATTTCTAGTAGCAGCTCCAGCTTGTTCACATGAATTCTCACCTCGAGTTGCTAAACAATTCAATGCTTCTGATTGTAGCTGCAGCTTCAATTCCTCCAAAATTGCTTTGGTAGCTCCCAGTTCTTCAAGCACATCAAGTGTTTCGAGTTCTTTCACTATCAAATCCTTTTCTAACTTTGCTGCTTCTTCCTCCACTCTCTTTATGTCAAAGTCTTCAACAATGTTCTGTTAACGACAAACTTCATCATCAGAGAGTAGATCACCACAGGAATAATTCTAATTCAAGAACTGCCCTATACTAGAACATAATGCCACCAATAATTATAGTAAATGGTAAATAAAGAATAACACCATAAAGCAGAACGTAGGCCAGCACCGGCAACATTTTCAACATGCACCAACAAAAACGAAAACTGATAGCGAAACACATTCATTATTCAAAATAAAATCCAAAACAGAAACAAAAAATTTACACGAGCCTCTCCAAATTTGTAAAAGGGTGTCCAAGGCCCGGTTCCTTCAAAACGGGTCACCGCTTCCTTGACAGACGCAAACGGCGGCGAAGTATCAATTTCAGCTCTCAAACCAAACCTTATAATCCCCGGGTTCTGACCTGACCCGGGTACAACACCAGGCTCGGGTTTCACCCTCGAAGTTGCCGGGAAACCGGCTGCGGCAAGTTTCCGAGTGTCTGTCATTGGCACAAAGCTCAAAGCAAACGCGGGTTTCAGAGAAGCATCGATAACTAAAGCCACATAAAGGTTCGAGCTTTGAGCTTTTTTGGTTACCCATTTGTGTGATTTATTGCAATACCGAGGATGAAGGAGGAAGGGTGCGTGATGATGGTGTCGCGGGGCCGAGTAACGAACCGGGTCGAAAAGGGATGTCGGGTCCACACTACTAGAAGAGTAACGGGGAAAGCGGAAAGGGAAAAGGAGAGCGGCAGCGGAAAGCGCTTCTATTATGCTTTTCGCGGTGGGAGATAGTTTGGGGATGGTGACGTGGATTTACGGTGTGGGCTTGGTGTTATTGGTTGGTAGAGGTAAATATCAAGGGCTGTGATTAATTGTGGTGAAGTGTGGCCAATGAAGAAGAGCCACGTTATGGATTTAGGTGAGGGTGAGAATGTTGTGTCGGTGAGCTTTGCCTTGATTTGGAGCGAGATTAGCGGTCAGGGAAAAAAGTGAACTAGATGCCTTAAAAATGTAAAACGCGGTTAATTAATTTCAAGTCTAAAAAGCAGAAAAATTGTAAAATATCTACAAATTGAAAAATGTGAATTTGATCTTACAATTAAATTAGATACGTTAGAGTTACCATTTATTTCTGTGGATATATTCTTTTTAGGTGGTAGCTGATACTGTACACACTCATTTCAACTCGATGAAAATTGATGTTCTTTTACTGTTTTTAAGATCTGATAAAATCATAATATCGATAATTTTCATTTTAATTATTTATTGTTGTTTTTATGTCTAAAAATACTTTTAAATTTTCACTTAATTTTTTACATTATATTTATATATAAATTATTAACAAAAACATCACAATTTCACATTTTTTCTGCATTTTATATGTTTTATATTTATTTTTAGTTTTGCAATATCTAGATTTAATTTCTTTTTGTGTTATTATTTGTTTTTCTTTTGTCTTTCAATTAATAAATGGGTTAATGCGAGCCTTAATTTTTCAAATTTATTGTAATTTTATATCTTCACTCTAAATTGACTTTGCAATGTCTACCACTAGAAAAAATGATTGCCTCAAATTATTAACCAATTCTAACTAAAATAATTCTTTGAAGTTAATTTGGACATAAAGGAACAACTTGGATCAGAGACAAAATTAAATCATTTATTAATACTAGGAAACAAATTTCAATAGTGTATGTATATTTAAATATCATAAAAACTTAAAAAAATTGACTATAAAAACTAAATATAAGTTAATGTGCTTATTTATATATAAAAATTGATTCAAAATTTTACAAAAATGGTATTATTACAGTTTGATCAACGACGGACGGACAATCGTCCTGTTCAGGTCTTTTTCTAATATCGATCGTTTGCGCCTCTTTAAAAGTTATCTTCAAATCGATATGTGTTTGACCTACAGAAAACACTCTAACCCTCAAGTCATATATATTTTACAAAAAAAAGTTTTAACAAATTAAATTATGTTCAAAAATATCTTTACCTTGACATCAAACCTATATTTATAGAATTTATAATAATCGAACCTATTAATTAACCATTATTGACCGTTAAGATACGTATTAACCGTCCATTAATGATTATTACCATATTAATTAGTTTTTAATTACCTTTAATAGTTGTCTGTATGAACCACCATGCCCCATCAGAAATTAGTTGGCATAAAGGTATACATAGTACAAATACTATCTTAACTTTAATCATTCGTATATATTTGTAATTAATTACACACAATATACAACTCTATCATAAAATATAACTCTTTTAAATTTTAACAACAAAATATATTAATTTCAAAATTTTTATGGTAAATAAAAACAATATTGAGATGAAAGTGTGAAAAAATAAAGTGAAAATTTCTAACAAAAAAAATATAAGCAATGGGAAAAATAATTATATATTTACTAATAATATGGCTTACTTAAAAATTTAAAAGTAATTTTAAATAACAAAATAGTATTAAAAAGTTAAGCTAAATACTAAGATAATAATAATATGCTTAATTAAGTATGAAGTCGGTTGTAAAATTTTAATTTTAATTAAGTCTTCATTAAATATTTTTAGTATATTAAGTATTTAAATTTTGTATAATTTTTAATTAAGTTTTTGTCGTTTAATTATTTTTAGTTAAGTTATGTAATTGTTATTTTGTCTATTATCATATTTATTTATTTTTACATATTATGAAATTATATATTTTATTGTTAATATATAACGATATTGTCTTAGTGTAAAATAATAAAATTTTTATTATTGTAATTTAAAACATGCCAGATAGTAAAATTATTAAATTTGTTGTCCTCATTATCTACAACAATAAAAAAATTGTTATTGTAACCACCGTTGATGTAAAAGACAATATTAGTACCTTGTAAATCAAACATTTTTTAATATAAAATCTTAAAATAACTTATTATTTTACATTAATAATAATATCCTTTAATATTAATATTAAACTTCACATCTTTTAACATAGGAAGACAAGTAAGTAAAATATAAGATAAAATAATAATCAGATTGAGTGAACGAAAGAATTAAATGATAAAAAATTAATTAAAGAATATAAAACTTTTGAGTACATAATAAACAAAAAATTAGTATAAACTTACTTAAAAATGTTAACCTATTTTTATAAAAAGATGGTGAGTCTTTGGTGAAGTTTGTGGTAAAGTCTCTTGTCGATTAAATCATTATAGAGAAATCTATATGTGGTATTGTCTGCTGTTCAATCATAGATTTAGTCAATGATGATTAATCATGATATATGTTATGAATTAATATTATCTTGTTAAAAATTTAGATGTTTTTACTAGTGTGTTAGTGAAGTCTGATTCATTGGTTAGCATGTTTTATTTGGACCTCATAAATAGTTTACAAGGTTTATAATATCTAGATTAATCTTAGTGAGTTTGATACAATTTCTAATTCTTTGACGTGCAAGAAAGTTCATTTTTTTGGATGAATTGAAATTAGCTTTTAAAAGATCTGATATGTTTGATGGGAGAGAAGATTATAATACGAAGAAGATAATGTTAGTCCACTCAAATTAAAAAAAAAAAACTTGGTAGTGATAGACCAAAGAAAATTAATATTAAATTTTCCTAACCAAAAACTTATAAAAATTGTTAAAGACTTTTTTTTAGAAAGTGAGAGAGTTACCTAATAATAAATATCATAATATGCTAAGAAATTTTTTATTTAGTTTTTTTTTGCATAATAAATTTTTCTTGTTTATATATATGTGATATAATTTTATTATGAATTTGACATGGTTCTCATACTTTTACTTTTTTAATAAAATTTTCATGACAATAATGTCTAACATAAAACGTTATTTGAAAATTTTAATTAATTCAAAATAATATAATATAGGTTTAATTGCTTCCTTTGTCCCTAGTTTGGTTGAATTGTGTCAAATTCATCCTCATTTTTAAAAAAAGTTTCATTTTCGTCCTCACGTGGTGTAAAAGTGTCAATTGAATCCAAACATTGAAAAAATGTGTGTCAATGTAGTCATCTCCGTTAAATACACACTAACGGTGTTAAGTGGCTGATTATTTGGCACTAGATATCTTCCAACGTGGAAGAAGAGAGGTTTACGTGGATGCCCAATAAACGTAATCTTCCGCTTTCACTGCCACGCTTTGCCCCGTGCTGGTGTTACGGGCGTGGTACACCTTCGCGAACGCGCCGCATCCTAGGAGCCTTCCCTCCTCGTATTTTTCAAACAAAACGGTGCTCTCCGCCGCCGCCGCCTGTTCGATTTCCGGCATTGGTTTCACTAAGACTATCGTGCTCAGCACGATCTTAATTGGGGGATTGTTGTAGAGAGGTTGAAAGGGGATCTGGAAAGGGGTTTGCAGAATTTGATGAATGAAGCAGCTATTCTTACAGCCAGGCGTGACCTCAAGGAAATCAGTAAAGATGAGATATCTGATGCACTTGAAAGGATCATAGCCGGACTTGAAAAGAAAAACGCCGTGGCTGGAAGAATCTGGAAAGGGGTTTGCACTTGAAAATTTATTTTTAGATTCCCAAATCCCCAATTCGAAACCCTAACCCCAAAAAGAACACACGAAATTATCCAAATCAGAAACCCCAATCACAAAATCGCAACTTCAAAAGCCATTCCTTCAACGCTGGAAAACGAAAGTTGGTTAGCACTATTCCATCAACGCATCGCTGCCGGTGAACCGCCAGAGGTCGTCGTTGCTGACTGGATGAGAGATTGAGAAGCAAATTATTGGTGTGGAGATGGGAAGGGGAGAAACCGCGTGAGAGATGGGGAGGGAGAGAAATGGAAGGGTTTAGATTCTGAAACGTAAAAGAAATTAAAAAAATAAATTTAATTGGGCAAGAATAGCTTTTTTGAAAACCCCTCTTTTGCCATGTTGGAAGATATCTAGTGCTAAATAATCAGCCACTTAACACCGTTAGTGTGTATTTAACGGAGATGACTACATTGACACACATTTTTTCAATATTTGGATTCAATTCACACTTTTACACCACGTGAGGACGAAAATGAAACTTTTTTAAAAATGAGGATGAATTTGACACAATTCAACCAAACTGAGAACAAAGGAAGCAATTAAACCTATAATATATAATATAATGTACGATTTTAAAATATAAAAGAAACCCATTTTAATCTAAACTAAATATGTCTATATATATTAAAAAAAATTGTAATGTAGTTTTGTTTATATTTTTCATTGTAGTGAAAATTTATGAGGTATTCATGGACCTTTGGGTATTTTTGTCATATAAGAGAGTATTTTTTTAACTGGATATACAATAGTCAATGAAACACATTTTTATATCAAATAGCAACTCTTAACCATTAGTTATTTCTCATTTTTGCCTCGTCCCACTATCATTCATTTCTATTATTGATAATTAATAACGAAAAAGACAATCGATTCAGCTTTATGGATCTAATATAAATTTTACAATTATTTATCTAACCTAATTCATCCGGTTCATTTATCAAGTCTAAAGCACTACTTTATTTTTCATAATATACATTCATATAATTTTAAAAATATATATCTTGTCGAATGACTTTGGTAGATTTTAATTTAACATGTGTTTTAGACTCCACTTAATTATGTTATTACGTTCAATGAATAAATTTTATTTATTTATTTTATCTTGTTCTTTATTAGAATTAGGATTGTTATAGTGTTTTTGTCACTATCATCTTCACCATCTCAAGTTGTTTCTATAACAACATTTTTAGATACACCACATTAAGAGTAAATTAATTATTAACTATTACAAGCAACTATTAAATTAACTTTTAAATAGACTTGTGACATTAACAATTCACTGAAAAGAGTATTAAGATAAAATATGGAATTGTGTCGAATATAGTTTTATTATATATATTATGTAGAAAGTAAAAGATTAAGAAAGTGTGGGGGCAATGGTTTTAATGTGCTATATCCTTCCACAGGGACCTGCCTAATCCCTGCATGTTCTGTGTTGCCATGTCTAATTCAGACCACCATTCCTCATAAGTGTTCAAATCAAAGCAACTTTTCGTATCATAATTAATTTGTTTTTTTTTCTCTGTCCCCACAACAGAGAAATGGCAGTAACAAAAGTGACTTCTTCTGATATGTAGAAAGCAAAAACATGTTTAAGAGTAAATATTCCGGATCGCAACATGACAGTAAATTAACCTTTCAGATTCAGTGATCAACACATTAAATCCTAATACATGTACATAGTTAATGCATGTTGTCGTGTAATATGTTAATAATATTATTTCGCCATTCAATGTTTCTGACCCACACAAGAAGAAATTCCTTCATCACAATCTTTTTCCAGCACAGGACCAGTGCATGGTCCTGCATGCTGCTGTTAATTAATTCACCTAAAGTGATAATAATGGTAGTTTCTCTTTTGCAGTAATGGGAAAGTTTTGATATGAGTCTGCTTCTTTTTCATCTTTATCTAATCTTTATCAAATATTTTACCTAATATGATATTTAGGGTATCACGATATCTTATGATTAATATTATTAGATCCCGTTTAAAAGGTGATAAGAGTTGAAATAATGGAATTTGTTTATAGCAAAACGTGTTGGAAAGCAGTTAACTGTATGAAGATGAAGTGACTTTTCTGATAACACAGCTCATCCCATATGTGACATTTCATGGCTAATAAATAATAGTAATACCATTCACACTTTTAAGTACTGTGTGATGCGTCTCTATCCAAGATGCCCGAGTAGGTCAACCTATTCATGAACTTCTTCCTGCTATTTAATGAGGCTGAATTCTTCACCATCCAATATCCAAGCTTGGGTACAAAACAAACTTTGCTTGGAGAAGGCCATGGCGCAAATTGCAGCCATCTCAACCACCTAACACATAGTAGAAACACCTTTAATTACATCAACTTTTTTCATTCATTTTTACATCACCTTTAATCACCTACCATGCATTGATTAATATCAGTGCCTTCGTATCATTGGATTTTCTTTACTTCAATCATATATAGCTACATGCTTTTAGTATCTTTATAAGCTAACATCTCACACCTGAAATCACTTGTGTTTTTTTTTATAAAATTCCTAATGAAATATAATTAATTTAAAACCTTGTGAGAATGACAATTTAGGTAGATAGACATGAAGTTTGTTTAGGAACAATTACACAGTAGAGTAATACGTAGAATATCTACCAATTCTTGCTTTCTGATTTCAATGAGCATGTTTTCATTTAGAAAAATAATGCGCTAACATATATTTATTAACAATATTTTGATACATGTAAAAAAATATTGAAAATATTGAGAATCCAGGTATAAATCTAATCTTTACTTTGGATAAAAATGAGAAAGTAAAAGATTATATAAAAGTAAAGACTTATTAATCCATATATCTTAAGATTTTACATAGAGTGTGGTGTCAATTTCTATGATTCAACACAAAAATAACTTTTAACGTCTGTTATTTTAGGTTTTTGATGTCTGTTAAATGTTTGACGTCATAGTTGGAGACACTAAATTGACGTGTGTTGTCTATGAACAAACATCAATTCACGTATGTTGCATTTATAACAGACGTTAATTGACGTGTCTGTTGTAAGAACAACAAATGTCAATTTATGGACTTTTTTTTTTAAAAAAAATATTTGCCGCCGTGAAGGTGAGGAAATAGACAAGTGCGGCTGTGAGGGTGAGGAGAAAAACGCCCACAATAAGGTTCGAAAATTGCCACCGCAGTTGTCCCAGAATGCGTCCAAGAACTGCACTAAAAATCAATGAAAACGAATTTTAATCGATGAAAATGAAAGATAATGGTTCCAAACGTAATATAATCGGTTCAAAATGATTTTAAACAGTGTAAAGTGAAAGAAAACTTACCTGAACGTTAAAGGTGAACAAGAGAATGCAGAGGAAGAAGATGAACACAGTAAGAGAGAAAATGCGTAACTGGCAAACGCGAACGAAACAAAAACTCAAACGAAGACGCGAAAGAAAGTGAGGCTCATATTATGAATTTTTGGGGTTTAAAAGGGCATTTGACGTCGACAACCCTCTAGATCCGACGTCTAATTGTTAAAAAAATCCATTTTGGCGCTATTTTCGGGATATTTTCGCAGTTTATTAACGTATAGGGAAGGGGATCTGACGTCTAATATGTATTAGACGTCGACCCCTTCTACGTTCGACATCTAATGTTTGCAAAGGTGACCTTTCAATTCTTATTTTGCAGTTTCTGGCAGAGGATTTGATGTCTGATCTGGAGGGCACTGACATTTATTTTTGGACTTTTTTTACATCTGATCTAGGGGGCCCGACGTTTAAAGAAGGATTTGATGTCTGATTTGGGGGGACCGACGTCTATGTCGTAAAAAAAATTAAATATTGACACTTAAAATGAGATATTTTCAAACCTTTTTAACATCTAATTTAGGGGCTCGACATCTAAAGAAAGATTTGACGTCTGATTTGGGGGACTGACGTCTATGTCGTAAAAAAATTAATATTACCGCTTAAAATGAGATATTTTCGGACATTTTTGACGTCTGATCGGAGGGAGTCAACGTCTGACATAGGAGAACCGACTTCTATAAAAACGTTTTATTTATAAAAATGTCATAGATCATTTTTTTACGTTAGATTTTCGGTGATCAAAGGTAACGGGCTTGACAGTTAAAAGTCATTTTTGGACTAGGATGAACCTTTTTTCTATAGATCCACTGTAGGGCCAGGTTTACTATCTTTTTGCTTTCATTTATTACAGTGCTAACGCGTAACCAAATTCCCTTTCCTCTCAACGGTTTCATCTCACCAATGATTTATAAAGGAACAACCACACACTGTTTCGTCAGTCTTTAGTCAATGATCGAGATTCTTCCATAAATAATTTTGCAGCTACCTCTAATAACCCATTCAATTACACAGTTTAATCATCAACAATCCATATCAGACATTAAATTTGGCCACAACCAAATTGGTGCGCTCCAAAAATACCTCCCATCAAATTCATCACACCCGGGCCCTCCTTGATTAACTCCATGCTTAAATTAATTCCCAATCAAGAAACCCAATTCCTGAGTAATGTACAAGAACATGCTCTCTTTAATGATATTTATAAGTCTTAAGTTTTTGGAGTATGATAAAGTACTGGTAGCCATAAAGCAGTGCTAAGGGTCTAGAAGGCAAATATAAGGGAGGAGTAGCAGCAGTAGCAGTAGTAGTATACAGCAGCAGCATAGTTGAGGTAAGAAAATCTTAGAGTTGAATCCAAAATGGTGAATGATGGTGTATCGATTGAGAAGTCCTTCAGAATAAAGGAGGATGATAGGTTCTTCTCAAGGCTATTGTCGAAGGAAACCTCCAAGGCTAACTCTTCTTCAAGGGTCTTCTATTATGGAGAAACATCAATCGCAGTTCCTTTCACATGGGAGGCACAACCTGGTACCCCAAAACATCCTTCTTCTCAGACTTCTCTACCTCCTCTCACACCCCCTCCTTCATATTACTCCAATTCCAAAACCAGCAACAAGAGAACAACCAAGACCAACATATTTTCATGCATTTTCCCAAGGTTTATCAAACCTTCAAGAAAGCACCAGGGCTCACCATCATCATCTCGCTCATCCTCCTCTTCCTCATCGTCTTCATGGTCATTGGTATACCCATCCGATCAAGGAACCCTCTCCTTCTCACGCTCAACTACTACTGTTCGCACTTTTCTCAAACATAAAGCTTCGAACAGATTCAGAGGCTGCTATTCTTTCGGAAACATAAGGAACGCAGCCTAGTCTCTGAAGGTAACATCGTTACAACAACATCGTTTTCTGCTGTGTATCAGAAAAATGTAGATGTTTGGTTGGTCATCATCGTGTGAGTTTCGAATGTGTGGACAAAATAATTTCCTATCTCATTATTTTAGTTGAGATTGTATATGCCTGAGAGCAGTTAAATGTTCTTATTAGTTAATTATAGTAAATTGTCACCCATTTAAATGTGCGCTTAGATATGCTAACTCGTTAATGAAACCATAACCTGATCAAAATGATTATTAGAAATTCATGTGTTTTCAAAATCAATTTTGAAAGTTGCAGACAGCTTTGTTCTTCTGAAGGATTGTTTGATGAAATAATTGTTTTTTTTGGATGTTCGGAAAATATATTCCTGGTGATTCAATAAAGTTGATTAAATGTATTTTTTTTTGTCATATTCTTACAAATATTTGTATAAGATTTGTAATGATAAAATAGTAATTTGTGTTTTTTTATGCTGTACAATTTTTTTTTTTAATTTAGAACATTTATATTTCCATCTGTTTATGGGAATAATTTCGTGAAAAAATCACTAATTTTTAAAATCATGATTTTTCTCAACTAAGCCTTTGTCAGATTAGTAAAATCTAATAAAGCACAACATGGCAAGAAAAAGTAATTTTCGCTTTAAATGAATTTACATTCAAATTGTATAAAATGTTTTTAGAATTTAGTTATATGCTTGTTGTGTTTGGTGAAATAAGATTTGAACCCAGATAGAAAAAAGCGTTGTTGTTTTCGGGTCAAATAAGAACTGGATCTAAACATAAAAGCCCTAAGGCCCAGGCCTAGATATGAACAATCTAAAAATACTGTATTCGTTCAGTAAATAAATACATTTACGAAAAGTTAATTTTAATTTTATTTATTTATTTTCGGTCAACACTAATTCTAATTATTATGTTTTTAAATTGATAATTTTATTCCTAATAATTTTGTAGTAGATGAATTTCATTTCTCATCCTAATATTCAGACTTGCATAAAGAGAGACAAAGTTCACTAATTATATAAAAAAATGAGAATTAAAATTACTCTATATATATTTATATTTACAAAAACATTTTAACTAATTCACGCACTTTAAAATATAATTGATTTAGTTATTGACATTTAATTTTCAAAAATTCATTTTATTTTTCAAAATTATCCTTAATATTTTTAAATTATTAATATATCTTTGTATTTACTTCTTTCTTATTTAATTAATTAATGTTTGAATGATTATATAGTTCGTAGGTACCCATCTTCTCTGATCCTCACAAAAGTGAGAAAATGTTCATCAATTTAATTTTTAGTATTCGTTATTTTTAAGTAAAAATAAACTAATTAAGGATCCTTTAGAGAAAAATAATTAGGAAACAGTCTTGTAAGAAAAGATAGACAAATATATGAAAAAGATCTGATGGATATAAATAAAGAAAAATCAATTAACTTAAAATATATTTCACCACACGCACTAATTAAAATAAGTATTAAAAAAAGAATAATGTTAGTTTTGTTATAATTCACGTGGATCTTATTTATTTTTAATATTTATATTTATTTAAATTAATATCATATAAAATAATACTAATTTTATTATTAGTGTTATTTATATCAAAATTAATTTTATTTATTTGATTATATATTTAAGTTAGAGTTTATTAGGTCTGATATTGAAACAATATATATTCAATATATTTAATATTTATTTAAGTTACTATCTATTTAACTAATTTTAATTTTATTTATATGTTATGAATTTGTACCTTTTTATGAAGAAAAATAAAAATATTAGAGTATTCTCAATTTAAAATTAAAAAATAATAAAAATATTTTAATATGTGTAATTTTAATTAACACAATTTTTATTTTTCTTTGTAGATATCTGAAAAAATAGTGCAAAAATGATTTGTATTATTGACGTATTTTATTTACAAAAAGCGATAAATCAATTACATATTTAAACTTTTTTAAAAAATTTGATGTGATCTACAAGCATTTGGTTCAATAGAAAACAATTCTATTCGAGAAAATATTTTATAAATTTATACATGATATATTTTTATTATAAGTTTGGTGTAGTCTTTATGTTTTTCTTTCTTTTTTTTTCTTTTATAAATTTTTCATGTAATAACAATAATATGTAACATAAATTTATTTAAGAGATCACTTTATTCTTCCCCTTCCTAATTTATTCGGCCTAATTGACGTACTTAATTTGAAACTGTTAAACTAATCAATAAAATAAATTATAATTTGACATTCTTTTGTGCAAGTCAAGGTTTTGTTTAACAGATTAAGAGTAATCTTAATAAACATGCTACTTCTTCAAGCAACTTTGTTAAAATAATTTTATACTTTCTTAATAAATATATACTTTTTTTTTAAATATAGAGATTAATTTATTTGAATATAAAGTGGGAACAAAATAATCAATGCTTACTTGAAAACTAAAGTAAAGACCTAAATTTTCCTGCACGTCATCTTTTTATTTTCTTTGTTATCGAACAGAACAAAAAAAATTCAGCTCATTTTTCATTGAACAGAACAAAATCAATGCTTCCATGATTCTGACTCATAATCTGAAGCAGGTATAGAGAGAACTCTATGTTCAGCATTTATTTCAGAGCAATACATTCAATTCAACGCCCTTAATCTTACACCAAGTTTTATGAGCAGATTGATATAGATATATATGCTCATGTTTCTTTTACCAAGTCAATTCTCATCCTCTGCAAACAGCATCGGTTAGTTTGTAATCTCACAAAAGTTAAAGTTCTGAGATATCCTGATCTCAGTTCATATTTCATCATTTATAGTTGTAGACGAAGAGAGTCATAAAAAGCTAAAATGTTTGTAAGAAAACAGACAAAAGAAGCATAAACATAAAAAGGAAAACAGAAAACCGAAAATCGGAATGGAATAATAATTGTGGTAGAAAAAGTCACGAATGAACTTGTACATCGAAAGCCTTCAACTTCAACATCAGCACTCAGAAGAAAAATTAACAAAATAGGACAATGCAGGTACACTTGGTAGCACACAACATAAAAATGACAGCAGCACATACTTAACTTCTTATTACACCTGCATTGTTATCAAATCATAAAATCCAAAAGTTACGGTTCATGAGTATATATCCATATATTTATGTGTGGTGTAGATCTCTTCAGCAATTCAATCAGTTCACCCTTCTGCAGTTCTTCCTTATTTCTCCGATGGAGCCAGTGAGGGGACTGATGTCTCCCATCTTGATCATAGCAGCGGAGAAATCATTGAAAAAGGAGGCTGGGTTGGTGCTGTAGGTACGCACAGTGGAGTCAGTGGAACCGCCATTAAAGAGTTGTTGATCAGAATGGAGAAGACCCTTCTTCTGAATGAGGTTCTTGAAGTAGTGATTGTCAAAGAAAGTGGGAGTGGCAAGGTCAAGGGGTGACAAGTTGTTGTCCCCTGATCCTGAGTTTCGAGGGCATGTAGATTGTCTCGTGTGGGCAAAGGAGCTATCTATGTTGGTTTCGTTGTAGATGCGAGCTCTAAAGGTTGTGCACCTTGCTTGTCCAATTGTATGACCCCCTAGAATATGAATGAATTCAGTATTGTTTCCAAGGTAACAAGTTATAAAGTACCGAGGTTACACATATGTTTGAGAAATTAATGTTACAAACAGTTTCTAAAACACCATTTTATAGTCTCGTTTTGTAATGTTTAACATGTGTTAGAATGAGTGTATGTAAAATCTTATAGTACCAGATAGTGCAACCAAGTCCTTGGAGGAAAGTCCGAGAGAGTTGAATCTGGAGATGAGTTGGTTGAGGTTTGAAGTGGGTCGTGGGATGCCATTGTTGGCAGCAGATTGGCTTGCTGTTCTGGAGTCTCTTCTTCCAAGTTTCACGTTCCAAGTTGGGCCACCAAGCTGAGATCATAGAAAAAGAAAAGCTGAGAGTGGAAGAAAAAGAAAAGGCAAAAAAATGAAAATGACAGTAGTTTATTTTCTCCAAATCAAATAATGAAACTTTAAGACACATTTGTCAAGGTTAGTGAATAAGTCTTTTTCAAGGACACTTGACCTTATATGTTATATAAAATAAGGGATATTTTAAACATTTTTCTATAGATACTTTCTATAAGATTATAAACATATATGATTAAACTATGATATATGACAGGTTAGAGTAATTGCTTACGATGTGAACAGAATCTCTGGCAGCAATGGCAAGGATATCAGCACAGGAGACAACACCCGGGCACACTTCCTCCACAGCTGATTTGATTTTGTCGATCACTTCAAATCCACGAGCAGAGTTCTTGTTAGGACCTGCGTTCTTCTCTCCGGTGAAGCTTGATGTATCATCAAGTAGAATCGACCCATCACACCCCTGCACCATTTATTATTCATTCAATAATCAGCAAACACATACAGTGTTCCATTATATACATTGCTAGTTTAAAATTGTTGACATAGTCAACCAGTTAGAAATTATTGTCGGTATGATTTTCAAAGTAGTAAATCAAAAGTAAATTTATCCTATACAGTGATTTATATATGAACAACTATTTATAATATCAATAAACATGGGTTACTTTGTAAATTATGTATCAGCAAGTAAAAAATATGCTTGGACATACATTACACTGATCATAATAATTGATATCTGAACTAAGACAGAAAATATACGGGGTTATTACTTCAGTATAGTTTGCTTGTATAAAATGTAACGAAAAACTAGCCATTAAATATTGCTTTTAAGTAAAACCACCAAACCTAAAAAGATGTAGAAACAAAAGTGTTAAGGAAACAAACTAGAACATGTTAACTTCTAGCAGTGAATAGAATTGCATGCTAAAATAGGCAACCTTTTGCTGATAGAAGAAAGAAAAAGAGTATTTAGTAACAGATGTTAAAAAATTACATTGACAAAGCAATCGTGGAAGAACAAACGTAGGAGAGAAGCACCCATGCGGGTCTCCTTTGATATGGCTGATTCCACTTCGCATTTCACAGTGTCAAAGAGTTTTGGGCAAGAATGGGAGTAGAAGTTTGTGTAAAGTGTTGCATTGGCAGTTCCAAAAACAAGGACCAAAAGGGTCAAACCGACGATAAAGCTAGAACAAGAAGAAGCCATTATTCTGAAACCCTAGAAGAGTAAGTAATACTTTGCTCTGTGACCGTGTTTTCCAAGTGCATATGTCACATCTTTTTATAGCCACTGGCAACGTTATAGTTTGTCAATGCGAGGTTAAATCTCAAGGTGCTTTGTCTTTTTGCCGTTACCTAACCTAACACGCAGAACTATAGCTAAGTTGTCAATGCATATGGAGCTTTTACTTGGCTTTTGTATTTTGATTAATCAATTCACAACAACGATGTGAACCTGCTTCGTTTTTCTTTTTATCCAATGACTTCTGCTGCCGGCTTGCCATGATTTGTCAAAGTGTTGGCAAAGTAGTTAGTAACCTTTTTTTAGGCTCTCCTATTATATCATATCATTTCATAGATTATCAAGCAATTCATACAACTCCACATAACTGAAAAGATTCCAGAATGCACCGTTTCATTATAATATAGGAAAAACTCGTTTGAATTATGTGAAGGCTATGAAATTTGTAGTATATACTTATCAGTTTAATCATGTAAATGTACATCATTTCATACTTTATCAACGGTCAAAGAAAGAATATTGAATTAGGTTTATGTATTGATACTACATGGATTAATCTTTCATCATTCTTTGTTAAGGAAAAGTAGAACAATAAAAGTGAGAATGATGACATTTTTTAAAATTGGAGTTTTCATGCACTAAAAACTGCATAATTTGTGAGAAACAAGTTTTTTTTTTTCATTTTTGTAGTAATATCTATGAACTTCCTCAGTGGGTATTGAAAAAATTTCATCATACAGTTAAGTATTGTAATTAAATGAATAACTGCCACAACGATATTTTACTAGCTTAAAAATTTATTCTAAATATATCAATGTTAATCCATAAATAATAGTATCTTTATGTATTATGAAACTTTTGTGTAAATTGGACGGCAACAAGAACAAAATTTTGCTAGAAAAACATCATAATCTATCAGAATTCTTTGTAGTGTCCCTCATGCAATTAACATAGCGTCTTCAGCACGTTGTTTTTCAGCATTTTTTCCACAAATTTGTGGCCCCTAACTTATCCTTGGAGAGACTAAAAATATTCTTCTGTGAAACATATTATAGATACATTATTGGTGAAGTAATTGTGAAAGGAAATAACTTGAGAAGGATAGATCAATTTAATTGGTGGTAGTAACAATCATTACTTTATCACAAAAGTATATTAAAAAATTGACGGACCGTATCAAACTTCGATTATATATGGCTATGAATATTCTCAAAATTAGATAGACTTTTTGTGGCAATGGTGTATAAACTCTTTACAAAGAATTGTTTTGCTTTTATTGTGTCGTTGATAGTGTCTTTTTAATTGGTTTTGTTAAAATTAATTTTATAGTGAAATGATTTTTGTGCTTGATTTCTTTTATTACGAAAGGAAGTTTGGATAGGGGACAAGTCTTAGTTTTCTCCAACGAACATTTAGTTTTCATATACATTTTTTTTTATGTTTTCTACAAAAATAGGTGAGAATTTGACTTACATGTTATGGGAGAAGTATTTGAATGATATGAAAGTAGCAAAAAGAATCTTATTAGCGCATGCAACTACACCTATATAAAGTTTGGAAGCATTTTATTGTTAACAACATTTTCTTTGACATGACACTATTTTATCAAATTAACATTTATATTTTAAGAAAAATCAAAACAATTTTTGGAAACAAAATCATCAGGCTATTTTTGTTTTCTCCTTTTTTTTGTGTTTTTATTTGTTTATCTTCATTTTAATTAATTTAAATGTGATAAGTGATGATTGGATAAAGTATATATATATATATATATATATATATATATATATATATATATATATATATATATATATATATATATATATATATATATATATATATATATATATATATATATATATATGATGATGATGATTGTTATATGACTATAACGTTATTATCAAGTTGAATAGAAAGATAGACACTTTTATTATAACTTTAAGTGATAAATTGAAATTATATGCATGTGAATATATGAATGAGATAAATTCTGATTGTGTATATGATTTAAAATGTATATGCAGGTTAAAGTTAACTATGAATAATTCAACCGACAAAAGCCTGTAACTTAGTCTATATTTCGTTGAAAGGATGCTATTGCTCATGGTCTAAAGAGAGAGACATTAGACAACAAGAATACATAAACAAATCAAATGCTTTTACGTTAACCTTTAGCTGCCCCTAAAGAAAAAAATATACATATTTTGAGGGAGTCTTTGTAAAAGTAGTTCAGAGATGAAAGAAAATGCACAATCAAACAAAAGTACAAGGAGAAATATGATTGGAGTGAGTAAATTTGAATGATTAGGTTATATGACTTGGTCCCATTTTGTTCTTTTGTACCTTTTTTATATCACCATTGGAAATAGTAGACTTCCATGAGCATGATCCACGTTCCCTCATACGGTGCCTCTTCCAAATTAAATAACCTTTTGTCCTTTGGAAAATTACAAACTTTAGGTTTAAAATTATATTCATTTTGATCATCGTGTTAGGTTATTATTACTTGTGTATTAGAAAGTGAAAGAAAATCTACTTATTTTGGATTATTTGAAGTTTCATGGAGTGTGACGAATCTTCCACAGTCTTATTGTAACATTGCTAAAGCTTAACTAATACCATTTACTATAATAAAATTCAACGTTCACAAGTTTGACAAAACTACTATACTACAGTATTTGTGCCACAAGGCTACAAACTTGGTTTAAATATGAATGAATGAATGAATTAACTAATTATCTGTTCGTTATTAACCATGAACATAGAAGAACCTTGAATGGTAATTGCATTTAAATGCCAGTCAGAAAAATTAAAGGTAATAGTGTGAAGTAATAATTTTTATGTAAGTTTTAAATATTCATCAATCCCAATTTTAATTTGTTAATTAATATTTTTGGAAAAGGATGTTTATTTTTACCTACTTGTCTGGTGAAGATGATAGGATCTGGACTTTTTGATTGTGTTCACATTGTTTTTTGTTTCAATTGTCAAAGTTCAGACAACGATCCGTTGGATAAGATCATGGAGAGAAAAGATAGTCGAAAATGAAACTATGTGATTAATTTTTGCCTTTATATATAAATATAGATGAACTGGCTAATTTGGAATTAAATTCCTTAATCTCTTGCACTGCTTTCTTTTTGCTTTATCTTTTTCTGCGTTGACGATGAATTAGAATAACCTTTTAGTCTTACTGATTCAAGTGGTATATATAATATAGATTATGATTACCAACTTAAATGACCTCATTGTCAATAATAAGAATTAATTAATTTCACTTACAGCTGGAGATTTACTATCAATCAATCTACTGTAATGATTCAAATCATTATAGAATATTTGAGTTTGATTTCAGTCATCAGCACCAAGTTTTTCACTAGTGCAGAAATGGCTTTAGACGTCTATTTTTTTGGTTTTTTTACGTCTGACATACTCCCGACATCTTTGTGGGTGACGTTACTCAGACGTCAGGGGGTCCACATCGGACGTGTATATAGACGTCCGATGTGTCAGCCCCGACACCTATATAGACGTCCGGTGTGTGATCTCGGACGTCCACATAGACGTCCAGTGTGCACCCCTCGGACGTCCACACAAACGTCCGATGTCTCTGATAAGTGTGAAAAAGAGTTGTTTTTACACTTATAAATGATCTCAATCTTATAATTATTCATGTTATTACTCAGTGAAAAGTTGTAATAGGAAGTACATTGTTATGTAAATTATTGTACAGGAAAGGGTGTATAATTTGGAGTTTGTCAGCCAATTTTCGCAAAGCGAAAGCCAAAATTCGCGCTGCCAGAAAAAGAAAATTCGCACAGCGCACCAGTACTTGTGCGCTGAGTGAATAAGTTCAGTTAAAGTGCAGCAGTTAAAGGAAATTCGCACAGCGCACACACACATGTGCGCTGAGCGAATTAAGGAAGTTAAGTGGCTTTAAAAGACGTGACAGAAAGGCAAAAAGGATTTTTTCTGACACACGAAAAATAGCCAGAAAAATACTGGAGAATTTAGGAGACGATCAGGAGACCTATCAAGACATCAAGACTTCACTTTCTGCAAGGAATTGCTATAAAGAGTACGTTTGAGATGTCTAGGATAGGCTAAATTTTCTCTTCATTGGAATTGGTTGTATGACGAAACATTAATGTAAATTTTCTATGCAATATATGTTTCTGTTCTTGTTCTTTTCTTGACTTGCTTTTGATTATACGGAAGTATTAATCTCTTTAAAAGTTCTTTTGTACTGGAAAGTATTTTTAGAACCAGAAACGTAAGGAACGAAACTAAAAGTAAATTACGCTAGGAATAGCTTCTGTGCTTTTGGTCATTCTCACATCTGAACTTAATGCAAAATTATCTGATGAATTAATTAAGGAATTAATAATTCAATAGATAATTTTAGAACTTGTTTTAAGGAATTAAACCAAGATACTCTCATGTGAATGCTTGAACAAAGAATATATGTTGTCCAGGATCTTACTGTAATGTTAGTCAAAGACCAATTCTAGTGATCTTTTATCGCAATTTTCAATCTTATTTTTTTTTACGTTGTTAATTTCATGCTTAAATCCAAATTGAAATCATAAATATCATCAGTAATTGATCTTGATAAATAATTTTAATTGATTAACGTAACTCAAATTCCCTTGGGAGAACGATACATTTTTACTTATCCACTGTATTACTTGGAACGATTTGGTATACTTGCCAAAAAGTTATCAGCCTCCTCTTCCCCGACGTCTATACAGACGTCCGAGGTGTATCCCCCGACGACCATATGCCTGAATGGTTTTGTGCTAGGGGTGGGGTTGGACATCGGTTTGTGCACTGCCAGACATCTACAGACGTCCGACAATGCACTAACAGACGTCTATTGGGCGTTTTTTTTTTAAAATTAATTTATTTTTGCAATAAAACCACACCCGAAAAGCAGAAAATTGTCTCAGAACAATATAGTATAATATATATGCGTTTCATATAAAGAAAGTTCAACTTAATGTAAAAAATAATCCACTACCAAAACTATCAGGATTAAACTTAAACTAAAACTAAGCAATGTTCAACAACAAATAAAACTATTCCTAACTCCATCTTTGCAGAAGATAAGCGGTCCACTCCTGCCTTATCTGCCTAATTGTGTCCTCTGGTATAGGAGATGTACTCTTGAAGCGCTGCAAAATTGAAGAAAGATTCATTATGGTTTCATATATGTTTGAAGATGAATTTGATTTGTAATGTATTTAAGGTATACATCATTACCTCATTCCAGTCATCTGTAATGACAGCTCGAATGATGGTCTTAATCCAACACATCACATAGGAGCCACATTCCCATGAATCTAGCTGCTGGTTACACTAAAATGACAAACTAAATAGTTAAGAATTTAGATCATTCAATAACATAGAAAATGAATTAGAACTATAAATGACTTACAACCTTTGCATACAAAATTTGAACCAGTTGACCACGAGATTTACCAATAACTCTGTACAGATTAAAAACACAAAGTATAATTAATATGACTATATTTATCATAAAAGTTGAAGGTGAACATCAAATTCAAAGTCATTTTTGGAGAAACACTTACCCTTGAAGCATTGTTCTCAAGTCATTTTTCATCTTCCTATGCAACGAACAAAACCATATAATTTTACATGCTTTGGGAATGATGACCATTAGTTGCCAGTGCAACCTATCACAAAGGACAAATAGTTATTTAACTAATTAAGGAAACTATAATAATGAACTGACCACATATAACAACACCTACCCATCAATGTATGGCACAAGTATACGTCTCTTTTTGACTCATCCATCCATGTTTGCAAATAATGTTGTCTGTTTTGAAGTGTGTTACCAGACGGTTGAATGGTCTGAGGTTCAACAAATTCGTACATGGAAGACCGACCTTGGTCTACAACGATTGTGTCCATGTACCTAAAACAACAAAGTTAAGTTGTTAGAAACTATAAGAATCTAAATAAAAGTAATATGAAAGACCAAATTGACTATCTTACATGCACCACAGCTGAATGATGGAAATATTCAACATCCTGTCTCCCCCAATCACCTCCAATGCATTAGAGAATGTGATATAAACTGGCACATGTGGGGGAAGACCAAATACTCTCAAATCCCAGTATAGTTCTAATGGTGCTTTCTTCAATCTGGGTAATTTTGTCATTAGCTTTGATAGAGGATCATCCTCCGCTTCAGCCATGTCATCATCTTCATGTATGATTGTATCATGAATTGGCTGCTTCTGAGGACGTGTGAACTGAAGATAAGAATTTACGTCAAAGAGTTATCAACAAATATTTGAAGAATAAACATAGAAATACTAAGAAAAAAGACATTATACCTGTGGAGTAGCGATGTGTGACATGATCAATGCTCTAGGCCAGGCAATAAATGATCCTATGGCCTCCCCCACAAAGTTAATTTCTGGAGTGGGTACAGGCACCTAAGCCTGGGGATCCCGAACCTCGTCAATCGTCACACGCACGTGCTGGGGTAATATGGCAACACCATGAATAGTCTGCCCTCCCTCAAGCACGCGTCCGACAGCCACAATGCATGGGGGATCCCCATCAAACAACAGCTCATATTGACCGCTATACTGAGTGGGTTCTACAGTAGAGCATGATCCTCTAGTGCTGACACGAGGTGGTGTGGGAGTTTCAGCGGCCCCCATGTTGCCTTGTGTCATGGAATGCAGCTTTTCTTCAAGCGTTCTTTGTATTTCTTTTTGTTCTTGTAGCTGCTCCATGAATCATTGCTTCATTGATCTCATGCTTTGGTTGAGTCTTTCCTCCCACTGAAGATCCATCTGCCTCAGTGTCTCCTGACTCATTGATGGGGGGGGGGGGTTTCTGTGTAGGGCCAAAGTAGTCACGAAGACCAATCGTCCCAGGAACTCCACGTACACGTCCTGGGTGCTCGAGCCTTCCAATGGCCGTTGTTAGAATGTTGTCCCTACCTTAGCCAGCAAATGTGCCCTGAGTCTGCTGCTCAACCAACTCATCCTGCACATAAAAAAACCAAGTTACTTAGAAGACATGCTGTGATAGATACACAATCAAACAACTGCTTATAATTTGAACTTACAATTCTCTGTGAGATCAAGGCAGCTGAGGAAGATGTCATGTTCCCATCAGATTTAGTCCGAGCAGCCTTCCACAGCTCGTACCTAGCAGGTGCAGGTGCTAGGTCCGGCGACTCAAGTCCCAAGGCATCCGCTCTAGACTTTCTAAGTTTCTTTTCCAGTTTTGCATAACCACCTCGTGATAACAAGTGTGGTGCATCGTTTAGCCTTTGTCTTTCTTGGGCGGCTAACCTTTTACCTTGTGAAACCATGTATATAAATAAGTGTAAAATCATAAAAACTCAATGAAAGACAATGTTAAGAAACATACCTTCCATTCCTTAGACTCTCTAGATGCATGAAACTGCATCCAATCCTCCTCTGTGAATGTATATTGTTGACAGGGATTTTCATGTTGCCTGTCTCCAAAGACATATAGTCGTGTCAGCCTTGTCTTGAAATCCCTCCATCTTATGCGATAACACTTTCTTTCTAATTTGTATTGTGTTTGGAATATCATAATGTTGTTGTTTAAAACAAAAAACATGTTATTGATAAGAAAACATAAAAGATAAGTATATCACAAATTGCATGAAGTATAAACATACCTGAATATCTTGTCATAAGAGGTTCTTGTCGACCTCTGGGATGTCATCCCAACATGCATGAAGGATAGAGACATGACTTTTTGCTAACTTACCCAGATAACTCCTAAACCTACCAGCATTTGGCCCTGATGGATGACCTGATTTGGGGTCGATGTCAACATGTCTCCTCTGACCATCCACACGTCCGGATGTCACATCTGCCACTCGAGTGACGCCTCGTCAACGTCTGGTCTTTCCCGATCCTGAGTCTGAGGCCGACATACCTGAAAAATTATACAAGGTTAGTAATAATTCAATTATGATGAACATACATATAAAGTCAATGAAAAACAAAATATCAACCTATTAAGATATTGTTTTTTCCCAAATCCCTTCATTGTAATCACTACGAATTGCCTAGATGACATCGGCAACGTCATCAACTGGGTCTTCAGTGGGTCTAGATGCAACAAATGTTGTCTCAAGTATTTCAAGAGAATCGTCATCATCATGTCCATGCATGTTTTTTCCTTCTAAAACCACTGACTATTTTTTATTCGCTGGATCATTTACGTAGAATATTTGTCTTGCTTGACTAGCCATGATAAATGGTTCATCAGTGTAATTCATCTTGTTCAAGTCTACCAATGTGAAACCAAGGTCATTTGTCATGACACCAGAATTTATATGAACCCATTTACACTTGAAAACTAGGACCCTAAAAGTGACGTAATCAACTTCCCATATTTCTTGTATTATTCCAAAATAACTGATGGATGCTGTGATTGGATTTTTGTCTTTAGAACTAGCAAAGTGCACAGCCTTAGCTTGTAGTGTGACGCCACTATTTTGAACTCTGCTTTTGTCATCTTTTACCTTTGTCTGAAAAGAAATATTGTTTATATAGTACCCACCATATGTAATGACATATGTGTTCGGCCCACGAGATAACCTCAATAAAGTTTCAGAAACATGTGGAGTCGCATAAATCTTTTTCTTAAACCAGTGTAAGAAGGTTTTCACATGTTCATTAAGATGCCATTTTTCACTCATTTTTGGGTTTGTTGCCTTTATTTTATTAACGTGGTCAGAAATGTAAGGAATCACATCAACAATGTTGTTTAAGACGTACAAATGAGATTGGTCAATTTCTTTTCTGCTAACACTTTGAATTCTCACACCTTGAACACCCTTACCTTCACATTTTCCTTCATGTCTGCTCTTGGGAAGACGACGGGTTCACAAGATGGCATATAACTTGAACAAAATTCAATGGGTTCTTCTGCAACGTATCGCTCTATGATTGAAGTTTCTGGTCTATACTGATTCTTGACATATCCCTTTAAGATCTTCATGTATCTTTCAACTAAGTACATCCACCTTAAGAAGACCGGCCCACATATTCGAATTTCTCTGACTAGATGAACAATCAAATGTACCATGATGTCAAAAAAGGAAGGTGGAAAATACATCTCCAATTGACATAGTAGTCTTATTCCCTCATTTTCCAATTCATCTAAACCTCGAGGGTCAACAACTTTCTTGCAAATGGCATTAAAGAAAAAGCTCAGACGTGTCAGAATACCCCTAACAGAAGGAGGTAATATGCCTCGAATAACAACAGGTAACAATTGTTGCATCAATACATGACAATCGTGAGACTTTAAACCAACTAGCTTTAAGTCTTGCATAGACACAAGGTTACTAATATTTGAAGAATAACCTTGTGGAACCTTCACACTTCTTAAACAGTTACAAAAACTTTGTTTTTCTTTTTTAGAAAGTGTGTGACAGGCTGGGGGCAGATAGGTGCGTCTTCCTATTATCTGTGGATGTAACTCAGATCGAATTCCCATGTCAACCAAATCTTGTCGTGCTTTTATTCCGTCTTTGCTCTTCCCTTTGACGTTTAATAAAGTTCCGATGACACTGTCACAAACATTTTTCTCAACGTGCATCACATCAATACAATGTCTAACATAAGTTCACACCAATATGGAAGCTTAAAAAATATTGATCGTTTCTTCCAAATGTTTTTTGCAGAGGTACTTTTATGATGTTTTCCAAACACAATGTCAATGTTTTTGACTTCGTTGTACACCTCTTCACCATTTCGGGGTCTGCACACAACCTCATCCTCAGCACTTCCATTAAATGCTTTTTTCAATCTACGATAAGGATGATTACGAGGAAGGAATTTTCGATGTCTTGTATATACCGTCTTCTGACCATGCTTCAACTGAAGGTAACTAGTGTTTTCTTCACATATGGGACATGCAAAATGACCTTTAACACTATAACCGCTCAAGTTTCCATACGCTGGGAAATCATTTATAGTGCAAAACAACATTGCACGCAAACGGAATTGTTCCTGAACATGTGAATCAAACACGTCGACCCCTTCTTCCCACAACAATTTCAAATCATCAATTAAAGGTGCTAAGTAAACATCAATGTCATTTCCAGGTTGTCTAGGACCCGATATCATCATGGACAACATCACATATTTTCTCTTCATGCACAACAAAGGAGAAAGATTGTAAATCATCAACATAACTGGCCACGAACTGTGTTTGCTACTTAAGTTTCCATAAGGATTCATACCATCAGTTGCAAGTGCAAGCCTTAAGTTTCTTGGATCTGCACCAAATTCTGGGAATTTGTCATCAATCTTTTTCCATTGTGGTGAATCAGCAGGGTGTCGAAGAAGATTATCGCACTTTCTTTCGTTAGAGTGCCATTTAAGGTTCTTTGCATCTTCTTTAACAGAGAACATACGTTTGAACCTAGGTATTATAGGCAAATACCACATCACCTTAGCAGGTGCACCATCATTACCTTCATTAGCAGTGATTCTGTCAGATTTCTTTTTAAAACGGGACAAACCACATGTTGGACAATACTTTAGCGAAGCAAACTCCTTTGTGTACAAAACACAATCATTAGGACAAGCATGTATCTTTTGATATTCAAGACCCATTGGACATAAAAAAAAATTTGCCTGGTAATTACGAATAGGTAGAGTATTATTTTCTGAAAGCATCTCCTTCAACAACTCCAACAACTCGGTGAAACTTTTATCGGTCCATCCATTCCTTGCTTTTAAACTAAACAACTTTAAAGTTGCAGACAGACGTGTAAAGTTCGAGCATCCTGGGAACAACGGTTGCTCTGAATCATTAATAAGAGAATCATAAAAATTAGCTCTTCCAAAATTATCTTCACCGACATCACGTATCATGTCCTCTAAATGGTCACTCATCCATTCTTCCACATAATTCGTTCCTCGTGACGTGTAGGCTGGTCCAGTACTTCTCCATGCCAAGTCCAAACGGTATAAGTCCTCATTATGTCGTACATGAATAAATGGTCACACACATTGCCTAAGTCTTGCCGTATTTGATTAAGACAACGAACACAAGGACAAAAATATGTCCCGTTGACAGACTTAGCCTTTTGTTCAACGTATTGCAAGAACTCCAAAACACCCTTATCATATTCTTCACTGATGCGATGTTCATTCATCCAGCTTCGATCCATACTATGTTCGTAAAATCATCAGTTGAAGTTTTTTAACTCTCACAAGGTTAGGCCCTACCCATTCAAAAAAATTAATTTTCATAATTTGCTAAGACACGTGCAAAGAAGTCTACATCATAAAATTGATAAGATTTCGGCAGCATTTCGCATTAGTCTCCGAAATACACGAAATGAGAGTAGTCAACGATGACCACAATCAAATATGCATTCGGAGAACAACACAAATACTGAACCGAAATTTTATCAATCTTATCCATAAACTCCAATTGACATGTTATTGCAAATTATGAAAATTAATTTTCTCAAACTGTCCAATCGGACAAATCAAAATTTAACACAAACGATTAAAAGATTAATCATTTGTGTTAAATTTCAAACGGGAACTAAGTGTCACTCAATGATTTGATACTTATATACTAACATATCACAATTATAATAACACAACTAATACATGCATATTCAAAAGCCAATAACACATGCATACCTTAGAGTAAAAAACATGCATACACAAAACCCAATAACATGCATACAAAAAACCTTTATCAACGAACAAGTTAACCTGAAAAGTAGATTCCAAATGAAAGGGAGGGAAATCGAGGAGGGCACGACCTAAAACGTAGCCCAAAAACAGTCAAAGAAGCCGCCCAAGAACACACAAGAAACTGCACCAAAACGCACCGAAAACGATTTTTAATCGGTTCAAATCAAAGATATTTCATCACAGAGCAATGTAATCGGATTGAAAGTAAATTTAAACGGTCCAAAAGAGAGAAAACACACCTAGAAAAGCAATGCCGCAGAGAGAGTTCGCAGGGAAGACGATGAACAGTGATCGCGGGTTCGCGTTTTAGTATTAATACTATTAGACGTCCGGTACTCTGGGGCCCCGACGTTTATAATACTATAGACGTCGGGGCCATCACTAATATGACGTCTTTGGGGATTTAAAATTGATATTCGCGGGGGGTTTTAGACGTCCGTGGAAGGGGCCCGGACGTCTATCATATTATAGACGTCCGGCCCCCTCCACCACGGACGTTTAAGGGGCTGAAGACAATTAATTCTTCAACCGCCCTGTCAGCACCCTAAACGTCCGTTGGGGGGGACGGACGTCTATAATATTATAGACGTCTGGCCCCCTCCCCAACGGACGTTTAAGGGGCTGACAGGGGAGTTGAAGAGGTGATTGTTCCAGCCTCTTAGACGTCCGAGCCCCTCCCACGGACGTCTATAATATTATCGACGTCCGTCCCCCCTCACAACGGACGTCTACAGTTTCACTTATTTACGGATATGCCACCGGTGAATTATTTACGTTGGTGTTTTTGTGGACGGACGTCTATGGGGAGACGTTAAAAGCCAATTCTGCACTAGTGTTTTTTTCTTTTTTTTTTAATTTTCTTAATGAACCCTACCTTTTGACTTTGGTAATTAAAATTATTTTATTCATATGTATATTGTTTAGGAACCTTTAATTAAATAAATCTACTGTTGAATTAATCTAGAATTATTTTATACATTATTCGTATACATAATGTGATGTATATCATTTTCAAATGAACAAAATAATAGTTTTTTAAAATCAATTTTTTACATAAATAATTAAGGTAATATGTGTTGTTATCATTGGTTTGATAAATGAATTTTATATTTAATTTAAAGTTATAGAAAATGTAATAACTGATATATCAATTTAATTCGATTTATCATCCACATTTCCTTTGGAAGAATACTATACTATAATTCCTTTTAATCGAAATTAAGAACATGATATAAACTCTACTATATAGAACGGTAACATACGCCATGTAATTATTATTATTTTTTTCCATCAATCACCATAATAATAAAAAGGGTTAAATATGTTTTTAGTCCCTGAACTATTGGCCGTTTCTGGTTTTTGTCCCTCTTTCAAAGTAAGGTACGATTTGGTCCTCAATCTTTAAAAAACGTTCGTTTTAGTCCTCAAATTTTTGTTTTTAGTCCTCGTTTTAGTCCTCAAAACGTTCGTTTTTTCGACTAAAACGAACGTTTTTTAAAAATTGAGGACCAAATCGTACCTTACTTTGAAAGAGGGATGAAAACCAGAAACGACCAATAGTTTAGGGACTAAAAACATATTTAACCCTAATAAAAACCAGATCAAAATATTGGTAAATTACACGCACATCCTTTTGTCCTTTCTTACTTTCACTTACTTTTAAGGATTAAAAAGTTAATGTTTATATTTGAGTTTCATTAAAATTTTATGAAATTGTTATTACATTCTAATTCACTTATTTTAATTTCTTTTAAATTTTATTCAAAAACTCACATTACACTCAAACTCTCTTACTTTGATAGAATAATTATAATTATATGATTATCAGTATTAGTAATAAGTTAGTAGTTATGTTAATAAAAAAACTTACCTTAAATTGGAGCAAGTAATAAGGGAAGTAAAAAAGGAATAATAGCATAATGTTTTCAGCTGAATTATTATTTTCAATAAAATTGTGTACTCTCATGTTTTTTTTTTAAGTTTAATCATACAATATTAAACGAAATAAGAATTTGAAAATATAGGATGAAGTAAGACTTGGGCTTAAGATCTTCAACGTACAAAAGTTTTAGGAAAACATTTAGGATTGTAGAAAACAGAAGAAAAACAACTAAGACAAAGTATCTAAACGCAATGCTAAACTGGTTAGATAAGTTTTATCACTCATGACATTAGTTTAATTGATTAAATCGTTTAACTCCATTGAGTTAAAGCAAGAAGTATTTTAATTTACTTTTGAATATACAAAACAACAAAATGTTTTTGAAAAACAAGTATAGATGATTATTCTCTTATAAAGGATATATTTTCAATATAATGAATATAAGAAAACTTGTAATAAAACTTTTCTTTTTCAAAGAGAAAGTACAAACAATGTAAGTGAGACAGAATGTTGAAAGCATAAAAGAAATTAACAAATCTTGTTATTGTAATTTTTTCCTCATGCAATCCTCTTTATATAGACTTCTTCGAAAAGAAACTGTTACTTAGAACATTAAATTTTAGGTAGAGTGGGTAGTCTTTAGGTAGGAGGTCAGAAGTTATGTTGCTTCTTGCAAAGGCAATTGTGTTGCTTGTAAAGATGCGTTGGAGAAAAAGTATTAAAAAAACATTCTCATTCCCAAAATACAAGGAGACTTCAGAAATTGGACAATCAAATCCAAAGAAAAAAAACTACAAATCTTGAAAAACTTCTTTCAACCATTCTCACAACCCTATAGTAATAGAACAATGAAAGAGAAAATGAGAAAAAAAAATAATATTATTACCACACAAAAAAACACAAAATCACTTTTTGTCATGAACTTCCAAATTAATAAGTTAACGACTATATAACAATTTATAAAGAACCAAAGTTTAGCTAGTAACATCTCATCCAACCAAATTAAATTTACTCAATTCACGTGTTTCATACCAAAAAAATAAAACTTTTTTATAACTTTTTGAAAAGGTATTAATATAGTCTATAATTAAATTAAGTACAACCTCATCCTCGTTAACCATTAAAAAATAAAAATTATATAAACTGACAAAATAAATTTTTTTTCCAATGACTACCTATCCAGATCAAATTAACAACACAACACAGTGTACCCTTATTACGTAATAAAAAATTCTAGCCAAGCTCATTCATAAGTTTAATAAAAAAAAATCAATTTTAAAATGCTATTTCATTATTTCAGTATCTAACATTATATATACCTTTACAAAAAGTTTCTGTTTACCTAACTTATTAACTTTTATATTCTATACTGCGATTAATTTTTTTTTTTTAAAAAGCAGGAGACATTAACTTTTTTATTATAATTTAAGTTAACTACTTATTAGATATCGTAAATCGTGGTACTTATACATGATATGTACGTGGGCTCAGAGTAAAAAAATTAAAATTTAAGTTAAAAAAAATTCTTAAAAAATTAAAAGGATAGGATGAAATGTTGAAAGTACATAGTAAAACAATCAAATGAAATTTTTGAAGAAATAGAAGTGCAAATATTAAAAGGTTAAAATTGTAATTTTTAGAGGTGTGAGATACCAGAGGTAGATGAAACACCCCTCTCTCATTTCCCTTTTATATGGGCTATATACAATTCAATCACCAAACTCTTGATCTCCAAAAAGGATAACTTTCTGTTTTCCTCTTTGTGGAGTCTGATAATTTTATATTATATAATAATTAAAGAAACTACAATAACTTGGTAATTATATAAAGTTCGATTTTAGAAAGGACTTTGGAGCTCCCATTCAACTAGCTGGGCCACAGTGGGAGAAGGATAGTGGGCCTGTTGTTTTGGGCCACATTCACGAATCTCGTAGTAACGATAAACCGCAGCACCAGACAACACTGCCAGTGTTAAAGCTTGCGCATGCATTCTACAAATCCAAACAGCATAAAAGAAATGAGAAAAGAAAAAACAAAGGAACACTATATTATGTATGTAGGTGATGAATGTGCATGTATGTATGTATATGGGACATGTCATGTACCTGGCATGGATGAGTCTAAGACTAGGTTTCATTGGAGACCTTGTACGTGAATTAGCCACAAGTGATGCCCCAATCCCAGAAGCCCACAGCCCCCCTACAACCAAACACCAATTAATCATAATTTCCTTGTAATTGAATTTATGGAAAACATTACCTATCATACAATTAGAAATATAAGTGTTGTTTAATTATATTTTTTATTAAAAGTAAAAACTTGAGAGAATTTTTGTTGTTAAATGAAAAATAGAATATGTAATGTATAAGAAAATGAGAATAAATATCTTACCAAGTGTGGCTAGTTTGTGGTTTGAAACCCATGATTGAATTGCCTCCATTTTTGAGTCTTTAAGTTGCTCTGTTTTGTGCTTTGGAATTTAGAAGGTAGATATTTATAGACGAGGAGGAGAGGGTAAGATTGTAATTTGGGAAGATTTTTTATGTGCCCCTTGATTTGTTTACAGCGTGTTCCTGTGTGTTGTGTTAGAACACTGGAAAGGTTAA
This sequence comes from Vigna angularis, assembly GCF_016808095.1. Lineage (NCBI taxonomy): Eukaryota > Viridiplantae > Streptophyta > Magnoliopsida > Fabales > Fabaceae > Vigna > Vigna angularis. Next base: position 23,919,987 of record NC_068976.1, read on the forward strand.
ACAGGAGCAGTCTTACCCTGGTTTTGTTTTGGAGGACGGTGTTGCTATGGGTGGAATGAAATAATAGGGAGTGGGATCATCCAAAATTTAATAAAGTTTTTTTTTGGGTTAAATATGTTTTTGGTCCGTGAAAATTGAAATTAGTCCTTTTTCAAAACTTTGAACTAATTTAGTTCCCAAACTTTAAAAATGTGTGAATTTATTCTTTTTAACCAAATTTTGTTAACTTTATTTAATGTTTCAAATGCATTTCTCAGTTAACATTGAAACAAAAATGTGACTTGAAACATCAAATAAATCTAACAAAATTTATATACAATATAAAATAAAATAATATTAAAAAGTAAATTTTTATATTTTTAAAAAATATACATATAAAAAATAAGAAAAAAATAGTTTTAAATATATATAAAAATTTTATATGTGTGAAAGTATTATTTTTTCTTAAGTAAATATTTTATGTTACTAGGACTAATTTTTAAATTTTATATATCATAAAATTATAACCCATGTTAACCTATTTTAGAAAGTTATACACGATTTTTAAAAATAAATATTATGGTTATGAATTTTCATACACACTTATTTATTTTGTAAAATGATAAATATATATGATTAAACTTAATCTCGCTATTGCCACGTATGACTGAATATTAGTAAGCCCAATCCAAGCTCTGGCCCGTATTGGATAGGAGCAGGTTTGGCGTTGGCCTTCAAATTAAAAAAAAAAAAATCGAATTCCAGGTGTCTGGGAAGAAGAAGAAAAAGAAGAGGAAGAAGCTTCTTGTGGAATCCTCATCTTTCTCGCGCTTGCAGTAAAATTTCTGTACTTTCTTCTGCACACGTTTAACTTGTTTTTCGCCGGCAATGGAGAGCCAACTCCGCAAGTAAGAATGGAAGCTAACAGAAGACGAAGAGTGGTCCCTCGCAGAAAGCCTCTCTCCGATATCACCAACACTTCTCCCCCCGTTTCGCCCGAACCTCACAAAACTAACCCTTCTTCTTCCTCTACTTCTTCTTCTGCGCTCGATAATCGTGCCACTGAAAGCAGCGCTGTTGCCGCCGCCACCAATCTCGATGATGCCCCAAACCCTACCTCTCCTTCACCGCCCGTTCCCTCCACACCATCTATCGGAGCCCCCTCTCTACCGGCCGATTCAATCACTCCCCCTTCACTTCGTACGCACGCTTCCCTATTTTCTTGATTTTTGGATTTTAGTTTCTCTTGCAACCGAAGAGACATTCTACTTTCCAATACTGCTGTTACTTGACAAATTTAATTTCAATATAGCGTGTTTAATCTCTGTGATTAAGTCTTGCTGTCTGATTTTAAGCTCTCGTGCATGCTGTGTTTAATCGCTGTGTGATTTCTTTTCTTTTCTTCTTTTTTCCCTTCAGAGACTGTTGATACTGAAGCTTCTGATGATGTAGAGGCTTCTGAGCCTGTTCAGTCTATTTCAGTAGTGTACAGCCTAAGACGTTCTTCGAATAAAAGAAAGAAGGATAAAGGGAAGGCAGTGGCTGTTCCTGTTAGTACCACGCCCAATTTGAAGATCTCTGATAGTCGGTAAGTGATTACCCCTCTCTTTTTCGTAGTGGTAGATTGTGTTTTTGTGGAAGTTGTACCGATTTTTAAGAAACAATGATCGAAGGAGAATAAGAGATGGGTGTTCGAAGTTTGGGACATGGGGAATAAAATGCTAAGATGATTGTATTGATTTGAAATGCTAGTAACCTACTCTTTTAAGCTAATTCTTGATTAGTACTAAGGCTGAAATCTATTGGAAATTATAAAATAGGGGGTTTCACTTTTTATTTATTAGGTCTCACTTATGATTATTGTATTTGATTAGTTTACAGTGAATTTTAGCCAATAGTTGAGAGTTTGTTAGAGCAGTATGTTGCTATTTGCCAGCACTCTTTTATATATTAAAATTTAAGTTCTTGAGAGGAATTCTCTGAAGTATTTTTTGAGTGTGATGTTTGGATTGGGTATATTAATCTTATAAGTTTTGTTTGAGAATGCATGAAAACTCTTGGATTTGTGAAACTTTCCTGAACAGATTATTTATTCGTACTTATCTTTTTTTGTTTGACCTGTTCAGTCTGTCCTGTTTTGGCATTATTATGCTTTATGCCCATGACATTGTATGTTTCCTTCGTTTCTTTGTTGGATTCAATTTTATAGTTGGATACATTCATTATATCTCTTGTCGTGAAAAATGAGTTTGATTTTTGTTTTTTTTCCTGGAAGTTCTCCCATATAATTGTTCTTTTGTATGGTTTTGTGATGAAAAAACAGCGAGAAAAATGATGAGTTTGAAGGTTTGAACCTATCCAAGGCCAAAGCATTGACTTTTCCTCGTGCAAAGGTATATTAATTTACTATTGTGGTCCTAAGTTTCTGTTATTTTATTAGGAAACTCAAAGGACATTGAATTTGTTATTCAGCAAGAACTTGATCTTTTATGAAACTGTCCTTGTTGAAAATATTGCACTGAGCATTTCCGATGACTGTTTATTTACTGTTTAAGATCAGTATCCCTGCCTTTTTAGTGGATGTATCAATTTCTTTGGCATGATTGATCTTAAGTCTGTGAAACTAGATAGACAACTTTAAAAGAAGGAGCTCTATGAAACGTCCTCACATCTAAAATATAATGGGTACTTTCACTATTTGTTGGTCATGAACTTGTGGGAAGGGTGAATCTTGATGCATTGGTAAGATTACCACCTGGTGATCACGCATGGGTTATATAGCCACAGATTCAACCTATCCATCCGTTGGGATATAAGGGGAGCCTTGTTTACTGACCACCATATTTGTATAGTATTAGAATAATATTGGGAGCTTTGTTCGATCTCAGATAGTTCTTGTGATCCCCAATTATTGATATTTCCTTTGTCATTACACATTAATCACTGTCCTGGTAAAATCTTTGAAATAGTTGTTGGGTGGAAGTCGTATATACAAAATTTCTGGTAATTTATAGCTTCATATCATGCACCTCAGTAAGTTCTATTTGTTTCCCTTTCACTTGACATTTTCTTTTGCTGGGGAATGGAGGTGAAATCTTGCTTAGTGGCCCTAGATTCTGCATACTTAGTTTTAAGTTACGTGTTCAAAATCATGTCAAAATAAATATTTTGCTAGTGTCTGATACATATTTGCTGAATTTTCAGAAACAGCGTACTTTGTCATCTGAAAAAGATGCAGTCAAGGATCACCAGCTTCAAGAATATATAGAAAAACAGAATGCTTACTTTAAAGAGATTGATGAATTTGAACTGGAGGTTGAATCTGGTGAGGAGTTAGATTAGGTGGTAGGAGATGTAAACTAAAAATAGCAGCTTGGAGTTTCTTTGTTTTGGTATGGTGTATAGTTGAGATATCGTGGTTTTCTCATGAAGTAACTAACTCGCTGGCTTGTCCATGGCCAATATATAGATGTAAGCTCCTAATAATATTTTGTAATAGTCCTGTGGGAGCCATCAAAGTTAATTCTGTGCTTAACACACTATGTCTTAGAACATTTTTCTGATTTCTCATGTAAATGTATTATAATATTGTGATTTTACTACCTTGCTTTGTTTCACGCCATTGATTATTTTACAACCTTACCGGGCAAATGCAAAGAGAGGCAAATTTTCTGGATAGATTTCAAAGACGACTAGATGCTGATATTCCTAATGCTGCGTATTGTCGTTCATGCAGAGGTCATAAGTCTGCTGGTTATGTTGATTGCTTATGTTAGCAGTGACGATGAGATAATTCTGAGTGAAATGCTAATGTATGATACACATAAATACATATACTTACATACATATATTTATTTACACACAAAAACAAATGTATAAAACTAGGTAGTTTATTGATGATAAAGCCAGGTTGCTTGACGGTGAAAGGATCAAGTACAATTTTAGAACAGGGAAATTGAATTTATATTTTACATCAGCATCACTTGCTAACGTTTAATTGAGTTTCCCGCAATTGATTCTGATCTCTCCCTGGCTTCCTGTGAGAGGCTTGATGTTGCTCATTTTGACCATGCCTTTGGCAAAGTCTTCGAAGAATGCAGCAGTATTGACAGCGTATTTTTTAACCAGATTGTCAGTAGAACTGCCATTGAACAGCTCCTGATCGGAATGAAGAAGGGCTTTTTTACTGATCAAATTCTGGAAGTATAGATTGTCGAAACGGATTGGAGTTTGGTGGTCAAGGGGTTCCAGTGTATTGTCCCTTCCACTTCTTGGGCATTTGCTCTGCAGGAACTTCCGGTAGGAGGGATCAACGTTGGAGTCATTGTAGATGTGTGCTCGGAAATTTTTGCACTGAGCCAGGCCAATGGTATGTGCCCCTGTTATTGAAAGCTTCTGTTATTTAGTCGTAACACTTGGTGAACATGGCAAGTTAAAAACTTCATCCAGGATCCTCACATTCTCCTAGTACGACAGTGTTCTGGCAGAGAACACAATTCAGTGCAGGAAATAGAAAGTATTTCACAGTAGATTTTATTTTTTTCAAAATAAAAAGTATACTATATTGAGAAAAAAAAATTGAGTTGACCAAATTAACCAAAATCGTTTTCAAGCATAATTTAGGAACATCAGAGTAGTCATTTTGGTAATAAATCGGGGGACCAAAAGTCAAACTGACTAATGATAATTTAAGGTATTAAATAGGAAGGGCCACACTCTAAATCAACACTGGAAATTGCATTCCAATTCTGGCAATAACCAGGAAAGGTTTCAGTGTGATTCATTCAATGTTAAGAGTACAAAAATTCGTTTTGACTTGTAGTGACAAATTAAGGATGGAGCATTTAATAATGAATGATGAATGGAATCATAATAAATGAGATGAGTTCGACTAGAATGAGATGAAATAAAAAATTTCATGTTGAAGTAGAAGAATTTTTTTTATTACATTATCTAAGAAGTTAACTGAATACTAAGAATAGTATGAAATAATAATTTGGTTCCAACCATACCTCGATGGAAATCAGACGAGTAAACAATGAGTTTGTACAATATTGCATGAACACAATAAACTTTTAATGATTTTGTTTAATTTCATCAGGAAAAAGTGATCTTTTAGTTATGGACATGTTAAAGAATATTATAATGGTATTGTAAGCTTTTTGAAAAATGAAAATATGATAAACATTGCAGTATTTCTCTTTAAAGTTAAATGTATCTGGTTCTGAAAAAAATATGAAAAGACAGAATCACAACATTACTTTCTTTAAGCTCAAAGAAATTGGCTACTTATCAAATTTTTTGTTAAATCTCAACCACTTTACTTTTATTAATTCAATCATTGAAAACATGATCATTCAACTTTTCATCACTGATTGAAGACATCTGATAAATTATTACATCACCTGAAAGAGCAACCAAGTCTGTAACAGAGAGGCCTTGATTAGCAAAATTGTTTGTGAGATTAGCTAGATTGAGGAAAGGCCCAGGAAGGTTATTATTAGCATCCTTTCTGCTTGCTGCTGTAGAATCTCTTCTCCCCAACCCCACTTCCCAAGAAGGTCCTCCTAACTGCAAAACTTTTATATGTTTATGGATAACTCTTACTCCAATAAAAATAGAATCTTAGAAATACAAATAAATCTATTACATAGACAACAGAATCTCGAGCTGCAAGAGCAAGAATATCCGCACAGGACACCACTTTGGGACACTCTTTCTCCACACTGCACTTAATATCATTTATCACATTGAACCCTCTGGCTGATTGGTTGTTAGCTGCTGCGGTTTTCTCTCCTTCCAAGTTGCTACTATCATCCAACAGTATTGATGCATCACAACCCTGAACAACATCACAATGTAAACCCCATTTGAAAAAAATTATCAGATATAGTTCTAGATCATGAAACATTTATAGTCTAGTCAATTTTTACAACACAGTTCATTCAAAGATTGTTAATACCTCCTAGCAGAAAAAATTACCAACATTGTATGCATACAACTATATTTTGTTGTATACTTACGTTTACAAAGCAGTCATGGAAATGCAATCGGAGTAAGGAAGCCCCCATGCGTGGTTCTTTTTTAATGGCTTGAGCCACTCCTTTCTTGACTATGGTTAACAAGTTTGGGCAAGTGCAGGAGTAAAAGTCTGTACATAGGTCTGTACCAGAAGCTGTAATAGTTGTTGCACCGACAAGAAGAAGCAAGAGGAAGTAGAAAGAGGCCATTGGAGCTTTCATACAGGAGATACACCAAATCATTGGTGCTTTCTCTTATACAGGGTTGGACCAAATTATCTTGTTCAATCAATGAATTCAAGTGAAAAGCTCTATCTCTCTTGTCAGATAGTGGAGGAGTTCAAATGAAGGGCATGTTATACAAAATAGTCCCATTTAATTCAAAAGCAAAAGAATAAAATAAGCTGCTATTATAATTACAAAATTAAACCATTAAGATATATAAGACAATTAGAGTATACTAACAATACATTAAAATACCGTTATTCAATCACAAATTTGACATATAAAATAAGAATATTGGCTTTTGTAGTAATTCTTTTAGAAAATATATTTAAAGTGATTTTTAATTAGCTTACGCTCCAAACCTGTTTACGTCTTAATAGATAGTAAATATAAAAATTAAAAATAAATTAAACATAAATTCACTTTAAGCATTTTTACTTTGCTATTTTTTTTAATTATTTTCTGGTTTTCTTTTCTATTTGCTTTTGCATTTTTTATTTGTTTAATTTCTCTGATGATGACAGTTCAACTATTGCATGGTGTTGCAGTGACAAATTTAACAGTTTCGATAGTCCAAAAGGCTGTACCATAATTATTTCACCTTTTCTGTGCATGGATTAGATTGCTCGTGAAGGGTTCAATCAATCTTATTATTTTTACAAAATAAAAAAAATACACCTTTTCCTTTTATATAGTATACCGATTCACGTAAATTTATTTAATAAAACTATGAAAAGAATTAAACATTAATAGACAATAAGAAAATTGTTTGCGTGTCTAAAGAAATTGTGTTTCGTAACGCAGTATTAAATATACATTTTTAAAGAGCAACTTTTCAAACTAAGAATTAAATTTTTAACAAATTCATAAATAATTATTAATTTTATTGATTAAAAATAAGTAATCATAATAACCATATTAATTTATAAACTAAAAAATATTAATAACTAGAATAATTTCTATTATAAATAAAAAATTATAATTAATTTTTAAATTGATAAGTAAAATGGTTTATATTATGAATTGGTATATTGATCACTAACATTAAATTTTAAGGTTTTGGTTATCAAAAAATTTGGTATTTAATCAGGAAATTGGTCTCTAAACATATTTTTTATCATTAAAATGGGTCATATTTTAGAATCTTTTTTATAGTGTTTTTCTTTTCTATTAAATATAACTAAACAACACATTTGAAAATGAATAAAACTCTACACTATAAACTCAAGGTCCAAATAGAAACTTATATTACTTGGTTCATTGTATAAGGTCCAAAATAAATCTACTCTACTAAGTCTATAATACAAGATTAAGAAGAAATAAAAACTCGCTGATGATTCTAACTCTTCCACAAATGGTTGTTGGAAGGATTGTAATACACGTTTAATTTACTAGACGAGTTAAGTGTTGGATAAAGTTTGAAAAATAATATATTTTAAATATTTCTAAAAATATTAAGTCTTGTTTATCTTTCATCATATTATACTATTTTTTTTATCAAATGGGTTAAATGTTATTAAATATGATGAATGATGAATGAAGATAATATTAATAATTGAATTATGATAAAAGGAATATGAATGAAAGTGTACTAATATTGGAATTACATAGAGAAAAAAATATTAGGTGGAGGTTTCTATATAACCTAATGTGTTGTATTAAAAAGAACAACGTATATTACATAGGGATTTACAATGTCATATGAGTCAAAAGATGTTTTCACTATAGAGTTTTGTTTTAGTGACAACGTAATGAAGATAGTGTGATAGGTAAAAATCTCTATATCGAATTCAATATATGTGTTTTTGAAAAGTATAACTATGTGTTTATGTAATTGATATCAATAATATTTTGTCATGAGATATAATCATTAATGATTAATATTTAGATACTTAGTTATAATATCAAATGAATATGAAAATATATCCAGTAAAATATATAGATGAAATATAAACATAATAGGTACGATTTATTGCAAAAAATAATTTTAATAACGGTTAAAATTATACATTTTAACAATTAAAAATTATCATAAGTACAATTTTAAGTGATTAAAATAACTATTTGAATTATATATGTCAAAAAATATTTGTGACAGAAATATTTTAAAAATTATAAATTTTAGCAATTAAAAATTATCACAAATAAAATTTTTAGTGATTAAAATAACTATTTGAATTATATATGTCAAAAAATATTTGTGAAAGAAATATTTTAAAAATTATAAATTTTGGCAATTAAAAATGATCACAAATAAAAATTTTAGTGATTAAAATAACTATTTGACAGAAATATTTTAACCGCTGATATTTTTGACAGAAATATTTTAATCGCTGATATTTTTCTAAAAAGAAGTTTATAGCAATTACAAGATTTATTCTTATTTAATAATTCTCTATTAAATTCTAACTATTAAATACGCCCTAAAGTAAAATTTTTTTTTATCATTCAACATTCTTTAAAGGTTTAAACTGTCAGAAGTTATTTAAAATATCTTTCTAAATTTTCTAAATTTTAATCATTAGTTTTATAATAAATAAAATAGGGTTTTCCTCTGCCATTATTACGTCTTTGTTAGAACTCTCTCTTCCATTCCCTCCTTCGTTCCCGCGCTCCCGTTCTCGCACTCGTCGTTGTTGGGTTGATTTCGCACACCTTGTTGTTGTTGTTCTTCAGTCCCTGTCTGTAAGATACTTCGAACCCTATTTTATTTGCATTTCATAGGTTTTGTGGTCAGCGTTGGTTTTGAAAAAAAAACTCAAATTTCATAGGTTTTGTCTTGGGAGGATTTTTTTTTTCGGAAATGGTTATTGTTAGGGTTTGATGCGATTTGGGATTTCTATTACTTTTGGGTTAGGGCATTGACATAAGTTGGTTGTCTGCACGTATGTTGTGTTTGGGGCAAAAGTTACACTCTGTTGTTACACCTAAGTGGCAATTAGGTTTTCCTTAAGTGGTAACATGAGATAATCTTTTTGTGCAATTAAAGAGGGTTTGTGAAAGATTCTGAATTTTCAATTAGTAAATTCAGAAGTAGTTGAAATAAGCTCTCGCGTTTGCGTTACATGTTTCTATTTACTTGATTTAAATATTTGATATCTAACTTGACTAGGACTAAAATAGTTAATCTTCCAAATTAAAAAAGGTAATCCCTCAAATTTAAAAGATAAAACAATTTAAAAAAAAGCATTTTAATTTCTTAAATTTAATGTTTAGCATTTAAAAGCATGATGTTTGGGGCTTAACTATTATTTTCAATTTGAATTCCATTTACAGGTGAAGATATTTGTAAGGAAGTAAAAGAAAAAAACAGAGGTAAGGAAAAAATTATCAAAATACTTTTTAAGCTCAAGATCCAATTATATAAATTGAAACATTCATGGTGTGGTGGGTCCCATGATATATGCATAAAATTGTGAGGATTTGAGGGATAGTCGTGTAGTTTAATGGCATTGCTTCATTCCATGTAAAATAATAAATTCGAAATTATTTATGGCTTATAAGTAAGGTTGCTCGTGAAACCAAAAAAGAGCTACATGCTCTCTATCATAATTAGTGTTGAAGTTATTCTGAAAAACCTGAAATACCGCATGCCAAATTATTATTCAAATTGACTTTCTAGATAAAGGGTCAGGTAATTGTGTTGCATTCTAATCTAACTTAGTTTTTATTTTTTTTCTGCAGAAGCTCTTGACAGAGGAGAGACATCACACTTAATTTCATTCTATTTTTCTTTTGGTTTGATCGGTACAGTTAAGCAATGAAGTTTGATAGGACAGATGCTCTGTCAATTTTGTCACAAATTAAGCGTCAGGATAAACAGATTAAACTTAAGAGTAGGTAAGATACTCATTCTAGTATCGCAACCTTGGTTTTTTTTTTTTTTTTCTGTGTTAGATTTTAATTATATGAATCTGAAATTGGTGCAGATGGTTACTCGGCATTCCTCCCACAAGATATGAGAGGAAGAAGTTGAAAAAATATTTCAAAAATAGGTTAGTGCGTCATTTGTTCAATGATTTTGGTCCTAGGTTTTCACTCTAATGACATTTTATTTTTCCTTTTGATCAATAGGTATTTATCTGAGTCTTTGATCAGAGAAGAGGATGTAAGCATTACCATTTCTTTATATTTATTGTAACTATGGTTAGTTGCATTACTATTTGAATGATAAATTGACAATCTAGTAATTGTCAGATGTTTTATGAGTCAGTAAAAACTCATCTCGAAGATGCCGATGGAGAACACTGCTTTGAACAAGAGAACGATATTCCTATGGGGGATATGGATTTGATTCAAACAGTGAACATGAAAAGGTTGATATCACCGTTGCTTGATAATTTGACTACCAAGGGTCTCTATCTTCTCGCTATGATAGTTACTGGCAGTTCATTTAAGTCTGAAATAACTCGTTGCAAAATGAAAAGGGTTATCAAGGATTCTCTTTCAAGTGTTCTGGGCAGCAAAAGCCGCCATAACCATCTGGATACTTGTAAACAAATTTTTTCACTTCTCAACAATCCACAAAATTTTCGAGACAGATGTGAGCCTTTGGGTGCATTGAGATCCCTCTCTTATCATGCTGCGGCAGAAAAGGTATTGCACAGGCTTCAAAACTTGCCATCTCAGACCTTGATTGCAATGCGTAGAAAACTTAAAGGAGTGAAAGCACCAGTACCGCAGTTACAACCCCACAAGCATGGATGGGCAAGAGACCATCTAATCAAGCTAGTGAAGAAGATCAGTATGGAAATGCTTTCAAAACTTGATAGAGAAAGTGAGTTGCCAGACCCATTAGCAAAAGCTATGGCAGTAGCAGACTTATCACTAAAACTCACAACTGGTTCTCATAACATGTTTTCAAAAGAATTTTATCAATTCTCCCCTGAGGTGAAGTCCTTGCAAAGGGATATTATTAAGGCTATATGGTCTGTTAAGAAAGTAACGACAGTGCCAGAGCTAAGAAATTTACAGCTTCTCATAGAACCAAAGGCTACAATATCAAACCGGTGCATTCGGACAACTTTTGTAAATTTTTTAACTGAATTTCTTTTTGAGTGCAGTGACATGGATAGTATTCCGAAGTCTCTATCACAGACCCTAGATGTTATGAACAGAGGTCCTAATAATGGTGGCTTTCACAGTGTACTATTCGAAAAGAAGTATATTGAGGAAGAAGTTGACTGCATACTAAACATTAGTGCTTTGACAAAACAAATTGTTTTGGATTTGTTGCCTGATGATAAATTTGATAAAGACTTTACTGATGCTTACATGGAGCAATTAGAAGAAAGTGATGACAGTGACAGCAATGAGGATGTTTGTAGTCAACTTCAGGAGGACATACGATTCGGAAATGGATCATCATTTGATTCAATCGATACATGCAATGAAGCTGAAAGTATTGGAGATTTTGTGCCATTTGAGTTCCTTTCTTGTACCATCAAAATTGAGGAAAATGTTTCATCTTCCCCACTTACAGTTAGTGGTAGGTTGAATAGTGGTTCTGAACGACTTCAACCTAATAAATGTTGTAGTGTAAATTTGGAATCTGAATTTCACAATACTACACATAACATGTTAACTGACCAATGCCAAGGAGAAAGCACAGAGCATTTTAGTACATTTATGGCTGGCAAAAACAATAATTCTTCATTTGTTTCACCTGACAGAGAGTTGGATGAAAAGGTTGTAAAGAGAAATCATTTGTTTGAATCTGTTACTAAAATAGCTGCAACGGACACAACTAATTTGTTTTCTGAGGAGAAAGAACCTGTGCCCACTAAGCACAGTGCATGCAAAAACCAATACCTTGCTATCCAAGATGCTTGTGATAAGACAAGTATGCTTGCATATAGTCTTGTAGGTCGTATGTTGCATGAGTTTGTCAAAACTGAAGGCCTAGATGTAAACATGAGCAAGAGTTTATACCTCAACCGTAATAATCTCACTGAAGATGTTGAAGGTATTGAAAGTTTATGCTATCTTACCTATTATAACCAAAATATATATCATATTGTGCCTACCATTTTAAAGATGTTGTTTGATCATATTGCTATTATACATTGTATTAAAAGTAAATTTCATTCTCTGACAAGATTTTGTCCTTTGTGAAACTTGAACAAAGTAAATCATGTCAGTATACCTTTATTTATTATTGAATGAAATGTCATTTGTCTCACCCACAGAAACTGTATCTTTTTCCTAGAAACCATGTCTTTTTTTCTTTTTCGATTTTCTTGCATGTTCTCAGTTCATGGTACATACTAATGGTAACTGTAATTTTTTGTAAAGCCTAAGATTGTTTCATTCATTGAATGCGTAGTAGTTTAGCCATAACTCTGTCATGTCTGCTTTAGGTGTGCTGAATTTGGAACTTATTTTTAAAGATAGAGGCCAAATTCTCATATATGCATTTCCACATTGCTAAATTCTTACTTATGTACAACTCCATCAAAGTCCCCATTTTATCATACAAGCATTTTACCACGAAATGTCCTTTTTCTCACCCAGGGAAACTGTATCTTTTTTCTGGAATCCATTTCTTTTTAGTCTTGCACGTGGCAGTTCATGGTACGTACTGATATAACTCTGTCATGTCTGCTTTAGATGTACTGAATTTGCAACTTATTTTTAAAGTTAGAGGCCAAGTTCTCATATATGCATTTCCACATTGCTAAAATCTTACTTATGTACAATTCCATCAAAGTCCCCATTTTATCATACCAGCATTTTACCACGAAATGTCCTTTTTCTCACCTACAGAAACTGTATCCTTTTTCTGGAAACCATTTCTTTCTTAGTCTTGCATGTGCTCAGTTCATGGTACGTACTAATGGTAACTGTAATTAATTGTAAAACCTAAGATTGTTTCATTTTGTGAATGCATAGTTTAGCCATAATTTTGTCATATGTTTGCTGTAGGAGTGCTACATTTTGAACTTATTTTTAAACTTAGACCAAATTCTCATATGCATTTCCGCACTGCAAAATTCTTATCTCCGAAGTTACAGCTCTATCAAAGTCCCCATTTATGTGACCAACATTTTACCACGTAATGTTTGCAAATAATATGTTGCATATCTTCATGGTGCTGATTCCTTACCAAAATATGTCTGATTTCAAATCCCACTGACTGCTTGGCTGGATACTATTGAATTTGAGATGATGAAAACTGTTAGATGCTATTTCTGTAAGCCAATGCAATAGAGATGGAACAATGAAAATTGGGGATCATCTTGCTTTGTATTCTTAATGTTTGCCTTGTGTCTTTTCCTCTTTATATTTTAAGCTGAATATGAAATGGGGTCAGGATATGATGGCAAGTAACAAAAAAAACCCTACTACTACCATGCCTCGTGCATAGGTTTTTGTGATAAACATCTAGTGCTTTGGCATACATCTATAAATTATGGATATAGACATTTGATAGGTTGAATCCAATACTCTGCTAGTATCATTGTGCAGTCTAAATTGATTAGCCTGTTCTATTAAATGCAGATATAGAAGAGCAGTCATCATCTGGGAAACATGCAAGAGATTTTGTTCAAGTAATTGAAGAGTTGATTCCTTCCTTTCCAAATAGGTATTTGGTACATTCTTCAAATATGATTACATAACTTAATAGTGTTGTATTTAACATGCATGCTTCTTTTCCTAGATAATCCGTTTAGTTGAAAACTTCTTGCTTCATTCATTGCATCGTGTGGATTACCACTCAGATTCAAGGCAGATATATTAGATGCTTACATAGGCATATAAATGCATATTAAAAATCCAAAATTATGTCTCTTTAACTACGAGCAACTCGTGCTTTGGACACTGCAGTAGCATGGAAAGACTGAAGATTTTGATGGGCTTACAATAACGGAACTCAGGGTTTCAGGTTCAAACATTTTCAAATAGGTTTGACCCAGTTGTGAGCTTGCTTGGTGTGAGCTTTGCCCTTCCCTCCAAGGAATTTTCTTGTCACAAATGGATTCTCTGCCATAACAAAAAAGAGCTCGCCACAGAGGAATCTTATAATTTTAAGCCTCCATCAATTCTTGCTACAACGGATGGATAGCCTCGTCATCGAGTTTATTGCATCGCTGTAGTTGTTGAGAAGAATAGAAGCACCTTGGTGTAAGTGTTGTATGCTTTATTTGAGTACATTTTGGTGGGAAAATTCAACGAGCTGGGACGTGCTGGAATGTTTTAGTGTGCGGCATTTATTAAAGATAACATTAATTGCAATATGTCATTGTGAAACAGCCCTTATTGATGGTGGTGTTGATGTGGGAATGCAGGGTGTTCCAAACCGTGGTGCTTCTATTAGGGTAGGGAGGGAAACAAAGAAGAAAGGGAAGAGATACTTTGAGGATAGGAGGTCTGCATCTAACATGGACCCTTATATGGTCACTTCCATGATTTGCTGAAACAACCATTCTTTTGGAAACCATAAGCAACCTAAAAATGAATTCGACAAATTCAGATTCTTCTGCCTGGAATCTGCATCATGGTGACTTAGGAATCAGAAGCCTTGTAATGATGACAGTACTTCTACTCACGGGACTGGTTTGGCTATAAATTTATGTGCCTTATATATGTATTGTTCAGTTTGAAAATTAGTGGTAGATGAGATGAGGATGTTATTTGCAGTTCCTTTTGCTCGTGGAGAGTATCTTTTATTCTACTTTCACTGTACAACACACAAAAGGCCTTGAAGGCTATTACCATGTCTTCCTCATTTGGCTTTCCGCATTGTTCATTGTTCTTGTAGGAACTGTAGCATCATATGGCTTTGCAGCTTCAACATATATGTCAACTGTGAATAACTTGCAACCAATTCAAGTGTCAAAAATTTGAAATACATTAATTTGATGAAGTATTGCATATTTGTAAATTGTGAGCCTTGTTATGATTTGCAGGATTGTACTAGGCTATTAAATAGTGTTTATTTTGAAGTAATAAAAACATATTGATTATAAAATAATTTTAAAATTGTAGAAAACAATTCAATTAATATAAAGAAATATATGATAATGATTTCATAATTTAAAAAAATATATGATAATGATTTCATCGGAGTTGGGTTTCATAATCTAATTCAATATAAAAATACTAAATAATATACTTTTAAGTTCTATTTTAGGATTCACATCAAATTTGATTTGACAAGTCATAATGTCTTAACAGTAAGTTTAAATTTTAGTAATAAAATTTTTAATATTTTAGCAATTTTTTTAGTTCAAAATTATAATGTTATAAATGATTAATTGTTTAATATATGAAATCTATTAGTTGTTTTATTTTAATCAAATTTTTTAAACAATTTTTCAATTAGAATGTATTACTAAATAGGTAATCAATAAGTATTTCATTAAAAATAAAAATATAACAATATTCTTATTGATTATATTTTTATTTTTAATGACATGGTTATTGATCAGTAGAAATATATTGACTAGTAATGAAAATAATTATATCTAACTTTCAAAATGAGTCCATTTTTCTCAAGTCTCTTATTTATAGGATTTGCTTGAATTTCTTTGAATTGGACTCTGTTTGAAATTTGGACTTAATTTTTATAGTTGAAATTCCTCTATAACTTATTTAGTTGAGATATTTTTTAATTTCCAGTGATTTCTATTTATTCGATTTTTATAATTAAAGTAATTATTTATTCAATTTTTTTAATTAAAGTATTGATAATTAATTTTTATTAAAATATTTTTTAATCTTCAATAATTTTTACTTACCTGCATAAATTCATCTTTTATAAATTTGATATTATTAAGATTTGAATGTAAAAAAGGATAAATACTCTATTTTAAATGTTAAAAATTATAAAATATATTATAATGACATAAATATTAAAACATAATATCAAATAATAATGGTACAAATTTCAAACAATTAAAAAAATAATAAATAATTACGTACAATTAAAATTTTATGATAATTACTTGTGAGTATCTTAAAATATAATATATTATTGGAACGAAATTGCATCATGTAAGAAATGTGTCATCAAAATTATGACGAAGAGAAAAGTATCTTGAAATCTAAACTAATAAAGTGTTGAATAAGTCAATTGAATTAAGAAGAAAGACAAAATTTTATAGAAAAATAATGATTAATCAAATGAAATGAAACTAAACACTATAAAATAATAGTTTTTTAAATTACTTAATAAACTATAAACATTTATAATAATTTAAAATAAAAACATGAATGACACAAATATGTATTTGTCATTCTCATTAATACAAATATTTATCATCGAAATAAAAAATGATTTGTCATCCCTCATTATAGTAACTAATAATTTAACACAGTTAGTCGAAAATACAGTAATTAAATAACAATTTAATAACAAATTTAATTTAGCTTTTTTAAGTTATTGGTCTAAATAACGATTAAAGTAATGTAAATAACGATAAACTTCAGACATCACTAAATACCCTTTTCTTTGATAATGCAATACAATCAAATTTTTTGCATATAGTTAGTAAAGTTTCAAACATTCATGTTAATTATTTATGTAATTGTTTTAATTAACATACTCCTTTTTTAGTAAATTTTTTAATCAACTCTTAAAATTTCCAATTTTTCTTCTCCTAGAAATTTTATATATTATAATATAGAGGGAAAATTAACAGGATATATGTTACACTTGTGATGTATTTAAACTATATTTTTTAAAATGATTCTCAATTAGGAATGATATCTTTATAATTATTTCACACGATATAAATATTTTTAAATAAATACCTATTCATCATATCCGAGACAAAACAATAAATTAATAGTATAAAAAATTTAAAATATAATTACAATCATTTCAAATTATTTTATTAAAGTTAATTATAAGAAATTAAAAAACATATTTATAAATATAATTTATATACCTAAATATATAGTACTCCCTACATATATTATTATAATTATAACTGAATATAATCAATAAAGAAAAATTTAATCCAATTAAGTGAGGTTATTAGAATCTTTACATATTCAAAATTCAAACTTGATAATATTGGTTATGTTACTACAATCTCATGCCCATTTATTAACATATTGCTGATACAAAATAAGAACTTATGAGTGGAATCAAACAAAATAGAAGTTCATGACATGGTAGAATTTTAAGAGGTGAAAAGTTATAAAATTTTTAAAATAATCACATTTTACTTAACAAAAAGGATATATCATATCAAAAAGATCACTGATTTTTATTACAATGTTTGATCTTTGTATGCATATATAAAGAAATATATATTATTATATGCATCAAAACAAAAAAATGCTTAATTATAATGTAGGGAGAAAATGCAAAAGTTTTAAAAGTTATTTATTGAAAATATAACTTAGTTATTAATTTTTATTTTTTTAAAGAATCTAATTATTTATAAATTATTATATGTTATGTACATTAATATATATATATATATATATATATATATATATATAATATTACTAAAAAAATTTAGCATATTTTTCTTTTGAGTTTCTTTCGAACTCACCTGTCCTTAACAATAATAGGCTCCCTCCCAAATATTCTTATAACAATGCAACAGCGAAAATTAATTTTATTTATGTGCTGCCTATTAATTACACATTTAGTATTATAATAGAATAAAAAATCACTTCCCTACAAAAATTAGTCCCACATTGATAGGTTTTTATATTTGGTTTTCCCTTTTAGCTATACAAAGAAGCCATAATTAATGTATTTTTATTTAATCATTGCAAAATCTTATTTTATATTAACTTTCATTACTTAAATAAATTAAAAATATCCTTTTTTAAGAAATAGTTTGTTGGTATTTAGATGAAAAAGATTTTGCATCTCTTAAATTATTAGAAAAATCTATTTCATTTAGTTGAAAATACATACTAATATAGAACAAATAACTAGTTTTAGAGTGTTACTGTTTTCTTTCTCATAATATTTTTTGTCAGGATCAAGGATTTTTTTTATAGTTATTTTGATACATGAAATCTCATGCAATATACTTTTATAAAAATACTCATATACATACATTATATATATATATATATACATAAATATATATATACATAAATATATATATACATAAATATATATATACATAAATATATATATACATAAATATATATATACATAAATATATATATATATATATCACTCAGATGTCCCACAAACACAGTGTAATAGAATATGTGTCTATTTTGAAAGGAATAAAGACCCAATATACAATTTAGTTCCAAATTAAAATGTTCCATGCAAAGAATGTTCTTAGTTGAAAAAAGATCCAACACCTAAGAAACTGTAAAGTTATCTGACTTCAATTCATGATTAATAACATCCTAAAATCTTAGTTTGAAAACATTCATTCATATCATACGTCTATTCCATGTTAACACGTGTCAAGTTTCAGGATTTGCTGTCTCAGTAGGTCACATCTTTGTTAACTCTATGTACTAAGCACCTTTAGTCCTTTAGGATGTGCCATCAAGTTTTACGTATCTCAAGGCAATTTATACTCATTCCATTCTACCTCTGAAGAATATAATATGTTTATGAAAATTTCATATAATTTTATGAAAATTAAACTTACTCCTTCGGTGTGTGTCTATATATATATATATATATATATATATATATATATATATATATATATATATATATATATATATATATATATATATCTTAGACGTGCTGATTCCATATCAACAAACTTGATCAATCATCAACTACTCTTCTTCATTATCTTCATATGTATCTTAGACACGCTGACATATTTTCTTAAAAATTGGAAGCTAAATCAATTCCATAAGGAACAAATTACCATCTAGCCACCATGAAAGAAAATGAAAAAAAGATGAAAAATGCAAATTACTGATTTACTCTTCATCGCCACCTTTGCTCCAGTTCTTTATTGCTTGTCCTACAGCTTCTTTGACAGTATGTGCATCAATGGTGTCTCTTTCTTCTTCATTCTACAAAAGTTACTTTAATATTTTACTATCATTCTTATACAGGAATGTACATATATACATGAAAAAGATACAAGAAAAATTAATGCATAGTAGTTAATGAAGGTGATAGAGAATTAACTTAGGTTAAGATTTAACACTACGTCCTTTTACTCAATTACCCCAATGAGGAACTTCTTATAAAAGGACAAAGCATGTGACATCCAAAAGTATTGATAACAGAAGGAATAGAGAGATAAATGATATGCATGTTAAAAGCAAATGAGGAATTTTAACAGTAGTTCTTTGCTATGTATGTGTATCTCTTACTTCTCCAACAGCTTGAAATCGAAAAGTGTCTGTACACGAAACCCTAGCTTCGAGCACAGTTAGTCTCATCTCTTCAAAGACCTCCAATATGGAAACAAGCAGACCTGAACACCCTTTTGCTGAGTAAACATTTATAAGAAATCCCTTTTCCAAGGTTTCTACTGTAACCTGCAGAAATCAATTCACTAAATGTCATTCCAATCAATGTTTTTTAAGGCAAGAAGTTTATAAAACATAATATTAAAATTGTCGAATATAAAGGATGCTGTTAACTTTTCTAAGTTAGGGAAATACCATAGGCAATGGGTCGTGTGCAGTTGAAGTTTCTGCAGAAGCTATCTCTTGATTCAGTCTTTCTACCTTTTGCTTTAACTTTTCAATATACTTCGATGCATCGATAACGATCGAACTTTCGTTTAGCTGTAATGCATATATATATATATATATATCACCATTATCAGATAATTTACTTACCTCTATATGCTGCATATAATTGATAGAAACAACTGTAAATATGACTCAGTGTACTAGTTAAGAAAGTTATCAATCACTATTTTCAATATTATAGATAGTAATTAGTAATAATCTTAATTATTTTTTCCACCCAAATATGAAAATAAGAACAACTCAGAAAGATAATGGAAGATACAAAAAGAATGAGTATGGATTTCGTCAAAGGAAATTGTAGCTTTGTAAGATTTGATTAATAAGAGAAAGAATCCTTTAACAAAAATGAAATAAAATTGAGAAGAGGAAGAGAAGAGGGAAGTTTATTAGTGTATAACAATACTACTGTTCTAACTGAACATTCTTTTAGGGAATTAGCTGATTTCCTTGAGAATATTCACAGAGAAATTCAACGAAAAGGAAGAAATCAGAGAAGATAATGCAGGGAATTACAGCATGAGAGTTAGTAAGAGATCGAAGATGTTGCAGCTGCTCATGCAGTGCTGCTCTCTTTTGCTCTTTGGAAACCATTTTTTCGCGGTCTCTTTCTCTCTCACAGCTTATGATCCTTCTGGTTTTTTCACTCTGGTTCTTTTCTTTTGCTATAACCTCTGCAGAGTTCTGTGGTAATTTAAAAGAAGGGATGAGCTCTCAAATCCATATGATCTCATGTGTTTTCTCCCCACATGACTGACTCAGTTTATTCATAAAGAAATACTATACATTTTATCTTTTCTTGAACTTACGAAAGTACCCTTCTGTTATATTTTGGACTCTTTCCATCCTTCAATTTTGAAACCTCTTCTTTCTCCTTGCCAAGTATTAAGGATGTGGCAGCCAGAAGATTACAAGTTTCATTAATATAATACACATCTAATAGTTGTTCTAGATCATTTAATTTGTCATCTGTTGTAATAAAACGTTAAAAGAATAGCTAATATTTAGTTTTCAAAAAATCATACTTTTCTGTCATCTTCTGAAAGAAATTTCAAAAAGATGACTGTTTCTGAAGAAATACACTTCCCACAATGTGTGTTTAAGTTTGTGTATTTCCTTATCAAAGATTAACTATAGTGAAATCATTAATGAATTATCAAACCGAAGTGATATCTGAACTCAGAACATCTAAATTATATAGTTTGGTTTAGAGTATATGCAGTTTGTAATTAAGTTGCATTAATTGAAGCAGAAAAAAAGGAGAAAGTAATGATGATTAGTGTATTTAAAAGTAGAAAAAGGGTATGAAGAGAAGAAGGGTATAGAGGGAAAATGGAAAATGTATTTGGAAGAAAATGGGAGAAGGGGAATCATGAACTCGTGATAGTGAAAATAGACCATCGAAAGAAGTGAAGGAGAAGCAACAAAAGGATGTTTAGTTGTGATTTTGGAATGGCTCCAAACACTCCTCACGGGGGCTTTTTAGCCTCTCCTCCACTCTCCATCCTTTCTCACACCTCCAATCAAACTTTTGTCTTCTTTCTCCCTCTCTCTCCACACGTGCCATCATACCCTTCTTATCATATATCACACAAACACCTCATTTTCATTTTCATTTTCCATTCCCGCTTCAAACTCAAATTAAAATGTCATCATTTTGTATTTCTATGCTTTTCTTTCGTACGTGTTACCACTAACATGTATACACATATACTTCCTAGCTGTTCTTCAGGTACCATGCAGTTCCAATATACAGATAATTAGCGTCCATTATTAATTATGGCATCACTTTTCATGCATAATTATCTCTTGTCTCGTTTCCATATGTATCCAAACCTGTACATAAAACTTGACATGGATGTTCACATGATGATATATGGATTTCTGTATGTAACTCAAACTCTGGTATTCATATCACGGATACTGAAATTACTGCATCCACTTTTTCCTAGTTGCAATTATTAGCTTGTCCAGCAAAGAAACTCTCACCACATTATAATATTATATTATTCATTTCTTTACTTTGAAAAAAATGCATCTCATCCTATGTTCTTTATTCTAACATATCACGTCAACCGTTTAACTAGTCCAGTTAATACCAGTTTAAGCCTTGTAATTTTAACACGTACTAGTCAAGTTTTATTTCATAAAATTAAAGAGTATGAAGGCTATTTTGAATAACAATGTGATTGGAATGGAATAGTTTTCGTACATGGTTTAATTTATCAGTGGTGATCTAATTCTCACTTTATTCAGTATGGGAGTTTGATTACAACAAAGAAACTGAAGAAAATTTGGATGGTGCCTTAATTTGCAGATTAATGATTATATAAAAAATAATTAACACACTAGTTTGCAAAAATGTGAGTTAACTTTTGCATAAGTTCATGACCCTCAGATCTAGTAATCTAACAAGTGTCAAACGTATTTCTGAACTTTATATAATAATTTTTTTTGTCAGTCACATGCTACTTTGCTCTGATTGTGCTAAGTCAAGCTGTTATTTGACAATAATTCAAGTAGACAGAAAGACATTGCTAGAAGAAGAAAATTCAGAATCGATTCTTATGGAATTAGTCTCACATAAGAAAGGTAAGAGACATCCAAGCAAAAAGAAGAAGAGTCTCGTAATTTTTCTTTACACCAGAAGTTCATAACTGTTTACAGTTTCCCCCATGCTTAATTCCAAGATCAAAGATTTTGTCCTGATAAAAACAAAACATATCTGCAACAGTAACTCTACAGTATTAGTAGACATGTACATATATATCAAACATTAGAATGGTATGATCATGTAAACACCTTTAACTGCATAATTCTAATTAGAATCTGATATATAATTAATATATATATATAGCAGCCGAAAGAAAAGGCATGCAGTAGTGACAGGATATAGAGATATATAGAGAATATGTGTGTGTATATGGAGGTGTTACTGGTTCCGCATTGCAGTATTGTCACGATTCCAGAAGGACAAATCACGTACCCACCTGTATTCACATGCGTGCCCATTAATCATCACAACAAAACAATATCCTCCATACACATATCCTGCTCCTACCTTGTCTCTTGCCTTCCATAAAACCATTTCTTCCTCTGAACTCTCCTACACTCTTTTAGATTCCATTAGTGCTCAGCTATACTCTTCCTCCACCACATCTTCCACCCTTCTATGGACCATACTCCTTCCTCTTCCTATTATTCATATTTCTATCTCCTTCTATTTTACTTATCCATTTTAATCTCTTTCTTTAATGCAAATTCATCTGTTAATGTAGAGATCATCACCTTAAATTAATACAACTTTTATACTCTATACAATCTAGACTCTTGATATCCTATTCACAAATCAAACATGTTACTGCTATATATATAGCATGTCATTAATAACATTTTCATCTGCTAACTTTAAGATTTAAAATAAAGATCATCACGAGGGTAGTTTTATATCATGGAAATTCTTATCTAAGTTAATTTTTTGTAATGTCATGAACATCTAATTAGTTCCATTTGTACTGTAATTGTCATTAGCATAAAGTTTTTTCAGAGTCAAATAAAGAAAAAATCTCTATATAAATTTGTGATGTCTAATTACTTTCCCTACCCATCGAGTGTCTAAATTTCCCAGAAGGGAAGAGACCCAAATATTCAATTATTTCATCTAAAAATGGAAAATTTATGATTTTAAGGAATTTATAATGAGTAGAGGTAATGATTTTAATTAAGATCATATATTTTTCATCACATTTATTTTTAATCTAATCATTTTAGTAAATAGTTTATATTTAATGGTTTGATTAAAATAACTAATTGGTGAAAGCGAAAAGTAAATCTCTTATAATTTCTAATACATTCCATCATTAATAATTATTAAATGATATTGTATTTTTTTACATTATATATAAATTGTGTATGATAATTTTTTTTTATGATAAAAAATGTATAATAACAGAAATAGTTGTGTATAATAAAAAACTGTACTTTAATAATAACTATTTTAAAAATTCTTTTATGAAATGAATTCTAATTGTTTAGAACAAAGTTATAGTCAATGAAAGTCTTTATGATGAATAATATTTAGTATGCATAATCAAAGAATAAAATGCATTATTAACCAAAGGAGTTCATATAGCAAAATATGAGCCTCATAAAAACATATGGCAACAAAAGGTTATGCTAGTCAATTCCAAGCATTAAAGTTGAAGTTAAAAACAAAGGTAAATATGTACTGACTGGCACATCATTGAAAATTTGACAATAAAAGAACAAGACTTGGTTGGGCCTGGGATCAACACTAGCTAGGTCATTATCATCTATTTGATTTAAATGTATTGTAAATATGTGCCACAAAATACAAAATCATACAGCCAACTCTTTTTGTCTTCATAAACAGTGGTCTGGTATATATAATTAACTTTATTCCACCAATCTTTTATCTTATATACAAAAAAAATCTCATCCAGCTGATTTTAATATTATCGTTTCTAAAATATCTTTTGTTTTATGCAGGTTTTCAGATTCTTGATTTAAGGTCTAATAAAAGATGGTTTGGAATAAAAACATTTTTAATCAAAACTTTTTCTTTCTTTATGTTGGAGACTGAAGAGAGTATATATCAATTCAGACACGAAAAAAGGTGAATCTTTACCATATAGTTTAAATAAGCATAATATATAAATTAAAATAGAGCAATGTTCACATTCTGCATTGGATCATTTCAAACAAAATCATATTAATTGATCAGAAACCAAAAATGGTGTCATTAAAATGATGCAGTAAGTTTCAAATTTTAAACCTAATTTAATGAGATCGAATATCAGTCACGGAATCTTACTGAATTTGCAGTCTTTTCAAGAATGAAAGGAAAAAAGAAGAAGAAAGGGTTGTCTGTGTTATAGCTGATCATAGGTCTTAGTTCATAAATAAGTGTTGTTAACAGTGTAACCTAAGACCTTCATAGCTGGAGTGTCCTTGAAGGGTTGAAGAGTTGTTAGTTGCAATAAAGTTGGAGAGTGAGAAGATTCTGTTTTGGATTTGAATGTTTTTACTTACGCATGTTCCATGATCCATGATCCATGATCCATGAATATGATATGTACGGTACACATTTTTTGTATGATTGGAGTCATGCATGTGTAGGTATATATAATATGGTGGATGATTATTTATTACTATATCATGCTGCATAATCTCAGAGGCTATTATTTTCAGAAATGATTTTAATTTAGTAAATGATATGATGATGAGTGATAGATAGATAGATATATGAATAATATATAATGATATTATATATGTATTGCTGACCTGTACGCGTTTTTGTGTCCATTAGTATAATAATATCACGTGAGCAAATGAGAGCAGAATGAAACCAGAAACAGAAACATTTTTTAGGGTCCAATTATGCAGAGAATTCTTTTGCTCGTTTCAGAAAAGTTTCTCGTGACATTCCAAATTATTTTTAAATCAATCTCTAATGTTTGTCTCTATATATGAAAGGGAAACCCTTAGCAGATTCACACATTTCACAGAGCCTCCATTTGATCCAACTGCTAATTCAGTAGATCTGCATATGCACAAGGATAAAACTGTTATTTATCTTTATGACTGATATTATATTTGCCTCTGATTTTATATCTAAAAAGCACATTACTAATAGATTGATTAACTTGTAAATATTTAAGAGAAGGAGTTTTTTACTTTTGTTATATATCTATACATTGTGTTGGTTTTGTAATATCGTACATTAGTGGTCTGAATCTTGTTACTTGCGAGATAGCAAAACTCACGTGAGTTGCACTTTGGAAATGGAAAAGTACATTCACATGCCAATGTGTGACAATGGAAACAAAATTTATTAAAAGTATAAAGTTGAGTGACAAGTGCTTTTGTTGTTCATGAACAGGCAAGAGAATCATGTAGCATTGGCCAACAATGCAAGAATCTATGAAGATAATATAAACAAAAAGGCCAAACATTTCATTATATATACGCATATATATCTACAAACATCAGGTAAAGTGTCTTCGGGTAAAGGTACATGCAGTGTTTACAGTTTGGGTAATCAAACTGGTTTAACTTTTCGGCTCAACTTTTTCAAATTCACTCATCTATGATTTAAGTATTCTTTCCATTTATCGTTATATATCCTACATGTATCATATAATTTTTTGTATATTTTTAGTCTTTTTCAACACAAAAGAATATTAGTTATAATTAATTGTGTTTTTAAATTATGTTTTTATTTTTAAACATTAGAACAAACTAAAGGATCGAATTTTTTTAATCAAAATATGACCCTGATTATTATGTTCTAGTATATAATAATTAATTTTATTGCAGACAAAAGTGTATATTTTAAGAATCTATCTACTAAATAGTATATTGTTCTCAATTTATGTTTGTTTTTATTTAGCCTAGGTTATCCATTACATGGATTAGACCTTGAGTTCAGTCTGAAGTACTTTCCATATATACTTTTACTCTTTGTAAATAATATGTACCAAAAAGATAAACACACCTTCTTTAAAAAAAAATTAAATATTTTACGTTTGTCTTTGTAATCTGTAGAAATTCATTATTTAAATTTCAAAAACTATCAATGATTAGTTATAAATAATAGTATTAAAAACTAAAGATGAAAACAATTCAGAATATAGGTAGTGTCTACTTTTATTAAAAAAGAATTCTGTTATTTGCTTTGTTACTTATATTCTGAAAAATATTTACAGTTTTTTCTTATATTTACATACATTCATGAATATGTGTAAACATTTTTTAAATTTTAAATAAAATTATTTAAAAATATAAACCTAGATATACAATATTAATTTTTAATCACAATTCAAATAAAATTATACAACAAAATAATAATACAAATAAATTTGGTCATTTTAAAAAGAAAATTTGAATAAGTTGTTCCGAAATATAAATTTTCAAAACTTAATCTTTTACAAAATAATTTTCATTTCATAAATATGAATAAAAAATAAAATATATAATGTCAAGTTTTAAACAATTTTTAAATAATTAATATTTTTTATTAATACTTTTATCTTATCTTGATTACTTTAATTTAAAAATAACCATTCAAATAAAATTTATTTAACAATTATTAAAGTATTCTCAGATTAATAAAAATAACCACTCACGTACTCACATCATCAATAAATAGATATTTAAATATCCATATTCATTAATTTATTTAGTATTTGTCGCATATTTTACATATAAATATTCATGTGTATGATTTTTTTTTTAGTCGTTTAAGTTAAATGATAAAAAAAAGATGTCTTTAATGAGAGAAATTTATTGCCTTGATAAAATTAAAAATAAAACATTCTCTATCTAACTAATCCATACGAAGCTTGATTAAATATGTTTTTCATTTCTATAAAATTATTTTTTTTTCCAAAAAAAGTTTTCTTTTGGCTTTATATATAAAGTTGGATTTTGTTTTTTTTATTATGTGGCACACATTAAATATTTATGTATAATAAAATGTCAAATTATTTCAAGCAGTACATTAGAGTTATATAATATATTAAACATAGGTTTTTAAAACAAGTGTTATTTATATCTTAAGAAGTTATAATTTCAAATTTTCAGAGAGACTAAAATAGAGTAAAATATTTAAAGCAACAAAATTATAATGCATTTATTTCATTGAATAAAAAACTTAACTGAGAAACAAAGGACAGAACAAAACATTATATAATTTAATTTAGTTGACAAGTCTTATTATGTGTTCCAAAAGTATTGAATAGAAGAAGATCTGTTTTCACATCTCTATTATTGTGGTTGTATTTTAATTTTCTTCCCATTCCAAATGCAATAAGTGAAAATAGGGTTTTGATTTGGAAGAAGAATAAAAAGGATGATTAATAGGGTTTGTAAGCATATGGTTTATATAGGTAGCTAGACAAACCCTACATATCCTATATGTTGCTGTTGTGACTGTGTTCCATTCAGTACATACCAATTTCTGCAATTAGATCAAATCTATTTTCATTATCCACATCATACAATTTTATCTTTTCTCATTCATTATCTTTTATTAGACTCAATATGTAAAAATATATTATTTTAAAATTTGAGATAGAAATAATCTTTTATGAGAATTTGTTTGTGAATCATTTGTGGCAAAACCTTTTTCCTTGTTTTTGATTGACTTTTGGATGTGTAATTAAATTGGTCGGTTCTCCAATAACATAGGGGAAAAAACAGCTTTTTTAAGGATTCCTTTGTTTAATCATAGATTGAGATGAAATTAGATAAATGAGTTGAAGTTAAGTATTATAAGTTTGACATAAAAACAATAAAGGCATGAAAATAGGATGGAATAAGTTCACGGACTTGAATTGGAATGAGTTAGAAAACATTATTCATTTCAATTATATAGGAAATCTAGTCTGTCTACTCAACCCCACTCACCACTCACTCATATGGATTATAACATATACTTTGGAACTTTTTATAGCCTTTTTGCTTATAAAAATATGCATGCATATTCATAATTGATTTTACAATAAATTTTGTTTTTGCAATTAAAATAATATTACAAATGAAAATTACTGAAAAAAGTGATTTTTAAAAATTTTCATGATTTAATTCACAAGTAGGGTGTACACTGCCCTAGTTTGATAAAAAAAAAACATGTAGGTATGTTTACAAGTTAACAATGATAAAAATGACAATTGTTTTAAAAAAAAGTTAAAGAAATATAGTAATAATTGTATGCATTTTTATTACTTAATAAATTATAATATTGCATGGAACAAAAATCTATTAAAAAACATATGCAGGGTCCACATGTCGATTTGCTATTGGGACTGGACTGTAATAATTAATGTAAAACTTAGTTTTAGATGAGGCTGTATAATTGTCTTTTACGACTCCATATATTGAGAGGAGGAGTTTTATTATTATCTTTTGTTTTACTTTTATATTTTTTTATTATTACACATGACTTTGGACATGGATTAAGATAATTTAATTATCATTTAATAATTTAATATATTTGTTATTGTCAGATAAAAATAATAATTTCTTTGCAAATTATGCATGATTTAAGAATTTAAAAATTAAAAATATTATTTATAAACTAATTTTAACTTTTAAAAGAATAGTTTATAAAATAATTTTTTATTAGTTTAAACAGAGATATCTTTTACTTGACTTGTAAAATATCTCTTTGGTCAAGATGTTCTCCGAGATAAGATATTTTTCGGTTAGATTTTTTACAGAAGCATCTTCAATACATTAAAAGTAAATTATATTCATCACATAAATTAGTATTTATTTGCTAACAAATATTATCAGAAAAATAAAAATTCCAACAAATAATAAATCATTATATTAAAAATAAGATTATGTTTGTTGTTTTTAAAAGAAGTTTCAAATAGTTAAGACCAAAACATGACAACATGTATGCATTATCATTATTTTTAAATCCTAATAAATGTGAAACTGTTAAGTGAAACAGGTTTATTGTGTTAATTCACACTAACATATGAAATAATCTCAATTTTAACATTCACTTTATTCAAATTAAAGGAACATGAATATAATCAAATTTAACATTAAAATTAAGATCTATACGATCAAATTGGCTTCATGTTGATTTTTTTAATGTGGATTTGGTATAAGTATAACTTTTAAAAATCCAATTCACACTAACACGTGGTTCTAAATAATAATTTTAAGAAAATCAATCTGATCTGGTTCTTTTTATCAGCAATTGATTGATCTGCATCATTATACATTACGAAACAGTGCTAAAATATAACAATTAACTTGCGTTAAATATTTTTTTAATTCCTAAATTTTTTAGATATAAAATTAGAATTTATTACTATTTTAAATTTTGATATAATTTGGTCTATAAATTTGAAAAATTATTACATATATTATTTTTAATCGAATTTTAGTAAAAAAAAATGCATTAAATAACGCTTCAAATTAATATTTAAACTGTTTACACAAACACAACTTACAGATCATTTAACATATAAAAAAATGGTTAAAAAATTATATTTATTATTTTTTAATTTTGAAAATTAAAATGTATCAAGTTTAAAATAAAAAAATTGAATTTTGTCTTGAATTACTGGGAATAAGAAATATTTTAGAGTTATTTTGTTTTAACATGAGAGATATATTAGGTGTGAGATGTGAGGAGGTAGAAAGAAATGGTGCGATGAAAAGAAAGTTAGAGGAAAAGACATAAATGATGAAGCGAGGCATAGAGTGTTCACAGGTTGTTGTTGAGAAGGCTGCAAAAGCCATGAGAGGAAACAATGAAAAGGCTCAAAATGGCAGACATCCAGAAACAGTTCTGCATCCTTATGTTATCATCAGGTCTTTTCTAAGAGAGACATATCTCAGCACCACCTTTATTTTTTATTTTTTTATTTTATTTATTTTATTTCAAACACTTTCTGTCTATTTGTTAATTTGGAAATTATCTATCTGTGATTTGGCAGCTATTGATGCAGTCAGGAGGAACAAGCTTCATTTCATGGTAAAAATATCTTGAAAACGACGTCACTCCAAATTTGAAAACCACCACTCTAGGGAGACTGTCAGCTCACACTGTGACCCTCTCACCACTTTCACTACCTATACTATGTCCTATACTATATACTATCTACTGTATACTATATACTATATACTGTATGCTATACTATGCTAATAGTACACACCACCATTATTTATACAATAATATCTGGTGGCTCACGCAAGGATATTTCAAAAATACACTTTTAATCTATATCATTTAATTTGCTCTTTTGAATTTAAATTTAATATATTTTTTATGTGCAGGAAGTGAATTGTATTTTGAGGATATATAATATGAATGTAAAATTAAAGTTAGATCATTTTAGTTTTAATTAATTGAATGAATAATTGCGTGTGCATTTAACTCGGAGGATTACTCCTTACACCACCCCACTTTGCTCCATCCACCACCACATTTTTTTAAAATTCCAAAACTATCCTTTATATTTTAAAATGTCTTACACCCCACCTCTTTTCTTCAACGGATGTCAACATCCGTTGAAGAAAAAATACTTCCACGGACGTGTGGCGACATCCGTTAACGGATGTGGCGACATCCGTTGTCTTTTTTGTTTTTTAGCTTTTAGTTTTTTTATTTTTTTTGTTTAAATTAATATATAAATATTATTTAATTATTTTAAAATTATTACTTAATTATTTATAAATTAATTTTATTTTATTTAATAAAATAATAATTATTAATTTTAATTTATGTATTATTATTTAAATAATAATTAAAAAATTTATTATAAATATATTAAAACGGATGTGCCACATCCGTGACATCCGTTGCATTTTTGTTTTTTAGTTTAGTTTTTTTATCTTTTTTATTTTAAATTAATATATAAATATAATTTAATTATTTTAAAATTATTACTTAATTATCTATAAATTAATTTTATTTTATTTAATAAAATAATTATTATTAATTTTAATTTATGTATTATTATTTAAATAATAATTAAATTTTTTTTATAAATATATGAAAACGGATGTGCCACATCCGTTAGCGACATCTTTTGCCTTTTATGTTTTTTAATTTTTAGTTTTTTAATTTTTTATATTTGAAATTAATATATAAATATTATTTAATTTTTTAAAAATTATTATTTAATTATTTATAAATTAATTTTATTTTATTTAATAAAATAATTATTATTATTTTAATTTATATATTATTATTTAAATAATAAATAAAAAACTTTTTAAAAATCTATTAAACGGATGTGGCACATCCGTTGAAGTTTTTTTTTTTTAAATAAAAATAATAAACTAAAATATAAAATATGTAAATAAATATTACGGATGTCAACATCCGTTGAAGGTGAAATGGATGTTGACATCCGTTTTATAAAAGGGCAAATAAGGTATGGGGAGGTGCAGGGAGTGGTTGGTGGTGGTGGAGGGAGCAACTCTCTTTAACTCGACATGTTCTGTGGAAGGCCCAATAAGTATTTTATATGGGCTTTGTTCCGAGGCCCATGTAAGTAGAGCACGACAACGGCAACATGGTTTTCCTGCTGCACAACGTAACCTCGTACAGTACTACCGCTGTTGCTGAAAACCGTTGTCTTTGAATTCGAGAGACAGTTGCACACTGAACCATGGTCATTGCAGGTGGGAGAATGGTGAAGAAAGCAAAAGGAACGTCATTTCTAGTGTTCCTGCTTCGTTTTCTGGTTTAGAAAAATGCTCTATAACGTTCTCTTAAATTTCTTAACAACTTTACCTTCTTTCTTCTTATTGATCCTTGCCTACAACGGTGCTGTGATTGAACCTATTTAATTTGACATGGCTAGGTGAAGATAAACATTGAAAAGCACAGCGAAAAAGCGTTCCAATGTGAACAAGGGCTCTACAAACTCTAGCCTGGTCTCTAATACGAAAGAGGCAAATCAGGATGGTCATAAGGTCAGTGAGTTGTACATTGTTGCAGAAAGGATGAAGCAGCAGGAGTAAGAGTTGCACATGTTTGAATAGGATCCTAAGCTGCAATCATATTTGGACCACAGGGGTTAGTTACTTTTCTCTTTTTCTCTTTTCATCCTATGCTGGATCCATTACTATATTAGACCAAAAGGTGTAGCTGATGACCTTTCTACTTAAAGAGTGTCCAGTTCTAGTGTTACAATTCCTTGTGACTATCTCTCTCACCAATTGTTCTACTAGGAATCGAAATTTTTTACTGTGATTTGACTCATTTAACCTACGTCACAGGATAATTGTGCAACCTTCTGAACAATTGTCAGCGGGAATGAAACTCGTGAACTTGGGTTGCTTTAGCTAAAGTAAAAAAAAGGTAATATTTCGTCTAATAGTAAGCTTTCTGTATAACTATTGTCAAGAATGGTCATGAATCAACCCGCAACTTCTCTCTTCCTAACAAATTAGTATCCAGAACAAGGAGATCTTGGGACTTGACAAAAGAAGAGAGTTCTTTTTTATCATAGTGTAATTTGTCATCACCATGACGGCTCTCAACGGGCACATTCCTAGAAATTTGCCAGTTCTTGATAGCAAGAAATGAGACAAATGGAATGTTTAGACGAATAATTTGTTTGGTTTCCAGGATATTCTTGATATTATCTTATTGGGTCTAAAGGAGGGAGACAAAAACACTAATGAAATCTAAACTAACCAACTAACCATATAATAGATTGACACCATTCTCTGCTCAGAAACCTTAAAGGAATTAGTATATGAGTCATTCATTTTTATACAGTATAGTGTTTTACTTTTCATTTCTATTCAACGTCTTTGGATTTCCAACATATCTCTGTCGCAGTTTTAGTGTTATTTGACACTATGATGGCTGCTGAAATCAGCTGTTAGCCCAAATAAATACTTAAGGTGTGATAAGTGGGTAAGATACTATAGATGTTCTAAACATACTAAGATATGGATTAAATACTCTAACAAAAAATATAAAAATGTGTTCGTTAAAATAGCCAAACCAGAGGAATTTAGCATCCCTATGCAGCAAGATTAGAATTGGAACTTGAACATTAGCAAAAGGCTAACTAGCAACCAACAAACTTCCATAAAGTGTGCAGGTTGCACTCTTACTATTCTCTTACATGTTAAAGAATATTGGCAACAAGACTAGGGAACTGACTCAGCGAAATAGTAACATGAAGCTCAGAACTTAATACCAGAGTTGAAATGAAACCAACAAAAGAATAAATTTGGAAAGAAACTATTGTTTTTCATTAATGCATAGCCATCAACGACATTTGTCGATGATAATGATCACAACTTGAAAAAAAAAAATCTCGTGATCAAAGCAAAGAAGTATAGTAATTTCTTACCAACTATAACACATTCTTTCTTCTATCAACGTTAACTACCATTCATAAAGTGTTAGCCCTATACAAATGCTTGCTAATTACTGCCTGACTGTATCAGTTTTGTCCTCCTAACTCCCATTATAAAGAAAAGGCATGGCTTTCACTCACGGTTCGTATTCAAGAAATCCTGCACCAGAATCTAGTATCCTATAACTTTGCCTTTGCTTTACTATATTTTTTTCTGGAAAAGAATAGAAGGTTGGAATAAACATAAACCAAATTTCCTACTTATTTATGAGCCATTTTTTTTTCTTTTCAAACAATAATTTTCTAACATGAGGAAGGACAGGGTCTTACAGGAGGTTTCGAACACAGATTATTGGAGTAGTATTTACTATATTATTTTTGTTCACGCTCATAAAAGGATTAATGTAAAAGTATAGGAAAAAGTAGACTGATTGTTCCTACAACCAAGAGAAGTTGTTTCAAACTTCTCTGTAGTTTTATCTCTGTTCACAGTTCAGTTCTGTTTCTTTTTATGTTGTATATATTAGCCTTTTGGTTGATAATAGTAATAAGATCAGTTTTCTTCCTTATCTCTTTTCTCCTTCTGGTTTCTGATATTCTAATATATACTGCAATAATTACTGTCTTTTTCAGAAACACATTTACTACCATATTTTCACACTTCATGGTTTGTACTTTCTTGCATTTGGACTTCATCGTGATGATGTATGTTTTAAACAGAATCAACTTACAATTTTCCTTCCATAACATTATATGTTTTGTGGGACATTATGAATGCAATGTTTTATTCATATTATGTGCATGTATTGTACATGAATTAGAGTATTCATTGTTGGCTCGGGGTCACTCAATAAATTCGGCAGGTGATGTGTGTAGTGCTGGATGAAAGACCAAGAGGACGACTTTGTTCCTTCCTACGATTTTCACATGTTGTTGTAAATGATCGATAGAATATATCTTACTTGGTTTTGTTTAAACTGTTAAGTACAATTTTGTTTCAAAACAAGATGTTATGACCTTAATTCCATTGATATAACATAGTTAGGGTCTCTTGGGAAACCAAATATGAGTCTTACTCTCACAAGGTATTAGTTTAGGAGTGATGTTAGTCTTTTACGTGGCTTGAACTCATGTCTTATTAATATTGTGTCTTATCTAAATCTTCTTCAAAAGACTCACCAGATTGTTAGTCTTGGTGACCAACTCACATGAATAGCTATATAAAAAATTTTCTGGTCATAGAATTAGGTAAGCATGTCATGTATGATGATTGGCTATACAACTAAGGAGGTAATCATGGTTTGAAATGTTTCCGTGAGAGAGAAGTATCAATACGAAGGAACTCATACAGGGAAAATTATTGGATCATCCAAATGCGAGTCATAATGTTTTGGATTAGAAACGATGACAATTCCTTTAGATTGCACTCGTACCTCATTGATATTATGTTTTTTTATGAATAATTCATTGAAAGATCCATAAAGAATTTATTTGTAGTGTAAAATATTTACACTCTCCTCCATTATACATTCTCCTCCATTATACATGCTATCATCACCATCACCATGTAACAATTTAACTAATGGCAGATAGCTAGTTAATTAGTAGGTTAGTTTCGGTTATTATTGCAGGAATGGTTATGTTAATCAAAAGTTGTATTCATTTCTCGTCTCTATATAGAAGGGGAGTTTGACACTTTAGTAATAGTAACGCATAAGAATGAGTCCATTATCAAACAACTATCCTGAAAATTTTTCATTAACATTATAGATCAAATACAAAATTTATTGTATAGATGACCGTCCAGTCAGCTATGCATCAGATGGTTAACTAGTCTATGATCCCATATGAGTCGGTCGATAAACCAATTGGTCGGGTTAAAATCAGAGTTAACTCTAAGAATAATTACATTAACCCTAAGTTAGATCACCACCGTTTGAGTCGTAATTACCCCAACACTAATAAAAAACACATCTCCAAAATCTATAAATATAAGTTTGGTATTCGGGTAGTACCTAGTGCTAAAGTCAGTGTTTGTTTGATAGCGCTAGCAATAAATGTGCAATCAATGTAACCAACTACTTGAATACCAAACCTGTATTTATAGATTTTGGAGATGGACTTCTGATTAGTGTTGGACTAATTACGACCCAAACTGTTATGATCTAGCTTAAGGTTAATGTAATTATTTTTAGCGTTAACTTTGTTTTTAATCCAACCGAACAACTCATATGTGATCGTATACTGGTTGACCACTCGATTCATAGCTGATCGAACGATCATACTATACATTTATCGTGTCATTTTTATTTGCATAAAATAATAACATGTTATATGTACTCGTGTTTCTTGACAATTTAGGTAAGACAAAAAACACATAGTATGAAAAATAAATACACTAAAGAAATGACAAGATGTATAAAGACAAGACAATGTAACCTCCAATGTCAAATAACCACTGAGAAAAGTTTTATTGGAACATTCATTATCAAATACAAAATCTGTCATGCCATTTGATTCACACAAAATAGTGATAGTGTATGTAAATTGATTTTCTCAACAAGCTAGGTGAGACACAGAACATATAAGGTGGAGAAATGCATACACCGAAGAAATGAATGACAATGAAATCAATAAAAGTTTCATGAGTAACAAATAATGCGACATGAGTACTTCTGCTGATTCACATGAAACAAGGTGAAAGACTATTTAAGAAGGCTACAGAGGATTCTTTTATGTTGTTTTATTTTTATTGTTATTTATTTTGTGTTGCTTTAAATTTGATTTAGTCTACCCTGAGAGCATCCATCTTTGACACTATCTTTCCGTAACAAATCACTCATTGAGATATGTTGAAAAGATTAAAAAATCATCATTTTTTATAATTATTTAGGTTTAAAGTATTTTTTTTATCATTGCAAATAACTTATATTAAAGGTGATAGTTAAATCCTTGTTTATGACATTCATTCGATTACTTGTAAAATCTGAAGTACATGTTTTTGGCTATATTGACTTGGTTCCTCTAAATGTTTTCATACACATTAAATACCAATTTCAACTCGGTACATTGTCTCTAAAAGGTTTAGGGGTCAACTGCTTTAGTATTTCTTTTTCCTACATTTCAAATATTCTGAAGTCTGAACTTTGAGACAGAAATTCTACAAAAATTTTCAGCCAACCTTTTTGAATAAAGATTTCAAAATATTCATTTAGAATATTAGAAAATAATAATAATGAAATAAGTTTTTCTACATAAGCTAAAACTATACTCACAAATTCAAAACTTAACTGTTTGAAAAAGTTAAATGTAAGAACTGATATATATATATATATATATATATATATATATATATATATATTAATTCATCTCTGAATTATCTAAGTTTACGGAAAAATCATCTGTCAAATTAGAATGAGTAAGTAGCAGATTACAGAAGAGAGAACCGTCAAAAAACGAAGGCTATCAGAGTCGTGATCTATCTTCAGGTCTCAGAGCTGACTATGAAATATACGAAAAGTCATTTTGAATTTCTGATTGGTAATAATAGACATCAAGCTCGTGCTAACAAAATTAATTAAG
Source organism: Vigna angularis (assembly GCF_016808095.1). Lineage (NCBI taxonomy): Eukaryota > Viridiplantae > Streptophyta > Magnoliopsida > Fabales > Fabaceae > Vigna > Vigna angularis. The sequence continues at coordinate 23,957,320 of NC_068976.1, forward strand.
TAATTAATAAAATAGTGATTCCTTATCTCACTTTTCTACCGTGTTTTGTTCTGATAATTCAAGAACACCAAACATGAGAAAAGAGAACCACTTCAGCTCTCAAATATACATATATATAGCGTTTGCTTCCTGCCCTATACACCAACAAAATCCAAGCAAAAATCTTCTTTCTATAAGATCTTATGGAGGCCAGTGGTTCTGAATTGCCATTGGAAGTTGCAGAAGGGTTCTCGAAGATCAGTGTTGTGGACGATAGCTTCTGTGTAACTTCCCCAACAGAAATAACAGTGAGAAAGAAATACTGCGGAGTGTTGTTAAAGCAAAGATACAAAGTATTAGATGTTAACGGTAATGTCTTGTTTGAAGTTGATGGCTCAAGCCTAGACGTTCGGAAGAAGAGAATGATGCGTGATGGTGGTGGTTCCCCCATACTTACAATGCGTGAGAAGGTAAACCTTTATGTTTTTCATGCATGAATATGATAGAAGTAGTGTCTGATATTGATGTTCTTGAAGATTAATCTGAAATCACTGAGGCATCGGTGGATGGTTCACAAAGGAAGAAGCTCGGAGGAGAAGGATCTGATATTTGGGGTTCAACGATCGCACCCTCTTGACATGAAGCCACGGCTTGATGTGTTCATGGCCGCCGATATGAACGAAGCTATCAGCAGCTTTCAACTTGTCGGGAGCCACATCGACAACTCCTGCAAAATTTACAAAGGAGACACCGTCATTGCAGAGGTGCGTTGTATGCTTTCACAATTTTATGCCCTTTCTAAGAATACTGGATTTTAATTATTTTTATTTAATTTTTAACATTGCATAATTAATTTAGCCTAATAGTTTCATTAATAACTAAAAAAATAATTTATATTCAACTCGACTAGATTTTTTTATTTATATCAATCAAAATATAGTTTCATTAAAAATTAATAAAAAAATTCTAATTAACATCAATGAAAAAATAACTGTTAACGGTAGTAAAAAAAACCTTATGGATGCTAGTCGATAAATAATTCTAACCTACATTGTGATCAACATGTGCTGTAAACAATCTTAATAAACATTAACACAAAATTCTAATTAATGTTGGTTGAAAATAGTCTTTTTTGGCATCACATCAACTGAAAATAATACATCATGTTAACGGAAAAAAAAATTGTATTTTGATATCAACCAAAAACATTGTTGATATGGACAAAAAATTGCTACCAACATTAGCTAAAAAATAATATTGGCTTATGTTTGTAAACAGTTAACTTTCGTTACAACGATTAAAACTAACAACAAGCGGTTTCAACTAAAAGAAAACATTCATTAAGTCGAAAAATCGATGTCGAGCCAATGACATATCATAGTGTAAAGAGGCTATGAAAAAGTTCCAAATTCTATATACTTTCATAATTTTTCTTTCTTTTATAGTTATCTATCCAAATAATATATTATACTATAGAATATTATTAGAAAGTGAGTTTATGCCTAACTCATCCCCACAAAACCGGCTTGTAAGGTGAGGTTTGCACCTCAATTATATATTATCATTTGGCCTTATCTCTAGTCGATGTGGGACTTCCAACACACCCCCTTCACGCCGAGGTATAGACATCTCGTGCGTGATAGTAGAAATTGGGTGGTCCGATAGGGGCCCGATTGCGGGTGGAAGAGAAGAATAGAATGCCCACTTAGAACTCGCTAGGATAGGCTCTAACCATGGCTCTGATACCATATTAGAAAGTGAGTTTATGCCTAACTCATCCCCACAAAACCGGCTTGTAAGGTGAGGTTTGCACCTCAATTATATATTATCATTTGGCCTTATCTCTAGTCGATGTGGGACTTCCAACAAATATTTCAAATTCTTTATAGAATAATTATCTTCTAAAATTCTTTATCCAAAATCGTTCAACTAAATTTATTTAATATTACTAAAGATATTTGAATTTGTTTTAGCTAGTTAAAAGTCTAGTCTATATTGAATTAAAAAAATAAGACATCTCTGTAGTTGGTTGAATTCAATAAATTGTATATCATGAACATGTCAATAGTTTATGGTTATCATCAGGGGTATCCTTTTGTTTTAACTCTTTTAATTTAAAAAAAAATGTTCTAATTAAGTAAAGTTTCCAATAGTACTATTTATAGAATTAAATTAAAGAAATGAAGTAACTAGAACTTCTATAAATTAAATTAATTTGTGCATCTTTCACATTTATTGTGGTAAAACTCTCTCATTTAACTTTTCAATAAGTTGAGATGAATAAAATGTTTCGTCCCAGTGAGTAAATTATGAAATAAAGTTAAATAAATTACTTAACTTAGATTATTAAGCGCAAAGTTCCTGATTTTTTTTCTCTAAAAATGGAAAAGTAACTACAAACCAAAAAGATGAACTTCAACATGTTTGCAGGTAATTGATGTATATCCAAGGAACAATTTCAGCAATTGGACAGAAAGCTTTAGAGTCAAAATAAATGCAGGGGTGGACTATGCTTTCATTGTTGCCTTACTTGTAATACTCACTGTAAATGATTACATATAGTTGTAGAATACAATTATAAATTCAATTGTATCCATTTTTTAAAACATGTTTTGAACAACATCTTTAAAATATGCTTATATTAAAAAATAAGTAACATAACATATAGATCATTAGGAGATCGATCCAATCACATATACAATGAACTTGTTTATTTTAATAAATTTGTCTTCTGACTATTCCACCAGCTGTTCCTTCTCCATCAATATGACAGAAAACTAATTATTAAAGAATTGATGAACGGACTCAGTGAATTATTTTTTAAATCCATGAAGGTGACGTTGACTGAGATCTGTTCACAATAATAGACATCAACTAAAAACATTTTAACAGAAAGTGTATATGCAACTGGGATTGTGGCCAAAATTTGTCAACTTTCAACATTAAATTATATTCATTTAAAGCAATGAGGCTGGTTTTGGATTTTTTTGGATTTGGAGGATAGAGATCTCGGAAATGACTAAATTGTTCAGTTTTAGAAAATAAAAAGTAAAACTTCTGCAGACATAATTAAAGAAAACTCAGTTCCACTGCTTAAATGATGTTATTTCTTTGGCATGCTTGTTATTTTACACTGCTAGATATACCAATTTTACAACAAGTAATAATGAGATACAACACCATCCTAAAGATTATAAACACACGTGCCTCCTCGACTGTCAAATGTTTCTGCTATTGTTTTCCCCTCTGAATCTTGAATCTCTGGACTGACCAAAACTTTTATAAATGGAAAGAGATAGGAAAAAGAAGAAAACACAGATGATGAGCTTCTACTGAAAAGCTTTGTATATGTTGGTGGAGATTGCAATCACACTTGTTATTGCAGCTAGTATGACCATAAACAGTGCAATGATTTTGTCCCTTCTAGTTGCTATACCGTATAAATCCCTGCCATTTTTTTGAAACAAAAACAATTTAGAATGGGGTTTTGTTTATTTATTTGGAAATTGCAAGTCTTAAATAGAAGACAAATGAATATAATTACTAGAGAAAATGGTAGATTACCTTAGAACAATAGCACCAGGGAAGACAAAGGAAAGACACACAGTAGATGTTGATCCCACAAACTGAAAGATGTACCAAATATCTGGGACTGCTACAGCAGCAAGGTAGCTCAAGACTAGTAAAACTACAGTGAGACTCACAAATCTCTTAGAGTCAGTGGCTAATAGAGGCTTCTTGGAAAAGAGGAATTCATCTATGTTGGTTCTTAAGGAGAAGTTCAAAACTGGAAAAGTGAGTATAACATGCAATCCATAGCTTAATCGAACTAAAACATTGAGCAAAGAACCAACTGCAGATCCAGTATTCTGGTCAAAATTTACTAGAATATCAGATTGTGTGGAATCCCCAAACAAGAGATACCCAAATAGTCCTATAGAAAAGTAAATAGCTGCACAAAGCAGTAATGCTAATCGAACTGCTGTTGTCATATCTGATGCATTAGCAAGCTCAAATCCAATTGGATGTACTGCAGTTCAAGTAAAATCAATCATCAGTTACCAAATCTACTATAAGGGTAACAAAACCACCATTGATTATAACTTGACAAGTACCATTAAAATGAAATGTGTAAGCTGTGACAATCACAGGAACTGCAGTAAACAGGTCGAAGAAAGTGGTCTGTTCGTCCAAATGAGGAATCAATTTAGGAGACTGTGTTCTTCCTTCTACAATAGCAATTATGGCCAATACAGTACAAGTTGTAACAAAGGCCACAGCAAGAAAAGTTGATATTGCAGAGCTGAACTTCAACGACTCTGCAACCAACACACAATGGCATGATACAAAATAAAATGTTATTCCTGGCTATGCACACTCATGCACATCTTATATCAATAACAAAAAAGAACAAAACTTCTACTTTATTTTCTAATCAAAATTTGAGTGATGAAACTTCAATCTAATACAACAGTATTTAAGTTTTGTTAAATGGGCTAGTAAATTCATGATACAAATTTGAGCATCATAACCACAGTGAAACAAAGAGAAATGTAATGAGAACTTACCTACGCGACGGTACAAGACCAATGGAAGCAAAATTAAGAGCAAGATCACTAACAAAGTAAATTCCCTTGAATTCCACCACTGAACTCCAAACCATTGTTGCAAAACACCCAAGTGTACTTCTCCTTGGCGATTATTACCAGAAAACACATCCGCTGTTCATTGCATCAAGTAACCCAAGTTATCATAATTGATCTTTGAACAAAGTTTTTCTGAGGGATTTTCTTAAGGACTTCTCAAAACATAAAAACAAAAGAAGTGAAGTGACTTTCATTATACATTAAAGTTTGTTCATGCAACATTAAAAAATTAAAATTTATAAAACTTTTATTAAAGTAACTTTTTAGAAGCACCTTTTTAGAAAAGTTAAAAAATAAATAAATAAGTTGAATTGTAAAATAAATCTTTTTCATACATAGATTAGGAGAAAATTATCTGAATTTTACTTCTTATGTCTTTACATAGAGCTGTTATAAAAAAACTCTGTCCATATCCTAATTAATAAATTTAAAAGAAAGTTAAATATTTGCTTACCAGCAATAATAAGGTACATAATTAAACACCCCATGTTAGTAAATCCAACAGCTATCTGAGCTGCTACAGCTCCCACTGGTCCAAATGCCTCTCTCATCACACCAGCATACGTTGTCGTTTGGCCAGCACGCGTGAACCTCATCAGGAACTCTACAGAAAGTTCAGCCAGAAACGCAATCACAAGAATCAACACCAAAGCCGGAATCACACCAAGAACCTTCAAGGTTGCCGGAAGAGACATTATGCCAGCGCCGATTATGCTGTTGGCAACATTGAACACAGCGCCAGAAACAGTTGCCGGAGGAACACCACCTTTAGAGTCAGGGAGGAGAGGAACACGAGCTCCGGTCACAGGCGACATTCCAGCAGTGGTGTGTAGGAATAGCGATGATAAGTGTAGTGTCTAATGACAAGATGGTTGGATTTATAATTACTTTACATTCCAATTATTAAGGTTGCGAGGTTACGATAATGCCATTTATGAATTGGCATGGACAAATAAAGGTAGAAGATAAAAGGGTAATATGGTAAATGTGAAAGCGTGAGGATTCGACGTCGTTTATTACGTCGTTTATTGCAGGATGGATGAGAAGCGTGATGAACTTGGACGGGAATGTGAAGAATGGCGGTGTGGACCCTTTTTCTTCTTGGTCAAGTAACTTGGAACATGAAGAATGACTGTGTGGACCCTTTCTCTTATTGGTCAATTACTTATAACGTTTAAAGAATTTGTCTTAAAAGCTGTCCTGACAAAATAATAATTTTTCTTAACTTTTATATAATTATTATATTTAAAATGAACGTTTCATTCAGTGTATTTTATATAAATTTTGTTTTTTATTCAAAATTAAATTAAATTTAACAGTAGAAGACAACTTAGACTAGATGTGTAGTTAAAATCAAGATAAGGAAGAAAAAATGTAGTTTATAAACAATAATTTGTTTTACTGATTAGGAAGTAAATCGAAGACGAAAGAATACCTTCAGATAAAAGAAAAACATGCTGCAAAACAAATAAATAAGCAATAAAATATTAAAAATATCTTAGAATAAGGTTGTCTAAGTAAATTTGTTTGAAAGATAGCAGAGCATAAATTACAAATATTCAAATATCTCAATAATTCATGTCAAATAGAATTATGACACGTCAAATAGAATTATGATTCCAGTGGGTTCTTGGAATTGTGTTAACCACAAATAATATATTTTAATAAAAATATTAATAAAAAAATATATAAATAACGTGAATTATATCTATATTTTTATATATCTATATCTATAAAAATATATTTTAATAATAAATTATATCTATATCTATATATATCATAATCATATTCATATTTTTAACTCTTATATTTATAAAATTTATCACGTGAATTTTTTAATTAAAAATTATAATATAAGTTTGTTGTAATTTTGATAAATGAAATCAACACGAGTTTCTCCAAAGTCAAAACTGTTACTGGTTAATTAACTCAAAAGTTACATTTTTACAAAGTTAACATTTGGTTCAATTTGAACTGAGTGAAGCTAACAATTTTAGTTGAGAGAAAAAAATCAGACAAAAAATAAAAAGAAATTTGATATATTATTAAATTTAGAACCAGTTTTCTGTCTTTTTAAATCTTCTAGCACCTGACACCCACAATATAAAACACTCACACATAACTCAATGTTATGGCAAATCAAAAACACCATCAAAAGGATATTGTATTTTAAACAAATAATAAAGAACTCAATGTTACATGTATAAAGGGTATTCAATAAAAAATAGCTTAAACAAATAATAAAATCATTAACAATATGTAATATCATTTGTTCAACCTGGATTTAATGGATTTTTTAGAAAATCCATCATCCATCAACTTTACTAGTTTAATTTAGATAACCTAACTAAACAAAGATTTTGAATTTTAATTGATTCAGTATATTGGATTCATCAAACCAATCAACCTCTTAATAACATGGCTAATTTTAATCATTAACCATCCCCTGGATTCAAGTTGGTCCATATAGCAATTCCGCTTGTCCCAACAGCAAAAACAATGACCGAAATTGCAATGACTCGATCTTTTGTCTTTGATATGCCATGCATGTCCCTGCATTCAAAAGAGAAGAATGAGAAACAAACTCTGTTTTGCCATCTCTTTGTACAGACAGAAAACATCAATGAATATATAAATTAAGCAAAGTTATAGATATAAAGAGTAGGAAAAATTGATAGTAGCATATACCTTAGAACTATTGCAGCAGGAAAGATGAATGAGGTGCAAACAACGGTTGTGGATCCCAAGAACTGGAAGAAATACCAAATGTTTGGGATGGCAACAGCCACCAAGTATGTGAGGACTAGCAAAGACAAAGTGAGTGACACAAATCTTGGGGTGTCTGAAGCCAAGGGAGGTTTATTTTTGTTTGAGAAAATAAGTTCATCTATGTTGATCCTCAAGGAATAGTTCATGATGGGGAAGACAAGGGCAAGATGGAGTGCATAGCTTATTCTAACAATATCATTCAGCAATCGACCAACATGGGTATTGGAGTTTTGATCAAAGTTTACTAACACATCGGGCATGATGGAGTCCCCAAATAATAGGTACGCAAAGAAGCCAATGGCAAAGTAAACAACCACGCATATTACTAATGAAATCTTCACAGCCTTACCCATGTGTGTAACTTTTCCAATCTCTGCTCTAATTGGATGAACTGCACAAAATCATGTGTTCATTCACACAAATAAGCAATTTTTTTCTTCAAAATGAAAAGAAAAAATTATAAATAATCAGTAGGAAGTTATAAAATCATGAAACTAACCATTGACATGGAATCCGAAACCAGTGACAAAGACGGGGATAGTGGTGAAAAGATCAAGGACAGTGACTAGAGAGAAATCAGGCACCATCCTTAGTGATTGAGTTTTGCCGGACAACAATGCACTAAACGCCATTGATGAGCATATTGCAAGAAAGACCAATGCTAGTAGGATTGATATTGCAGAAGTATACCTCAGTGAATCTGTTAGAAAACATCGAAAACAAGACACAGGCTATGCTTGATTAGTCAATTGTTAAGACAAAGTGTAGCAATTAATTGCTTATGCATTTGGAAAGTAAGAGTACTTACCAACACGACGTAACATAACGAGTGGAAGCATTATGAAGAGAGCAATAATAAGAAGAGTAAAAGCACGAGAGGTCCACCAATGGATGCCAAACCATTCTTGTAGAACACCCAAGTGTGTAGTTCCGTTGGACTCATTTCCACACAGCACGTCTCCTTCATAAACCAAGGCAATCAACACACTCAAATTTATACGTATCAAATTATTAGAGAAAAAATAGCTCAATCTCCACATGTCATACTTTTTAGTGAAAAATTATTAATAAATTATGGATAACATAGTTTAGCTTGATTTCACATAATATGTAATCCAAGTATTATTTTTTTTCATATATTAAAAACCTTAAATACATATAACGTAGAGATTGGTTGAAACTATGAAGATATGGTGGTGTGAACAGCTTAATTATATCCGCCCTCTTTCAAACACGTTCTATTTTAGCTATAAGATATATTAGAAATATTTTTTAAATAAATCTAACATCGCGTTTAATAATTCTCTAATAATTGTATAGATTTAAATAAAGTTTAATCAAAAGTAAATGTATGTGAGAAAAAAAAAATGTATTAAATAGTGTATTGTTAATGTTGTTAACACTCAGATTCAAAAAAAAAGATATAAAGTCACATTAATCTAACTAAAAATGATTTCATTCGTCCACCCTAACAATAGTTTTAGCTTATTAAGAAAAAAAGTCAAACTAAGTGATATTTTCAGTAATACATTGATTTTTATTTTTAATTGATACATAATAAATTATTTTCTGTTTCAATTAAAGTAAAATATTTATTAAAAATGAAATAATTTTAATAAAAACGTTTCAAAACAGAATATCTATTATTGTTAGAAAGAAAATGGTAACCATAATAATGGAGATTTTAATAATTATTTACTCTATATCCTACTCCCACAATTGCAAATCAATTATTAGTCACAGATCCATTGAAATTTTCATTTCTCAGGAACACAATCACCCAAAATACAAAAAGTGCAGGTAAAAAGAAAAGACTAAAAATAATCACAAGTTCATTTCTACTGGTTTAGCAATAATTTGATTCTAATACTTTAATTCTAAAAAGTATTCATTTTAATTCTTTTATTCTAGTTAAAAATAAAATAAAAATAATATATGCATATAGACAAGAACTCCAAAAATAAGGAAGAGGAAATTACCTAGAATAATGAGATATATAATGAGGATTCCGAAATTGGTTATGAGAACGCAAATCTTAACGGCGAGGGATCCAACGGACCCAAACGATTCCCCCATCATGCCCGCGTAAGTAGTGGATTTTCCGGAACTCGTGTACCTCAGCATAAATTCCACGGTCACATCTGTTACAAGTGCCACCAACAGGATCACCAGGAACCCCGGAACTATGCCCAGCACCTTCATCGTCGCCGGAACCGACATGATTCCGGCACCGATCATGGTCGTCGATATGTTGAACACCGCTCCGCTGATTGACCCATTCGGCGCACCCCGATCCTCCGCCGAGTGCTCGCATTCCGGCGACAGGAGAGGCTGGACTGCTTCAGTGATGTCGGAGTGAGATGCAATCTTCATTCGGAAATCATGAATGTTGTGTATTGGAAGAAGAGTGGAGACACAAGCTCGCCATTTTTATCCTTTTCCTATTACCTCCTTTTATCAGTGACAAAAAAACAAAACTCCTTATTTAAAAAACAACTCAACCAACATTCTTTTATTTAATTTTTTTTTCTTATCTGTTTCTAACGTATATGTGACTTTGATTATTCTTGAAAAATATCCGTCAATTCAACAAAGTAATGTCTATTTTTTGTTTTGTTTCATATTTTATGGTTTTAATTAAAATACAAAAAATAGTGTTTAGAAGCATAATTTTAGATATTTTTTTTATAATTAAAATGAAGTTGTGATATTATATGTTTTTATATGACGTGTAATTCTGATCTTCTGCGTGGGAACCTCTGTTATGTTTTGTCCTTATCGTAGAAATGGGATCCACTTGATGATTCATATCTTATCTTAATCCACTGAACTCATATTTTTAATTTTCCACCAAAATTAGTGACAACAGATTTATATTTAATTTAATGAAGAATTGGATCCCAAAGGCATGTAGATACAAAAACGAAAAAAAACGAATCAATATAAATTTTGTTGTACCAATTCAAGTTACACAAATTAGCTATACAAAACCAATGAAAAACACCTAAACTAAGTTAGTAACCTAGTCTACTTTTAACTAAAAATCTAAAAACTTTTTCCACTAGTATTCTAACTAGTCTAAGCTATCTATATTTTCTAAAAATATTATAATTGAAGAAAACTAATAAACATAATTGTCATGTACTAAACTAATGCTACACTCCTAAGCCAGTGAAGAAAAGTAACTAAGGTAGATCTTATGCACCTAACACTACTAGATTACCTATTCTTACGAACTAAATCTAGAGTCCTAATCTTAAAAATGCAAAACTAAACTACTAAAAACTAAAGGCAAGCTAGACACTCCTAAAAATATGCTAAAACTATTCTATTAACACTAATTCTAAAATAAAAGAGAATTTAGCAAAATAAGAATTCTTGAATAACTGTAATGCAGAACACAATGCTATGCAGTTACATTCATCAGTGAAGAACTTTAGCATAGTAATGAGGCATGGGCTTTGGAGTTGTCGTTCAATCATTTTTTGATGGAACACTACATTGTTCTTCCATGTGCAGGTGCACCATAGACGATATTTGACTTGAAATGTTTTCTGTGATTTCAACTAGTAATGCTGTATTATTTTGACATTTAGGATACACAATTCTGACATGGCTTAGCAAATTGTAGTGGTATTCTTCCATGTTTTTCAAACAGTTCAACTGATAGAGAATATACAAAAATGTACATGTCAAAGAAATATTAATAAACATTATAGAATAACTATTCATGATAAGTTGTCTTGTTTGTTTTATGCTAAAGCATGTCCAAGTTAAAAAAGATTTGTGCGACTTTTTTTACAAAATTATGATAATTTTTTTATCAATATTCTTCAAACATACAAAATTTACCGAAGAAACACTTGATCTCCTCCTTTATAACTGGTTTAAGAGACATTTTTCCATTCTGATTAACTTAATTTTTCTTATTCTCAAGAGAAGTAATCAAGCTCACCATTTCACCTTTCTCCATTAGCTATTTCTCCTTCTTAAATGCACATGATCAACAATGCATTAATATATCACTTATTCTTATATTTGTTATAAGAAATTTTAAAATGAGCATATTTATGAAGTTGAGTGCACAAAATATAATGTACTGGAAACGAATCAAACATGGTAACCTCCAAGGTTTTGAGTTGAGTCACAATGTCGCTTGTGCGCATGATGTGATCACACACTCTTAATCCATGAGCTTTAAAGATGAAAATGTATGATAATAATATTGAGAGGAGATTTATCAATTGTGATAGAATGTTCATCAATAACTTTTAATAAATCTCTCACATTGTCATGTTAATCAACAAAACTTTGAACTCTAACAAAAAAAATGTTAATATAAAGACAATTTAGCATCTCTCACTTTTCATAAAGATCAATAGCAATTAGAGTAGTGATTTCAATAATAACCCGTAGTTGGTTTTCTAATACCATAATTAATATTAGAAATATTCACAAATAAAGAAAGTGCAAATTTTAGAATATATTTTCATCATCATGATTTGAGATTATAGGAAACATCATTTTTAATCATGTAAACATGTTTTAATAAATGAATCGAGTGACATAAAATTTACTTTTAAGTTAAATCTTATTCACTTAGATTCATATAACTTAATGATAAAACTATTAGGCTGTGTTTCTTTCTCAAGTGAAAAATATAAAAAATATAATCTAATATTTCATTATAATTAATCATATAAACATAAAATTTTTTGGATAAAAGTTAATCACATCAGGTATAATTAATTACAATTAATGTTTATTATGTGATTATAAATATCAATCAATTATGAATGTTGTGGCTATTCTTTAATTCATTAAAGTTATATTCACAATTCAAACATTAAAAGAATAAAAAATTTACATCAACATTATTTCTATTTATAATGCAATCAACATAAATAATAATATTCCTATATAAATTAAATATACAACCTATAATTTATATTAACCCATCTAGTGCAATCAAGGAATGAGATTGAAACCTCACAAAATAATTGTGTCATAACATATGTTTTTGTAATCTATTATTAGTTTTGTACAAAATCATATATTAATATTTTCTTCAATTGTATAGATGGAGTTGTTTTATCAAATAAATTCAAAATAGAATAAGCATACATGAACTCATATTGTAATTCAAACAACTATATTATTTAACCACCACACCATAAGTATTTCACTTTGAAATATTTATATTGCACGGATATTATTAACTCTTTGGTAAGTGTACCAAACTGTTGAAGTAATATAGATTGTAAGTCCATAAGATATTTGTGTTTGTTTAGATAATTATGATTATTTACTAGTTTAAGCAATTAATATAAACAATGAGTGGTTCAAATAAGTTGAAAACATGTAAAATTACTCAATATAAAAGTTATAAAGTAATATGGGTAAGACTCATCGGGGTTGGATTTCATGACCCAAACTCCAAGGACTCATCCATACAATATATCACTAACATATTCAAGCATTCACATCATAGGTAAACAAGCCCTAATTTCTTATAAACAAGTTATAAACCTTTATGAAAAAAATATTAATCCCTTAAATATTCAAAAACAAGATTTGCATTAAGAAAAAATGTATAGAATGACCAAGAGTCTTGGTCTATGTCTAGAGCCAAGTCTCTTGGTTATTCTATCCATGTCTAGGTTCCAAAGCATTTTCCAATGCTTAGCTATCAACAAAATAGCATAGATATTCTATCATGCAAGTGAATAAAATGGATAGAAAACAAGAAATGTGAAAGATATTCTATTGCATAGAAAGAACTACAAAGAATTTAGGTACATTACATCCAACCCCAATGAAATGAAGTTTAGCTATACATTGTAGAACACAATGATGGATTGGATGAAGGAAGATGAAGTTTTTGAGCCCTATAAGTGCCTCAACTCGTGTTTTGAGCTTTAGTTGTGTTCCCACGTTCAAAACTATATTTTTTTCAACTCTTGACACTTTAAAGGGTCACCAAAAAGTGATCACTCGCTGAGCCACCAAATCCTCTTGTTAGGCTAGAGGTATCTTTTCATATTCATAACTTTTTTTTAGCTCACTAGGCCTCCTGGCTGGGTTAGCATTGTCAGGCTCTCGCTAGGCGAGTGGAGTTGGCTCGTTGGGCGAGCCACTTCTAGCAGCAACACTTTGCAATGCTCCAATCTTCTAATTTCCTACAAAATAATCCAAAAACATGAGTATCTAAATCTATAATACCTATATACAAGTCTTGCAATACCTGATATAAACGAGGGGTTTTACTATGTGTGAATAAGTAATTATCTCACTTATCATATATAAAACAAAATTATATACTCTCCTTATTTTTAACAAAAATAAAATGTCCAATTTGATTCATTTCAAACCTTAAAATAGTAAACACATTCATTGTCTAAAACTAGTGTCATGCCACAAGCAAGCGAGAAAACTTCATACTACATGAGTACACAATAGATCTCAAACTCTTTAGAGCAAATTCGACAAAGCCTCTAAGGGCTTCAATGTTGATGTCCTAAAATCTTTTATACCATAAGAACAAAACATGACATTAAATTAGCATCACCTCACCAATGACGACACATTCAATATCGATAATGTCAGGTCTAACATCAAACACAATTAATGAAAAAAAAAATAATTGTGAAAACACAAATGTATTTAATTTTATTGTGATACCAAATGAAAACTTAAAAGGGAAAAAAGAAAAAAAGTCTAACCTCCCATCATTGCCACGACGATAATCTTTTATTGTAATTTTTAATTTGAAATCCTCACCCTCATCAACTTTGATGGTCTAATATAATATAAAAAAGAACATATTTAATGATCCAACACACAAAGCATTATATATTTTATAAAACTCTCTAAGTCATACAATAATTATTATAATAAATTATTCTAAATTTTTGTGAAATTACATTATTTAAATTCATACAATAAATCTAAAAATTGATTAACTAAATATACCGTAATTATGGAAATATTTAATCTGAATATTTGTATTATTCCACATATTTAAAAAATTGTCAACATAATTTTTTGATATAATAATTATTATATGATAGTTTGATATAAAGCCTTTTATTGTTTATTATTAATCTTGTAGCATATGTTAAAAAATTTTGGAGCAAAATGTATGATAATACTACATCGATGAAAGTGCATTTTTAGTAAAAAAAATTGTTTGTAATGGATGAAATGGCGGAACGAGCGGACCCGGGAAAGCATCTTCCTAATTGGAAAAACTAACCATTGTTGTAATTGCGTGTAAAACTTCCATTAGCGTTAGAGTTTAATTTGATGATAAAGAGTTTCTATCAAGGAACAATTAACGAAGACTGCATGAAGGAGAGGGAATCGATCGATTGATTCCAATAATTAAAAACATGGGCGATCATTTGGCTAGGGCCCAGGATTTCGAGAGCAAGGCAGAGAAGAGGCTCACCGGTTGGGGTTTGTTTGGCTCCAAATTCGAGGACGCCGCTGATCTCTTCGACAAATCCTCCAATTCCTACAAGTTGGCCAAATCATGTAACCTTGATTTTCTCCAAATCTTTAGATTAATGATCATTAATGGCGATCATGTCATGTTGGTTAAGGTTTGGGATTATATTAATGTTTCAGGGGATAAAGCAGGAGCCACGTACATCAAATTGGCGAATTGTCATTTGAAGGTAACTAGTCGATTTCGTTTCGTTTCGTTTTTTTTTTTTTTGTGTATTTGTTCTGATTTGATTTTCTTTACGTGCTGTGACGAATTGAATTGTTGTAGTTGGAAAGCAAGCATGAAGCTGCCCAAGCTTATGTTGACGCTGCGCATTGCTATAAAAAAACTAACATAAATGGTATTTTTGCGGTTACAATTTACATACATTAGGATTATGTTTTTGAGAACAATTGAACATGTTTCTTTTTGTTTGCTTGTGTGCGTGTGTTTGGGGTCAAGTTCACATGTGCTTGTTCGTGATCAAATTGTGTAATGCATGCCGGTGCTTAATGGAATTTTCGATGTTGAGGTTCTTTTTGTATCTTTTTAATGCAGAGGCTGTATCTTGCTTAGACAATGCTGTAAATATTTTTTGTGAGATTGGAAGACTCTCTATGGCTGCTAGATATTTGAAGGTATCTTACTATTATTTTTATTTGGAGGTATCCTTTTTCCATTTGACAATGCTTTTTCGGGCTTTCCAGCAGGAATTGTGGTGCATGTATCATGATTGGCTTGAATATTTCTGTATGCGCAGGAAATTGCTGAGTTATATGAGGCTGAACAAAATATCGAGCAGGCAGTAATTTACTTTGAAAGAGCCGCTGATTTTTATGAAAATGAAGAAGTGAACACTTCTGCAAACCAGTGCAAGCAAAAAGTTGCTCAATACTCTGCACAGCTAGAACAGTAAGATTTTTCTAATTTTCTGCTTATTTTGATCTTCTTTGTTCCAGTGAACTGTGAGAGCATTGATAATAATGCTTGAAGATAGTTTTCTTCTGTTGTTCTGTGTTTGTTCGTTACAATGTTTTTTGGTTTAGTAAACTGGCATTCCTCTGTATCACCCCTAGCCTCTACCGCTGGGTTACGTGTTTTGACAAATATTAGCCGATTGATTCATTTAATCTTATTCATATATTGACGTTATTCATATATTGGCAGTAACTCCGAATAATGTCAAGGAACTTTATCATAGCCTTCTCTGTATGTTAAATAGAATATGAACTGTTCTAATTTTTTATATATCTCCAGATATCAGAGGTCAATTGAGATTTACGAAGAGATTGCTCGCCAGTCTCTAAACAATAATTTGCTGAAGTATGGAGTTAAAGGACATCTTCTTAATGCTGGCATTTGCCAACTTTGTAGAGGCGATGTTGTTGCTATTACCAATGCACTGGAGCGATATCAGGTCCGAAATTTTCTATGAATTTACATCTTGAGACTCTGATAACATAACCAGTTACTAAATTCTTCGGAATGTATTTGTTTATGCAGGATATAGATCCAACATTTTCAGGAACACGTGAATATAGATTTCTTGCAGTACGTTGCTAGTTGTGTGTCTCCTCTGTTAAAATGCTCTTATTAATGTTTGGTCTTATTATTTCACGGGCTATTTCATTATTCATTCCCGATAATGTACTGACAATTTTAAAAATATGGACAGGATATTGTTGCTGCAATTGATGAAGAAGATGTTGGAAAGTTTACTGAAGTTGTAAAAGAATTTGATAGCATGACCCCTCTGGTAAGCTTCAAATAGTTGTCAAATCAATAAGAATTTTTTTTTTATGTAGTTAAGATCTATATTCTTGTTGAAGAATGTACATATCAAAATTGAATTAACCCAATTGTCAACAATTTAGTGATCTTGTTCTCTCTAATTTGCATCTGCGTTGAATGTTCCTGTGAAATATTGATTTATTCATTTAAAAACATAGGTTGGACGATAGTACTTTTCTGCGCTAGTTATATTGAGAAATTTGAGTCAGACACTATAAAATTGAATTGAATTCTACAATTTTATGAGATGAACGTTAAGGAAAAATAATTCTCATTATTTTTGTGTACTATGTTGAACCCAGTTATGAACTGTTGTGATTGTTAGCTTAAACTCTCATTTGATCAACATTGAGTGTTTACGTCAATGTTTTGTAGGACTCTTGGAAGACAACACTTCTTTTGAGGGTGAAGGATAAACTGAAAGCCAAAGAACTTGAGGAGGATGATCTTACTTGAATTGGATAATAGTCTTCTTTCGGTTGGATATCTTGTTTGATATTTTTATGGTTCTTTGTCTAGTTGCTCATCTCACTACTAATATAAATTGTACTTTGCTTTGAGTTTCAATTGGAATGGTCTTCATGAATTCTTGAAATGAATATGTTGAGGTAGCTAGAGTTAATCTGTTGATCGACTTTTATTGGATTTGCATATATATACTGGACAGTTTTCATCATAAAGAGATTTTATAGTAGCAATTTATTTGGAGGAATGAAAAACCTTCAGTATGGATCTACCATAGAATGTCTCAGTACTATTTTTAATCAAGCCGTGCCATCTTCATATTCTCATCTTTTCATAATTATTGTTTTTATAAATGAACGGTATGATTTAATGAGTATGGGAAAAACTAAATTTCAAAAAGTCTAAAATTTTTACCTGCTAATTTTTCAACCCATTAAAAAAGAAGCACCTTGATTGTCATTTTTGCTAGCAGTTGCACTACAACCTAAAGCCAGATAGGTGGAAGACAGCTAACTAATGATGTTTTAGTTGTTGTTATTATCAACATGTTAGTTGTATTTTAACTCTTATGTGCTTACATCTTCTTCATAAATATAATCGCACATACATCATCATATACTCTAAAACTATAAGTAGATATATAATAACAGTAACAATAATAATAATAGTTATTGTTATTATTATTTAATATTCTTTGATGTTGTGAAACAGGTAATCAGATGTAAACGCTGAAATAAACAGCATCTCATAGTTGTTCAAAGTGATATCATCTTAATTAATATCTATTTAATTTATCAGCCGACATAAAAGAAGGTATTGATCTTCTAAAAAAAGCAAAAAAAAATTATATTTTAAACATCTGCCGAAACTATTATTACTCGTGTTTATACTACTTAATTATACATTCAAAAAGTATAATATTGATTTTTCGCAGAATTAATAAATCATACACGGTAAGGAAAAGGAAAAGGGGCAGGAATAAAGCAGCCATCACGTAATCAAGATAATAAGTTTACGAAAAGAAAGAGAAATGATATTAATTAGCGTATTTGTCATGGTCGCAGTGGCTGGTTGGGACCTGTCTTTCCCTTCCACAATGATAAGCTTCTAGATAAATTCAAACCTGTCAGTTTGAATTTTTAAAAGTCAAGTAAATTAAGAAAGAAAAAATGTCCACATAAATAATAATAATTAAAAAGTAAACCTCTGTTGTTTAAATAAAGAGTAGGAAAATGAAAAAAAGAAGAAGTAATTTTTACTTATTTAAATAAATAATATAAATACAAAAAAGGGATCCCACCTCCAAATTTTTCTTTGTATTTTTGAAAGCAACCTCCAAATTTCTTTTTCTTTGATTATTTCCATCCACTAATGTAATAATAGTCCAAACAATACAAAAAAACACATGATATATCGTTTTTTATTATCCTCTTTTTGACTCAACCACACAGTATGACTGTCGACATGGTTGTCGGAAGAAAAAATAAATATAATTTCCAATTTCGACCCATCAAATAAATTGTCAATATTTTCAATAAATTGTCAATATTTTCAATGTGTTGTTCTTTTAGTTTTCGGGGAATTGGCATTCTGCAATCCGTTTGACCAGATGCTGGGAAACAAACAACTTACCCGTTCGTTTCACATGCGATTTCTTTGTTTTACTTTGTACAGTTTGTACTTTCCAGAGTTTAGATTCGTGATTTGCTTGTGAGATTTTACAGAGAATATAACTCTTGCTTGGATTCAAACGCTTTCTTCCTTTTTTGTCACCTTACAGGTACGTTTTTAATTGCTTGCTCTTAACGCCTCGTACCTTCAACCTTTGATGTTATTGTTCTATTTTTTTTTTCTTCCTTTGCTCTTTTTCTTGAGACGAATCAATTGGTATTATTTACATTAGTTTTGTGTAATTATCAGTTGATATTTTTGTTGTGATACTTTTTTGTTGTGAATAAATTATCTGTTTACTAGGTTATCGTCGCATATATTAAAAAAGGTCTGAATTTTTGTCTTTGTGCTAATGAATACCCGTGAATTTGATATGGGTTTGAAAATTTAGCACAAATGTTATGTTCTTATCCTCGCTGATTTTGTTCCTACAATTGATTGTTGGGTTCTGATTTTGATTGAGAAGGCTCAGGCTTCATATCAGAATGGTTTCGGTTGATAATGGTAAAGATGAAATTGAGGAACCTAATGGAAATAAAGTAAATGACGTTGCTTCCATAGATATTTCAACATCTGGAAGAACGCTGGTGGGCGATGAAAACTCTCAGAAGAAGTTCCAGGGCACCTTGGGTTTTATTCCCAATAGGATCAACTTGTTGAAATTTGGGTCTGCATCTGCCAAATTCAAGCGGCTTGCAACAGAAAAGGACCAGATTTCGCAGGGTGTGCCTTCACCGAGTTCTCTTCGCTTGAGGGAGCGCTTCAATGGCATGTTTGCTAAGAAACTTGACTGGGGTTCACTCAAGAAGATGTGTGTTGAATGGATTAGGGACCCAATGAACATGGCCCTTTTTGTGTGGATCTTGTGTGTTGCTGTTTCTGGTGCAATTCTGTTCCTTGTCATGACTGGCATGTTGAATGGTGTGCTGCCAAGGAAGTCTCAGAGAAATGCATGGTTTGAAGTGAACAATCAAATACTCAATGCACTGTTTACACTGATGTGTTTGTACCAGCATCCACAGAGATGCTACCACCTTGTGCTTCTGTGCAGGTGGAGTCCACAAGATATTTCAAAACTTCGAAAGGTGTATTGCAAGAATGGGACTTATAAGCCCCATGAGTGGGCACACATGATGGTAGTGATCATTCTCCTTAATTTGAACTGTTTTGCTCAATATGCACTTTGTGGTCTAAACTGGGGGTATAAAAGATCTGACCGCCCGGCCATAGGAGTTGGAATATGCATATCTTTTGCTATTGGTGCGCCTGCAGTGGCTGGTCTGTATTCCATTCTTAGCCCTTTAGGTAAAGATTATAATTCTCAGATGGATGAAGAAGCACAGGTTCAAGATTCTGTTGCTCAGGGGCAAGATCAGCTGAGAGTGAAATCATTTCAGAAGAAATATTCATTTGCATCCAGACAGCAACAGAGGGTTATTGAAAGTAGGCCACAGTGGAGTGGAGGAATACTTGACATTTGGAATGACATTTCGCAAGCATATCTGTCACTTTTCTGTACATTTTGTGTCTTTGGTTGGAACATGGAGAGACTTGGCTTTGGAAACATGTATGTTCACATTGCTACTTTTATGCTGTTCTGTATGGCTCCCTTCTGGATCTTTACCTTGGCTGCTGTTAATATTGATAATGACACTGTTAGACAGGCTCTAGTGGCTACTGGAATCATTCTTTGTTTTTTTGGTGCACTCTATGGTGGCTTTTGGAGGATCCAAATGAGAAAAAGGTTCAATTTGCCTTCTTATAACTTTTGTTTTGGCAAACCTTCAGCTTCTGATTGCACACTTTGGTTATGTTGTTGCTGGTGCTCTCTTGCACAAGAAGTAAGGACGGCAAATAGCTATGACATTGTAGAAGACAAATTATGCAGGAAAGAAGGTTCTTACAGTGACCAACAGCCAATGTCACCTTTGCCTCGTGAAGATGTGGCATCAAGTAAATCTGGCACAAGTTCTCCTTTGGGTAACAACTCTTCCCCTTCTATGATCAAGCCATCCAGTCCTCTAAGTTCAAGTAGTTTCTTGAAGGAATATCGTAGCCCTGAGAGACCACTATCTACTGTAAAAGAAGAGCTTTCTGAAAGAGGTAAAGATGATACAATGAACCCACCTACTCCACCATTAATAAAAAGGGAATCTCTTAGTCCTTGAAGGTGAAAGGCTGGGATGCTTTCTGCTTCCTGCTAAACATGGCATTATATGGGATGGTCCATTAAATTTTGTGCTAAGTATATCCTAATTGATGGTTTTATCCTCTCAGTTCTCAGTGTATATCAACCTTGAATTTTATGTTAGGAAGTACATTCTTGATGTTGAACATCAGTCACACTGTGTAACTAATTGAGTAGATGTATGCTTGAAACCAAGGTCCTTTTCTTTCTTTATCGAGGTTTTCTTTACAATTTTCCCCGAAGATGAGATGATTTTCAACGACAGATGAAATGGTTGTAGAGAACATTGTACATTCTTAAATCTTACCGTGTTCCTTCTTGTGAGAGTTAAAATAAATGATTGTGCATACACAACCAGGTTTCCTGTTCATTTCAAGGCATTGGCTACAGCTTGTTCAATCCAAGATATATCCATGAATGCATTACTGTGATTTTATCAATCACAAGGAGCATCTTTTGTTAAGTGATTGTATATATTGTATTGGAGGGGGACGTAGGTAGGAGACAGAACAATCTAATTCAAATTTATTATTTTAATTAAACTTAAATACTAATTTAATTTCTATTTTCGTTAAATCTTTTTAATTCACTCCTAATGTTTTATTTTTATTTAATTAGGTTTATTTATTTTTTTAATTTTGTTTAATTTTTTGTAGTCATTCCGTTTAAATAGTTAATATCAATGAATAGGGCAGTCATTTTCATTTAGAAACAAAAATTCATGTAAGATATTAAATAAAACGGGTTACGTGAGACGAAATAATCACCTGTATGTTTAGTTAAACTATTCAGACAGCATTACAAAAAATATTAAACTGAATAAAATTAACAAAAATTGAAATCTTTGAAAAAAAAAGTATTAAAACTGAATTGAAAAAATTCAACAAAATTATGAATTAAGTTAGTATTTAAACTTTTTAATTATATAATCAATTTATTTTAGTATTAAAATTGAATATGCTTTCATTTAAAGAGTCTTCAATAGATTGATTTTTGGCTTATATTTTATTAGCGTTGTAACTATATTGATTATGACTGTTTTGATATAAAAGTATGATAATAAGTAAATTTATCTGTATGAATATAAGTATGTTATAAATTGAATGGAATGATTTTTTTAATTCTTATACCAAATTCAATAGAATCTATTCAATTATTTCATTTTTTTATTTTATAATTTATAGTACATTATTTTCTTAACAAACGTGTTTAATAAATATTGGTTCATTACAAATAATAATATCATGTAATATTTAATATCCATATATTTTGTTAAGCAAATCTAATTCAGTTGGACGACTGATAGTAAATTCCTTATCTTTATTTAATTTTTATTTATTAATTTTTATACACATTTTAATGAAATAATTGGGATGGAAAATAATTTGTTCTCATAGAACATGACAAATTATTTAGCTTTTGGAATTCAACATTTTAAGCTTTGATTTATGATTAAACGTCTCATTAGACTTTGCAAAGATTATGCACCAATAGGTCTCTTGCAACTGATTAAGCTGAAACATTTATACCTCAAATGCAAAAGTGTAAGTTATATGGTATGACTTTATTTCATTTGAATTGGAAGATTTTCCAATTGATGCCTCTGTGAAGTTAGCGTTTTTATATTTTCAAAAAAACAATGGTTTCTGATATGATTTGAATTCTCTTTCAGTATGGTTTTGGTGAAGAAATTGGTTCAAGACACTAAAATAAACACCCCTGCTGCAAATCGTGTTTTTACATATTGAAAACAACCTCACGTTTAATTTCAAAGTCTACATTATCTACCAATGAAAGTGATATGCAAATGAAAATCACTTTATCAACATTATAATGATTTTTCTGTCCAAAAGAAATTGTTTGGAATTTCTGAAATCAGATTTGTCAATGATCCAACATTCCATTGAAAAGCATAACTATTTAGTTCACAGTTGTTTTGTATATACACACAGTTTGTCAAACAAATCATACATTAATATTGAATGAAGAACCTTTGTTTGAGTTTTTCAGAAAAAATTGCAGACAATTGTCATGCACCTTCTCTTCTTTCTCTTCTCCAATCCCATGGCTTTTCAGGATTTTTTGAAGCCCATAACCCAACACGCTTTGCTCTGGCTTGTTTTTCCCACTATCATAAGAACTCAAGCAAGTTAGGATATTTATAATTGAAAAATAATGAATGAAACATAGCATTTGTCAATTATTACTGTTTCTAGTTCCTGCCGTTTGTCATAGGCTGTGTAGTGCCATGCTAAACCCTTCTTTAACATTATTTCCTAGTCACAAATGAAAATCAAAATGAGAAACTCAGAAAGTAATAACAACATGTATAGATTCAGAGTAAAATAATGATAAGATTACCTGTACAAAAATGCCATTACAATAGATATCACCTACACAACGACCATAGCGATCATCTCCATAAACAAGGACCCTCAAAGGCTTCCCTTGAACAAGCTTGACCAGTTCAGCTTTAGCTTCCTTTCCATAAGGCATTGCACTTTCTGGTGCATCAATTCCCCTGTTTTGTTTCTAGAGTTCATTACTGGCTTCCAAAACAACTTAACATTCTATCACTACTGTTTGGTCGGTCATTACCTTAATCGAATCCTATATTTCTTAGCTAGGATTTCCTCGTTTTCCACACGAATCACCCTAAATAACCAAACAATTAGAAGAAAAATAGCATGTGTTGGAAGCATAGGCATAAGAAGTTGGGAAACTACAAACACACCGATATCCTGCATCAATTATCTGTTTGTGAAATGCATCAGCATCTTGAAAGTTCCTTCGGGCACGTGCTTCTGATCTTCTCACTGCTGCTGCATGAACGTTGCCAGGGACAAATGCTGATTCTCTGGGGTCTGCTGTGCTGACATACACTGTTACGGTATCCCCATCTGCTACTGCTTTTGCATCAACCTGGTACCATTGAAAACAATAATAAACCATGTCATTTTGTCAAAAACCACATTTTATGGACTGCATGGAAATGTTATTTTCTTACAGGCAAGGTGTTCATTTCAAATTGAACTCCATCAGGCAAGGATGACGGGGCTTGAGCAGTTCCTTGAACGAGGGTGTGTGGTGGAGGAAGACCATAGAAAGCCAACAATCCCTATAAATTAAGCAACATAAATTTCATTCACAATGAGCTTTGTCTTTTGCAGGTGGCTTAGGTAAAGCAACATTCCAGTGCAGTCATACTTAAGTAAAGGTTAGGAAGTTCATGCAAACCTCAACATCTGCTTTTTGGTGTCTTTTCAATGTCTGAATGACAAGTTTAGCTGCTTCTTCAGGTGTCTTAGGAGGGGGTTTTGCCTCTTTCCAAGCATCTACTAACTTTCTATACCTTCAAAAAAATTGCAAGGAACAGAAAGGGCACACATAGTTGAAAGGCAAATCTATCTAGGATAATCTTCTTTCTCAACAATCACTCGCAAGAAAACATAAACAAAAGTTTCTCACATAAGTTAAAAAGACTGTGGTGACATACCAATTAGCCTGAGCCTTCTTAGAAGACACAACATGCTTGCTGAGTCCTTCCGGGACCTAAAAGATTTGAAAAGGGAAAACACAGAGACCCACAAAATCAGTGTACTAATTAGCTGAAAAGCATAAAAACCTCACAAACTGAACATGCCAAATTAGCTGAAAAACAGATTTAGACAAAGAGTGAGTTCCATATTAAAGGATCGAGAGAGCAAAATGCATGCACCTGCGAGGTGATGTCAAAGTGAAAGAGATCATGGGCAAGTGCTGATACACCAACGGTGGCAGAGGACACACCGTGAGGCCCAAGTGAATCAGAATCACCAGCTGCTGTGGGCTTGCAGCAATGCCCGTAGAGAAACCTCAGGGCGTTCCCCATGATTCAGTCTGATCAAAGCTTGAAACTTTTTGAGAGAATGGAAGAGAAGAAAAGGGAAAATATCTAGGGGCCAGAGCAAATCAGGATGTGGGATTGGGTACAGAGAAAGTGAACACACAAACAGGTGGCGTGCTATAATTGGCCATTGCCTTGAATTCTTAGTTTCTTTCTTTTAGTTGTATAATGTTGTTGGGAAGGAACTATAGCAGGTCATCGTCAACGGTCTAACGTAAAAATGGGTAACGCTTTTTTTATTACGATGGCATGGTTAAAACTAAGGAAATTTTTTTTTAACAATTTTTTTACAATTTTTAAAAAGAATTTTAAATATATGAACCAATAAAATAGTGATACATAATTTATAGTTAAAAAATTATTAAAAAGATTGTTAAAATATCATGCTAAAACTAATGTGATATTAATTTAAGATTTTCATTTACATGTTACTTTTGAGAATTAGAATTTATTGTTTCCATTACTTCAAAAATAATTAATTTATGGTTTAAAAGTTTATTTCGTATTGTTTAGTACCAATTTTAAAAGTATAGACATTTCGTTTTTATGTTTTTCAAATTTGTATCAATTCAGTTTTATCAATTGATAGAAACGACTTAAACTTCTTTAACTTCACTCGTTACACTTTTTCTTTTTCTCTACTCTTCCTGTCACATTTTTTCTTTCTCTTTTCTATTTCTTTCACCATTAACTACTTGCCACCTTTTTCTCTTTCTTCTACCCCTAACTTCTGCTCTTCCTGTTAAGAATGTCACTTCACCTCTTAACATAATTAAAAGGTGGATTCTTTCCATAAATATTTTAAATAACCTTTTTTTCTCACATTCTTAAATAAAATAAATATTATAAATTAACTAATTTGAATATATATTTTCCTTTTATATTTTTCAAAAATATTTTAAGTTTTATCAATCACGCTTCGTTAATATTTACAAATTTAATAAATATTTTTATTTTGATAAAATGTTAATTGATAGTTTAATTTGAAATGTGTATATTTATAATTGTTTTCTAAATATTTAATATTGAAAAAACAAAAGTATCTTTATTTTGATATTGAATATTTAACATTATTATGTTTTATTTGTCATAATTTTTTATTATTTTATAAAATTTAATTAATTAATATTGAAATGTATGAATATATATATATATATATATATATATATATATATATATATATATATATATATATTATTCAATAAAGATGGAGATAAAATAAAAATTTAATACTTATGTAGTTGAGTTTAGATATGAAGATGATTCTTTTTTAGTAAGAATAGATATGAAATAATGAAACTGGTTCTATACTTTGGTGACAATAAGAATAGATATGAAATAGTGACATTCTCATATTTAATCTCAGTGTATATAATTTTATGGTATTTAATGGTGACAGGAAAAGCAGAAGTTAATGGTGGAAGAGAGATAAAAAGATGACAGGTAGTTAGTGGTGAAAAAAATAAAAAAGAGAAAAAAAAAGTGACAGAAAGAACAGAAAGGAGAGAAAAAAAAAGTACAACCACATAAGCGTGAAGTTAAGGCCGTTTATACCAACTTAGTATATATGACTGAATTGATACAAATTTGAAAACATAGAAACAAAATGTCTACATTTTTTAAAATGGGTACTAAACCTAAACAAAAATTTAATTCTTAATATGGAGACGAAGTAAGTATTTAAATCTTAATTTATTTAGGTTATCTTATTATTGTGTATATTATTTATTAAAATTTAACTACAGATACCATGTGCAGGTGGAATAGATCTAATTAACGTTAAATAGATACTACGTATTGATATTCACGTTTTCAGTAGTCTAAACTATTAATATGTTGATTTTCAATTTTTGGTATTTATTTTTCATTAATTATTAATGAGAGAAACGTAAGAAATATGAAAAATAAAGTGTTTAATTTGAAAAAAGAAATGAGTAAGAAGAAATATTGTTTTATTTATTATAATGAATTTATTTATTATTATCATAAAAAATGTATTCATAGTTAGTTATGAATGATACATAATTAATTATAAGATTATTTATAATCAATTATAAATATGTATGTGAAAAATACATATTAAAACTGAGATTGTATAACATATATAACTGATTATAAAAATTATATTTTGACGTCATGTAAAATAAAATATATTTATTTTACGATATATTTTAATAATGTAATAATTTATATTAAAATATAATAGAGATATAACAAAAATATTGATATATTAAAATATCATGTGGTTGTATTTTTTATATTGTAGAGTGTCACAGAATCATCTCCTTTGATATTTAGAATACTCATCTAACTAAATTATTACTTTGGATTCATTGGCTACACAAAAGAGAAGGTTGATGTTTTAAAGTGATCTAAATGATTTTGTATTGGCCGTACTATTATTTAGAATCTTTTGTAAAAATTATTTATTTAAGGAAAAGTGGAGATAGTTGGTAAGAAAAGGTTTTAAAAAATTAATTGTAATTATAAGTTAGCACAAAATATCCTTTATATAAATTGTAATATATTGATGGATTTTATGTTAACGAAAATGTTATCAATAAATTAAATTATAAAATTAATCAAAAAGTATTATTAATAAATTTAAATTTATCGATAAATTTATTCACAAATTTTAACTATGTGGTTTGTTTAATTACAAGACTCTAGTATAGCATGTTCATATATGAATTGTAAAATACTTCAGCAAAGAATGACCGTGACAAAAGAGGAACAAACTTTAAAGGTGATTTATGAAATGAAGATGACATAATTGTTATGAGGATGAGAAGGAGAAAGAGGTTGAATAAAAGGGATAAACTTTCACAATTCTAGGTATTTCAATAGTCACAATTTCTTTTAATTAGAGCTGTTAAAACGGGTCATCCGGTCTGACCCGGTCCGACTCACTACAGGTTAGTCACTTAGTGAGTCAACCCAACCCGTCTTATTTATTAGCAAGTCAGAAAAATTCGAACCCGGTCTGACCCACCACGGGTTGGTGAATAAACGGATTGACTCACTAGCTTACTTAAATATAATTTTTTTAAAATAAAAAAATTTACAAACTTTCTATAATTCAAATATAAACAAATTTCACTACCAACATGAGTGTTTAATTAATTTTGAAAATAAGAAATTTAAATAATTTTTTCAAGCAAAAAATAATAATAAATATTTTTTTTATAAAATTAAAATTAAATTTTAATAAAATAAAATTAGGTAGGTGGGTTGGTGGGCCAACCCGGCCCAGCACGGGTTCAACTCGCATGAGCCGGGTTTAAATGAGCCGGGTAGAAATCTGACCCGCATAAAAAAATACAATTTTTTTAAACCTAACCCGGCTTAAACCCGTGGTGGGCCGAGTTGGCTCGCGGGTTGTAACCCATTTTGATACATCTACTTCTAATAGTGTTTTGGGTGTAAGGTGAATGATGTACACTATGATTTCTTCACAAATTTTACCAAGTTAACTTGAGTTATCCTGAATACTTCTTGTTGGGAGTCTTTCCTTTTTCACGTTCAAACAGTTTGGGTGTATATGTTAAAGTCATTCCAACAGTCAAGTTAACACTTAATGGGATCTGAATCACATTAAAATCTTAAATTTCTAATAAATGTGACCTTTTACCTTCTTATCTTTAACTTTTATTTATAAGTTTTGAGATCAGTTTGTGATTAGTGACATCCTAAATCACCACCCAATTATCTACTAAATCACTTTTACCATTAATCTTGATTAGAAACAATGTTTAGAATTTTTCACTATTGGTATCGTCTTTTCCTCTCGGTCTCCCTTCTCCGTGACTGTGCAATTAGTTGATAAACAATGTTTATTAACACTTAATTAGATAGTGCCTGATAGTGTTGATCACAACGACTAAACGTCTCTTCTCGTGATATTGTCTAGTTATTCAATACGCTACTATGAAATACAAATAAGAATGTCAAAACAAATAAAACAACTATATCAAGATTTATTAAAAAATGTTACTTTTATCTGGTTGAAAATAAACAAGTTTATGTAATCATAATTTTTAGACCTTGTAGCAATCACATTTACAATATAAGAATCTTCAATTACATGTCAACAATCAAATATAAGGGAATAACAATGAGTCATGAAGTTCAATATGCAATAGGAACACACTATTAATTAATAGTTTATCATTTATTTATAAATTATATCATAAAATCTGAATAATTAAAAATCACTAAAATAATAAATAAAATAAAATCCAATTAAATAATATATATTGTAACAAATAAGTAAACAAAATAAAGATAATTAATTTAAAGTTTCAATGTGATTCCTTTTTCTTTGTTTCATTTTGCAGTCTCCTTGGTCCAAAGAATGCATATTAGCATTTTAGTTATCTGAGTTTGAGAAATGAAAGGTGCAGGACTTATTTGTTGCTTGATGCATTCCTCTTCCTTCTAGTTTTTGGCGAAACCCAATTGGGAGATTGTGGTAGCCAACCTTACCGAATGAGTGGAAGCCAGTAATTCCCAGATCAACAATTTCGAATAAAGTGAAGGATTCCATCTTTCATATGCAGAACCAGATTCTTCACTCTTTGCTTTTCCATATAAATATATGGATGCATCTCATCACATTCTTTCACTAACACCTTCTCCTTTTTCTTTCTTCTACCTTCTCTTCGCTTCTCACATCAGAGACTCTCAATGACAAATGTAAGAAACTTTACTACTTCCCTCTTTCGATCATTTTTCTTTCAGCTACATATCGGACAGAAATCAAACTCATTAACTTTCTTGTTTTGTGCCATCAGGTGGTGGAAGTCAAGGTTGGTTTACACTGTGACGACTGTATCAAGAAAATTCTTAAGGCCATCAAGAAGATTGAAGGTTACTAATACTAATTTCCAAAGCTCACAAAACTATGTAACTAGGTTTAAAAAGAAAAATTATACATGTCATTAGTCTAATTTTTGACGTGGCTGTGCAGATATTGAGACGTATAACGTGGAGAAGCAGTTGAACAAGGTGATTGTTACAGGAAATGTTACAACGGAAGAAGTTATTAGGGTTCTTCATAAGATTGGCAAGAATGCAACCCCATGGGAAGAAGCTCAACCCCAACCCAATTGCTGAATTCAACTTTTCTTTTCCTCAAACAAAAATATATAAATTATGGACATAAATTATAGAGCATTATGTCAAATTCTATCATATGTCTGAAGTTTGAAGAGGTATAATTATTTTCCATTTCAATTTTGTAATTCATGACCTTTATCTCAGAACGAAAGCATCTTATAGAGAGACATCAAATGAAACAATTGATCAATAAAAATAACTATTCTATTTATTTGTATACAATCTTATTGTTTAACATTGTAAATTGTCACAATAATAAGAAAAATTAAATATATACCTTATTAAGACAGATAGAGACAAAAATAAAACGAATGTATATACTCATTTATCTCTTTATTTAATTTATGAAAAAATATACTTAACTAAAATGAAGTTTCTATACAATACCTACAAATAGGAATTCATTCATCTTTATCATATCCTATGTAGACATTCCAAAAGTTAATTAAAACCCAAAAATACATTGAGAGTTCCCAAATACAACTATTACGTCAATTTAATTCTTAAAATCATGAATATCAATTAATTTTAACCAAAATATTATCAAGTTGCAGCAAGGAAAACAGAAATAGCGTATATTTAACAACTTTTAACCTGAAATTGCTTTGTTTTTTTTTTTTCTGATTCCAAAGATTAATTTAATTATTACTCATAATTTTAAGAATTATTTTGGTGCATTAATTGTTTTTTATAATTTCCACATAAACTCAAGTACCATTTGATGAATTCCTTGTAATTGTTAAAAATTATTTTATAGTTGAAATATATTATAATTGTAGGAGTTTGTGCTCTAGAAATTTGGACTTATAATTTTGTCTTGAGGTCTAACATGAATAAATGTTGAGAAAGTCTTTGTCCTTTATACGACTTGCAAAGAAGCTTCCTCTGTTGCACTGCATATGATGAAAAAAACAAAAGAAGGTGCTGTGTCCCACTCTGAGTTGCCTCCTTTACCTACAAATATACAATTAGTTGTTGACCCATGAATCACTATGTAAGTCATAATGTTCTAAAATATTACATAAATAAACTACATATATGTTTTTCTTTCACTTCTCTTTCTTCCTAATCATTCATTTTTTATTTATTCAAATCGCTATAATCATACAAAGAATACTTCTAATTCACTTTTTCCACATTTACTTTTTAAATCTTAAAATAAATCACATAAAGAATAAAAATAAGGTTAAACCCTTTAATTGTCCCAATTTTTTTTTGTAGGTTTTTCCAATTCGATTTCCATATTTTATTAGAATCTCTAATTTAGTAAAAAAAATGATAATTTGAATCAATTAGGTTCTTGTCGTTAAATTGGTTTAACGGAGTTAAGTTTTTTATGAGGTGAAACATTTACGTAGGTTTTTGAAACCATTGTCACATGACTCCTGTCACGTCAGCATCATCTTTCCAATAGCAGAAATCCTAATTTTCCTCAAGAGTGAAACCTTAGCAAGCAAACTCTAGCGTCCTGTCGTAAAGTCGCTACAAAGCCTTCAATCTCGCCGTCACCACCTTGTTGTGCCGCAATCGTGAGAACGCTAGTAACGCCTTCGCTGCACCGCCACCATCAACGTCATCTTCTTCACGCATCCACCATCGCGTCATCCCCGGACCGCCACGTCACCTCCATCTCCTTCTACCATTGTTTCTTTTTTGAAACAATTTCACCATTGTGAACCACGAGTCAGAAAATCAATCAGCTAGGAAATCCAAAATCGCACAACCTCCCTCACCATTGTTCAAACACCACAAAGCCAACAAACGTTCAAGCAACTATCGTGAATGTTCTCACACCACCACGTTCCAAAAACCTACAAACAATCAATCCTCTCGCGAAGCAAATGCCAAGAACCTTAATCACAATCTCCTATACGACGTTTTACCTCCACCGCAAGTTCTCCCCTCATCCAGAAATGCACCTCGCAACGAACAATCACCCTTCCACCGCGATGCAGAAGCGCTCTAATATCGCTATCACCAAATCGCGTAGCCACCCTAAGACATAAGTTCCTCTTCCATCACAAGATTCCTCCACACACAGAGTGCTACTATCACCAAATCACGCAGCCACTCTAAATCCATTTCGAAATCCCTGTCAGGGTTTATGTTGTTGGAGAAAATGACGTTGACGTGGCAAGAGCAATGTGACAATGGTTTGAAAAACTGGCTACGTCAGCATCCCACCTCATAAAAAACTTAACCCGTTAAACCAATTTAACCAGAAGTTCAATTAACTTAAATTAAAATTTTTTAAAACTAAATTGGAAAAACACCCACTGTATAACTAAAGAAATTTAGCCTAAAAATATTACGATGAGATGAAGTTGAAAAATATCTTCCAACATTTTATATAACTTTTCTAAAATAAATATGTAATATAATTCCATGTCTTTATTACAAAATTCATATTTTTATTCTATATTATGATAATAAAAGCACCTTTCATTATAATAATCAATCATTTTTATCTAGATGTTTTTTATTGCATAAGTATCAACTCAGAAAAGTTAAAAGACGTTATGGTAGAGGCAAGCACAACTCCCTTCCACATCGTTTTGTTGTCTTTTTATCTTGCACATGGATTTTAGTTTATCAACCACATTAATAACAAATAAACAATAAATTCTTTAATTAATTGAAAAATACTTAATATTTCATTGAACAATAAGTCGAAGCCAAATGTAGTTAGTATTTGATTTTTTAATTGAAGAATATTTTAAGTTATTTTTTTCTGATATGATGAAGAGAAAGAAACAGAAATATGTGTATGTCTTTACACACGGACCAATATCTCTTCATGTAATCTTTGTTGATTATATTTTTTAAGAAACTAATATTTTAAATTTGGCCTCTCTTAACATATTAGTTTTTTTAACTCGAGCTAATTTATTGTCACATAACACAAGTATTCTTTAAATTCCTTCTACAATGCGCAATGACAAAATTCATCAGTCATATTATGTGTTTTGATGCCTGACACTGCACCTATAAACCGCATGGTCACTCACTCTATTCATTATCACACCTTAATAAATCACAGTATTATGTTGTCATCGTCTTTCTCAATACTATGCAGTGTTTTCCTTATCGATATCCAATAATACAACAAATGTTGGAAACTCTAAAAGCTATGGCAGAAGTATTGGTGTGAAAGGAAATACAATGTATATAGATAATTTCAAAAAAATAAAAAATTCAATTATAATGGAGAAATTAGCCAAATTTTGATAAAATTTATATTAAAAGCACATTATTGAAATAAGTTCTTAAAAAGTGAGAACTTGCACTTCGGTGAAAACTAAATTAGCTCATCTAATTAAAAAAAGTTGAAAATAAAGAAAAAAGGATTACTTTTTTGGTACAAAATATCTTGAAAGAAGAGGAATTTAACTAAAATAATTAAATTTCCATAAATATCAAAATGTTATTCCATTCCAAATAAAGCATAATTGAATGAAGATGGAAATAAATAGTCCGTCGAAAGACAATCAGGTTATTTATAGTGTGATATGTGAAGCTTGAGGTACCTAATTTTACTTTTCTAGAGTAAACATTTAAAATAGAAAAACAGAGTTATAAATATTTATTCAAGAAATGCAAAACTTGATCATAAGATAAAATCTTTCAATATTTGAATGTCCTAAATTCTCATTATAAACATTTTTCTGCCCTTCTAACACGTTCAACTTCAAGTGCAATGAAAATGCATCAGCAAATGAACTTGTCAACACATGAACTTACCTGAAGTTCAGAGATCAAGTGTAAAACCATCATATGCATTAACTTTGCACTTATTTAAGTTTACGAAACAGGGCAACTCAAAAATATCATAGCACACATTAAGTCCAAACAGCAAAAACAGATAGAGATGATTAATTTTAGTTTGAAACAAAATTAAAATAATTCTTCCACTTATTCTCTTAAACAAGAAAAAAATCACATTTGTGGGTATCGAAATTATCTATGTCAAAATAAAGAGCTAAAGGTTAAATCAAGTAATGAAGGTTAAGATATCTCTATAATCTAGTTAGATTATAAAGGTTAAGATATCTCGATTGATACAAGAACATCATTGTCAAAGAAACCAAATCTATCAAATTGAAAACATTACAGACAACCTGTGCAGAATGTAAAGAAAATCCTAAAATTACAATAAAGACGGAAACTTTTATGTATGTACATAAGCCGTCGTGCTGGACCGGGCTGATCTACCTGGGCTGGTGAATAGCCCGTGGACTCACTTTGGGCTTAACAAACTTTGGGGCCTTTTCAGCATACCTAGGAACTTCGGCCCACCCTCCTCCACTGTTTCGCCATTTCAGCACCTCCAGAGACACCACCTCTTTTCCCTCCTTCCCTTCGATCTCATCTTCTTCTGTCTCCATTCAAAACAATCAATTAATTAATCGAAAACATAGATAAATAAATATATAGAAAATAATAAAGAAATGAAAGTAGATGAGGTACCCAGATCTAGGTCGAACTCGAAATCAAAAACTTCGTTTTGGTACTGGGGATCTTGGAAGCACTCGCGGAGCCAGTAGTCACGGAACCACGGGGAAGAATGAACCAGATCCCACCATTCATCGGAGAAATCCTCCACCGTCCGATAGGCGAACGGCACGAACATTGGAGCGTTGGGATTCAACGTCGATGAGGTTGAGGAACGAGAAATGACTTCCATTGCAAACAGGATAAGGATCAAAGTGACCACTGAAGAAAATAGTTGTCAAATGTTTGTGCTTATCCACTCTGAGGTGGGTGGGTATTTATAGCGGATATGGGAGCCAAAACGACATGGACTTCGGCGTTGGGAGCATTACACACGTGACATGCGTGAGCCCAGCTTCGGACACGGTTTTAGGATCAGCCACTGTTTTTGAGATATTTTTATGTATGGTTCACTTCATGGGTCATGATGGGGGCATCCGCATTGCATATGTACATACATAGATACATTGTAGACAAGGTTAAACACTTACACGTCATTTTTTTTGTCTGTTCTCATCTTCTTGGGGTGATAACTATACATAGCCTTGGATCTACTTTATTTACTTTATGCATTTTAATTAATTATATAGTCATTAACCTTAACTTTTGGTAATTATTAAGTTATAACTATAAGTATAATTTTATATTATATTTTCAAACTAATTATCTTCAGCAGGTCAATCCCTGATTATTTAAGTATGTTATTTGGTTATGTGAAAATAATTAAACGTTTATACGTTCCCTATAAATTGTGCAAGAAATCTCTGTGAAAAGGAAAGGTTGTATAAGATATTATTTTAGGGCATTATTTAATTTAAAAATAAATTTGGCTACACTTATTTGCTTGCTATATTGGTACATTTTCATGATAAAATGTGTTGTTATTTAAATTATTATTATTTTCAACAAATCCAAATTAATATTTTAGTTAGAACAAGTTTATAGTGGCTATACTTTTTACCGACGGATTTTTACCGACGGATCAATATCCGTGGATATATCTTAATTTTTGACGGAATTACCGAGGGTATTTTTACACTAGTACAAAAAGGGGAAATGACAGCGGTTATTTTTGGCTATAGGCAGCGGTTTACGAACCGAGGCATATTCAGGCGAGGTAAAAAGTTAGACACTTTTGGTCTCGGTTGTCAACCGAGGCATAAAATCCCACTCTACGGCCTCGGTTGAGCCCCACCCGAAGCATAAAAGATTTACGTTTTTTTAATTTATTTGTTCGTAGCACATTAGGCCTCGGTTCTTCTCAACCGAGGCCGTAAGTTCCACTTTACTGCCTCGGGTGTGTCCTGAACCGAGGCAGTAGATTCAATTTTTTTTCCTCCTTTGCTACACATTATGCTTCGGGTTTGACCACAACCGAGGCCGTAAGTGGTCTTTCGACATCGGTTTTGACCAGAACCGAGGCATATAAGTACGTTTTTTTTTTTTAAAATGGTGTCTGTTTCTGCAACATTCCCATTCACAAAAACAGACCTGCATATTTTTCAATAACCAGAACAGTCCAGAATGTTGCAGAAACATATATTTTAAATGAAATCTATATTAAAACATAAATTTATTGAATCAAATCATAAATCAAGTTCTTAGAAGCATAAATAAATCCAATGCAATCATAAATCAAGGGACCAAGCATAAATCAATGCAATGTACATGTTCAATTTATAGTAACGTAGAAAAGCATAAAACAACTTAGAAACATAAACTTAAAACTTAGTATATCCTAATATCTACTACTACATACTATTATATAAATGAATTACATATCTTGCAAGTGTTTTCCTCACAAGTTGGATTGACTTCTCTGGAATTGGAGCAGTCCTATTAAATCTCTGCATAAAGTACAATGATTTCAATTAGTGTATATGAAATCCAAATATAGAGAACATAAAATTCAAACCTAAATATTACCGTTTCCCATCCAGTGGTGTAATGTGCACGAATGATGGTCATCATCCAAAACATAACGTAGTAACCACATTCGTATGACCCCATTTGTCTATTACACTACAATATATCATCATAATTATAAAATGTTAAGTAACATCATTTGAATGGAAGCAAATGTAACAAAGTATGGACTAAAATACCAAACCTTAAGAGAAACCCATGCAAGCTTTTTAGCTGTAGCAGTAGATCTCCCAGATAACATCATATGTGCTGCAAGGGAACTATCAAAAGAAATTCTTTTAGCATACATTTATATAAAAAAAAGGACCAGACATTGAGATTCTTACCAATCTACTGCATGTCTAAGAGGGCTGGGAGGAGACTTATGCAATGAACAAAACCAAACAGCCGTGTTCTCCGGTACGGAGATCACAAGTAGCTGCCAATGACACCTGAAATTGGTAATAACTTATGAATGATATACCAAAATTAATAAATGAATGTGTTGAAGTTAACAAACTTCACTTACCCATGTATATAAGGGAGAAAATATATCTCCTTCCCCGTTCCAAAGCAGGTGGTGATGTATGTCTGGATATCATCAAATTTATTTCTCTCATGAGTCATAGAAGGGTCAATGAACCCATATACATCGTTGAACCCCTTCTTGTTACTAACATCAAACAGATACCTAAAATGAAGAAATAATATGATGTAAGTAAGTTCATAAAATACCAATATATATAAAAGTTTTCATAAACTTACATCATCCACAGCTGAATGAGTGTAATATTAATTTCATCTCTCCCCGACGCAAGCTCCCTAACATCTTGCTGATGCAAGTACAATGGGATATGAGATTCTCTTCCAAATGTAGTAGGATCCCAATGTACATTCATCGGCACCTCTGAAATGAGTTTAGCAAGGTCGTCTAACGCACGAAGAGGGTCATCCTCAGATAAATGAGTCTTCTTCGGTCTAGGACTTCCATCTTGACCTATCTGCTGTTAAATGTAAAAATGGTTGTTATAACGTCAATTAGAAGTAAATATTAAAATTGAGAAGTATATAGTACGAGTGTTTACCGGGGGATTAGATACATGACCAACCAAATGTCTAGGCCAGGCGACAAAGGACCTTAATGCTTCTTCCACAGTGAAGAACTCATCTGTAGGCACAGGAAGAACGGCATCCGCTATGACAACTTCATCGACCGTGACCTTGACCTCATCTTCTGCAAGCTGTACCCCATGCACTACAGTGACTGTCTCATACACTGTACCACGAGCCACTAGCATGGTCCCAGTATCAGATAGAATATATAACTCACATGGACGAGTGTCATCCAAGTCGTCCCCTGGGGCACCGGCAGCTGAGCAACTTCCTTTACCGCTTCTACCTGTCAAATTAAATGTTAGTTTATGCAAAAAGTAAATTAGTAAGCAAAAATAAATAACCTTACCTGTAGGGGGCACAACATGTTCCGCTACAGGAGATGGTGGAGGACGATTGCCATAATCCTCATAATGCTGCTGGAACTGGCGCGCAACCATTTCAGCAACTTCATCATATAACTCTGCTCGAACCTTCTTTGTGATCTCCTGCGTCATCTCTTTTCTTATTTCGTCCTTCATCTTTTCATATAAATATGGACGCGAGGAAGACCCAAAAAAATGTCGTATGCCTATGCCAGTCCCAGCAGCACGCACCCGTCCTGGGTGCTCAGGTCGTCCAATAGCTGTGGCAAGAATATCTTGACGACCTTCTTGTGTGAATTGACCTTGGGAGCTCTGCTCAACCAAGGAGTCCTGTCACATAACAAAAGTTCAATGGATTTTTAATATACATGTTAGATATATAACAAAATTAATGTAATATAATAAGAAATGACATCTTACAATTCTTTCAGATATTTCTCTGGCAGACTCGGAAGTGTAGGAGCCCGATGGTCTCATACGGGCTAACTTCCACTTGTCGTGCCGAGATGGTGGTGAAGGAGGAGGAAGAGGGTCATCACCCTCAGAAAGTGGAAGTCTACTATCTGACTTCTGCTTCATTATTTTCTCTTCAAGCTTCCTATATCCACCACGAGACAAGAGGTGTGGATTTTTATTCTGAGCGCTTATTCCTTGTGCTTTTGACCTTTTTTCCTGTGACAAAATTAAACAATTGTCATGGTAAATAATTATGAAGGATAAATTGAATGATTTTACTACAGTTACCTGCCACGCCTCAGAAGAACGAAGCTCTACAAACTGACGCCATGTTTCTTCGTCAATTGCTGAATATTTGGAACATGGATTTTCATCACTTTTTGGTCCAAATATATATCTAGACGTCAATTTTGTCTTAAACCCTCGAAAGCATTCTGCAATTGCAGATAAACACCTATTCCTTAAGCTCTCGACGTTTGGCATATCAAATGTTATCTGCAACAAAGAAAGTAATAACCTCATATAAATACAGATTTATCAATATACTGAATATAGAAGATTGAGCAATATTGCTTAACTTACCAATAGATCTTGCCATATGAGATTCCGATCAGCCTCAGAAACATGGTCAAACGATGAAGTAAGTATAGAGATACGATCACGTGCCAATACTCCAAGGTAAGACCTAAATACATCTGCATTTGGGCCAGATGCAACTCCAGTGACCACGTCAATAATGACAGGTGTCCTCTCACCTGCATTTCTTCTAAGTATAAGCTGTCGTAACCTCGTTGCTCCTCTCGTCCGTCTAGAAGTGGTGGGGACTTCATCGCCCGACAAATGAGGTGACTCAGCCATATATCTGTCACAATAAATAAGATGAAATATAAATAAAACACTTACATATATTACTTAACAAAAGCCATAAAAATTTAAACAAACATGAAATTCATACATAATCATATGGATTGGTCATATATATATTCCCTCATTGTGATCTTCTCGTTTTGCTTGTATATCATCAATTAGAGGGTCGTCATCCAAATTTATTGTCGTTTTAAATGGATGGTTGTCAGCGATATGAATATTACTTAAATTCTCTTCTTTATCTTCAATTTGCCTTTTTTCTTGGAGAGCAACATACCAATGGTCAGATGCAGGATCTTTGACATAAAAAACCTGACTTGCTTGATATGCCATGATGAACGGTTCATCTCTATAACCAACCTTTCGAAAATCAACAAGTGTCATACCAGATTCATCTATTTTGACACCACTCTTATTGTCTACCCACTTACATTTGAAGAGTGCAACGGAAAACTTAGTGTAATCAACTTCAAATATCTCTTCAATTCTACCATAGTATCTCATGGAACCAACTACAGGATTTTGATCTTTGGATGTGGAAAACTGTAGCGACTCAGCTTCTAGACTGACGCCACTATTTTGAACTGTGCTTTTATCATCCAAAGTTTTCGTATAGAATGTGCAATTATTAATTTCATATCCTGTACAACATACAACATCAAACTTCAAGCCATTTGCTAACCAGAACAAAGTCTCAGAGGACTGTGATTCTTTCGAAACTTCAGATTTGAACCAGGACAAGAATGTTCTGTTATGCTCCATCAACTGCCATTTCTCTGATTGTCGTGGATACTTGTCCCTTACAACGGCTTTGTGAGATTCCAAAAATGGGATCACTTCATCTGTGTTGTTTAATATGTATAGATGTGCTTGCATCAATTCTTCACGACTTTTCGTCACCACATTCACACCTCGGATGCTTTTACTTGTAGAATATCTACTCAGCCATGATGTCCGAGGGACTCCTATCGGATTTGCTTTAGCCATATACTCAGAGCAAAACTCAATACTTTCTTCAGCAATATATCTTTCAATCATCGAACCTTCTGGACGATATTGATTTTTGACGTACCCTTTCAAAATCTTCATATAACGCTCAATAGGGTACATCCATCTTAAGTATACTGGTCCACACAACTTTATTTCTCTGACCAAATGAACAAGTAAATGCACCATGATGTCAAAAAAGGATGGAGGGAAAAACATTTCTAGTTGACACAAGATGATGATAATTTCGTTTTGAAGTTCATCTAACTTTGTAGGATCAATGACTTTACTACAAATTGACGAGAAAAATGAGCACAATCGAGTTATCGTCAGCCTAACTTTTTTGGGCAAAATTCCACGAATTGCCACTGGTAACAACTGTTGCATTAAGACGTGACAATCGTGAGACTTTAGTCCAACAAGCTTTAAGTCCTGCATTGACACTAAGCTCTTGATATTTGAAGAGTATCCTTGTGGTACCTTGATACTCTTTAAACAAAGACAAAAACTTATCTTCTCTTGTTTGGACATTGTGTAACATGCAGGGGGCAAATAAGTACGTTTACCAATCTCTCT
The DNA here is from genome assembly GCF_016808095.1 of Vigna angularis. NCBI lineage: Eukaryota > Viridiplantae > Streptophyta > Magnoliopsida > Fabales > Fabaceae > Vigna > Vigna angularis. The sequence goes on from NC_068976.1 coordinate 23,998,082, forward strand.
TGGTGCCAATTCTTCTCGGATGTTCATGTCAACCAAATCCAAACGCGCATTCACTCCATCTTTTGTTTTTCCCTGGATGTTTAGTAGTGTACCAATCAAGCTATCACAAACATTTTTCTCAACATGCATGACATCTATGCAATGTCTAACATCTAACTTTGACCAATATGGAAGATCAAAGAATATTGATTTCTTCTTCCAAGGGGTCGCTACAGAAGACTTCTTCGACGTTTTCCCAAATTGATGATGTACTTTATTAACTTTCTCAACAACTTCAAGTCCAGTAAGTGGAATGGGTGCATTGTCTTTCTCTTGTTCTCCATTGAATGCTTTCTTTAACCTTCGATATGGATGATTAGATTGTAAAAATCGCCGATGACGCATATACACTGTCTTCCTTCCGTGTTTTAATTGTTGAGCTGCAGTGTTTTCTTCACAAATAGGACATGCTTTATGACCCTTCACACTGTACCCCGACAAATTACCATAAGCTGGGAAGTCATTAATGGTGCAAAATAACATGACATGCATCATGAAAGTTTCTGAAGCAAAGGCATCAAATATTTCAACCCCATCAACCCACAACAACTTCAAGTCTTCAACTAGTGGCCTTAGATAAACATCGATGTCATTTCCAGGCTGCTTTGGACCAGATATCAACATTGACAACATCATGTACTTTCTTTTCATGCACAATCCAGGAGATAAGTTGTAAATTATCAAATGGATTCATTCCATCAGTAGCTAAGCCAAACCTAAGATTTCTACATTCTTCACCAAATTGGGGGAATTCTTGATCAATAATTTTCCATTGCTTGGAATCAGCCGGATGACGAAGCATCCCATCAATTGTTCTCTCATCTGCATGCCATCTTAGGTTTTTAGCGTCTTTGGGATTCGCAAACAAACGCTTAAGTCTGGCAACTAGTGGAAGGTACCAAACTACTTTCAAAGCAGAACCATTCTTTTCTGTGATGCCACCTTCTTCACCGTTTTTCGACTTGTATCGTGATAACCCACATTTTGGACACTTTATCAAAACTTCATTCTCATTCCTATATAATATGCAATCATTCGGACATGCATGTATCCGTTTATATTCCATACCCATCGGACAAAGAATTTTTTTGGCATCATAATTACGATTAGGTAACGTATTTCCATCTGGCAGCATTTCATTCAACAACGACAACAATTCTGTAAAACTCTTATCACTTCATCCATTGCTCGCCTTTAAATTCATGAGCCTTAACACCGCTGACAACCGTGTGAACTTAGTTGAACCCGTATACAAAGGAGTCTCCGCATCAGTGGACATCGTTTCATACACATGCGCTTGGGCAAAAGCTTCTGCGCCAACATCGCGGATCATGTCCTCTAAGTTGTCTTCTTCTGCTTCATCTACCATATCCATTGTGGAATCATAAACATTTTCAGTTGGAGAGACAGTTGGAAAGTCTGTTAATTCGCCGTGCCATATCCATGTTGTATAACTTCGTATGAAACCATCACAGATAAGATGTTCCCTAATATCAGTTGCGTTCAACTTCCTCCCATTTAAACAGTTCACACACGGACATCTGAACTTGACTTCATCATCACCACTTGTACTCGCATTACGTTGCGCAAACTCTATAAAGTCTTCTACCCCTCTCTCGTACTCAGTGCTGATGCGGGGTAAATTAATCCACCCTCTATCCGTACGCATGTTTACTGAAATTGTTTACACAATTTCAATAATCTTGAATGATCACTTTGATCGTGTTTGTATTCAAGGTTTGACCCTATCCCATTCAAGAAGATTCACTTTTTTTAGTTTATTAAACATATCAATTTTAAACAACATATCTTAAATTTCACGAAATTTTGCCAGCATTTCGCATTGGTCTTCAGGTTACACGAAATGAAAGTGATTATAAGTCACAATCAAATATGCACCCGAAGATCAATACAAAACACAACGACAAATTTTCATGAAATTTAAGACATGTATATTAAAATTGATATGTTATAATAAACTATGAAAAAGTTATTACTCTTCTTAAACTGTCCAACCGGACAATTCAAGATTCAATACTTGTAAATTATTATTACCATCTCCTCTATTTTCATTTGTAAAAAGTACATTTGTTCAAAAAGTCTGGAGATAGTAAATAATTTTTGTATTGAATCTCAAACGGGAAACTAAGGCTAAATTACAACAACAATATATATTCAACCAAACAAATAATAACATATGCAACATGCAATATATTCAAGCAAACAATATATTCAACCAAGAGTAAATAACGTCAATTCTCAAAATCTATCTATCTTGTTATTTTTTTATGTCTTATATTTTGTTAACTACCTTGAGTTACACTCTTTGAATCAATTCTTTTTAAAATACTCAATCTTTACTTTTTTAACTAACTTCACTTCCATTTTTTGAATTCCTTTCTTCTAAGTTCTGTTCATAAGTTATTCCTATCAACATACATATACAAACATTACTATAAAAAATTTCTATTTTCCAAACACCATTTTTCAAACAAATGCATAATCAATCCATCTAACTAATTCTTACTCATACAAACACATAAATTATTTAGATAATAATATAACAACACAAAATCAATATGAATCCAATAAAAATTACCAATTTTCGTAGAGAATGGCGACAATGGGGAGAGACCACGGCGGTGTAGTGGACACAGTAGGGAGCGTGCTGGCTATGGGGACGGAGCGCTGCTGCAGTGGTGGGGAGACAGCACGCCGGCGACGTTGCAGACGGAGCGCGGCGGCGAGGCAGACGGAGCGCGGTGGCGAGGCAGCGACGAGGCACCAACGCTGTTGTAGGAGAAGACCGGAGACGAGAAGCTGGCCACGACGTTGCCGAGAAGCTGGCCAGGAAGCACTGCGATGCTCCTTCTTGCGTGAGAACACCGGAGTGTGGTGGGGACTGAACGGCGTGGTGGGGCGACGATGACGGAGAACGAGAGGCGAGAGTTCGCGCGAGAAGAATGGAACGGTCGCGGGAGAGGGGCTGATAAACAGGATATATTGCCTCGGTTAGCAAGAAAACCGAGGTACTAAAGCTATACTGCTTCGGTTTTTAACAACAACCGGTGCCTATACTAGCAGAAAATAAAAAAAAATAAAAAATCTAATCACTATATGCCTCGGTTGCACCCAAACGATGCCATAGCTTAAGCTTTCTGCCTCGGTTCTGCCAATAACCGAAGCAGTATTCCTGTCAATCAGACGTTGTGCAGAGGAGTAGTAGAGAAGCAGGCTACGTGGCAAAGGTTTCGGCCTCGGTTCTTTGTGTAACCGAGGCAGTAAGATGAATTTAAAAAGTTTGTCAGAGAGAGTAGCAGAGAAGCAGGCTACGTGGCAAAGGTTTCGGCCTCGGTTCTGAATGTAACCGAGGCAGTAAGATGAATTTAAAAAGTTTGTCAGCTGATGGTCAACATGGTAATGCTTTAGGCCTCGGTTTTTTTGTGACCCGAGGTAGTAGACCCCTTGCGCTTCGGTTCCGTGTTAACTGAGGCATATATAGCGCGTTAGAAGGTCTGTTTTGTACTAGTGTTATGTGCATTACCGACGGATTTACCGAAGGCTTTCGACCGTCGGTAAGTGACATGCGCATTACCGACGGATTTACCGAAAGCTTTTGGCCGTCGATAAAAAGAGCGGGATTTTTCCCGCCTATTATTTCGTGGACCGAAGGCTTTTGGCCGTCGGTAAAAAGATTCGGTAATTACCGAAGGATTTACCGACGGTCAAAAGCCTTCGGTAATTACCGACGGCCAAAAATCCGTTGGTAAAGTTTACCGACAACGTTTTTACCGACGATATTTTGGCCGTCGGTAAGCCGTCGGTAAATGCTAATTACCGACGGATTTTATATATTACCGACGAATTATGACCGTCGGTAATTTCAATCATTCTTGTAGTGTTTCACCGAAATAAACCTGTGTAAGATTGCAAGGATTGAAAAATTAAAATTAAAAATATGTTATGCAAAATAATATATTATTTATGTAACTTTTAAAGGCTAATTAAAAAACGAATAAAAGCATTATATTAATGTTGTTTTTTGGTTTAATACGTATTTTGGTCCCTCTTTTCGTAGGGTCTGTTCAAATTGGTCCTACTTTTTTTCAAAAGTTCACTAAGATCCCACTTTTCGCAAAATCGATGCACGTTAGGCCTTTTTTAGGTTTAATACGTGTTTTGGTCCCTCTTTTCGTAGGGTCTGTTCAAATTGGTCCTACTTTTTTTCAAAAGTTTCCTATTTTGATCCCTATTTTGATCCCTCTTAGTGAACTTTTCGTATTTTGGTGAGCTGTACATTTTGATCCCTCAAAAGTTCACCTCAACGAAAAATGTACAGCTCACCAAAATACGAAAAGTTCACTAAGAGGGATCAAAATAGGGAACTTTTGAAAAAAAGTAGGACCAATTTGAACAGACCCTACGAAAAGAGAGACCAAAACACGTATTAAACCTAAAAAAGGACTAACGTGCATCGTTTTTGTGAAAAGTGGGATCTTAGTGAACTTTTGAAAAAAAGTAGGACCAATTTGAACAGACCCTACGAAAAGAGGGACCAAAATACGTATTAAACCTTGTTTTTTTTTACATTAAAAGTAAATTAGCCTTGTATGTAAGTTGTGTTTAGATTTGAGTAATGCTAGTTATAATAATAATAGATATGGAAGGAATTTTATAATGACTAATAAAAAACAACTTAGTGAGATAACGTTCATTTCTCAAGGTGAAATGTTAATTTATTTTCTGTAAAAATTCTATGTTTGGGTGATGTTGAATTTCTCTCAAAAGTGTTGACTTAATATAAGAATATCATTAGATGTATTTCATCCAAGATCAAGAGTTCAAAGGCCAAAGGTCTTGGAACATCAGCAAGCAATGTAAGAAAATGTAAAATAATAACATTTATAATGATTCATATTCACGATCAACTTGTTGATGTATTATAACGAGGAAGTATGAAAGAAAAAGTAAGATCTAATTGAATTTTTCACATGTTTCATTTCCATATTTCTAATAAAGCATAATTACAAAGTGGGTCGACTATAAAAAAATTAATCCATGAGTAATAGTTTAAGTAAAGAAATAACACTTGAGATGCAATACCGATGAATAATTGTATGATATATTTTTATGAAATTAAGTAGTGAATATATTAAAATTCAAATATTGAGATAAACTGTTTCTCGAAAGTCGAATCTTTTGGTTTCATGGTAGAATGTCTTGTGCTTGTTAGGCCAATATGTTAACCATATCCAACCTCTGACCTCCCACTCCATCGTCTTCCCCACAACACCTTTATCCACTTTCCAACACACACTTTCTCCATATTCATCACGTGCAAAAATAACTCCTCCTTGCCTCGTGAAAGGGCGATAAGCACTGGAGTACCTGTCTTTGAACCATGCCTTCGGGTTAAACATCGCAACCTTTGAAGGCTTTGACGAGAACACTTCCTTCCCATCGCCGCTATCATGAAGAAACCAATTCAAATTTGCACTGTACCCATAAACAGATTCTTCGAATTTCCATGGCTTTAAGCTCACAGTTGTCGACTCTCCCGCTGACACGCTGATTCCCATGTAAGGGTTCGGTGGATCGAACGACGCTTCTATTCCTTTCTCCACTCCAAACTCTATCACCGGATTCTCCGAGGATTTCCCAACCGATACGCTCAACACCTGGTGTTGAAGTGTTGGAGTAAGTTGCAACGAGATTCTTGAAGGAAAATGTTTTTCAGCTGCACCTGCTCCTCGTTCTCTCATCAGACTGTCATCTACCAATTTCAAAATATCGCATCTTTCCACAGAAACGTAAATATTTCAGTGATTATTCAACATGATAAACAGGAATGCATATTCTCTTTCAATTGGACAACTATTGTGGATTAATTATAATTACCTTATGTTGTCAATGTTCACCACGATTTCGACCCATTTGTCTTTGATTATGACTTTGTAATTGAACTGAAGAACACCTTCAAGTTGTTGATATTTGAGAGAGAATTGAAGCCTCTCATCAGGTGGATGGTTGTTTGCATTCACAACATCCATGTTTATGACTGGGCAGTATAGTTGAACTTTCCATAACCCGGCTGCTGAGAATGCATAAGAAAATAGAGGTGATGGAGTTCTGAGGGTGATTTGACCATTGTGATTGGCTTCTTGGAGCTCCACAATCCAATTTGTGATGGCAAGGTTCACGGAACGCATCCACTGTTCTTCCAAGTTGGAACCCAAGAGTTTCATCAGTAACTTCGATGCTTGCCTTGAACGACACCCTGCAAGTTGTTCTTTCAGAGTGCTGAGACAATTACAACGAAGATCAGAAGGGGCTTCGTATATGCAAACTAGGAACAAGAGAGTGAGGAAAGCAAGGTTGAAAATGTCTTGGAAGTTGGAAATGGAATCAAGTTTGGGAAACTTGATGTAGGAAACATTCTTCTTGTTGGAGCCATAGTGAAGGATATCTTGTATGAAATTAGCAAGGAGATTGGAAATGGTTTCACCATCTGTTAACCTCATGGTTTTGGTGTTAGGTTTGAAAGGTTTAGAGGTCCAAAGAGATATAGGAATGCTGAAATCTGCCACAATGGCTAAAGAGAGACTTGAGGATTGGTGGTGATTTTTTGCTATGATAAGATTTAGTGATGGTTGAGATGAGTTTGTGTAACATACGCTCATAGACATGGAACCTGTTTTCCATTCTGTGATTGGTGGACTGTTTTGAATCCATGAAAACACATCAAGAAATCTGTAGTAAGCCATGGCAGAAACCTAGCCAGATGTTGGTTTGTGGGGCTTCATGTGTTCGTCAAGTTCTCTATTTAACAGACGAAAAGTAAATTAGCAGAGAATCTTGTTTGGCAAGAATAGTCAAAAGTAATAGTGCATGTGATTTTTATGATGATATTAGCATTTGGGAAAAAGCAAAGATAGAATATTTGTACGTAGAAGATAAAGACTTTTTCTTGCGTTCCATCGTTTCCCTCATATGCTAGTTGCCTAAAAATGCATGCATGATTGTAGCATAACTACAAGACGCAATGATAAAACCAGAAGAGTGAAATCATTGCTAACTTTTGTACAGTTAGTTTGTGGTTATTCTTAGGTGGCTTCACAAGGTGTAGCCTTTGAATCTGGTTGGCAGATAAACTCGTTGTTAACTATGTCTCTGTAATGGAAATATTCTTTCTTAATTAAAAGTGAGGAAATTTCTCTTTAGCAAATTAAGACAGAAAAATAACTGAAGGAAGAGCAATCATAGATTTACATTTATTACTTGACGTGTGGCACTTGAAGGGAAAGGGCATCTTTTGTTTGTGAAATGGGCATTGGATTCTGATTCTCCACCCACATGCGTGGAAATCTTAGCTTGATAATAGTGCTTATTTAACCCATATACATAGTATTTTAGATCGGAAATTTTTTTGGTTGGAACTCGGATTCGTGTCTAATGGAATTTTGTCAATAATAGTTCATAATAGCAAGTTGCTCACTTTCTTAGCATTTTCCATTTGTGCATGTTAAATTCTTAATAATGTTCATGTAATGGAAGATGACCTAACAATGAAAAAGATGGCTAAAATTGTTCATAAATCTTTATATTGTTAATATATATATATATATATATATATATATATATATATATATATATATATATATATATATATATATATATAATTACTTTTATAAAAGTTCACATATTGAAGTCAGTGAATTAAATTTTACTAAAAATCAATATGATATAAGAAAGTTATTAAATTAAAAGTATAAACAAAGGAAGAAAAAAAATATAAACTTAAAATAAAACATAAATGTAAAGCTGATTTATCTCATCACTAATATATAATTGATGATCCTAATTATCAAAACTTCAATGTGGCTTATAAGATAATGCCCACATTTCAAAAAATAATTACGCACTTTCTTTTATTGTTCTTCATTTTCCTTTTCTAATATTCAACCCCTATTTTCAATTTTGTCATACATATCTTGTATTCATGAAACTCTTTTTTTCAGGATTTTTCCTACTTTTTCATTGACTGTATTCACTTGAATAGACAATCATCGTCTTGAAAGAGTTCAATCACATATATAAGTTTCTTACAATTATTTGATGTTTGATTTCTTGATCTTGGAAATTCAATACTACATATAATTTTGTGAATGTAAGTGGAGCCTTTCAAGCTCTACTACTTACTACCTATGTTTTATGGCAATTCTTAAACACACAAACTAACGTTTCGATTGAAATGTTGTACAACTAAGAGCTTTAATAAATCCAAATTAAAACAAAAATTGTGTGACTACAATAATGTTGAAGAATAACATCCATTAGAAGCATATACGCAAAAAGGAGGAAGCGGATGCCAATGGAAGATTATGGTCGGCCTAAAGTCGAAAGAAACCGACTCGAAAAGTCTGGAGATGGAGTATAATCGTCGGTCTAGCCGACGCAAAGTAAATTAAATTGTTTTAGTGCATTCATTTCAACCCATAGCCAAAAGAAATTAACACCCTGTCATAAGGTAATACTAAAATAATACTTATCCATAGCCTTCAAGTAGTTTTTCTACCTTCTAAGGGTTTTCTTTTTCAACAATTTTTCTTTTCTTCTCATAATTAATAAATAGGGTAGGGGTAGTGAATCACATCTCAAAATCGATAACAATGAATCTTAAGCGGAAAATAAGAAAAAGAAATACATAAAGAAACTGTATTATTTGCATGTTAAATTTTAATATATTGGGTATGTAATAAAGTGCCATAAAAGGTGTCAAGCTTGCCACTTTTTTACTTGGTTCAAACTTGCTGCTATGAATATTTTGGATTAAATCGTGGAGAGAATCATGTACTTGCCCTGCTACCATGCTTCAACTACTGCACTATACCTACCAAGCTTGATAGTGTGACAACCTCTAAATCATTGTCACCTGGCTATGTTAAAATATTTTGGGTCTGGTTTTCGTGTTTTTAAAGGGATGGTGTTGGTTGCACTCTTTTTCTGGTGTGACTTCAACATTGGGTATCTAATAACAAAGGTTATTCAGTTCAAAGAAAAAAAATTGTAAGTAAAGAACGGTTTTTCAATCGTTGAAAGCTGAAAGTTGCACTCTTCTGTTTGATAATGGAATATACGAATCATAGGTCTGACACAGTTTGGAATATTTAACTTGAAATGTTATCATCTCATACAGGAAATTCAGTTCAAAGAAAAATAACGTAGATAAGGTTGAACCTTGATCAATTATGAATTTATCATGATCACGAAGGGTATATACCTTAAATGCATGCTTACGTTGACTCTATTTTTAACAAACTTTATTTTTATATATTTTCCATATTTTAACTTTAATTAGTTATATCCAGAATGGTAATGCAGAAAATAAATCACATTAATGTTAAACTCTTATTCTTCTAGACATGCACTCTCTGGAAGTGTCACTTAAGAAAACGGGCAACCTAGGTTGGTGGGAAAGTGGAGATGCTAAGCATATATTGTTGACTTGTGTTTTGAAAGCAAAAGGGAAATATATATTGTAAAAGCTTCTAATACAGCTTTGTTGCCTAATTAATCCACTATAGTAGTAAACCTAACATGTGAATATATTCCAACTTTATGATTACAAATATTTCAAAACTTTTGATAGGAAAGGATGTTAGCCATATGGGTTTTATCTAGATATTCCTGTTTTTTTTATTTCAGAAAAAAATGAAGAAAAAAATCTAAAATGTTTTGTAGTTAGAAGGTGAAAATCAAATACTAATATTTCATCTATGTTAATGATTAATCCAAATACACTTTCAAAAATTTCTCTTAATATTATTGTTTATGATTTGAAAAGATTTAATTATTCATTAATTATTGATTTTTTTAGTGTATCTAAGAAAGGTGTAATTGTTGTATACACAAAGAACTACCCTTGTTACGTTACCGGCTACATCTAGTTGTTCAGATGCTGGCTTTGACCAATTTCAACATTAAAATTCATCAATCTTTGCTATGATTAGTTTCTTCGTCTCGTCAACTTGACATTCAAGAATTGTATATTCTCAAATAAGTTTGACCAATTTGGTTAAAACGTACCAATCTGTAAATAAACTAGCCTAATGAACGTGTCTGTTTTTTTCTAACTAAAGAGGACATTAAATGCTACTGACCATAGTCTCATAAATAAGAAAAAAATTATCACGGGAGGATTTTACATCAAATGTTCACTTTAACGAGAACAGAACGTAAATAGTCATAGTTTGTTTACCTGACTTTTTCATGTGAAACTATTGCAAAACACCTTTCTTAAACAGAAACCTATACCAGACTTAAGATCTTGGAATTAGACCCTGTTAATAAATCAGATATTGATAAATCATTTCTTAAAATTAGTTCATATATAAATATATATTTGGTTTAAATCCTATTATTCTTATAATTGTAAAAGAATATCAAGTAGGTCCTCTTATTAAAAATAGTCTTAACTAAATTTTAAATTTTGAAAAATCGTAATAATTAAGTTGTTTTGTTAAATGTTGACATACAGTGTTAGCAAATGCTGAGATTGTAATTTTCTTTAGAAGACATGTCATTGTGTATTAAATTCAGAACATATCAACTCATCACTCCTGCTACAACAACTGTCATATCAGCATCATATTTTCTAAACAGAAACCTTTCTCCTTCCTTGTGCCGTCACCCTTATGGCCACTGCTAGTCGTCGCAGAAACCATCACACCACGACCTTCAACCACACTCCACCTAGCCCACACGTCACCGTCAACCATGGCAATCATTGTACCGAAAACCTGAATGAAAACCAAATGGAGCAAATCGCGTCATTCTCATCATTGCGCCACAACCAACCACCACAAAGATTATCGAAAACCTGCAGAGAGGGAAACCCAAAAAACTCACAACACCCAAACCCAAATCACGAGGCTTTCTTCATGCATCCTCTCCCTTTTCGCCACGGCCACCCAGAAAATCAAAACTAGAAAAAACCTCAGACGCACGAACTCAAATCATGCAAATCAGTTCATCTCCTTGTTGCTGCCACATTCCCCACAAGCCATATGTGCATTGCAATAGTTGACCAACATAAGGCCAGACATTGCCTATCAACAAACTGAGTCAATACATGAGCCCACCTACCATGAATCACTGGAATAAAAAGAATACTAAGATATCTCCAATGCACAATAAACCTATGTCTACATATAAAATCCTTAAATGATCTTGACATAATATGTATTCTGATGTAGATTGGACAACTAGTACCGATGACAAAAAATCTATGACAAGATAGTATGAGTTTCTTGGAGAAGTTCCAGTTTCTTGGTCCTTAATAAAACAAAAGATAGTTCATGATCAATCATAAAATCATAATACAGAGCCTTGACTGATCTTGCAGAAAAAGTAGTTTGGATAGATCACTATTGGCAAAACTAAAATTACCAATGCTTAGAAAACCAATCATGTGATATGATAACTTAAGTACCAAGTCAATTACATCTAATCTAGTCATGCACCCAGAGTCTAAATACATCGAGATAAACGTACGTGATTAAATAATTTAAAATGAAGTAATTGTGGCTTATGTTATTAATCAAATTGTAGATTATTCGACTAAACCTCTTACTCATATAATATTTAATTTTTTTTAGAGACAAACTTAAACATGACCATGTTAGTCGCCACAATTGAAGAGAGGAGTTATACAAAATCAAATATCCTATGAATTATGACCCTTTAACTAAATGATTATTATAATTATTCATTAACATTAGTTTAAGAAAATATTTGTCTCAATTCATGTAATTATGAAATCTTATTTTACATTACATTTTCTATTTAAACAATACATTATGTATATAAATTAAACACTCAATGACATTTCCTAATGGTTTTAAGCTTTTCTGAATACAATAATGGAATGCATTTCCAGTTTCAAAGTGATCTATTGGAGAAATATTTGAACAAATACCTTTTGGAAGTTCTTTTAAATAATACTGACATCCCATTTGGCCTTTCATACATGTATATTTTTCTTATATTTTTTAATAAAAACACATTCACATTTTTCTAAATTTTAAATAATATTTGTCTTACTTGCACTTTTAATAAATGATAATTATATATTTATCATTAATAAGGTAGGCCTCTCTTTTCTTATTTATTTCAAAATATTATATTGATTAAATCCAAATAAAAAATTGTAAAGATTAAAAATATTTTTATGAAAATGATTTTTTTATAAATAAATGTAAGTACTATTCTATAAAAGTATAAAAAAATTAAGTATTATTTAATAGAAATTTAAAAATTATAAAATATATGCTTATTACTTTCTGAAAAAAGGCGACAGATGTTTATTTTAAAATTAAAAAACGATTATCACAGTTCAAGAAAAATAACGACTTCCATTAGAAGTGTCCTGTCATAAAAGAAAATGGATCTTACCATTAAATAAAAGATAGTATTACTAGTATAATTGTCTCGGTGGATATTTTTGGGAACCGAGAGACTAGCCTGTTGACGCGTCTGGGCCGCTCGCTCGCCTCCAAACTCCAGCTGTTGGCCGATCGGTGTTGGCGCAAGCCGATCGGTCTCCTTTTGGACGGGGGTGGATGTACCTGCAAAAGGTACTCCGACGCCCAAGTTAGGCGTGTGATTTGAAGAGCCTCGGCTCTTGGTTGAATATTTAGTGAATGGTTATCACTATTGAGTATTTGAGAGTCATACAGAGTAAATAATGCGTAAGTGGAACGTACCTAGCTTTCGGCCCTGACTTTGTATTTATAATTTACCTCATGGATCCTAAGCTGATATAAGCCCAATAAAATATAAACAGAATAAGATATAAACAGATTACCTGCATATCCGGTTGGTTGTTTGTAACCACTCGGTTAATATTTTATACTATACACTATGCCCCCCAAGTCCGAGTTAAGCGTTTGGCTTTAGCCGTGGTTAACTGTAGGACTGATGAGTTTGAGGGAGGCTGCGTTTGCGGAATTGAAAGCGTTTTACCGCTCGACCTTCAACATTAACCGAGCGGAATTTACCGCTCGTCCTTTAATAGGAACCGAGAGGAATTTACCTCGCGATCTTCGACATTAACCGAGAGGGCTTTACCTCTCGACCTTCGACATTAACCGAGCGGGATTTACCGCTCGTCCTTCAACAGGAACCGAGAGGAATTTACCTCTCGGTCTTCGACATTTATCGAGAGGGTTTCACCTCTCGACCTTCGACATTAACCGAGCGGGATTTACCGCTCGTCCTTCAACAGGAATCGAGAGGAATTTACCTCTCGGTCTTCGACATTTATCGAGAGGGTTTTACCTCTCGACCTTCGACATTAACCGAGAGGGATTTATCGCTCGTCCTTCAACAGGAACCGAGAGGAATTTACCTCTCGGTCTTCGACATTTATCGAGAGGGTTTTACCTCTCGACCTTCGACATTAACCGAGCGGGATTTATCGCTCGTCCTTCAACAGGAACCGAGAGGAATTTACCTCTCGGTCTTTGACATTTATCGAGAAGGTTTTACCTCTCGACCTTCGACATTAACCAAGCGGGATTTACCGCTCCTCCTTCAACAGGAACCGAGAGGAATTTACCTCTCGGTCTTCGACATTTATCGAGAGGGTTTTACCTCTCGACCTTCGACATTAACCGAGCGGGATTTACCGCTCGTCCTTCAACAGGAACCGGGAGGAATTTACCTCTCGGTCTTCGACATTTATCGAGAGGGTTTTACCTCTCGACCTTCGACATTAACCGAGCGGGATTGACCGCTCGGCCTTCAACAGGAACCGAGAGGGATTTACCTCTCGGTCTTCAACTTTAACCTAGGGCTTACCGGTCGTCTTTGAGAGGGCTTTACCTCTCTCCCGAGGGGGATTTACCGCTCGGTCTTCGACCTAGGAGTGCTTCCTAGGGAACGAGCTTTACCGTTTGGCTTTGAGAGCGTTTTACCTCTGCTTTGAGCTAGGAGTGTTTCCTAGTGAACGGGATTTACCGTTCGTCGTTGAGAGGGCTTTACCTCTCTCCCGAGGGGGATTTACCGCTCGGTCTTCGACCTAGGAGTGCTTCCTAGGGAACGGGCTTTACCGTTCGGCTTTGAGAGGGTTTTACCTCTGCTTTGAGCTAGGAGTGTTTCCTAGTGAACGGGATTTACCGTTCGTCGTTGAGAGGGCTTTACCTCTCTCCCGAGGGGGATTTACCGCTCGGTCTTCGACTTAGGAGTGCTTCCTAGGGAACGGGCTTTACCGTTCGACATTGAGAGGGTTTTACGTCTGCTTTGAGCTAGGAGTGTTTCCTAGTGAACGGAATTTACCGTTCATCGTTGAGAGGGCTTTACCTCTCTCCCGAGGGGGATTTACCGCTCGGTCTTCGACCTAGGAGTGCTTCCTAGGGAACGGGCTTTACCGTTCGGCTTTGAGAGAGTTTTACCTCTACTTTGAGCTAGGAGTGTTTCCTAGTGAACGGGATTTACCGTTCATCGTTGAGAGGGCTTTACCTCTCTCCCGAGGGGGATTTACCGCTCGGTCTTCGACCTAGGAGTGCTTCCTAGGGAACGGGCTTTACCGTTCGGCTTTGAGAGAGTTTTACCTCTACTTTGAGCTAGGAGTGTTTCCTAGTGAACGGGATTTACCGTTCGTCTTTGAGAGGGCTTTACATCTCTCCCGAGAGGGATTTACCGCTCGGTCTTGGACTTGATCGTTAATTATGAACTTTGCTGACGAAATTGACAATCAGTGTTTGCAATAGGAGACCTCTCCTTCGTTAATTGAATTCCATGATACTTTAAGCATGAAGTCCGTTTATGACTAGATCTTAGTCTGCACTCGCATAGTTGATGGCGTGGATTTTGATATTTATTTTTTCAAGATGTTGTCTTGTTAAAATTCTCATGATGATATATATTATGGTATATAACCGTATAATAAATGATTCGGTTACCAGATATTATGAATTGCACCGAATAAATAACATATATAATAAACAAGGTATCAAAACCGTCTTGAGATTTTATAATATTGTTGTTGATAATTATCTCTAACACAACAATTTCTTTGACTATTTTAATCATGCCAAAAAATGTTTCGGTTATAATAATTAGATAACTATATTTATAGTTATGTACTATATTATATATCATATATCATATAATATATTATGGATTATACTATATATTTAACATAAAAATAGTTGTTATAATATCTATTATCAATTAGATATTTTATGAAATATTCATATTTCAAAAAATACTTATCTTGTTGACGACGTCTCACGTAGAGATGATGATTCATCTACTGTAGTTTTTACTTTGTCGAAAGTTTCTGGTGTTGATCCGAAATAGTGATGTCGAGACCGAACGCTCGTCTTGGTTTCTTGTGGTTTCTAATCATCTTTCTGATGCTCTGTTGTTCCTCCATGCTCCTCGTGGTCATCATTGGGTTTGACGCTCGGCCCCACGGTGGGCGCCAAAATGTCTCGGTGGATATTTTTGGGAACCGAGAGACTAACCTGTTGACGCGTCTGGGCCGCTCGCTCGCCTCCAAACTCCAGCTGTTGGCCGATCGGTGTTGGCGCAAGCCGATCGGTCTCCTTTTGGACGGGGGTGGATGTACCTGCAAAATGTACTCCGACGCCCAAGTTAGGCGTGTGATTTGAAGAGCCTCGGCTCTTGGTTGAATATTTAGTGAATGGTTATCACTATTGAGTATTTGAGAGTCATACAGAGTAAATAATGCGTAAGTGGAACGTACCTGGCTTTCGGCCCTGGCTTTGTATTTATAATTTACCTCATGGATCCTAAGCTGATATAAGCCCAATAAAATATAAACAGAATAAGATATAAACAGATTACCTGCATATCCGGTTGGTTGTTTGTAACCACTCGGTTAATATTTTATACTATACAATAATTAATTGAATAAAATAAATATTATTGTTTGTTTATAATTATACATATCGGAGTTATTTTTGTTATTATTGAAACCATTTTCATATATTTTGGCTTATTTTATCTTGGTAACGTTTTCTGCAAATAGATTGGGCCCATGGCCATCCCACGTTAAGGAGGTTATGTTTGGACAAAGTAAATCACATTCACATAGAAACACGTATTTGGTGCGAGTATTTGTTCCCAAACCCAGAGCCCCAACCAACCAGAGTCTCCATTGCGCCTCGCTCGCTCTATCGGTTCTTCCATAGTCACGCGCGGCAATTGGAGATTCACGCGCCACCATGGCCACTCCACCGACACTTCCAATTTCCTCCCAATCCAACGCCTCCGTCGGCGCCGCATCGCAGTCTCAGCCTCCGATAGCCACGCCGGCCTTCCGCGCCTTCATTTCGCGAATGTCCTCTTCTCTCCGTCAGGCCTTCTCGCAGCGGCGTCCGTGGTCGGAGATGGTCGACCGTAACTCCATGTCCCGACCTGACACCCTTGCCGAAGCCTACTCTCGGATCCGCAAGAACTTCTCATACTTCCGCGTCAATTACGTAACCCTAATCGCCTTCGCACTAGCGGTGTCGCTCATCACGCATCCGTTCTCGCTCCTCGTCCTCTTTGGCCTACTTGCATCATGGTCATTCCTCTACCTCTTCCGCCCCTCCGATCAGCCTCTCGTTCTGTTCGGACGCACCTTCGCCGATCGGGAAACGCTAGGGATGTTGGTGGTGCTCACCGTGTTCGTAATTTTCCTCACTAGCGTTGGATCCTTGTTGATCTCCGCTCTGATGGTTGGATTGGCATTAGTGTGCGCCCACGGCGCGTTTCGCGTTCCCGAGGATCTGTTTCTCGACGATCAGGAGTCTAACAGTACGGGATTCCTCTCGTTCCTCGGTGGCGCCGCCGCTTCTGCTGCCGCTCCGGCCGTCGCGCGCGTGTAAACGGCGGGATCTGGAAGGTCGGTGTGTCCGGTGGATCTTTGTCAGGTTGGTTAGGCCCTTTTTGTTGTATTATGTTGAATTGAAATTGTTACGAGATATTCTTTGGCTTTTAAGATCCAAAGCGAATTGCTTAGGGGTTAGTTCTTCTGTCCTTTTTTTGTTTTTCGCCGAGAGATTGTTGAGCTATCAAATCTCAACTAATGCAGTTTAGTTACTGATTTTTCTTCTGAAACTGTTTGTCATATATAATAGATTTGTATGTCACTTATTCTTCTGTTGTCGAAATGATACGTTTCAATTGGACTAGAGATTTAGAGAATGAGATTACTGTGAAATGTGCTTTTGTTCTGTTGTGAACTGTAGTGATATATGGAGTTCTTGTACTTACTGAAAGTTCATAGTACTCAGAAGTTTCTGGTAAACTTGTATGACGCTTAGTTTAGTACTTTGGTGAATTGTGGTCAGAAAGATGGGGTTGTCAGTTGTAGGAAGAAATTCTGATATTTTTGTTGGATTGTACGAAGAATTTTGTTGGTTTTTTTAGATGGTTACGTTGTCTATTATTTTATCTATCCCTTTAAAAACAATTGTTTTCATTCATGTGTCATCTTAAAATTTGAAGACTTCTAAATTATATTCTTATAGAAAAAACAACAACATTTGCAATACCCAAATTATAAATGAGAGAAATGATACATCAGAAGTTTTTTTGTTTTTTTAATCTGAATGTGACAACTTTAAATGACAAGAAACAAAAGAAGCTTTTTTTATGTTGACTAATTCAGTGTATTTTGTGTTTGTTCAGCTCGGGTTAATTTTCTTTAGATGTTCAACGGGACAAACTTAACAGTTTTTAGTGTTATTTTAAAGTTGAAATCAGTGTAGGGACCCGTCTCTAATATATACTTTTTTCACTAAATTTTGTAACACGCTATAAGCAAGATAAGTTGACTTGGTCACTGGTGAATATCTGCAGATGTATTGGGAGTTTAGAGCACCTTCAGTGTAACAGAGGTCTTAGATTATATCTCATTATGTCAAGTCACTTTTAAACCATTATTTATATTTCTATGACTTTTCTTTCAATGATAGGAATTGTAAAAGCTCATAATTTTATTATTTTTTAGTTGTACTATAAAATGAATTTAATTGTGTTTCTGAATATAGTTTTAATATTGAAATATTGCATTTTATTGGTAATACCCAATGTTTACTTTGAAGAACATTGTTATATCAGCTTGATCCCATAAAAGTTATTTTTATAAGACCTTAGTTCTAAATTTAGCATCCTTTCATGTGCATTGGGGATGCCTTTGTGGTCACATAAGATAAGACAAGATGGTTCAAACATATGATGCAGAAGATAAGACGTAGATGATAACATGGTTAACAAGGGTGGATGCTTTTCAAGATGCAGGTACTCATAGGATCACGATAATCTTTTCTAGTCTTCGTATACTCCCTTCTTTATTATCGGATGCCCTCCGGTAAATAAAGGAGAGTAATGTGGAAGAAATAAGTAGAATAAATGAGAAACGATAGGGAGTGAATAAATGATTATGATTTTTTTTTAAATTTCTATTTTAGTCTATAAGATTTTTTTTTGGGTAGTGTATGGTAACAAAAGTTTATATAATGAATTTTATTTTGATAATCTATATAATGAAAATTGATATTATTATCGAAGTTAAACTTTAGTTATCATATTGATAAGAGTACCGATGAACTCTATCCACGTCTTTCTACAACTATATCAACACAATTGTAATGTTTCTGTGCTTATACCCGTGCCCAATAGTGTAATTAAATCATGGGATAGTGATTTTGTTGAGTGCGATTGTACCCTGGTTCTTCCAAGTTCTCACCTATTTCATGTTTATGGTATAATGGGAGACCAGGTTGCTAGGCATTTTCAGATTCTATAATCTTAGATTACGAAGTAAGAGTGTTTGCTTGTTATTGGAAGTTAGAATATTTTTAGATTATATTTTTGTTCCTAATTTATATCTCTTCATTACTTAGTATTAATGAGCCACCCTAATTATTATGAAGCCTTTCTAGATATAAGAACAAGAATACTTGTGAAGCAGTTTTTACCAGTCTTTCGTGTGATATGGTGTTGCGGGGCCATATCCATACTGATAAAGATACTGTAGGTCCATTGCAGTGACGTCTTTGAAATGAGATATCTAGGGTGTGTTAATCTCTGATTTACAAATAGATTGAGCTTATCGTATACTACAATTCAAATCAAGAATTTATATATTCTTAATATTTTACTTTATGCATGCCATTTTAAAACTTTGATATAATTCTCTAGTATTTTGTTCTCAGAAACAATAGATTCAGTTTTATTACTCGCAAGTGAATTTTAGCCCAAATAGTGATTTGAGTTAAAAAAAGTCAGAAAGCACGAATACGGCAAATTTGGCAACTTTGCAAGTTGTAGCTAATGGTTAAAACAAGAAATTGATGCAAATTTTCTGTTTTAGAAAACAATATTTATTTATTTTTTATTACGGTACTAGTAAAAACTAAACATAATATTACGAGTAATGATTGCAGGCTTGCAGCACGGGTTTACGATGGGGGCTTCTGATACAATTCATTTTAAAATGAATGATGAGTAGTGAAACGTTGAGAACATTATATATAAAAAAACATTTATATTACAATCTAAAATAATAATATATTAATTATGTTTATTTTATTTTTAAATTTAAAATTTTAATATATATTATTGTATTATTAAAACAAAAATAATATTTTGATTGTGTTATAAAGAAAATATACATCCAATTGATATTCTTTTAATAATATAATATTTCATATTAAATTTGTAAATTAAAAAATATAATTAAAATATTATTATTTTAAATTTTAATATAGGTTTTTTTTAATATTTTGTAGTGTCAACATATCACTCTACTGCTCTCCAAGAGATAAAAGATTGTATCTTTACAGGGTCGTAATTTACTCCTCCAATTTATTTTATTTAGCATTTAAAATAATAGTTACATCAATTTATATAGTAAAACAACAAGACATCTGTATTCCATAATGTATTGACGAAAAGGTGAATAATCCGTGGACAATTTATGTTAATAACATAAAACAGAAGTATTCGAAAAGTGACACAAAATGAGAGTAAAGGAATATTTCTTAATTCTCATCCGTAAGTATATATAGTCTTAACTCTATTTTTGAGGTTGAATTTTTTTAAAAAAATTTAGTAAAAACATAATAAAATAAAGTTGTTCTAGTCAAACGACTAGTAGCTTAGTCATCAAACTTTGGGCTATGAAGAACGGGCTGCAACCTTACAATCATTTTATTTTGTATTTTTAAAATTTGGGTGTTGCTCCCTTCACCACCACCGTCTCTTACTTCCTTCACCTCTCCATTTCTGTTTTATCCCTCCCTCCATCTTCTTATTTCTGTTTTATCCTTCAGTACAATATTTAGGATTAATATTTTTTAACTTCTACCCACTTCAATCCCTTACATGGTGGACCCATGTTTCTATGTTTCATCTTCTTCTGTCTCTCTTTGTTTTTTATGCTTCTTTCCATTATTATATCTTTTGAACTTTCTGATTGTTTATCTTACCCACACTAACGTACAAAGAGTTATGCAATCTCACATAAAAAAAATGTTGACACATGAGGAAGAAATATATGTCGCAATGTGCCAGAAAAAATATTGTGGAGGATAGTTAATTTTATAAAAAGGTTGAAACATTTTATATAATCATTTAAATAAAAAATTAAAATATTGAAATTTTAAAACTTTAAGAGAGGAATTTGATCATTTAAATTTAGAAAATTTTAAATTATAATTAAATAGTAAGAATTTTGAACTTTTGAAATTTTTTTAATTAATTCATGTATATATTTTTCATTTTTTTATTCCGTTATCGTTTTGAAATTGAGATACAAATACTTTAACACATTTTACTAACAATAATGAATATTTCTCTCATGTTAACAATCGATTGTGGTTAATTTCCATATTTATTTTGTAATCATTTTTTTTACCAACATTAATGATATATGTTTCCATTGATGTCATTTAGAATTTTTTATCAATGTCAATAAAATTATTTGTTTATGATGTTAGTCATAAAATATTCATTATTTTTAGTCATAAAATATTCATTATCGTTTGGAACCGCTACATCGCCGAATGACCACCGAAACACCCCGCATCGCCACACCACGAAAAGCCACACCACCGCACCACGAAACCAAACGGATATGGAGACAGGAATATGAAGAAGAACCAAACAGATATGGAGAAGAGAAGTAAGAATTGGGAGATGATAAGAAACGGATCCGATGAGAGTTGGAGGGGTGGGAATATGAAAAGAGAGAAAGTGAGACTTGGGATAGTGGAGGGTGGGGCTGTGCAGTGAAAATGAGTGAGTAAAAATAGGTAGGAATTTAGGATTTCAGAATAAAGTAAATAAATAGGGTTAAAAGTAAAAAAATGCTACTTTTCTAATTAAATTTTTTTTTTGTAAAGGGTTAGGGAGGTGGAAAGCAAGGGGGTGGTGGAGGGAACAACACCCTCAAAATTTTTAAAATTTAATTTTTTTTTCTGTAGTTAAAAAAAGGCTTAATACTCTCTTTGGTCCTCACTTTCGTTGAATAATGTCAATTCAGTCCCCATTTTTAAAAGTGGTTGAAATTAATCCTCACTCAATAAATTTTGCGTTAATATTGTCCCTCCCGTTAAATCGCACAAACGACGTTAGTTTTTTCTTTCTCTCTCCTCTGAATTCCTCTGAACACAACAGCTTTTTCTACTTTTTAAACACATTTTAAATTTAAAAATCTAATCTTGTTTTTTTTTTCTTTCGACTCCCTATTTCTTTCCTTCTCATGCATAACCACATTTTATTCTTTCACTTTCACATTTTAAAACCTAGGGTGAAATTTTTTTAAACCCTATGAAATAGCTTTTGGTTCATTAGAATGGGTCAAAGAAACAGGAAGACACGTTGTTCGAAGTCCCCTTGTGGTT
This sequence comes from Vigna angularis, assembly GCF_016808095.1. NCBI lineage: Eukaryota > Viridiplantae > Streptophyta > Magnoliopsida > Fabales > Fabaceae > Vigna > Vigna angularis. The sequence goes on from NC_068976.1 coordinate 24,020,047, forward strand.
GTACCCACTAACTTTGTATTTAACCCCTAAATTGGGATTTAACCTCATCTTCTATCTCACTTATCAATATCATTTTTTCGTACTTATCTTAATCTACTCTTCTCTTCAACACTGTCCTTCTTCCTTTCAACATAATATATCAATCGTCATAATTTTTCAGCTTCCGAGACTCATCTTGTAGTTGATGCATTGTATTTTTGTATAGTCACAATGTGCACAATAAGATATGGTGACATCACTCCAAATAGCACAACCGCTAAACTTTTCTCTATATTGTTTGTGTTGGTGGGGTTTGGATTTATAGACATATTGCTGAGTAGGATGGTTAGCTATGTGCTTGATTTGCAGGAGAATCATATGTTGACGGCAGTGAAGGGGAGGAGGGGTGAGAAGGATGGAAAGTCTTATATAATTGATGTGGAGAAAGGGAGGATGAGGATTCGATTGAAGGTGGCGCTGGCGTTGGGAGTTGTGGTGATTTGTATTGGGGTAGGTGTGGCGGTTATGCATTTTGTGGAGAAGCTTGGTTGGTTGGACTCTTTTTATCTTTCAGTTATGTCGGTTACTATGGTTGGGTATGGAGACCATGCTTTCAAGACCATGCATGGCAGGATCTTTGCTGCAATTTGGTTGCTCGTGTCTACTCTTGCCATGGCTCGAGCGTTCCTCTATTTGGCTGAGGCAAGAGCGGATAAGCGGCACAGGATGATGGCGAAGTGGATTCTTGGTCAGGATATGACTGTTTCTGAGTTTCTTGCAGCAGACATAGACAACAATGGCTTTGTGAGGTATGGACTGTTTCATTTCGATCTCATAAAAAGTCAGTGATTTTTGACATTAATCGATGTTCTTGTTCATGAAAGTAGAGCACATAAATGTATTTACCACCTAGTTGTACAAGGCCCCCACCCCATGCATCATGAACCACTTTTTGAAGTAGGAATTTAGAATTGAATGCCTACTGATATCACTCGACTAATTTTCAATATTTTCACTTACTTTGCTTCTATTTTCTCACTGATTTGTTCATATATATATATATATATATATATATATATATATATATATATATATATGAAGAAGAATTTTAGAATGGTTAGTAGCTTTTAGTAGGACCTGCGGGTTAATGAAAAAGAAATTTAAGAAGAAAGAAGGAGAATAGGAGAGGGGTGCAGGGCGTATGTTTATTATAAAATGCTTTACTTGTTTATTCAGATGCTAAGTGGTGAAGAAAAAGTAACTTTTTTACGTAAATGAATTGATAATTTCCAAAGTAACGAAATAATTCACCAACCTATATTATATAATATTTTGTATCACTTTATTTAGATGTGTAGAAAAAAAAGTACTAAAAAACAGCTTTGCACAGAAAAGTAGAAGAGAGAGAAAAAAAATTTAACCAAATGGGGATTCAATTGACACTTTTTTAAAAGAAGGAACTTAATTGACACAACTCACCGTAACTGGGGACAAAATAAGCTATTAAGCCTTATAAAAATCTTACATCCCACTTTTTTTGTGATTCATCAAATTTTAAAATTTGTTGAAAGATTTTTTATTGATATCATTTTTGAAGGAAGGATTTTTCATTTTCTTCATCGGATATCGAAATTTTATTAAGTTTTTGAAGAATTCTTTATCAAATTTCGAAATTTTATAAAGAAAAAATCTTCCATCAGATTAAAATTTAATAAAAGAAAATCTTTTATCGGATTTTGAAATCTGATAAAGAAAATATAAATTTGAAGACTATTTTTGTAAATTGGAAGTGCATAATGAATATTTGGAGGTGTTCTCAGAGTGAAATAGCCAATCTTTCTTTAAAGATAACTTCTTACACACTCCCATAACCTTTTCCTGTATCCATGTAAATTTCTATAGTTTGATTTATAAACTTTAAAATGTAAATTTTACATTCTAAATTATATAGTTTAAAATATAAATTTTTTATTTTATCTTTCAGAATATGCAATTCAAAATATAACTTTTTATATACTAAAATTCACAATTCGAAATACAAAATTATATTTTAGATTGTAAATTTAAAACATAAAAATATTTCAAATTATATAATTTAAAAAATATATTTTAAAGTTTATAATCTGAAATACAAGAAAATACAATATGCAATGAGACTTTCACACTATTTTGACACTTTCCATCTACTTTTACTACAATGCTTATCTTTTAATCTATAAAAGGAATGTTTCAGGGCTTTTTAGTCTACTCAAAATGAGAATGAAATGCAGTTGAGCTTAAAATGCAACTCTCAATTTGGTTAGATTCTGTATCAATATTTTAAGAAAATAAAAATACACTAAATAATAGAAGATATATATATATATATATATATATATATATATATATATATATATAAATCTAATGGTTAAACTTAAACTACGCAATAAACAAGAGTTAGCTTTACTGGTAGCACTAGTGCAGAAACGGTTTTTCACGTCCCCGAATAGACGTCCGTCCAACGAATCCCCAACGTATATAATTGACCGGTGGCATAATAGTAAATAAGTGGAACTATAGACGTCCGTCCTGGGTCGAGACGGACGTTTATAACATTATAGACGTCCGTCACAGGGACGGACGTTTTAAAGGCTGGCGTTGTCAATCTCTGAACGTCCGTCCTGGGTCGAGCTGGACGTTTATAACATTATAGACGTCCGTCACAGGGACGGACGTTTTAAAGGCTGGCGTTGTCAATCTCTGAACGTCCGTCCTGGGTCGAGCTGGACGTTTATAACATTATAGACGTCCGTCACAGGGACGGACGTTTTAAAGGCTGGCGTTGTCAATCTCTGAACGTCCGTCCTGGGTCGAGCTGGACGTTTATAACATTATAGACGTCCGTCACAGGGACTGACGTTTTAAAGGCTGCCGTTGTCAATCTCTGAACGTCCGTCCTGGGTCGAGCTGGACGTTTATCACATTAGAGACGTCCGTCATAGGGGGGACGGACGTTTTAGAGGCTGCCGTTGTCAATCTCTGAACGTCCGTCCTGGGTCGAGCTGGACGTTTATCACATTATAGACGTCCGTTTTGAGGGGCGCGGACGGCTATAATATTATAGACGTCCGCGCCCCCCAGAACGGACGTTTAGCGGACTTTAAGTAATTATTACCCCAGCCACTCTGTCAGTCCTCTGAACGTCCGTTCTGAGGGGCGCGGACGTCTATAATATTTTAGACGTCCGCGCCCCTCAGAACGGACGTTCAGAGGACTGACATGGGTAGTTGAATCGTTTAGGTTTTCATCAGAATTATAGACGTCCGTCTTGGGACGGACGTTGATAAAATTATAGACGTCAGCGCCATCTTAACGGACGTGTAAAGCCCCGCGAAATTCAATTTTAAATTCATTACAACGTCATATTAGTGGTGGGCCGGACGTCTATAATATTATAGACGTCCGGCCCACGTGGGACGGACGTCTATGATCATTAAAATGGGAAGCGCGAACCGAGACCATTCACTGTTCGTCTTCTTCCCCGCCGTTCGCGACTCTGCTGCTGCGCCATTGATATTCGAGGTTGGTTTTCTCACTTTTGGACCGTTTAAAATTACATTTAATCCGATTACATTGCTCTGTGATGAAATGTCTTTGATTTGAACCGATTAAAAATTGTTTTGGGTCCGTTTTTTTGCAGATTCTTGCGTGTTCTTGGGCGACTTCCTTGACTCTTTTTGGACTGCGTGTTAGGCCGTTTACTCCTCCACTTCCCTCCTTCTCATTTGGAATCTACTTTTCAGGTTAGCTTGTTGGTTGAAAATTTTGTGTATGCATGTATGTGGATTTTGTGTATGGACGTTTTTTACTATAATGTGTATTAGTTATGTTATTGTGTTAAACGATTAATGCGAAATGTGTATTAGTGTATGGATGTTTTTGACTGTTAAATTTTGTGTATGCATGTATGTGTTATTGTGTATTAGTTATTGCCATACATTGAGTGACACTTAGTTCCCGTTTGAAATTTAAGACAAACGATTAATCTTTTAATCGTTTGTGTTAAATTTTGAATTGTCCGATTGGACAGTTTGAGAAAATTAATTTTCATAATTTGCAATACCATGACAACTGGAGTTTAAGGATAAGATTGATGAAATTTCGGTTCAGTACTTGTGTTGTTCTCCGGATGCATATTTGATTGTGGTCATCGTTGACTACTCTCATTTCGTGTATTTTGGAGACCAATGCGAAATGCTGCCGAAATTGTATCAATTTTATGACGTAGACTTCAATGCACGTGGCTGAGCAAATTATGAAAATTAATTTTTTGAATGGGTAGGGCCTAACCTTGTGAGAGTTAAAACACTTGAACTGATGATTTTACGAACATAGTATGGATCGAAGATGGATGAACGAACGTCGCATGAGTGAAGAATATGACAAGGGTGTTTCGCAGTTCTTACAATACGTTGAACAAAATGCTAAGTCTGTCAACGGGACATATTTTTGTCCTTGTGTGCGTTGTCTTAATCAAATACGCCAAGACTTAGGCAATGTGCGTGACCATCTATTCATGTACGGCATAATGAGGACTTATACCGTTTGGACTTGGCATGGAGAAGTACTTGAGCAGCCTACCACGTCACGAGGAACAAATTATGTGGAAGAATGGATGAGTGACCATTTAGAGGACATGATACGTGATGTCGGTGAAGATAATTTTGGAAGGGCTAATTTGTATGATACTCTTATTAATGATTCAGAGCAACCGTTGTTCCCAGGATGCTCAAACTTTACACGCTTGTCTTCAACTTTAAAGTTGTTTAGTTTAAAAGCAAGGAATGGATGGACCGATAAAAGTTTCACCGAGTTGTTGGAGTTGTTGAAGGAGATGCTTCCAGAAAATAATACTCTACCTATTCGTAATTACGAGGCCAAAAAATTTTTATGTCCAATGGGTCTTGAATATCAAAAGATACATGCTTGTCCTAATGATTGTGTTTTGTACACAAAGGAGTTTGCTTCGTTAAACTATTGTCCAACATGTGGTTTATCCCGTTTTAAAAAGAAATCTGACAGAGTCACTGGTAATGAAGGTAATGATGGTGCACCTGGTAAGGTGATGTGGTATTTGCCTATAATACCTAGGTTCAAACGTATGTTCTCTGTTAAAGAAGATGCAAAGAACCTTAAATGGCACTCTGACGAAAGAAAGTGCGATAATCTTCTTCGACACCCTGCTGATTCTCCACAATGGAAAAAGATTGATGACAAATTCCCTGAATTTGGTGCAGATCCAAGAAACTTAAGGCTTGCACTTGCAACTGATGGTATGAATCCTTATGGAAACTTAAGTAGCAAACACAGTTCGTGGCCAGTTATGTTGATGATTTACAATCTTTCTCCTTCGTTGTGCATGAAGAGAAAATATGTGATGTTGACCATGATGATATCGGGTCCTAGACAACCTGGAAATGACATTGATGTTTACTTAGCACCTTTAATTGATGATTTGAAATTGTTGTGGGAAGAAGGCATCGACGTGTTTGATTCACATGTTCAGGAACAGTTCCGTTTGCGTGCAATGTTGTTTTGCACTATAAATGATTTCCCAGCATATGGAAACTTGAGCGGTTATAGTGTTAAAGGTCATTTTGCATGTCCCATATGTGAAGAAAACACTAGTTACCTTCAGTTGAAGCATGGTCAGAAGACAGTATATACAAGACATCGAAAATTTCTTCCTCGTAATCATCCTTATCGTAGATTGAAAAAAGCATTTAATGGAAGTGCTGAGGATGAGGTTGTGTGCAGACCCCGGAATGGTCAAGAGGTGTACAACGAAGTCAAAAACATTGACATTGTGTTTGGAAAACATCATAAAAGTACCTCTGCAAAGACCATTTGGAAGAAACGATCGATATTTTTTAAGCTTCCATATTGGTGTGAACTTGATGTTAGACATTGTATTGATGTGATGCACGTTGAAAAAAATGTTTGTGACAGTGTCATCGGAACTTTATTAAACGTCAAAGGGAAGAGCAAAGACGGAATAAAGGCAAGACAAGATTTGGCTGACATGGGAATCCGATCTGAGTTACATCCACAGATAATAGGAAGACGCACCTATCTGCCCCCAGCCTGTCACACACTTTCCAAAAAAGAAAAACAATGTTTTTGTAACTGTTTAAGAAGTGTGAAGGTTCCGCAAGGTTATTCTTCAAATATTAGTAACCTTGTGTCTATGCAAGACTTAAAGCTAGTTGGTTTAAAGTCTCACGATTGTCATGTATTGATGCAACAATTGTTACCGGTTCTTATTCGAGGCATATTACCTCCTTCTGTTAGGGGTATTCTGACACATCTTCCTCAGCTGCCTTGATCTCACAGAGAATTGTAAGTTCAAATTATAAGCAGTTATTTGATTGTGTATCTATCACAGCATGTCTTCTAAGTAACTTGGTTTTTTTATGTGCAGGATGAGTTGGTTGAGCAGCAGACTCAGGGGACATTTGTTGGCCAAGGTAGGGACGACATTCTGACAACGGCCATTGGAAGGCCCGAGCACCCAGGACGTGTACGTGGAGTTCCAGGGGCGATTGGTCTTCGTGACTATTTTGGCCCTACACAGAAAACCCCCCAATCAATGAGTCAGGAGACACTGAGGCAGATGGATCTTCAGTGGGAGGAAAGACTCAACCAAAGCATGAGATCAATGGAGCAACGATTCATTGTGGCTGTCGGACGAGTGCTTGAGGGAGGGGAGACCATTCATGGTGTTGCCATATTACCCCAGCACGTGCGTGTGACCATTGACGAGGTTCGGGATCCCCAGGCTCAGGTGCCTGTACCCACTCCAGAAATTAACTTTGTGGGGGAGGCCATAGGAACATTTATTGCCTGGCCTAGAGCATTGATCATGTCCCACATCGCGACTCCACAGGTATAATGTCTTTTTCCTTAGTATTTCTATGTTAATTGTCTTCATATAATTGTTTATAAAGCTTTGACGTAAATTCTTATCTTCAGTTCACACGTCCTCAGAAGCAGCCAATTCATGATACAGTCATACATGAAGATGATGACATGGCTGAAGCAGAGGATGATCCTATATCAAAGTTAGTGACAAAATTACCCAGATTGAAGAAAGCATCATTACAACTATACTGGGATTTGAGGGTATTTGGTCTTCCCCCACATGTGCCAGTTTATATCACATTTTCTGATGCATTGGAGGTGATTGAGGGAGACAGGATGTTGAATATTTCCATCATTCAGTTGTGGTGCATGTAAGTTAGTCAATTTGGTCTTTGATATTACTTTTATTTACATTCTTATATAGTTTCTAACGACTTAACTTTGTTGTTTTAGGTACATGGACACAATCGTTGTAGACCAAGGTCGGTCTTCCATGTACGGATTTGTTGAACCTCAGACCATTCAACCGTCTGGTAACACACTTCAAAACAGACAACATTATTTGCAAACATGGATGGATGAGTCCAAAAGAGACATATACCTTGTGCCATACATTGACGGGTACGTGTTTTTATATGTGGTCAGTTTATTATTATAGTTTCCTTAATTAGTTGAATAACTATTTGTCCTTCGTGATAGGTCTCACTGGCAGCTGATGGTTATCATTCCCAAACAATGTAAAATTATATGGTTTTGTTCGTTGCACAGGAAGATGAAAAATGACTTGAGAACCATGCTTCAAGGGTAAGTGTTTCTCCAAAAAATGACTTCAATTTGATGTTAACCTTCAACTTTTATGATAAAATAGTCATATTAATTATACTTTGTGTTTTCAATCTGTACAGAGTTATTGGTAAATCTCGTGGTCAATTGGTTCAAATTTTGTATCCAAAGGTTGTAAGTCATTTATAGTTTCTAATTCATTTATGTTATTGAATGATCTAAATTTTTAACTATTTAGTTTGTTATTTTAGTGTAACCAGCAGGTAGATTCATGGGAATGTGGCTTCTATGTGATGTGTTGGATTAAGACCATCATTCGAGCTGTCATTACAGATGATTGGAATGAGGTAATGATGTATACCTTCAATACATTACAAATTAAAATCATCTTCAACTATATATGAAACAATAATGAATCTTTGTTGAATTTTGCAGCGCTTCAAGACTACATCGCCTATTGCAGAGGACACAATTAACCAGATAAGGCAGGAGTGGACCGCTTATCTTTTACAAAGATGGAGTTAGGAATAGTTATATTTCTTCTTGATTGAACATTGTTTGGTTTTAGTTTTATTTTTATGTTAATAGTTTGGTAGTGGATTGAACATTAAGTAGAATTTTGTTTATATAAAACGCATATTTATGTTATTGGAGAATTGTTCTGGGACATTTTTCTGTTTTTCAGGTGTGGTTCTATTGAGAAAACAAACAAATTTTTAAAAAAAAAACGCCCACTAGACGTCTGTTAGTGTACAGTCGGACGTCTATAGACGTCCGTCTGTGCACATACGGACGTCCCACCCCAGCGCTACACCAAAATAACTCAGCGAGGATGACGTCCGTCTTCAGACAGCAGCGGACGTTTATGTGGACGTCCGTCCTGATGCAGCGGACGTTTATATAAACGTCCGTCCTCAGGCCACGGACGTTTCTATAAACGTCCGTCCTGATGCAGCGGACGTTTATATAAACGTCCATCCTCAGGCAGAGCAGACGTTCATATAGACGTCCGTCCTCAGGAAGAGCGGACGTTCGTATAAACGTCCGTCGTGGCAGGACGGACGTCTGAGGGACGTCTACCGCATAGACGTCCGGCGTACGCCGGACGTCAAAAGGCCAAAATATCGGACGTAAAAAGCCTTTTCTGCACTAGTGTAGCAATCACAAACTACATTATCAGTTCTCTATTTATACTTATGGGTCTCTCTAAAATAAAATAAAAAATTCTAAAAAAATATTTTGTGTTAATAGTAATAAGTAAAGAAATCTGAATATTTTTATCCTACTAAACCACTGTTCAACATTCCCATAAAACCTAGCTAGTACATATTGATACGCTGAAAACAAAGAACAGAGAAGAAATGATGTATTCATCTTGATATACGTTGGTAATTGGTTTTAGAGTATTGAAGCCTTGAAAATCTGTAATAAAAAAACAATAAATTTGAAAACTAATTAGATTAATATTTTAATTATACAAATTTTTATTTTAAAATTAAATAATATGTATTATCATTAAAATAATTTTTTTTTGTTAAATGGAGTGTTTTTATTTGATTGATGTTACAATATTTTTTTTTCTTGTTTTTATATGCCTTATTTCTTCAAAAGCTTGATGTCAGAGCATATCAAATGAATTTTCTTTGTAGTGTGAAATTATAGTATAAAACCAATTAAATTATTAATTAGAGGACCACTGATCTTATACATAGAGAATTATCATTTATTACATCCAAATCTGTATAAGGTTAATGTTTCCAGACATGTGTTTCCACCTTCTTGTCAGAATCTCAAAATAAAAATGAAAAAAAAGTCCTATTTATTCATCTGAGTAGGTTTATATAAAATGACTTTCAAACAATAACAAATGCAATAATCCTTTAGAAAACATGCAAGAGGTGAGGGGAAAAAATGGTTATTCTTGCAGTTGACACGTGGCATGGGACTTCCATAATGCTTGGTACGGATATAGAATCAAATCGTATAATTTAAAGCCTGCAAGCTATAATTTTCATGTGTATTATCACGAAATTGCAACTTTTTGTTATCAGACGAATTTACTATATTAAGAAACAGTACTCAACACTCTAATTTTCTCATTTGGTTAATATTCTTTTACATGGATATATTAAAAGGAAAAATGCAGTATTGGGTAGCCCTCATGCTACAGTTATTGGTTTATTAAATGTTTTCTTGTCAAAATTATTTGGTTTGAATATCGGTGTCAAATTGTCAGGAGTAGCAATAGTTTTGGAGAACTCAATGTCTACTGCAGCCAAGGAGTACTTCTTCAAAATCTTCTCCCCAGAAAAACACTCTGAAACAATGGTATACTTTCTTAGTTATATTTTTTGCAACCTACACTTATTACATGAAGATATAACATTGATGTTCTTATATATTCAGAATATTGTTGTACTTTGTGTACCAATGAAGTATTATATCTTAATTAACTTTGATCATCTTATTGTGTTTTTCCTAAAATTTAAAGGTTATTCCAAGTTCTTTTGTGAAGTCTAGAGGTTTAGGAAGAAGGACAATCCCTAAAGATATAATCCTCAGAAATGTTAGTGGTAGGGTTTGGTGTGTCAAAACTCGTATTATTGGACACAAAATCTACTTTGGATCGGGTTGGAAGAGTTTCCAAGAAGAGAACTGTATAAGAAAAGCAGATTTTATGCTTTTCAAGTATGATGGAACCAATGTATTTAAGGTGGTAATTCTTGAACAATCATCACGGTGTGAAAGGAGAGAAGTTGAAGAAGACGAGGTCATACACATCACCGAAGAGGAAGAGAATGAAAACTCTGAAGACTCTATGATGGAGGACGATGAAGACATTGATGATGAGGATGAGTACTACGACGATGACAATTATACAGAAATAGAAGAGAGTGAAGAAGAACACATGAGGAGTAAAAATCATCGTAGTAGAGCCAGTAATAGTAAGTTTAACTTTGTACTTTCAGAAAAAATAATGTCTAATAACTTTATGTGGAAAACATTCTTTTTTTCTGCATTTCTTATGAGAGCATATCAATGATTCATTTATCTGGTTCAGGGGATACTGAAGATCCTCATCTTGAAGACTATGAATTTGATCCACAAATGTATATTCAGCATGAAAATCCATACTTTGAAGCAAAACTGTATAAAAATAGACCCAATGAATTGGTTAGAATTCTTATATACTCTCTTGTAGTCTTGTTCCTCTTTACTTGTTTGTAAATATTGACATTTTGACAAATATTGAAACAAAAATGTACATTCAATGATTCTTTATTTTTATTTTTCTCACTTTAACCCTTGTTTTTGTTGTTTCACTTTCCATAACTCACATTGCATGTTCTTGCTTTGCAGCATGTTCCAGCAAATATTCTCAGAGACACGTCCCTTACTTTTCCAGAAGAGATCATTCTTTCACGTTGCCTATGCTTCCAAAGTGAGGTATACTTTTTAGTAGTAACTTACCATTTTGATAATTATGTATATGTTAGTTGTTTGTCTTGAGAATCTGAATTTATAGTTGTGTATACTTTTTTTTGGTTCAGGACACTCAAAGAAAGGAATCACGAAAGAATCATTGTGGCTTCTCACGACAGACACAGATGTATTCCAAAGTAACAAAAGTGTCTGAGTGGCAAGATGGTCGAGTATGTATTAAAGGGTGGACAAGTTTTTGTACAAAGAACAAGATCAAAGAAAATGATGTATGCATATGTGAAATTGTATCAGGGAAAGACCAAATAGTAAGAACTCTTCAAGTGCATGTGCTTGGTGCTAGGAACGGATGAACACACCAAGCAATTCAATCTACCAGTGAATTGGACTTTAGACTTGCTTATTGTAAATACTTCTAGAAATAATGTTTATAATTTTCTCGTATGGAATGACTTCTGCTATTTTCTCAATGAATGGTTAACAATATTTATCTCTATTCCACTGCACAATCATTTAGCATACTCTATTTTACTTCTCAAACATTTTTCTTATTCTAATTTGGACAATTTCTATTGGAATTAATTTGGAATTCTGCTTAAATTTCTTTTGATTTCTTGGCTACTGGACAAATTTGAATTTAACTTTTGTGTGCATCTGAGATTGGGAACAAATTTGATTTACATGTCACCTTCAAACTTACTTATTAGATGCAATCCAATTAGTCTGAAAACTACAAACAATGTGATTCTCAACATGGTGGTTATTCCAAATAAAGTTCATAATAAGTATGAATTCACAACATCCTTATGTTATCATATATTTGATCCTAGTTATGTTGTACAAAATTATTCATTCCTAGAATTACAATTTGTATCAAAATCAGAATAAAACTTATCATTATATTCCATGTCTCAACAAAAATAAGACTTTACAAAGTTATCTATCTCAACAAAATCTTGCACATGGCCATCCTTCTCAAACACACATCCTCTTATACAACATTTCTATAATTTATCAATGCCTATCACATCACGATCACAACATTTTGTGACACATTCAAGTTTTGTTTAACTTAATCCACAACTTTATCATAATATGTTTATTGATTGAGGGGTGTTCCCATATCCATTACATACATTTAAACAATTCAAAATCAATATCAATCAATATATTTTGAAGGCATAAACAACACAAAAAAAAACCAGATGAAAATCCAAATTGAACTCTGACTCAATATATTACTTGCTTATTTTGATATTAATCATTATCTTATTTTTCCTCATTTACACATCAAAATGATTCTTTATTTTTTTTCCTTAATAAACAAATATTGTCATATTTGAAAGGGGTCCTACTATTCTTTCTCAAGTTTCTCTCCCATTCTTTATACATTTTTCGGCTATGTATGTGTTTGGCTTCATTCAGGTGACAAGATTAGTATCTCTAAAAATTTTATATTCGATGGAAACATGTTTCCTTTTCTCACAAACAAACATCAATTTCATTCCTTATTCCATTTCTTATATACTTTCTCTTAGTATTATTTTCACTTTTCTTCACTTTCTCATTCAACATATGCTACGAATCAAATTAAGTCATATCGCATTTGTAAGAATATGAGTACATAATTAAAAAAAAACTCAAAGAAAAAGAACAAATATATCAAAATTTAAGCTTTAAATATTTATAAAGTATAATATAGGTTCTAAACTTTAATATCATGTTTAATGTAGATAAACTTATTGGTAGATATATTATTTTTATCTTTTATCTTTAGTTAGTTTGTTATTATTATTTATTTGTATTTTTGGTTTAATCAATATTTTTTCTTATAAATACAATACCTTATATGTATATTCAATATAAAGAAAATTAATCTCATACATAGTTTTTTACTATATTCAATATGGTATTTATAACCTATTTTTTTAAGAAAAAAGTTTATGTTGCCTCTATCACTACACATGTGGTTGTCGGCAACACCGTCATCTACTATCATTGTCTACCGTTGTTATTATTGGAGTTTTAGTTTCGACTAACGATCACACAATTTTAATCATCTCGACCACATGACCCTTGTGTCGTCAATGACACCTCCATTAGAGCTCCAACGTGCTTTTAGCATCTTTTGAAGTTCTGAATCTACTTCCTTTTCTGTTGGTCATGTGACACGTCTCGCCTCCTCTTAGGCAACGATTTAGAGTGTTGAGGTTGCTCTTTTTTCTCTTTTAGGTTCATCGTGTGTGGTCGCACGTCCTGTCTTCTCTCAGACAGCTCAAAGCATCGAAGTTGTTCTTTTTCCTTTTTTAGGTGCCTTGATTGGTGAATCTTGAATTTTTAAGATTTCTCTCTTGTTCATCTATGGCTTCTTTTGTTGTTTTCTTTTATGACCTACCTTTTGTCATCATTGCGTTTCACCCGTCCATATATGTTTTTTCTCCCATGCCAAAAATGACTTTTGTTAGTTTATTTATAATCGTAGTGACTCTTCAATATATACCTCTTTATCCACTAAATATCAACAATGCATTCTTTAATGGTGATTTGTAATAAGAGATTTATATGAAGCAACCTTTGAGATTTATTGCTTAGGAGAGTTTTTTGGGTTGATATTCATCTTCTAAGTCGTCTTCGCAAATAATTAACAATTTGGTATCACTCAATTTGCGAAAGCACATATTTTCACCAAGTCTTTAATTATATTAGTAACAAGCTTAGTACTACTATTTGTATGCACCAGCTTGAAGGAAAGTGTTAGATATATTATCTATCTTATATTTATCTTTTATCTTTAGTTAATTTGTTATTATTTTTTATTTATATTTTGGACTTAGTCTATATTTATTCTATTACAAATATAATAGCCTATGTATATATTTAACACAACAAGAAAGATTAATCTTATCCATTTTTTTACTATATTCAACACATATTTTTATGGCAAGATATATACTAGTATTTTCTTAAAAATCTATACTAGGATTTAAAACATCTAATACAACTCATACACGATTTTATAAATTACACATATCACGAAGACATATTTGATAATGATTTACATTGGAAACATCTAATATAATCTCATTTGATATTTTTAAAAAAATTCAACTTCCTCTTATAAACATCCTTAATAGAGAGGTAAACCATCATCCAACTATACTGAATAATAATCTTATACATAAACTTAATACACTTGACTATTATGTTTGATCCTATAAATAAATAAATGGGAGGTAAAAATTCAATTCAATAACTTTTGGACCCATAAATAAATATATCATATTCTACCTTCAACTCCTTAAAAAAAAGTGCATAAAAAAGCACAAACATTTTTTTAACAATTTGCCTAAGCATCGCCATAAAACTTGGCTGGTAGAAGGAACACTTTCTATATTGCCTATCACATGGCGTTGTTTATCTGTTGATAAAGACGCTATTGGTACATTGCAAAGATCTAAAGGATGTATTTTGTGAGATCTCGGAAAATTAACCCATGATTATACTGTTTAATCTGTCATTAATGCACTGCTGAGTCACCTGGCTGCTTCCATAAATGCACCGCGCCACACGTCCAGTGCATTAAAAACGCACTTTGCACTGCATGTACGAGCGCCATGTGTCACGTTAGAAGCTTCGGAAGTCAGAAGTGGGAGTGCAGGTGTCAGCAGAGGAGACCCTCGTTCGTTTGGGCGTGGAAATTGACAAAAACTGAGTTTCGAAAAACTCTCTCTCACCTGCACGCACTCTTCTTCTTCATCAGAACCAAAACCCTTCATTTTCTCTAACTTCTCTCTAGAACCAGTTCACCTTCTCTCTACTGTAACTCATCATCTTCTTCTCCGATCACGTTTCAGAACCGTAGAAACACTCCTGGAGACGTGAGCGTCATTCTGGACCGAACAGAATTTGGATCGGAACTGGTAAGTCCTCGTCGCTAACCGTTCGTCCTTTTGGTTTCATGCGAACCCTAGTTCTGGTTGCATGCATGAGTTCTAGGTCTGAGTCTTTCTGATTTTTGTGTTTTAGATTAAGTGAAAGTTGTTGAGCGAAACCTGAGGGTAGGACGCTGTTAGAGGTCGCACTAAATCTTGCTTTTTGGGAGTACACTGCTATCCAGGTAAGGGAAGCTTAATAATTTAGTTTATACGTATATGATTGTGTGCGAGCATGATAGAAATAGAATGTATGAGATGTATGCTGTGGTTGAGTATGCCTGAACGATCGCTGTTATGCCTGAGTGAATATGGTATGTGTTGATTGATACGTATGAATTGGATAATGGATGATTATTGTATAGTATGAGTTGTTAATATGAATTCTATAAAGTATGTGAATTAAATGATGAATCGGAAATTATAAGATCATGAATCGTATGAGAAATGTTGAGTTAAAATAGATGAAAAATCTGAATCTGATAAGCCTTTCTATGATAAAATACGTTCCTCATCGTACGGTCTTATACCGTTCGGTTTCTAGTCAATTGCTTAAAAAGGAATTCTTTTATTTGAAAAGAGTTCTGAAATTTAACGAGCGTCCCATGAAACACTATGTTGAGCGTTCGGCTCAGCCTAGTGGTAATCTTGTAAATTAAATTAAGTTATTATCCCTTATATTTATAAAACGGTAGCGCTCGGTCTTACACTGAGCGTTCGTCCTAAATAGCGCTCGGTTTTACACCAAGCGTTCGTTCTAAATAGAGCTCGGTCTTATACCAAGCGTTCGTCTTAAGTAGCGCTCGGTCTTACACTGAGCGTTCGTCCTAAATAGCGCTCGATCTTATATCTAGCATTCGTCCTAAGAAGTGTACGATCTTATACCGAATGCTCGTCCATACCTTTGAATTGCAGAACGTACGTAAATAGCGTTCGTCTCAAATTATCAGTAAATGAACATTCACTTTCGGTCATTGACTGACAGTCGATCCTGTTGAACAAATTGTCCTCGTTATAACTAGATAATCTTCTTTTGATATCTCTATCCATTTAAATTGGTCTAAAGTCTTTGAACCTCAATTATTTTTTTAAACATTATGTTATATCTCTAAGAGTCGGTTCATTCAACTGATTCTAGTAGTGGTCACGTTCGTCATGTAAAATGCGTCAGCTTTATTCTTTTGAAAAGAAGACCTTTCGGTCTCACTCTTGACGTTCGTCCTCGTTGTGTAGAGGATTGAACGCTCGTCTTTTTATGGAAGTGGAACATAGAATGAAAATGTAAATAAAAGGAAGTATTAAGATGTGCGAACACTATAAGAATGGAAATTATGATTGTGGTATTTGAACGAGCGTTCCATGGAGGAACGAATCTCATATATATTGAATATGAAATTTGGTAAAGTATGACTGTGGATAAGTTAAGACTCGCTGTCCATCCTGATGTTCCGTGAATACTATCTTCATGTAGAGGAAGTATGTCATGTGTGGGAACGGCAGGAGGTCCTTAGTCCATAAGTTAACATGGGCGACGTAAGAACGGACTGACCTCGAGTGGTAGCTGTTTGGTGTATCCCAGTTACTACATCACTCGGGTGCAAGGACGCTTGTAACTACACAGATTCATACAGTCCGGACGGTCGGTCTATATATATATATAAATATAAATATATGTTGGATGATGATTTATGTTGAGTTATGTGTTTGAATGATTTGAATTGTTAGTATATGTGTTGACGTATGAATTAAATTACTTAAGCTTACCCTTTCGTTTTCCTTGTGTTGTCGTCTTGTCTATGTACGTTCGTCCTGTCTTTGCAATGATCATCCGTGTGGATGTGAGCAGATGGAGGTGCGTCACTTGAAGAAGTGTTAGAAGAAGAAAATTTGGAGGACGCAAATCTGGTGGAAGTGGAAGTTAAAGCCGAGCCTTAGAGCGCTCGCGTATTTTATATCGTTAGTTTATTTGTTTTATTTTTGAACGTTCGGTCATAGTTTTGTAAGACCGTTCGTCTCCGCACTCCTGTCTTTCTAGCGTTCGTTTATTTCTGTATGTTAAGCCGTTCGGCTTTTGACGCTCGTTCAGATTTGTAAAGACTGCACTGTTTTATTGGCTTAATGTAATTAATTCTAATTATGGTAATTACTATATTTTGGGATGTTACATATTTGATCTTGATTTTAAATAGTTTTATATATTCATAATTATATTCATCTAAGCTAATTACAAAAATAAATTTTGAGGATTATTTTAGAAAAATTAATTAGTAAAGCATAACACCAATAATTAAAACTGGATTTAAACTTATATAAAATACTTAACACTAGTTTCAACCCGATATTTTAAGATAATGGGTTAACACGACACCGACAAACAAACATAAAAAAAATATAATAAGTATTTTTTTCTGTTTAAAAAGTTTTCTTTATTAAAAAACTCAAACAAACTATCCGTAGGTTTCTTTTTTATGCAACTCTCGTACACTAATCTTTGGGATTCTTAAAAGGTTTAAACACTTTGTCGTATTTAAAGATCCACTGTCATGTGTATTCCTCGTTGATTCTCTCATAAGTAATATGGATGAGATGAATGAATGTATTTATGGTCTACTAATATCAGAACTCAGAAAAAAAAAGTACTGCTATAAAAACTCTGGTTAAGGATAATTAATAATGTAGTTTTATTTTTATAAAAATTCATAGTTAATTGTGATATTAGATTAATTTTGATGTAAATAGTCATTAATAAAGTTTTATTTTATTTAGAGGATAAAAATGTTCATAACTGGTATACACCTGTAGTTGATAATTTATTTGACGCACATCAAAATTTATCATCCCATTATCATTCACCCATGTTCAAAACAAAAAAGAAATGAAGGAGTGGCAAAAGGCAATATGATGAAAAAGGGATTTGTTTTGTTAGAATTACCTAACAATTAAGTGACTCATGTGAAAATAAATAAGGGTTAAAATGTGATTTAATATATTTGAAGGACTTGATGGCAATTACAACTTGATGGAAGTTGTATAAGAATGGTTGAAGGGTTCTGTCCCTGATGCACACAATCTTCATGAAAGCAAGAAACTCTCTCTTCCATTAGAAAACCATCAAGAAAGTATTGGAAGAATTAAGTTTGCATCAAGGGATAGATTGGGTAAGGAGTTGAAGATCTAGAGCAAGGAAATCAAGAACCAATTAGCATGGATCAAGGTTAGTAAAATTTCTTATCATAATTATGAAATATATGTTGATGTAAGTGAGAATCATAAATTCTTAAGATCCTAATGTCATGTAATTAAGATCAATGAAAACTTACATGTGGTATCAGAGCTTAGGTTGTTAGATTTATGATTCTCCTAGAATAAAGAAATTTGATTCATGATTTTTTCTAAAAAAAAATGATGAATAGTAATTTTTAGGAAGAAGATGATGAATAGTAGTTTTAGGAAGAAGATGATGAATAGTTGTTGGATGATAATGCTTACGGGAATGGAATGCAATGCCAAAATGTTATTATTAAAGATTAACTTTATGAATGTTGACAAATTGCCGTGAATGGTGAATGGTGAAGGTGCATTGAAAACTTTTCCAAAGTTGTGTTTTTTTTTTAATGAATAGTATATCAAGAATTGGACAAACTTTGAATAAAGAAAAGCAACCTTCCTTGCTTATTTTATATGAATGATAATGGTCTAAGCATCACATAAATGAAAACCAACGTGTGCCATTCTATGATGATGTGCATTATAATAAAATATTAGAATGGAATATGTATTGTCTACCAAACATGGTCTGTCACATGAAAGGCTACTTTCCTTGTTTTATATGAAAAATAATGCAAACTTTGCAAGATGAAAGTTTCCAACGTGTAGCATACTGGAGAATTAAAGTTTATGTATGTTCTCCATTACGAAAAATTTTACCCACTTAAATTGAAATTAAGTTTTTTTTTCAATTTTAATTATGACACATAATAAATTTTATGTGAATAAATGTATATTGTTAAATTAAATTTAACAAGGATGTTATGTATGGTGAATAACAAATTAAGGTTATTATTATCATTATTATTTGAAATTAATTATGGTAAATTTTGTTAGTCACCAAAGTGACCAAAATTTTAAAGTTATTTTAATTTCAAATTATTAATGATTTTATTTCAATTACTCATTGTATGGATGCTAAATTATGAATAATTAATTTATGGGTTAATTGAAAATTCATTATTATAAGATATTTTGTATCATCCAAAGATGATTATTTGATCTTATAATTAATGAGTATGATTATAGATAATTTTGTATGCTCGCTAGATTTATTTATATACCCAAAGGTAGTAGATGATTCTAGTTGATGCATATTTTAATTATCAATAAAGATTTACAATTATTAGCATCATTATGCTTATGTTTGTGTATTAATGGATCTCCCAAAGGAGAACACTAATATACATAGAATGATGATTAAAGTATGAATCTGTATTTATGACTCAAAGCACTAATGATTAGCATGTATTAATTACAGTCCCCGTTCCGGTATCTTTACACTCGCTCGCTACGTTTGTTCCGGTCTTTAATGGTTTAAATTTCCCTGATTGGAGTGAACAAGTCCAATTTCACTTAGGTGTATTGGATCTTGACTTGGCTCTTCAAGTTGAGAAACCGACTGCTACCACTGATATTAGTAGCACTGAAGAGAAAGCTCATTACAAAGCTTGGGAAAGATCAAACAGACTTAGTCTAATGTTTATGAGAATGAGCATTGCAAGTAACATCAAATCTGCTATTCCGAAAACCGAAAATGCAAAAGAATTTATGAAATTAGTGGAAGAGCGCTCCCAAACTGCTGATAAGTCCCTTGCTGGGACATTGATGAGTACGTTGACCACCATGAAGTTTGACGGTTCACGTACTATGCATGAACATGTGATCGAGATGACAAATATTGCAGCAAGACTTAAGTCTTTGGGAATGAAAGTGGATGAAACTTTTCTCGTGCAGTTCATTTTGAACTCGCTACCGTCTGAGTATGGTCCATTTCAGATGAACTATAACACCTTAAAAGACAAATGGAATGTGCATGAATTGCACAGTATGTTAGTTCAAGAAGAGACCAGACTTAAGAACTTAAGAAGCCACTCTGTTCATTATCTAAAGAATCAAGGAGCTGGAAAGAAATTCAAGAAACATGTAAAGGGTAAAGGACCATTAAAGATTGACGAGTCCTCAACCAAAATCCAGAAGAAAAATGATAAATGTCATTTCTGCAAAAAGCCTGGACATTTTCAGAAAGACTGCTTAAAGCGTAAGGCTTGGTTCGAAAAGAAAGGTAAGCATAATGCTTACGTATGTTTTGAATCAAACTTAACTGAAGTTCCCCATAATACTTGGTGGATTGATTCTGGATGTACGACTCATGTTTCTAATGTGATGCAGGGATTCCTTACAATCTGAACCATAAACCCAACTGAGAAGTTCGTCTTCATGGGAAATAGAGTGAAAGTTCCAGTGGAAGCTGTTGGGACTTATCGATTAATTCTTGACACTGGATATCACTTAGACCTGATGGATACTTTTTATGTACCTAGTATCACTAGAAATTTGATTTCTTTGTCTAAGCTTGATGTTGCTGGATACTCTTTTAAATTTGGGAATGGTTGTTTCAGTTTGTTTAAGCGTGCCTGTATGATTGGATCTGGTACACTTTATGATGGTTTATATAAATTGAATTTGGATAATTTATATGCTGAAACTCTTATGACCTTGCATCACAATGTTAGCACTAAACGCAGTTTAGTGGATGAACGATCTGCTTATTTGTGGCATAAACGTTTGGGACACATTTCCAAAGAAAGAATCCAAAGATTAGTAAAGAATGAAATCCTTCCGGATTTAGATTTTACTGATCTGAATGTATGTGTGGATTGTATTAAAGGCAAACAAACAAAACACACAAAGAAAGGAGCCACAAGAAGTACACAGCTTCTTGAAATTATACACACTGATATATGTGGTCCGTTTGATGTGAATACCTTCAATAAAGAGAAATACTTCATCACCTTCATTGATGATTTTTCGCGTTATGGATATGTCTATCTACTGCATGAGAAATCTCAAGCAGTGAATGTCTTGGAAGTTTACATAAATGAAGTAGAAAGACAATTAGACAGAAAGGTGAAAATTGTCAGGTCTGATAGAGGTGGTGAGTATTATGGAAGATATGATGAAAGTGGACAACACCCTGGTCCATTTGCTAAATTTCTTGAGAAACGTGGTATTTGTGCTCAATACACAATGCCAGGCACACCACAACAAAATGGTGTATCAAAAAGGCGTAATCGAACCTTAATGGATATGGTTAGGAGTATGTTAAGTAATTCATGTTTACCTGTATCATTGTGGATGTATTCATTAAAGACTGCCATGTATTTGTTAAACAGGGTTCCCAGTAAAGCTGTTCAAAAGACTCCTTTTGAGTTTTGGACAAATAGGAAACCCAGTTTGAGACACCTGCATGTTTGGGGTTGTCAGGCAGAGATAAGAATTTATAATCCGCAAGAAAAGAAACTGGATGCAAGAACAATCAGTGGATATTTCATTGGTTATCCAGAAAAATCAAAAGGGTATATATTTTACTGTCCTAACCATAGTACAAGAATTGTTGAAACTGGAAATGCTCGGTTCATTGAAAATGGTGAAACTAGTGGGAGTGTAGATTCACGAAAGGTTGAAATTACAGAAATTAAAGTACAAGTTCCTGTAATTGGTACCTCTTCTTCAAGAGTTGTTGTTCCTCATGTTGTAGAAACACACAACAATCAAGAAGAACAACACATTAATACTCCCATGATTAACAATGAACCAGTAGTAGAACAATCACAAGAAATAGTATTAAGAAGATCTCAAAGAGAAAGAAAGTCTGCTATTTCGAATGATTATGTGGTTTACTTACAAGAGTCAGAAAATGACTTAAGTATTGATAATGATCCAGTTTCATTTTCAGAAGCCATTAATGGTGATAATTCTGATAAGTGGTTAAATGCTATATAAGATGAGCTTAAATCGATGGTACAAAATGATGTATGGGATCTTGTGGAATTACCAGAAGGATGCAAGAGAGTTGGGTGTAAATGGGTCTTTAAGACTAAGCATGACTCTCATGGTAATATCGAACGCTACAAGGCCCGACTTGTTGCCAAAGGTTTTACTCAGAAAGATGGCATTGACTATAAGGAAACATTTTCACCTGTTTCTAAGAAAGATTCTTTCCGAATTATCATGGCATTAGTAGCTCATTATGATCTTGAGTTGCATCAAATGGATGTTAAAACTGCTTTTCTGAATGGAGATTTAGAAACCGGTGGGGTTCACTGAAAAAGGAAAGGAACACATGGTGTATAAACTAAAGAAATCAATATATGGACTTAAACAAGCTTCCCGACAATGGTATCTCAAGTTCAATGATACTATTATATCCTTTGGATTTAAGGAAAACATTGTTGATCGGTGTATATATCTAAAGGTTAGTGGGAGCAAGTTTATATTTTTGATTCTATATGTTGATGATATCTTGCTTGCAACTAATGACCTTGGTCTATTAAGTGAGACTAAGAAATTTCTCTCTAACAACTTTGAAATGAAAGATATGAGTGAGGCATATTATGTGATAGGAATAGAAATATTCCGTGATAGATCACAAGGATTGTTAGGTTTGTCTCAGAAAGCATATATTAATAAAGTTTTAGAGAGATTTAAGATGGATAAATGTTCAGCATCTCCCGTTCCAATACATAAAGGAGACAAGTTTAGTCTCATGCAATGTCCAAAGAATGATTTGGAACGGAAACAGATGGAAAATATCCCTTATGCATCTGTTGTTGGGAGTTTGATGTATGCTCAAACATGTACAAGACCAAATATTAGTTTTGCAGTTGGTATGCTTGGTAGATATCAGAGTAATCCAGGAATGGATCATTGGAAAGCTGCAAAGAAAGTTTTAAGATACCTACAAGGAACAAAGAATCACATGCTTACTTATAAAAGATCTAATCATCTTGAAGTGATTGGATATACAAATTCAGACTTTACTGGTTGTATAGATACAAGAAAATCTACATATGGTTATCTGTATCTTTTAGCCGGAGGAGCAATCTCATGGAAAAGTGCGAAGCAGTCCGTCATTGCTACATCCACTATGGAAGCTGAATTTGTGGCATGCTTTGAGGCCACTATTCAGGCTAATTGGTTGCGAAACTTTATTTCAGGACTTGGAATAGTTGACAGTATTGCCAAGCCGCTGAAAATTTATTGTGACAATTCCGCAGCAGTCTTCTTTTCTAAGAACGACAAGTATTCCAAAGGTGCTAAACATATGGAATTGAAATACTTTGTCGTTAAAGAAGAAATTCAGAAACATAAAGTGTCAATAGAACATATTAGCACTGATTTTATGATTTATGACCCTTTAACAAAAGGGTTACCGCCCAAATTATTTGTTGATCATGTAAAGAATATGGGCATTATGTCTACCACTGAAAGTTGAATGTTAATGTTATTAATGCTTATGTGACACTTGAGTTCTTTAATGTATAAGTTTCTGAAATTTGTATTTGTATTTCTTCTATATGGTTATGTATACAAATTATGATGAAGAAAAACAAACAAATTATATTATTGTTATTAAAATGACATTATGTTTGAACCCATTATGTATTTAAGTTTTCTAACGTCATATTAAAGAGAAGGAGATGATACAGTAGTACATGGAAGGAGACATATCGATTGAATGATGTGCGACCGTCATGACTCTTATTATTTCTATATCTTTAATTATGAATAATGATGAAGCCAATTATGTAAAGTCCTCAAATGCGCATTATGATTATTTATTAAATCACAAAATGTTATGATATCACAAGAGTCAAGTGGGAGAATGTTAGAATTACCTAACAATTAAGTGACTCATGTGAAAATAAATAAGGGTTAAAATGTGATTTAATATATTTGAGGGACTTGATGGCAATTACAACTTGATGGAAGTTGTATAAGAATGGTTGAAGGGTTCTGTCCCTGATGCACACAATCTTCATGAAAGCAAGAAACTCTCTCTTCCATTAGAAAACCATCAAGAAAGTATTGGAAGAATTAAGTTTGCATCAAGGGATAGATTGGGTAAGGAGTTGAAGATCTAGAGCAAGGAAATCAAGAACCAATTAGCATGGATCAAGGTTAGTAAAATTTCTTATCATAATTATGAAATATATGTTGATGTAAGTGAGAATCATAAATTCTTAAGATCCTAATGTCATATAATTAAGATCAATGAAAACTTACATGTTTTTCATAAAAAAATGCAATCTTTCTATCACAAAGAATTTGGAATTGCAAAAATTAAAAACAGTACCTTTCAAATGTTTAAGTCTTTACCTTTCAAGCCTTCACTGAGAGGGTCTTCAAGTGTCAGAAATTTTTGCTTGCTTCTTGACAGAGACGTTAGAAATTCTAAAGTATTTATTTGTGTTTAGAAAACTATTGTAGGAATAAAAGACAAAAAGAGATATTTTTGTCTTTAAAAAATTATTTATATGAATTTATATTATTTAATTAGTAGAGTTAATTATTCCAGATTTTAACATAAATATAGTAAAATCAATTACCATTAATTATACTTTAAACAATATCTTATTTTAAATAGTAAAGTTAATTATTCCAAATTTCAACATAGTAAAATCAAAGATCATTAATTATACTTTAACTAGTGTTCTTATGACACTATTTAGCATTCCCCAAAAAAAATATTCCTATAAATTATACGTAATGCCATTAAATTTGAATACTATCACGAGTTGAATCATTTAGTTCTATAGATACATTTAAAGTAAACTTAATCTTTAGCCCTTATGAATAGAAATGAACTAACTTACATAGGTCTGAATTAGTTTTTTATTTCTAAAGAAACAAAAGTAGTTAACTTCCTTAGTTATCTTCTTATTGTTATTTTATACAGACCTCTTTTGTGTTTATCTATATTTGAGGGTAATTGTAGCTCAAAACGTGATTGAATTCGTAAGAAAATTCTTTTATTTGATTGTTTTAAAGTAGTTTTGTAGATCCTAAATGGGTTTCAGGTATTGAGTTTGAAAAATATTAGACGAGTCAAAAAATGGTATATTTAATTTAGATAGGAGGAGGGGTAAGTTGGTGATTTGGCATGAATTTGTAAGTTTGTGGTGGGGAAGTGAATAATGGAGGAATGGGATGGGCCTACAGTATAAGTGGAGAAGAAGAAATAGCCGTTGGGACTTAGGGGTGCGGACAGAGAAGAAAAGAACAAATAAATATGTATAGTTTGTAAGGGAAAACTAGCCGTTTGTCTTTGCAAGAAAACTACTAAGAAGGAAGAAAAGGGTACAATACATATACACCCACCTGACAATTGTCTTCCGTTTTTCCTCTCTCTTCCCAACACAAGATTCCTCACCCCGCGCGCCCCACTCACACTACCATCATCCTCACGTGCCTCTCTTTCTTCCCATTCCTACAAAATCCGAAACCACCTCTTCTTCCTCTTCTTCCTCAATCACTCTCTTCTCTGTCTCTTATGGACACTCTCTCTCACCATCTTTTTCTTCTTTAGTTCACTTCTTTCTTGCTTCCTTCCTTCTCCTACTATTTTTCGTTTTGTTCTAATGGGGACCAAGAACCTCACCTCAAATAAGCATTTTCAAAATGGGGTGAGGAATGTGGGAGATGCTCATTTTTTGCGCTTGTTTTTTCTTTTGTGGTTTATTGTGGTGGCAGTGTTTGGTGAAGAGCGTTGGGATGGGGTTGTTGTCACACAATCGAACTTCCTGGCACTCGAGGCATTCAAGCAAGAGTTGGTTGATCCCGAAGGCTTCCTGAGAAGCTGGAATGACAGTGGCTATGGAGCTTGTTCTGGAGGTTGGGTTGGTATCAAGTGTGCCCAGGGACAGGTTATTGTGATCCAGCTTCCATGGAAGGGGTTGAAGGGGCGTATCACCGAGAGGATTGGCCAACTTCAGGGGCTAAGAAAGCTTAGTCTCCACGATAACCAAATTGGTGGGTTGATCCCTTCATCACTGGGAGTTCTTCTCAATCTGAGAGGGGTTCAACTCTTCAACAATAGGTTCACAGGCTCCCTCCCTCCTTCTTTAGGTTCATGTCCTTTGCTTCAGTCTTTAGACCTCAGTAACAATCTGCTCAGTGGGACAATCCCGATCAGTCTTGGGAATGCCACTAAGCTTTATTGGCTTAACTTGAGCTTTAATTCCTTCTCTGGCCCAATACCAACTACCTTAACTCGCTTAACTTCTCTCACTTACATATCTCTTCAACACAACAATCTCTCGGGTTCTATTCCTAACTCGTGGGGTGGTAGCTTCAGGAACCACGTCTTTCGCCTCCAAAATCTGATCCTAGATTATAACTTCTTTAGTGGCACCATTCCTGCTTCTTTGGGCAACTTGAGTGAACTCACAGAGATTTCTCTCAGTCATAACCAGCTTAGAGGACCTATCCCAAATGAAATTGGAAGCCTTTATAGACTTAAGACGGTAGATTTTTCTAGTAATGCATTGAACGGAAGCTTGCCCGCCACTCTCTCTAATGTGTCCTCTCTCACTCTCTTGAATGTAGAGAACAACCACCTAGGTAATCAGATCCCAGAAGCCTTGGGCAGATTGCACAATCTATCTGTTCTGGTTCTGAGCAGAAACCAATTCAGTGGCCATATTCCTCAGAGTATTGGAAACATGTCAAAGCTTACACAGCTTGATTTGTCAATGAATAATCTCAGTGGAGAAATTCCAGCATCCTTTGAAGATCTGAGTGGTCTTAATTTCTTCAACGTTTCTCATAACAACCTCTCTGGTCCGGTTCCAGCCCTACTTGGGCATAAATTTAATTCAAGCTCATTTGTGGGAAATATTCAGCTATGTGGATATAGCCCTTCAACCCCATGTCCCTCGCCAGCTCCTTTTGGTTCACCTAAAGAAAAATCAGAAAACCATCGACACAAGAAACTAGGCACCAAAGACATAATTCTCATAGTAGCAGGAGTGCTCCTTGTTGTCCTGGTAACACTTTGCTGCATTCTGCTATTCTGCCTGATCAGAAAAAGAACAGCATCGAATGCAGAGGGTGGCCAGGCCACAGGGAGAGCATCTGCATCTGCTGCCACGACAGAAAAAAGAGTCCCTCCTGTCGCAGGTGAAGCTGAAGCTGGTGGTGGTGAGGCCGGAGGTAAACTAGTCCACTTTGATGGACCATTGGCTTTTACAGCTGATGATCTCTTGTGTGCAACAGCAGAGATAATGGGAAAGAGTACGTATGGAACTGTTTACAAGGCTACATTAGAGGATGGAAGTCAAGCTGCAGTTAAACGATTGAGGGAAAAGATTACGAAAGGTCAAAAAGAATTCGAATCTGAAGTTAGTATTATAGGAAGAATTCGACACCCAAATCTTCTGGCATTGAGAGCCTATTACTTGGGACCCAAAGGAGAAAAGCTTCTAGTATTTGATTACATGCCTAAGGGAAGTCTTGCTTCTTTCCTACACGGTAAGATTGCAGTGATAATTTTTTCTTGTCATGGTACAGTTAAAAGTCGGTCTAATTTCTTGTCAACACACTATTGTATTGACAGTTTTCCATCTTTGTGCAGCTCGTGGGCCCGAAACAGCCATTGATTGGCCAACAAGGATGAAAATAGCGCAGGGAATGGCTCGTGGCTTGTTATACCTTCATTCCAATGAAAATATTATTCACGGAAACCTTACGTCCAGCAATGTGCTGCTGGATGAGTATACAAATGCTAAAATAGCTGATTTTGGCCTTTCTCGGTTGATGACAACTGCTGCTAATTCTAACGTGATTGCCACTGCTGGGGCATTGGGATACCGAGCACCTGAGCTCTCGAAGCTTAAGAAAGCCAACACAAAAACTGACGTATACAGTCTTGGTGTCATCTTGTTAGAACTCCTAACGGGGAAGCCACCTGGTGAGGCTTTGAATGGCGTGGATTTACCTCAATGGGTTGCCTCCATTGTCAAAGAGGAGTGGACAAATGAAGTTTTCGATGTAGAGTTGATGAGAGATGCTTCAACATATGGCGACGAAATGCTGAACACGTTGAAGCTTGCTTTGCACTGTGTTGATCCTTCTCCATCAGCACGACCAGAAGTCCAGCAAGTCCTTCAGCAGCTTGAAGAGATTAGACCGGAGATATCAGCCAGTTCGGGTGACGATGGAGCCATCCCTTCCACCAGTGAATGAGTATTAGGACTAACGTAGTAGAGTAGCGCTAGTTTATTATTCTTTCATTCTTAACATCAATTTCTTTTTGCCTGCTAGGAATTCTAGTGTCTGTATATATAGTAGTGTGCTTAAATCAGTAAGTGTTCTCTTTAACACTTATTGGTTCATTTTAATATAAACTAGATCTGGTTTTACCCTGCGTCTCACTTTCGCGTTAAATTCTTCTATTTCGTCACATATGTAGATAATTGCAGCGGTGAAAATCAAAAGCACAAATTTCCTGTGAAAATTTGAGTTTTAATTTAACAGTTAATAACACCACCAATCAGCGGATTCTAACAACCCAACGCATTTAAGGTTAGATAGTCAGTTAATACATTCACAACAACAAAAATTAAACATTAAAATAAAGCACTGCGTGCATATATAAATTCTCGGAAAAACTTAATGCCCAGTGGATGAGAAAAAAAAAAAGTAAAATTAAAATAGAAGGAAAAGTATATTTTGAGGAAGTCAACTTTTCTTCCCGTCTCTCTCCAATCAAATACAAAAAACAATCGCCATCTCTCTGTCATTCCCTTCTCCAGTATACTAAGTTCGTAAAGTGAAACCACAAACGAATATAGTATTAAACTAATGAAACCAAAATATATAAGTACCACGTAAAAAAGGAAACCATTGGGGGTTACACCTTCAACTGCGTTCACAAAAATTAAAAATTAAAACAAGAAATGTACAGCTCTGAGTAGTTAAAAACATTGATATCACGAATGTCGACGGTAAAAAAAAAGATATATGCATATACAACTTTAGGGTTAAAACTAAAAGTTCGTCTAAAGTAATGAAACTACATAAAATTAAATTAATGAAACCAAAATCTATAATTACTGCATAGAAAAGGTGAAATCAGAATTTACACCAAGCGCATTTTAGCTGCTGTCTCTTGAGTAAGCAGCTGTTTCTTCCGCAAGCTTCTCCCACACAGCTGCCATCTTCTCCGCATAGCCTGCCTGTAAAATGGATGACGTGGATTAGCAACTTTTTTGAACCACAAACGATGAGCGCCGCATAAACGTAACAGCTAACAGAACTTAGAACATAAATGAACCTTACTTGATTGACAACAAACCCTCGCAGCATGCTTTGAAAGTCGTTATTTCTCTCTTGGTCAATTCTTTCAAGTTCGCTCCTGTTGTTCTCCTGCAAACATTCCACACTCATAAGATAATATTCCATGATAGAGACTTCCCAACGATATTTCATAAACATTTTAATTGATGTTTTGTTTTTCTTAATAAAAATACAATTTTGAACTAAATATGAAGAACACGTAAGGAAATCACATCTTAATCTGGAGACCAAAGGAAACTTGGATATAATGGAACAAATTGCTAAGAGATGAAACACTAGAACATATTTTTACAAAAGATGAAAAGATCACCCCAGATATATGGAACTCAACAAAAATGAAAATTGGAAGGTGAAATTTTTCTCCACTTGGATTCCGTAGTCCTCTCTCATTCTATGTGATTCAAATTTTCCCTTTGTTCCATTGAAGCAACCCAAATATTTTTTGAGATTGCAGAAAACAAAGAAGCATATTACAAAAAGTACCATAAGAGAGAATAACAGATGAACTATAGTATTTTAGTTCAGGTGAATCACGCTATTTGGAATCTACCGTTTTATAGAGCCAAAATTAATCAGCTGAATCTTCTTTTTTCATGGGATGCTTCTGCTAATAGTTTCTCCAAAACAAAATATTAGATGATGCTAACATTATAACAAATTGTACTATTAAAGCAAATTTTCATATACTACTTATATTGCTCATTCCTAATCAATGGTGACCCTTTGTTTACAACGAGATATGTGTTTCCAAAACCCTCATCAGAAAGACTTTCAATACAAGGAAATCTTCAAATACATGATTCTTCAACCACTCAGGTGTTCGTTCCACGTTATTGAAACATTTGTTGGGTTCTTGCAAGGAGAACCACCAAAGAGATTTGACACTAATGTGCCATGAGCATTAATAAGAGAGACCAATGAATTTAAAGCAATGAATTTATGGATCTTCTTTTTTATATACAGTTCATCTTACTCATTCCTAATCAATGTAGGACCAAACTTAGTCTTGGAATCCAAATAATCTCCCCTTCAGTGTGAGTTCCTTCCCCTCAAGCAACAACCATTAACTTCTTGTACTGCCATTTTTATCACAAAGGACATACTTACCTAAAACTTCTTGTCAGAAAGACTTTCAATACAAGGAATCTTCAAATACAAAACTCTTCAACCACTCATGTTCCCTCCACGTTCACCACACCAATTTGTTGGAATCCAAACATTAGAGTTGTTTATCTCAAACAAATAATGGTTTAATACTTGTTATTTATTAAAGACCCTTCATGTATAATCAACATATGAGATGGATTTCCCTCCTCTTACCTTTTGTATGCATAATACGCTTCAATGATTTAAACTCATTATTTATATGCTATATGACTGGATTTTTCACTCTATTTCTAGTTGAGGCTTTGAAGCACTAGGCAAAATATTGATTAACTTTGAAGCAATGAGCAACATATTGATAACTTTGAAGCCATAGTATAGAATATAAGTTTGAATAGTCTACTTCCAATGTTGGATCTCGATGCACTAAACAATATAACAATGGTTATCCTTTCTTTGCTTCACTACTTCAATGATCAAAGTAAGATCTAAAAATAAACCATTAGATTTCCATACTAAAATGGCAATAGATCTAGAAATCAAATTTGAATTTGTAACCAAATCTGCTATTGACTGAAATTTTAAATTGAGGCAGTCCTCAATGAAACAATTTATAGGTGCATCAAAATATGGTTCGTGTAACTAGTATAGTCTATTTTATTTCATTCTGACACTTGGCTACAAATTCACTTGCATTTGAAGTATCAAGAAAATCAAGTGAAAATCTATTTCTAGCAGGTCAAATTTATTATCAAAAAGTGAGTGATACTGATTTCATTAAGATCATTAATGATAATTTAATGTATCCCATCAATTTTCCCACAATGTATTACCATTTAATATAACTGCGAACATGAGAAGAAGACAAATAAAGACAATATTCTTCAATACATGACAAATATGGAGGAGGCATGCAATGTAGCCGTATGCCAAAGAAAATATGAGAAAAGTCAGTTCTGAGAGTGAAAATGAATTAATATGCAGGGAGATAAGATAATAGCTCATAGTTTCCAGAGTACAGCTAAGTCAGAGTTACACGTGCCAAAGAAGGGAGAGGATAACCCAGCAAAAGGTTGTAAAACGTTACCTTGATTCGTTCATACTCTCTATCAGCACAAATTTTAGCATTCTCAGTAACTCTGATGGCTTCTTTTAACTCGTCAATTTTCCGCAACCTAGACTTGTCTCCACCAAATATTTTGGATGAAGCAACCTCAAGCTTTTCCACCCGCGAATGTAAAGAAGCTAGTTCTGATGAGAGTGTTTGAACAGTCAACAACGCACTTGATCTGTCAGAAAATGCATTGTTCACAGCTAGCATTGTGCCAAGGTATTCATGTAATTTATCCTGCAACATGAAGAAGATAATAGTCACAACAGAAATGAGTTAGGGATAAGTATGTCAGGAGGTTAAAGCATCTATAATCAAGATAGTTTCCAGTTTTCCACCATAGATTTTTAAAAAACTAAGAGCTTCTATCATGAGTCACAAGAATATTTGTACTTACCAAATGTTTGATTGTCTGTGTATTCAGCTCTCTATATAACCTACTTGCTTTAACAGCCGCAGTTGCCACATTTTTCATGTCAGCAGCTCGTACCCTCTGAGACTCAAATATGGCGTCTTCTGTCTCAAATTTAGTTAGCTTTACAAAAGCCAGCCCTAGTTCACCCACTGTTTCACCCATGTCTTGCTGAAACTTGACTAGGGATTCAGCCTGTAGGTGTCAATGCAGGTAAACAAAATCCAGCTCAGAGATCAAAGAAGAAAAAACAACAATTTTTATTCAGTTCCACAAAACAAAAATGGACATGGTAATTCAATTTGATAAAGGAGCATATTTTAAACAAATCTAAATCCAATAATAACAGAGACACTTAAGAGGAATGTTTTCAATTCGACCAAAGGACAATAAATATTTTTAAGCTATTTCAAGAAGTTAATTAAGAGAGCTCTTATTTCCCCAGAGTAAGCTAATCCAAAACATGCATTGCAAGTGTATTTGGAAGTGCTTTTATGGAACATGTTTAAACATATCCTACGTTAAGTGCTTAAGAAGATATTTTCCTATATGGTCATGCTAATAACCTTAAAAGCAACTTAAACCTTCTTATAAACCCTTTAACTTCCTTCAATGATTTCAATACTCACTAAAGCTTATCAATGTAAGCTTATTGAATGAACTTATTGAACAACCACTTAGTCAAGTTCAATGCCCAGATACAACATGAAAAACTAACTAACAAACATGGTAGCCAAAAGCTTATAAATAACTTAAGAAGTACTTAGTTATGCTGACTACCCAAATCCAGTTGGCTAACCTTATATATAATGTACTTATTGAAGAAGCAATTAGTTAAGCTGATTACCCATAATGCACCATAGTCAACTAATAAACATAAAAGCCCAAAGCATAAAATGAACTTAATAAGCTAGTTAAGCTCATCACCCAAATGCAGGTAGTTAATCCTATGATAATGAACTTATGGAATAAGCACTTAGTTATGCTGATTGGCCGAAATACTCCATATAAACAACCAAGAAAGCTCATAATGAACCAATACCTACTAATAAAGCACTCAGTTAAACTCATTATCCAAATGCACCACAATGTGAACAAACAACCATTAAAACCAAAAACCAAAGAAACACAAAACCTGCTGAGAAACATTGCTAAGATGGTGCTCAAAGTCCACCAACTTATCCTTCCTCTCGATAAACTCCTTATCCTCCTCCACAACCAAGGGCTTGCTCCCAACCCAATCAATGGTAACAGACTGCTTCAACTCCTTGAAAATCCTGAGTAAGTCCCTCCCGCCCTTAGCCGGTTGAGCCACCTCAGTTACCTCCGGCTCTCCCCCAAACAGCTGCCTCGGTAGCCTCACGGCGCCGTCGAGCATCCGCGATGCGACATCGGTGGTCCTCGCCAGTGGAAGCCGCCCCTTTGCCTCGAGAAACGCTCTCAGCTCCTCGCTTCGCCCGATCACCGGGTGCGCCGCCAGCTTCCTGAGGTACTTCTCCAGCGCCACGCGCCGCTGCTCCACGAACTCCTGCTTCTGCATCACCTGGCTCTCCACAGTGCTCTTGTCCGGCCTCACCGGGATGAAGAACCCACGGTAAGTCTCAGACAGCCGGTCGGCGAGCGTCACCACGTCGCGGAACCTCCTCCGGACGGCGAATTCGGTGCCTTCGCCGCCGAATTCGGGGAAGTTGGTGCGTGTGGTGATGAGATAGGTGTAGAAGGTGGCAGAACCGGGGACAAGGGAGGTCGCAAGGTCCTGCTCCTTCTGAGGATCGGTGACAACGATGTGGAGGTAATCTTCGCAACCAGATCGGGCGGGGGTTTTGTCAATGGCTTGGTCGTGGCCGTTGGAATCGAAGGAGGTGAAGATCGCATCGGCGTAGGAGGGAGGGTCGAGGAACGAGTTGAAAGGGGAATTAGGGCTATGCGGAGGCGTAGGGCGGTGGCTCTGACGGTGGACGTAGTCGTCGCCGTCGTCGTCGAGGATCAGCGACTCCATTACTTCGTCGTCTTGAGAGGCGTGCATAATCTGATGTTGTTCGTCATTGAAATCGTGACTCATCATTTTGGAGGATCCTGTTATGAGGTTTCGTAGCGATTCGAAATCATAGTGTGGGAAGGGTGAAGAAGGAGGAGAGTGAGAGTGTGAGGGAGAAGTGAACGAGATATGACTCGGTGTTGTAGGTGAGTCAACTCGCTTAAAAAAAAAAATAAGATAGGGATGATGGGGCCAAGAATGGGTTCCAGTGCCAGCAAACCTAAGAAGCATGCGAAACGCGTTTATCTTGTTTGTGACGCATGCAGAAGAAGCCAAACGAAACCCTTAGAATTACAAATAAGTGCTTTCTTCAAAGCCCAAAACTCAGGGCAGTGTTTCTTTCCAGGCTCACACAATGTTATTCATGTAAATGACAAGTTTTTTTTTTTTTCTGATGAACGTTGGTTTCGATATTTATTTTTCTCAAGCAAAATTTTCTGTTTTCTGTGTTCGATGACTTTCATTCTTCTCTAAAACATCGCAAAGTTCTCTCCACGTTCACTTTTTCGATTAACCAAACTTTTTGTGTAGATAAAGTTAAACAAGGGAGTATCTCCAAATTCATAAAAAAGTTATTTATCTATTTAAAAGTTACATTGGATTTCTCCTGTCCAAAATGCCAATTCTTTGTTTACCAGTTATTTGTTTCAGAGCTTTAATTTAAACAACTTATTTGGGAGTAACGTACTGGACATTAATTGAAGGAGTAGACTAATAAAAGTTGTTTGGGAGTGTGGGGGTACATTAATTGAAGGATTAATCGAAGGAGTAGACCGATAAAAGTTGTCTGAAGTGTGAATTGTTTGGTCGATACTTTTACAACATTTTTTTTATAATATTTTAACATAATTAATTATAATAATTATAAATATTAATATGAACCAATCACACACGTAAAGATATTGTCAAAAAAAATGTTTGAAATTATCATTATTCTTATTTGATATATAAAGGTTTAAAGTTTTGATTGTCGAAAAGTGTTTTACATGTTTATTTTTAAATTGTTGGGATGGTAAAGGTAATAGAAACTTTGTTAGAATTATACTTAAATAAATAATTAATACGTAATTTATTTCTTAATTCCAATTTTTGTTTATAGATTTTTTTTATTAAAATTAATCTAAATATATCATTTTTAGGATTGATTGATTTTGATTTTGTTCAGAATATTCAGTTTGATGAATGATCATCTGAATTTCATGACTTGTGGTATGGGTTTTGAATTTAATCTACTTTTATCTTATTCAGTTAAATGATTATTTGGTTGAATTCATAATATATTATCGGTGTGATGGTTGATCCTTCTTATTTACAGCATAATAATATATTATTAATTTTAATAAAAATTAAATCATATATCATAAATAACATTTTAAAACATGTATTGTTATATTAACATTGATCTGAAACACAATATTTTAGTTGGATGTAAAATATATATAACTGTTTATTTTCCCAACTTCTACTATTAAAATGTCATTTTTTATCCTCTTATTTTTGAAGTGTGTGATTTTGAATCTCTGTTGCCTAATTGTTAAAAGTCAACCCCCAAAAATGTAATTAGCTTGGACAAGTTTATGAAGTTTAATAAGAAATCCTTACAACAATATCAATAATGGGTTAAAAAGGTGAATAATATTTTTGCCACTGTTATAAATTGATGTAATTTGAAAATCATAATCTTCACATTAGTAGTGTAAAAAATGTCTCGCAAACATTAAATTCCCTCGAATAATGTTAATAGTATATATAAGACTTAAACTTTTTTACGTTATGGTATTCAATTTTTTTTATTTTCAATTAATGATACCTAAATTTACATTTAAATTTTCAACAACAGTGCACATTAAAAACAATGCATGTATGTATTTTATTCAAATTTATAAAAATAATTAAGAGAAACAGAAATGAAAACAAATTATAGTGAATGCAAGACAGTAAATTACGTAAAAATAGTTTTAATAATAACGAAACTTATATAACATTTATCAGTTTTCACTTTTATTTTATTTTTTACTTACTATTTAAATTAATTTTTTTAATATTTTGAAAATAAAATCATGATGGAAGAAATAAGTTTCAAAAATTAATTTTAACGATGTTATTTTAATATATTTTAAATAGGAACAGTTTAATTGTATGATTATTTATTTATCATAATATAAGTTATGTGTTATAATAATTAATAAGTAATTCAAAAAAGTATTTATTTATAGTTGTTATAATATAATTAGAGTTACTTTTTGAAACTCTAAAACTTTAAAATCAATTAAATAGAGTTTCTTATATTGATTTAATATATTTAAAATCATTAAAACTGGTGCATATTTGTATATTGATTATAATTTTGTTGATAGTTTAGTTTTCTCTTTATGTAACTTAACATTGTAGGTTTGACTTTTAGATAAATTCGAATATGTATTTGCTATATATATTTATATGTATTTATTTTTGGAAATAATTTAAGTGTGTAAGTTCTTTTATTGACTGGTACATTTAAAAATTGAAAGAAAGGATAACAATATGCTTATCTTTTTAACCAAACTGTGACTTATTTTTCTACGCAGTGAGTCGGCTTATTAAAGGGTAAATTACTACAAAATAATGTAAGCCCATATCGAAAAGGATTTATCCTATGACTTTTGTTAGACATAAATAGTTTTTATGTGCTATTGTACTCCATCCACCCACAGATATATTAATATAAAGTGTAGTTTAAATATATTTTTGATTTACTAGATCGTAGGATAAAATTATAATGGATAAAGTTTTATACTAAGTCTGTCAAATGATATCTTTATGATCAATAGTTATATTTCTAGGTATTGTTTATTTTCAAATTTTATCCATCACAATTTTAACTTTAAAAAATATTTTGATGAATGAAAAAATATTTACACTGTATTTAATCTCGACTAGTAAATAATATAAAATTGTTACAGATACATGTTCAATTTCTCACTTTTACAATAAATTCAATGTGAAAGGAAAATGTTATTATATTGACATTTAATATATTTTCAAAACTAAAAAGACAAAGATGTTAAAGAATCATAAATTTTCTGTTAGGGACTTAATCAGTAAGCTAATTAAATTATAATACATGTGTACACATTCAATTTTCTAATTTTCAATATTCTCATCCCAATATATTTTTCTGTTATTCATTTTTTTTACTCTTCATTCTGCTATATTTATTGAGGGTTTTATTTATGATGACTGTGCTGGTGTGTTCCTCTTAATGATTGTAATAATTAGGGTATGACATTTTCATTAGAGAATCTTAAAAAGAAAATTGGCACTACATTTATCATGGACAATTAACATATGAAGATGTTTAGCTCTAATTAATGCCAATTTGAAATTAAACACTTGTCTTCTTGTTAACAGTGAAAAAATCTCCTTGACTACTTTTGTCTTTGGCAATTGATCATGTTTAGTGCAGGTTTATTTTTTAAGAAAACAAGTTTAGGATATCACATGTGACAGTATACTAAAAGGGCATCAAACAGTTTTGAGAACTTTGTAGCAGCTGCTATTTTTCTTGTGTCTTATTTAATGTGATTAACAATTGCACTTTTGTTTTATCTTTTATTTCACACCATTAGATATTTTCTATTATTTGAAGCCCCATTAGTGTAATAAAGAATAGGTGTAAAATTTGTCCTTTGCACACCAATAATCATCATATAAAATTTTGCGACGGATGCCTCACACATGGAACATGCACATAAAAGTTCATACAACATCAGTGAGTTCGATGAATTTGTAAGGATTACAGTAACATGTGCATTTTACAACAAAGGAAACATGCCACTTTGAGCGTGGTTTTTAAGAAGACCCCACTTTGGTAATAAAGACACGTTTCTCGCAAATGATGGATTACTTTGCTGTTCAGTTTAATTTCCTTATTCTCTTTAATTATTCTGGATTAGAGAAATAAATTGCTAAAGTTCGCACCCACTTATAACTAACCATGAAAAGGAAAACCCAAACAAAAAATAATATAAAGTGACTAACTAGCAAACAACTATTTTACCAGACAAATGAAAAGGTCTTGCGAGAGAGACCAAGCACCAGAAATTTTTGACAAGGAATTGGTTTCTGCTCTTGTGTCAATTCTCGGCTTTCTTTCACACTGTGCTTAACGACTTTTCAAGTACTTCCTTTTTTTCCCCAACACAAGAATTTCAGAAAGTCAGTAACAAACTCTACCAACTTTCATGTATCATGTTCTTTCTTTATTTCTTGTTCACCTATCCGATTGGTCCTTGCTTTCCCATCTCCAGTTAAGCTCTGTCACACGTTGACATGCTTTCATTCTCTGCATCTAACGGTTTTGTTTTCTGCTGTCACATACCACAACAATCTTTAGGTTATTCTCCTCCGCTAGATGCATGCTGTTATCATCAACTCAAATCTACCCATCATATCAACTCAAATACTGTGCGAATACCACGTCAATAGAGACAAATTATATCTTCCATCTTCCTTCAAATCTAAGATTAGTTTGCATTACGACGGATTCCAAAATAGACTTGTCCAACCTTTAAGAGGGTCTAGAGTAGCTAGTTCGTTTACTGTATCAGTTATGTAACTCAACCAAGAGAACCAGTAGCATGCATATATGTTCTGATATACATGCAGTTGCCACGTTCTTGTGAATTTTTTCACCATTGTGTGAAAGAAACTAGTTTTCTTAGTTAATGTTTTGTTTTTTGAATTCTTGAATTGGGTACTGATTAATGTTTATAATACGTTATATAACAAACAGATCATTAGGGAAACGAAATTCTCCATCATATGGTCAAACATCTGAGAAAGTGTCTCGTAACATGTGGCAATATGGTGATCAAGCTCTGAAAATGTTCGTGAAAGTGATTATTATTATTATTATTATTGTTGATAATTATACATCTAAGTGAAGTACGTATTCTTGAGTATGACAGGCTTGTGCTGTGTTATAATTCTCGTTGATCATTCATCCACGTTTGAAATATCGTGAGATAGGCCACCTAATTTAATACTCGATCTCAAGTTGCATTTTTCATGAGTATCTCTAACTAGATTCTTGTTGGACTCAATCAAATCGTGTTAATAATCAACCCTATATTTTATTTGCTACGTACCTAATGGCATACCATTCTCTAATTTTAAATAATGCTAGTTTCTTTCCTATAAATAGCCACTTGAATCATAACAAAACTATTGGCCTTGATATCTTGAACAGCCAGCCACTTTACAGGTTATAGAAGAAAAGATACCCTAAAAGAAAATCAATTAACCTGACATAATAAGATCAGAGGCTTAACAACAAGCCTTTAACATTTAATCATTTGTTGGTTAATTATAGTTTTAAAACAGAGTGTTTAGTCTAAACAAAGGGCCAACTGTGTTTTCAAAAGTCATAGTTGTTTTTAATGTGCATTAGTTTTTCCATCATAAAGGATTACCAATCTTTTTAACAAGTGATTTATTTTCTCCAACCACCGGAAGAAGAAAAAAGTCAAATTGGACTAACCCAAAATGAATTTTCACTTTTCTTCACTTTCCAAACTTGGCTTTAAATTAAACAATACCGAATCAATCCCAGATAAGAACCAAAACAGTTTGACGAGGCAATGTTACTTGCACTGAATAACACGGTAGTTTGCTACAGGCAAACCATTTCAGAACATATGGTAACTGCTTGGCAAAAAAGATGCATAGGACAAGCTTGACTTGGACAGCAAAGATAAAAAAAGTAAAAACCTTTTTGCTGTGCTTTTTGGTTGTGGTCCCTTTGAAATGTCGCATACTTTTACAATAATAAAAGGAGTGATTGCAATTGCACCGCGTTAAATGCCAATTAAAAGAAAAAGGAGTAAATTATTCTAAACCCATCTTAAGTATAAATTATTCTTGAACTGTCTGGGAGTAATTATGCTTGGAGAAAATTCAACCTCCTAATGAAGACTTGAGAAGCAAGCATTCAGGAACGTAATTAACTAGTGGGTGCAACAACTTTTATAAGGTTGAACTAAGTTTCTTAAGTGCCTCTGACCAATTTGCCGTAACAAAATTACCTAATCTGCCAAACTCAATCACCCTATATCTCTCTCCTTTCATCTCTATAAAAGCACCCTCTCCCACTATCTCTTCCATTGCAATTTCCAACCTTAACCATCATTGCCACACTACAACAATGGAAGCTCTCAACACCATTTTCTTGGCTATTTTTCTTGTCTTGGCTTCAGCATTGTATTCGGCCAATGCCAAAATCCAGGAGCATGAGTTTGTTGTAAGTTCTTCTTTCCCTCGGTTTTTTTTTTCTCTCTTTCTCTTTCTTGCTAAGATAATTATTAACTTGTTGCCGTTTGTGACGAGACAGATTCAAGCAACACCAGTGAAGAGGCTGTGCAGCACTCACAGCACCATCACTGTGAATGGACAATTCCCTGGCCCAACTTTGGAAGTCAACAATGGAGACACTTTAGTCGTCAAAGTCACTAACAAAGCTCGTTACAATGTCACCATTCACTGGTATCATATCAATGGCTTCACTTCTCACCGTTAAATAAGCTTCATTGATTATTTTAAACAATCACATATTCATTCAACACTTTTTTTAATCTTTTCCCTTTAGATTAATCATCTTATTCTGCCCATATGGCACTTGGCAATAAATTTTTCTGACAGTAGAAACACTCTATAAAAAAAAGCATTAAATAACTTTAACACTATTTTTTTAACAAAAACTTCTTATCTTTGTATTCTTAACATGTGCTCTTGGTCCATCGGCATACATTAAAAACTCTCGTTTTCACTGCAAGAGTTTCACTTAAATGCAGTTATACCAGTATTTATGCTGCATGCCACGTTCATCACTTCATGCATGGAATGGGACTTTTAGAAGAAAAATATTTGATTATTGGCTTATTAGTTTTTGTTGCTATTCTAGCTATTTGATTTACTGTATTTGTTCAGGCATGGTATTCGGCAAATGAGAACAGGTTGGGCTGATGGACCGGAATTTGTGAC
Organism: Vigna angularis; assembly: GCF_016808095.1. Lineage (NCBI taxonomy): Eukaryota > Viridiplantae > Streptophyta > Magnoliopsida > Fabales > Fabaceae > Vigna > Vigna angularis. The sequence continues at coordinate 24,061,176 of NC_068976.1, forward strand.
TCAGTGTCCCATTCGCCCAGGAGAGAGTTACACCTATCGTTTCACCATTCAAGGACAAGAAGGCACACTTTGGTGGCATGCTCATAGCTCATGGCTAAGAGCCACTGTTTACGGTGCTTTAATCATTCACCCCAGAGAGGGAGAGGCATATCCTTTCGCTAAGCCAAAGCGCGAGACACCAATTCTTCTAGGTAATCATCATTATAATTATAATTATAATTATACTAATTCACATACATGGGTATAATAATTGTTGGTAATGATGATTAAGAAAATGATATTGTGGGATCTGTTATTTTCTTTTTCTTTTGACAAATGCTATGCACTTGATGAAGATGGTTTAACGGTGAAAACAATGATGATCATTTATTAGGGGAATGGTGGGACGCAAATCCGATCGATGTTCTGAGACAAGCCACACAAACAGGAGCAGCTCCGAATATTTCTGATGCATACACCATCAACGGTCAACCTGGCGATCTTTACAAGTGTTCTAGCCAAGGTCTGATATTATTATTGCTTAATTTTCATTCAACTCATACACATATCTGCATAAGACCATTAAAAATGACACGATATTTGCACAAGACAGTTTTTGAACAACCAACCGAGGTTATTCTGGTCCCAGGAAACTAAGTAAAAAAAAAAAAAAAAACATTGTCCAATGATTTTATAAATCTGATGTATATTCTGTTGATGATTGGCAATGTAGGAACCACTGTTGTTCCAATAGATTCTGGTGAGACCAACCTCCTTCGAGTCATCAATGCTGCACTCAACCAACCACTTTTCTTCAGTGTGGCCAACCACAAACTCACAGTGGTTGGTGCCGATGCCTCCTACCTTAAACCCTTCACCACCTCAGTCATCATGCTGGGTCCAGGCCAAACCACCGATGTTCTCATCCAAGGTGACCAACCACCCTCACGCTACTACATGGCTGCACGTGCCTATCAATCCGCACAAAACGCCCCTTTTGACAACACCACAACCACAGCCATTCTCAACTACAAATCTGCACCATGTCCTGCAAAGGGTATCTCCACCAAACCCCTTATGCCCTCTCTCCCAGCTTACAACGACACCAACACAGTCACTGCCTTCAGTAAAAGCTTCAGAAGCCCCAGACAAGTTGAAGTCCCTGCAGAAATCGATGACGACCTTTTCTTCACCATTGGCCTTGGCCTCAACAATTGCCCTCCAAATTTCAGCCCAAACCAATGCCAGGGTCCAAATGGAACACGCTTCACTGCCAGCATGAACAACGTCTCTTTTGTTCTCCCCAGCAACGTCTCCATCTTGCAGGCTCATCACCTTGGAGTCCAAGGAGTGTTCACCACTGACTTTCCTACACAGCCTCCTCTGAAATTTGATTACACCGGTAATGTGAGTCGTTCGCTGTGGCAACCCGTTCCCGGGACTAAGGTGACCAAGTTGAAATTTGGATCCAGAGTGCAGATTGTGTTGCAGGACACTAGCATCGTGACCCCTGAGAACCACCCCATTCACCTTCATGGGTATGATTTCTACATAGTAGCAGAAGGTTTCGGAAATTTTGACCCCAAGAAAGACATTTCCAAGTTCAACCTTGTTGATCCACCTATGAGGAACACCGTTGCAGTACCTGTGAATGGATGGGCAGTTATCCGATTTGTTGCCGACAACCCAGGTAAAGTCAATTACTCCAAATTAAAACAGTACATGTCCTAAGGAAAAATTATTACATGATGACAAAATTCACATGACATGTAATCATGTCACGTAGATATTGCTTAATGAACACTCCATGATCTTAGATTACTGAAAGTATGAATTTTTTTCATACCATCAGTTATCATGATGTGTAAAATAATTTTATGAGTGCTTGTTAATGCAAGAATTTACTTAAAGTTTGATGTTTAACGAAGAGTGATGTGATATTTGTAGGAGCTTGGATTATGCACTGTCACTTGGATGTTCACATCGGGTGGGGTTTGGCCACTGTGCTCTTGGTGGATAATGGAGTTGGGTTGTTGCAGTCCATAGAGCCTCCTCCAGAGGATCTGCCTCTCTGTTAGAATAATCAAAAGCAGAAATATTGAACTTGTATCTGTAGTTCGTAATTTTTCCTAGTCCATTGTTGCTTCCCTGTATTAGGGGGTATTTCTTCTTTTGCTCTGTTTTTGTCGTTTTTTTCATATAGAGATAATCAGGGATTAAAAGAGACGGTGATGTGATTTCAACACAACATGCCGTCTTATCTATCAATAAGCCCGATTCATTAAACTGATGTTAGCAGTTTTCTTCCCGTTGTGGTTTATGTTATCTATCAACAAAGATGAGTTTTGATCCCTCACTTTTCTTATTCAATAGTTTAGTATGCTTCTTTGAACGTGTGTGTTCCATAGAAGAATTTAATGGCTTTGACAAAGTAAAACACGACACAGTTTATGAAATAAGAGCAGTGCATAGAATAATTAGAATTGATGAAGTTGAACATTGTGGTATGAGGTAGACGACCAAATATGAGGCCAAAGTGTTACATGTGTTCTGTTGTGGGAAAGGTCAATGTGGGTGCAACAGCATTGAACTGAGTTGTAAGTAACATAACAAGAGTTCATTTTGCACAAAGTAATGTTAATGGTTAAGACCAAAAACATTCTGGTCCCCAACTCTTTACTTTTGCCAACAAATTCAGGAATTCAGGAATGCACAAAAATCACAAGTAATATATGAAATTCTCAATGACTTTACTTCTTATTATATCACTTTAATATTCAATTAACCTCTCATTCTCAAATTTATTTTCAATTAATCACTCATACATAGTTTCCCACTTCTTCATTCATCTCTTAAATTTGAGACATACGAAAATGGATGTTTTCCTTGTTCACTTTTATGAATGCTTCAAAACGAAATTTTTATCTAACATTACAGTTCTTATCATAAATCTAAATCTTTGTTAGTTTATGCATAAATTGAAATAGATGGTATTCTTCATTCTTAGTTTAATATATAAGAATATTTTAAAGCGCCATTATTTGTAACATAATAATAAAAATATTATTATTGTTGTTGTTATTGTTTCAAAAAAATAATATGTAAAAAATTGTGGAAGGTGCCTTACATTTTCTTCATAATTTGCATAAGAATGATAAAAGAATTCCTTATTACTTTGTAAAAGTTTTGGTCACTAATTATATTTTATCGTTTCAATTCATATTATCAAATATTCGCTTTTAATATTTTTTTGTTGATGCTCTAAAGTGCAATATCATTATATTCATTTTTAAAACAGAGAATGCAAACAATTATTATAAGTACAAAGAAAATTTAATCAAGAGATTTTCATGCAAAAATTATGAACCAAAATATAGACTTTTCTAACTTTTTTTAGACCAAAAATATTTTTTGTAACATCCCAGATTATATAAAAGCATATAATATAGTAAGTCCACATTTTAATAAAAAAGAACAGTTAGAGTAGACTGTAAATAAAATAGTTAAGCTTACAGTTATCCAAAAATGAGACATAATTTAAAACTTAAATGTAAATAGAGTATTTCAGAAGGATAGGAATCACCGGGAAAATCCTCAACAACTAAATAGTAATTCAAAATACATGAAATACTAAGAGAATCCTAAGGAGACTAAGCAGCAACATCGTCTTCCTCCAAAGCCTGCTCCAGAGGCACCTCATCCACCTCTGCTCACATCCAAGTGGATGATCATTGCAAAAGAAAAGCATACCCAAGCAAACACAAACACACAAGCAAGGGTGAGCTAGATATAAAAATGATGTTATAGCAGTCACAAGCAATATGTAAGCAAAGACAGATACAGTGCACTACACCCACATGACTTGTTGCACTTAAACTTGACTCATCCGAACTTAGAATGATTGTCGAGCTATGGCGGGTCGTGCACTCGTGGTGGCCTCTATTGCTTTGCAAAGCCATTGTCAATGGGTTTCACCCTACCACACTCACGAGGTTAGTCCGTTATCACTCACCTTGGGCCATACTGGAAGCACCCAAGACTAGGACCTCCTGCTACTACTCACGACATGATTCAATCCTCTCTACTTGAGAATGATTGACCATTGTAGTTTCAGGATAACCCCCAAGAATGAGCTACCATGCAAATCATTCTAAACACTAAGGGCACCGCCATGAATCTTCTCCTTGAAGATCATGGAATTACGTCCAATAATATAGGGCACCATGTAACCTCCCTTTGAGATCCATGGAATTACGTCCATCAACCATATTATCACTTTGAAACTTAACTCTAGACATGAACCACCGAATACCATAATATTATCACATTGAATCCAAACATATAACCTCACCGATCATACAATATCATAGATACTTTTACACCATTCTAAAAATCAAAACACACTTCAAGGTTATCATAAAACATGAATAAAAAGAATAAAAACAGGTTCTAGGCAAGTCGCTCAACGCACCAAACTTGCTGTGTGAATAACAAAAATAGTGGGTTTTACTCACTCACATTCGCTCAGCGCACCAAGCCTGTGCGCTATGCTAAACTCCATTCGCACAGTGCACCAAGTTTGTGCGCTATGCTAAACTGAAAATTCTGCTACACATTATCAGACCCTAAACCCTCGTATAGCGCTCCAAATTCGCTATTCGAATTAAAATAGCATTTTCCCAGGCAACCACCAGTCGCACAACGACTAGATTCACTATGCGAATCACCATACATAGAGCAGCACCTTTCAGTCATTCGCACAGTGCACCAGCTCGCACAGCGAATGACCCAAACAGTAAGCACTCTCTACAGGGATTCGCTATGCGAGACAATTCGCATAACGACTCTGCATCATCTACAGAACGCAAATTCTGCAGAATTATGCACTCACACACCCCCTTACCATTTCTAGGCCTTTCCTCCAACTTCTAACACCTATAATTCAGGTTTTAGACCTAATTAAACTTATCTAAATGATTATAAACGTTCCTACTACAATTCTAAAGTGATTTATACTCAAATTCTACTCCAGAACACCAAAATCAACAACTTAGGGACTCAAACTCAATTCTACTACTTGTAACTTGTTTTAGACCAGTTTGAGGTTCCTAACAAGTCAAAATTGACCTATCTGAGCTACCCAAACAGCCCAAACCCACACAAGATCTCCCATGCCCAAAATCGCTACCTCACTACCTCCAATTTGCCCCAAAACACTACAGTTTCACTTGACCCCGTATCTAATCACCTTCATAACATCTCTACCTCGCCAATGAACCCAATCACAACAATACATTTTCCCCAGATCAATTTACAACAGCAATTTACAGTTTCACGTTTACTCATACAGATGCATACAAAACAAGGTCACTCTAAACACAAACTTGTTCATCAAATAGCAGAATATTTTCACATGCATTGTTCATACAACCCATAGAAAAGTATCTAGCTCCCCTTACCTTGGAGTTGAGCAGTACAACCCACTAAAATGCTCTAACAATGCTTCACACAGCAAGGACCCGACCAAACCCCACTGAAGAAGGAAAATCTAATCGGATGGTTGCGAAGCTCACTGCGCCGCGGTCACTTGAGCACCACCTAGTCCAACATGCAATGGCTGAATGTGAGGGAATGGTAGAGAGAAGGCAAAGCAAGGTTAGGAAAAATAAGAGTTCTAGAGAGAGAAGAGAAAGTTGGCTAATGAACTCAGATTTTGAAAGGTCCCTTCTAAGGTCATGATGTTCTTAGTTTTTACGGGTCTGACTGCCTTAAGCTAAGGCCCAATAACTTTACATTTTCAAGCCCTTACAATTTTTGTATTAATTTTATAGAAAAAATTAAAATATTCTTTATGTAAAATATGACAAAACTAAATAAATTACTTATTTAATTTATTTTGACTTAGCGAGAAAATTTTATATAAATAGGTAAAGAAACAAATTATTTTTAGTGATAGGTTTCGGTCATTCATAAATTGTATCTGAATTCTATGTAAGATAAAATGTCAGCCTATCTGACCTTCCATGTTAAACTGATAAGAATATTCCTTTTCAATTAATTTTTTTAAATATTTAAAAATAAACAGACGTGGTCCTCCTCAAAACAGACATTTAAAAATTATATGACATCAAACTATTAATTTTGTTTACAAAAATACAACTGATTATTTTTATATTGATTTTTTTTATAGATTACGTTAAATAGAAACATTAAAAGCCTGTTTATCCTTCACATTATTGTACTTAGATAGACAAAAAAAACTCATTAAAATTATGTTCTTACACTTACAACCATATTGAGTATTCATTTGATCAAATCTATTTAGATTTTTTTCATTGTTTTTCTTATTCAATACCATTAACAAAATATTGTAAAATATAAGAACCATTTATTATATAGGATAAAAAATACCTCTATTATAAATTCAAATAAAAATTTCCATTCCAAAATTAAAAATATAATTCACTAGTTAATCTATTTTTTAAATATATTTAAATAAAGATAATCTTTTCTTTAATATTTTTCCAAAACTTTAAAAAGTTTGAATAACTTTCTACAAACTATCACTAGAGCAGGATAAAAATTAGAATAAAGATATAACATAAGATCTCAAGTCGGTTATTAAGAAACAATGTGATAAATAGCATAATAGTAAGTTTCTAAACGTTGAAAACCTTTTAAAATTAAAAATAAAATAAACATATTTATATAATATTAAAAAGAAAAAAGAGCAAGATACTACATCGGGTATTAAGTAGAACTGATATAGTATAACACTTTATTCACACACACCGTATTTCCTGTTAGTGTTATTAATATATTCAATGTTTTAGATGGTAAATTTATTTCATCTTCATCTTATCTACATTTGATTTATCCGAAGTATATGTAATTTGATTGAAACTATTATATACAATTTTTTTTATGTTAATATATTGAATATAAATTAGAACAAGTTATTCAAACACTAATAACTTGTAGAGTTCACTGTTAACAATTTTGATAATATTAATTATCAAAATTAAAACATATTGAAAATAAATCTATATGAAAAAAATAAAAATAAAAGAAAAAAGATATTTAAACCATAATTTTATAAGAAATAAAATCATATTTAAATAATTGACTATTACATGTCATATAAACATAACATATAATAACGATCCTAACTCTTATTCAACATTTTTAAAACGAATATACTTTATTTTGCAATGTATATTAAATAGAAAGGATATAGGTAAACTTAAGAACAAAGATTGAATTTTGGTCTTTAACTATAGTCTAATGAGAAAGACACTATATTTATTTAATTTTCTTTTTGGAAAAGCACGTCATAATCATATTTTGGATAACGAATGAGAGGGGAAAATGATCTAGAATCGGTGTGTGATATTGGAAAGGGTTCAAGATTCCAACAAACCAATTTGAGCCAAATTCATCATATAATACACGCAAGTTGACCACGTATCAAACACCACTCTCACTCTGTCTCACCAAATACAATGTTCATTTATCAACTCAATAATCCTAATTTTCTTTTCTCCTCAATTCCCAACTTCCCATCTAGAAATTATTAGATGCTTGAAGAATATATAAATATTCTCATTGAGATATAACAAATTCAATATATACTTATTCGGATTTTGAGTGTAAATCTTTAAATAAATACTTTGTTATCTTAAAAAATTTAAGTTTGTAAAAAAATTAAGATTTATAAGTGGAAATGAATGTTATAAAATAAATATTTTTTTAAAAATATTAATTGTATTTATAAAATATCATAATAATAAATTTATATTTTTATTAGAATAATATTTATGTGAAAAATATAATAATAATATAATAAATAATAATTCATCTATCAAATTATTAAAATTTAATTGTAATATAATATAATTCAAATAGCATTAGGTTGAATTATTTTATAATAAGAAGGCTTTAAAACTTTTATTTAACTATATTTTTTTAACGTTTCTATCGAATCATATAAAAATAAATAGCAGGAATATAATAGATTTTTAATAACAAGAAATGTGATAAAACTGAACAAATATAATTATCACAAGTTTAGTACAATTACAAATATTTACAGTTTTTTTTTGTATAAAATAATCTATTTTCAATATAATGAATAAGTTAGAAATCTCAAATCAATAAGTGATAAAAATGATTTTTTATTTCATAAATTTGTTTTGTAAATTGAGTTAGAAGGTGTAATTTTGATCAAAGCTATCTCCATAGTTTTTTTTTTCTTTATACTTAAGGATGGAGAGATCTAAATGGATAATAGTATGGAATCATCTAATAATGTCTTGTTCTATTTCACTCCTGCACAAGTTAGAACCACCTTTCATCAAAAGTATGGTTAGGTTTGGTCGTTTGAATAATAATGGATATGATCGAACCGCAAGTCATAAACCACGTGTACCATTCGCACAACTACAAGTGGCATATACATATGACTGGCCGCGTGTCCCACGTGCATGGGTCACTTCTATAAAAAAAAATCACATGTTGCTCATCTCATTACTTTGGATTGGACATTGGGACTATAAACTCAAATTAGCTATTTTTTTTTCTTTTCAAATCTTCAATATTATCTATTTATAGTAATTTCTTAAATAAACACTTTTTCTTTCATTCTGAAAATCGATTCTCTAGATGGCATGTGACCACTTTACTTGCATATCACATATTCATTTTATCATCGCAACTTTTCAAAAGGCAAATTGTAATGTTACTTTTAGATTTTTATAATTTGAATATGTAAAAATAATTTTTTTTTGGGGTTTTAGTTCATTTTTTTATATGATTTTAAATGTTTTTAAAATTAAAACCAGTTTATTTTTCACGGTTGAGTTAATATATATCTCGCTTCAAAATTTAAAAATCCTGATTCCGTATCTACCGCTTTGGACCATTCTACAGATTCCTTTCTGTTTATTATTAATTCCTTCTATGATCACAAAACGGTGTGTTAATCAGTTTTAGTAAAAAAAAAAAAAACAGAAAAAACTTATTTCTAGCATCATTATCATTTTATTCATACACACTATCCATTATTTTTCATGAAGAAAAAATTCGTATTATTTTACTAATTATAACAATAATTTAAGTAAAATAAAAAACAAGTACTCCATTTGGAGAACTCGCCTTGTAATTAGGCTATTTTATCCCACTTCTTCAAAAACTGTCTTTTTTTATTAAATAATAGAAAAAAGTATTTGACTCCCTTAAATTTTAAGAAAACTTTTTGTTGATTTGATTTAATTTTCTATTTTTTAATTTTTATTTTTGCTGTAACGAGTAACTAGAATAAGATTCATGAACGTAGAAGCTAGAAAGCTACTAGTGTGAACAAGCAGATCTCGTACAATCGGGCCGTGGACCCAGTTTCATCACAGTAAAGCCCGCTTTCCAAGCGTCAGCAACAGGGATGAAAGAGCAATACAAGTATATATAATAATCACAATGAAGATTAACATCATGAGATATTTTATTCAGTAAAAGGACAAGATATTTAAGTTAGATATACTATAACAATGGCATAATGGAGAATATACCCGAAAGATAGGGACATAATGGAAAAGACTAAGGAGATTAAAAAGAACAGGTACTTTGAGAAGAAAGAAAACGAGCAGCGTTTTAGTGGCTCGGGAAGGTTCGAGGGCCACGTGCCAGCTGGTTCGGAAGTCCGAAGCATGATAACGCGACTAAGAAAACGCCACGTCATCAGTTCTGGGTGCAATTTAAAAATATCAGAAAAATCTAGAGAAGGCTATAAATAAAGATTACAGGGTGCAGCCCAGAGATTTTCTGAATCCGCTATAACCATATCAAACCAACACAAACCTTGTTACTCTTCACTCCAAACCAAAACACGGACACACTACAGAGGAAAAACAAAAAGGGACAAGCCTAAAATTAAATACACAGCGTTTTCTCTACTAGGTTAGTAGCATTGGATTCTTCCTCTCTGTTTATGGTGCACGCTTTTTAATTTCTTCACTGCAAATTCTTGTGAGTGATTTTTTTTTTCATTATTGTTTATAGGTTTAGTTTTTGGTTATTTATCTGTCTGTATCGTAATCTCGTTTTTTTAAAGGAGAAAACTTTCTGGGCAAGTTTATTTTATTTTTTTACATTTTTATATTTTGGCTTTAGCTTTATCTATTACTTGGGGGTTACGAAAATTCGTTTCTTGGTTGAATTTATTATAGGTAGTGTAGTCAATAAGAGCGTGTTGCGAAATCCTGTTTGTGATTGTCCACCTTTGTGTTGTGTTTTGTTCTTATGAGTTGCTGGTTACTGAATAATTTATTTGTTTGTTTTGAAGTTCAGATTGTGAATTCAGTTGTTGAGTTTTGCTGCGGACTTAGCAGTGAAGTTTTGTGGAGATGGGTGCTTATGATCAAGTTTCTGTGCGGCCTTTGGATTCTTCTAGAAAGAGGAAAAGTAGGAGCAGAGGGGATGGTTCTAGATCTGTTGCTGAGACCATTGCAAAGTGGAAGGAATACAATGAGCATCTTTATTCTGGCAAAGATGATGGTAGATCAACTCGGAAGGCACCAGCTAAAGGGTCAAAGAAAGGATGTATGAAAGGGAAAGGAGGACCCCAGAACTATGAGTGTAACTACAGAGGGGTTAGGCAGAGAACTTGGGGGAAATGGGTGGGTGAGATTAGGGAGCCAAATAGAGGGAGTAGGCTTTGGTTAGGAACCTTTCCTACTGCCCAAGAAGCTGCTCTTGCCTATGATGAAGCTGCTAGAGCCATGTATGGTCCATGTGCACGCCTCAACTTCCCCCACATCTCAGATTATGCTTCTGTCAAGGAATCGTTTAAGGACTCTTTCTTGGCTGCTTCATCTTCATGTTCTTCGACAACATCGGACACTACTACTACTACTACATCCAATCGATCAGAGGTCTGTGCAGCTGAGGATGCTAAGGAGAATATTCTACCTGTCCTTGATAAGGCCAACCGTAATGATTGTCACAAGGCTTATGAACATGCCTCACCAACTAGCAGAATGAAGCTAGAGCCGAAGGATGAGGCTGTGGATCGCCTAGACCCGGGGGCTGGAGAAGGAATACATCATGTTGAGCAGGCAGAGGATGTAAATGAAGACCAGATGGACTTTTCGTGGATTGATGCTTTGGATTTTAATAATGATGATTACTCCAAGAGCTTTTCCAATGATGAGTTATTTCAGGTGGATGAACTTTTGGGGCTAATAGATAATAACCCAGTTGATGACTCTGCGTTGATGCAATGTTTGGATTTTGGACAAACAGGATTTCCTGGAGATAGTAATCCTCAGCTTGATAATACGTCATCAAGCTTTGTTTATCAGTTGCAAAATCCAGATGCCAAGTTGCTGGGAAGTTTGCCCCATATGGAACAGACACCATCTGGTTTTGATTATGGATTAGATTTCCTGAAACCAGTTGTACCAGAGGACTATAATGGTGTAGGGGAAGAACCGCAATTTCTTAACTTGGACGATGTTCTGAATCATGATTCAAAGGACATGCTAGAAAGCAAGGAATGATGTTCTTGTCCCTATAATGAGGATGTTGTTTTTGTCTGAAGTCTACCTCATTTTCATCTGGTTCAAGCATCACAAGTAATCTGTCTCCAGGGTTGTTGTCCCCTTTTAGCAATATATAGGTGCCTTAGACGAATGCAGGTATACAACTAATATACAAGAAATTTGATATCTTTATGTTCTTTTAAATATGCTGATTCTCTGTAGGATTTTTTAAAATGGAGAATTTAGCTGACAAAATTTGTTAATTCTTTTGTTTACATGTTTTCTTTTTGAATTCAAATTGGACTGCCTTTAACTTCATAGGTGGAGCTGAGGAATAGGCTGTTTAAAATCGTTTGTTGTTGTTGTCATTTGTAGTGTCTTGAGCACTGACATGACAGAAGATTTCTTTGTACGAGGGACAACTAGTATATGTCTGTATTGCTTACTTTTGTGTATAAAAACTGAACAAGCAGGCGAATGTATATATTGAAAATTATTCTGAATTTTGTTGCTGTCTTTACTGTGTTCTTTATTTCATGGTTTTGGTCCTTGGGGATTCTATTGCTTGTGGTTAAATAGTAAGAACTGGTTACACTGATATCTGAAATTAATGAAATAGCACCATCAATAATGTAATCTTATTATTTGCGGATGAAAAAAAATGTATTCTTATTATTAGTTGTCTAATTTAATATTAGAAGGATTTGTTGGTATACCATTATATGGATCTTACATTGTTACCTTGTATGTATTTTTTTAAGTTTTAGAAATATTTTAACTATATTTTTGTTTTTCTTTTTTTAGAAAAAAAAAGTTACATTCTTACCTATTTTAAACTACACTACGCTTATATTTTTTTTATAAGAAAGATATAATTATAATTTAAGAAAACTTAAGGTAAAATGCGAAAGAGAAATTTAGAAGTGTATGAAGAGCTTACTTATAAATATTTTTATCTTGAGAGGGGGAAATTGACTTGGTTAAAAGAGAGACTAGAGTATTGTATTATCACCTAAATAAAATTTGGCCTGCTTGAAGATTAGAGAGAATTGGTATTAGAATATTTTTTTTTTCAAAGCTATATAATCAACGGTAATAAAATATTATAAGTATTGTTATATATCATATATATATAATTGAGAAAGATGAATAGATATGATGTCTCATAATTTTAGTTTAAATATATGTAATTGTTTTATGATCTTTCTAGCATTTTGGTTTTCTCCTTAATGATACAAGAGTTTATGGTTTAAGTCAACTTAACAGTGAGCAAGTAAACAACATAATAGTGAATAATTAAAATTAAGATTTTTTTACTAAAAAGTCATTTTAACAATTAAAACAAAATTGATGGTCCTAGTTAGTCGATAAATCTAGTTGATATGGGCTTGTAAAGGTCCAAAAAGTTGATGTTTCTGACCAAGATTTTGAAATAACTTCCTGCACCCATCGTTTTTCTTCTTGCACCCTTAAACTTTCGGAATTTATGTTTTGGAATACAGAAGCAGTTTCGGAAAAAATTTTCCCGGCAGCAATCACTCCTCACTATTAAAAAGTATCATGTAACTCTTTTAGATGGAGTGAATGAAGAAATGTGACAGGGTGAAGCATCACCCCCTTATAAAAAGTAGTTGAGCGGAAGATAAATAACAAAATTGAGATGTGTAAAAAAAAAACTAATATGATTACATCTATGTCTTCTACTTTCTATCCATAATTAAATTAGAAAAATAAACATACCTTTTATTTTCTCTTAATTTTCTTTATATTGTTTCTGTTCAAAGATGCATGTAACGTTATATGAACAAATTTTCTGAAATTTTATTGAAAATAATCAATTTAAGAATGTGGTATTCAAACTCATAAAGACCAAGAAATAAATATAAAAAAAAATGAGTGTTTTGTAGATTTATCTCAAAGATTAAGTTTCTCTTGCATCTCTGATTTTCAAAATAAATCTTAAAGATCAAACTTCTTTAGTAGTAGATTTTAAAATTTATTGAAAGATTTTTTTTCAACGGTATTTTTAACGGATTTTGAGATTTAATAAATAATTTTTTTCAACGAAATTCATTAAAAGTTTTAAAATTATTTTAACAATTTTTATAAAATTTCGAAAAATTTTGAAATTCGTGGAAAAAGAAATTATTTGACGAATTTCGAAATTTATTGAAATCTTTGAAATCTATCGAAAAAAAAATTAGAGTAAGGTTTTTGAATTGTAATAGATAGTTCTAAAATTTTAGAGAAAGTCAGTAGAAAGGAATGGTTGAAAATATAAGAGATACCTTATCTTCAATTGTCATCCATCTATATATTTCCAAATCAAGCAAGTTAATTTATCTTATCACTCATCCGATTATTTTTAATTGATATAAAATTGTAAAATGGTTCCTGAATTTCTTTCTATTAGATAAATTAATTAATTTTTTGTAATTTTTTTTTTATAAAATAAGGATATAGGTTGTAATATCCCAAAATATAGCATAAAACTATATAAAGGAGTTATCATATAATAATATAGTAAAACAGTTACTGGAAATAAAGTTAACCTTACAGTTATTACAAAATAACCATAAAATTTAAAACTTTACAAAATTCCTATACTATTACAAAACTATGTACATAACCGAACGATTATTACAAAGCTAGAGTTATAACCGAACGATTATTACAAAGCTAGAGTTATAACCAAACGGTTAATACAAAACTATGATTAGATGTATGACGAACCGTCCTAATCTAAACAGCAGGGTCATCGACATCCAATGTCTGCTTCAACGAACACTCTTCTCCCTCTGCTCACACCCACAAGGTGATCATTGTAAAATAAAGAATACCGAACGGAAGACATAAAAAAAATAGACAACAACAAAAGAAAAAGGGTAAGCTAGTGTAATTTAGTTAATCATACTAATCATGCAAACAGAAAAAATACATAAACATATATCAACTAAACACTTAAAATCATGCAAATGACCGAACACATTATTTCAGACAAAGACCGATCACTTGACTTGACTATCCGGATTGTATGAATATGTAGCTTGAGGTCGTTCTTGCACTCGGAGGTGTAGTAACTGGAAACCCATCAGCTGCCACCCGAGGTTAGTCCGTTATACCTCACCCAAGATACCCTATGGACTAGGACCTCTTGCCATTCTCACGAAATGACTTACCCATCTCTACTTGAGAACTAGTAACCATTAGAATTTCAGGATGAACGCCATGAATTTCACTGTCCACATTCATACTTTATCACTTCAATACTCATTCACTGAGACATTCCTCCTTGGAATTCTCTTTCATACCAAATTGAAATATAATAGCTTAGAATTTGCTCAACAGTTCATGCAAGTAATATTAATAAAATCTCAAACCATAATGAAAATCACCTACAATGTTGAACACCCTATGAACGTTGGAGACCGAACGGAAACTCACCAAAATACAAGATTGTGCCAGTACAAGACCGAGCGCTAGTACTAGACCAAATGCTAATACAAGACCGAGTGCTAATACTAAACTAAATACTAGTATAAGACCGAGCGTTAATACTAGACTAAATGCTAGTATAAGACCGAGCGCTAATACTAGACTAAATGCTAGTATAAGGCCGAGCGCTAACACTGGACTCAATGCTAGTATAAGACTGAGCACTATCACTAGACTAAATGCTAGTATAAGACTGAGCGCTAATACTAGACTAAATGCTAGTATAAGACCGAGCGCTAATACTAGACTAAATGCTATTATAAGACCGAGCGCTAACACTAGACTCAATGCTAGTATAAGGCTGGGCACTATCACTAGACTAAATGCTAGTATAAGATCGAGCGCTAATACAAGACTAAATGCTAGTATAAGATCGAGCGCTAATACTAGACTAAATTCTAGTATAAGACCGTGCGCTAACAGTAGTGCAAGACCGTTCGGTCACTAACCGAAGCTCCACAGAAGTAGAACTCAGTTAAGACCGAACACAATAGAAAGACCGAACGGTCAAAGACTGACATTCAGCGAACTGCATAATTTTGCAGATTAACTGCTGAATTATGAACAACACCTATGTTACCAATTCCTACCATTTTTCTCAACTTCCAATCCTCCAAACTTATATCATATTTCCTATTTACACCTATCCAAGAATACCTAAACCTTTCTAACATTATTCTAAAGAATCTCTTATCAGATTTCACCCCAATTCCTGCATAGTCACAACTAAATGACCAAAAATTCATTTTCCTACTTTTGACACATTATAGGAGGACTTAAAGGTTTTAACATGTCTAAATATACTTGCTCAGACTCTCCCCACTGATCAATTTCACCCTCGACCCCAAACTCTCATTTCCACTTATTCACTTTCCCAAAACCAGAACAAATCGAATACTTATGCAGAGACTCCAACCAGTTCACAGGTTCCAACATTCATCAATTCAACACAATTCAATCAAACATTCAATTCATATACATGCAACCATCCAAACAGTAATTTCATACATAGAAAATCATAATTAAATTAACCAGCTTCCCTTACCTTATAAAATCTGGACAGCTTAACCCCAAAATTCCCAACTTGATGCTTGCACCGAAAGAAACTCTATGAACACCTATAGATCACCATTTTGATGAGAAAATACCAAACATAGGACCAGAATTGAAGTTAGAAACAAGAAGAGAAAGCTGATGAACACATGCAACTCGAGACTTGGTTTGCATGTGACAACAACAAGAATTTCTAAGAAGAGGATGAACTTACCAATTCAAAGCTTGCTTTTAATCTATGAAGAAGGAAGCTTTTGACACCCTGATTCCTTAAACGCTATCTGATTATGGAATAGATAGAGTGAAATGGAGAAATTCTAGAGAGATTTTGTAGAGAGAAAGGAGAGGAAGAAAAAACTCAAAAGTTTGGAAAGAAGAAGTACATGCAGAGAATGACACGAAATTTTGAAAAGTTCATTTATATACCACCGCCAAAATCGATCGGTCCATTCAAATGCATACACCTATCTTCCCCACCTTCTCTGAATTTCTCAATTCTTACACAAGTTTTGATAGCTTTATTTTTATTTAATTAAATTAATAGAAATAATAACTTTAAAGTATATTTCTTAAAATAAATAACATTTTAATTTTATAATTTTTAATTTTTAAATATAAATATATTGAAATTAAAAAAAACATTGAATTGGATTAAAATAAAAGAAAAAAGAAATTATTTTTGGATGAATTGGATCTTAACGAACAAACTATCTAAAGTGGAAAATAAATATGAATAAGCAAGTGTGGGCCTAATGCAGCTATATAGGCCGAATGTGAATCAACTCGTCATATTGGTATGCATTCCTAAATTCATATCTGCAATGGTATAGATGTGAACAAAGGGCATTTTGGACAAAACAACAGAGTCAGTCTGATTTTTCTTTCAAGAAAGAAATCCTTGCATGTACTGTCACCTTAATTTTCTTTAAATTTAAGCATAATCATTCTGTTTTGTTTTTTTACATTAAATCATTAAAACAGCCCTGTTTAATTTTTACCAATTCTACTCAAATTTAAAATCTTAACGTTTTTGTTTTTAACAACATAAAATCCTTATATTTTATGTCTCCCTATATACAACAGCAATAAAATCATAAAATGATGAGTTATGAGTTGTGGTGCCCACCGTTCAGTCATCAGAGTCTTTGGTTTAACTCATTATGATAGGTAGTTGTCATCATACCCCACCAATTACTATACTCACTTTCTTCAAACATTTGCTTCAATTTAATTTTCAGTGTTTGTACTCTTCAAAAATTACTCACTTAATGTTAATGTCTGCAGATCAGATATTAAAATGTTGTCAATATACTGATTTTAAAATAGATTTATTAAAAATGTAAATATTTGTAGAATAGTTTTATATTACCATTCAAACACAATGCATAATTGGCATAACTTTGTAAAAATTAATATATAATAATTTGTAATTGAATGGTAGCAAATATGATTTGTCTTTTATTAAAACATTCTTAAATTATAAATTTAATTATCCTCTTAATTATGGAATTAATTTTAATGATACTAGAAATATCACATACATTCTTATCGATCTAATTCAATCCAAGTTCACAAACTCCATCAATTCATTGATTTCATCTACTCTAAATTACTGCCTAATATACACAAGACACATGAATTTATATATCAATTCAACATATCAAACATCATTCAAAACATTCTAGCCAAAACTTCAACCTCCTGAGTACCATTTCCACTTTGCATTATTAATCAATATACATAAAACATAGTTTCTATTCATTCTAGAGCAATTCCTAAATGCTAACAATTCAAGTCTTTTATCACCATGGAGTCTTCCAACAACCAAAAATATTAGCCACGTAAAAATATTACACAAAGCATAAAAAAGCCAAAGTTATCGTAAATTAAACTTCCTCTTAAATTCTTATTTTCTACCATTAGTATCACTATTTGGGATAAAGTTAAATGTTCACTTAAAACAATTTCTAGATTACCTGTTCCAATGTTATCTTCTTTTTATTTTGGTAAATTGTTTTTCAACCAATCAGAGCTACTTGTTAAAGGTGTTCTGATGCTAAAGGTCCCAAACACCATACATTTAATATGTATTTATAGTTTTTTTCTATGAACTTTTGATTATGATTAGTTTAATCACAACTCAATTCTATTTAAAACTTATCACTTATCAGTATAAATTAATTAGATGATTCTGATCGGTCTCCTCCATGTATAAACGATTTGTCATGATATTTCAAATCGGTATACACCAAACGAAACATATAGTATCGTTAATAATTAAATAAAATAAATTATTAGTTTCTCTTACCTTAATGTAATTTATTAATATAATTCTTTCTTATCTACACAACTTTAATATTTAAAATTGTATTTCCTAAGTAAAACTCGATCAATAATCATAATATCTATGATCACAAAAGACATATTAAAGATATAAAGATTGCATACAATAAGAAAAAGATTTTGTTAAAAAAAAGATTAATTTATTGAAAAAAAATCAGAAAAATAACTAATTTTATTTTAAAATCTGATTCATCTAAAATATTCTAGTTCCTCAATTTGACGTAGTATAATTTGATTTTGAAAGGAGTGATAAATTAAGGTAAAAATTGAAAAAGAAAAATAAGTGAAAAAGTTATAAACACACGGAAGAAAGAAAATGTAGAAAGTCACTTACAAGTTTATTATATATATATATATATATATATATATATATATATATATATATATATATATATATATATATATATATATATAAAAAAGAATAATGATATTTTGACTTCATTTTTTATAAAATTTTAATTTCGCTATGTGTTAAGAAACTACTGGTCCACATGACCCAAATTTAAAACAAAAAAAAGAATGACCTAAAAAATCCAATTTTAGGGTTTTGGGTTTTGTAGTTTCCCTCATTTTGGTTCAAAATTAGTTTTCGTTTTCGAAGTTGGTTTTCGTTGTGGGATTTCTTTGCCAAAGGAGGTGCCTCGCTCTAACCAATCAGTCCACTGGTGTGTGTCGAAGTGTCGTGCATTGGCCGTTTCGCACTTTGTGTTCTGATAAAGGTTCTGGCATAGGAACTTCATTTCTTGGTGGATTTTCTTCGTTATCAAATAATTGGTACCATAGGTGCACTATTCATCGAACCACCATTCAATCATTTGTGGAGGTCAAATTCTGAACTTGCATGCTTCGCTTGATGTGGGTTTTTGTGCTTCGTTGTTCATGTTTTCATTTCACTTTCTTCTTCATTAAGGTTGTTTGGTTATTTGGAGTTTTTATCATTTTTTAAACTATTTTCGTTAAAGTTTATGCTTTTGTTATTTGTTCTTTGGTGGTTATGTATTGTAGGGGTTGTTGTTGGGTGAAAAGTTTTATTCTTTTGACACACTTCTTTTTTGTACATTGTTTTCTTTTACAAAAATGGATTTCATTTCACCAAAAGGTGAAAGCAAGGTAAGTTAATGTGTAATAGTGAAAATTGATTACTTTCTTTGAATAATGTTTTTCAACGGTTGATTTCTTTATAAATTTTGGTAGTTTTGTTTATGAAAGTGGTGTGACACCAAAGTTATAGTGGAGTTAAATGGTCTATTAAGAGACAATGATTGTACGTGTATCAATGAGATTTCGTTCAAGTGGTGGAGTTATTGTTATAAAATTTATGAAGTTGTGGGATGATGTTGATAAATACAAAGGGAAAACGATGCTCAATTACACAAGCGTAAGTAATCAGACTTGTTTTAGTTTGGTCCTTTGATAAAAGATTAGGTTTTCATAATTGTGTCTACATTTGAATTTTTTCAAGAGGAACTCCAACCCTTTAGGGAGAAGTATGTTTGTGATTTGATTCTAGATAATGACAATGTTCGCATAGAGGAATTGCTGCAAAGCTTAGGGTTGCTATAGATGCTATTGTAGACTTAGGAGTGCTACAATGTAGTTAGTGGTTTTTTTTTCATAATGTATTAGGTATTTAACAATTACAAGTTGGATAAGGTATTCATTACCTTTAATGTACACAATTTTTGTTACTAGGGATGACAACGGGTAGGGTCGGACACAAATCGTGTCTACTCGCAACCCGACCTGCATGTAAAAAATCGTACCAATTACCCGCCTTGCTACCCACATAAAAAATAATATTTTATGATTTTTTAAAAAAGGTCCAAATTAAATTGAAAAAAAAACATATAATTGCCATAAACAAAATTGGGTTAATGCCTAAACCCTTTATTTTCATAAATGAAAACGGGCCAAAAGCCCAAATCACCTTTTCTATTGTTTTGTTTTTACGTTTTCCTTGAAAATGGTCAGGGCCCAAACTCCCTTTTTTTTAGGTTTTCTTCCATAAGCAATAAAAAGGGTAGAACCATTTCTTTCTCTTATTCTTCAGATACCCCAAACCCTAAGGGTTTCTTCACTTTAGTAGATATGGAGATGACAACCTCCTCTTTCACCTCTAACCACTCCGTTGTCGCCTCGCGAACCAACAATCAGAGTCACAAGGCCTGATCTCCTCCTCCTGTGTCAATCACCGCCAACCGATCCTCCTCAAACAGGTCGTTCGTGGCATCAAGCCGTCTTGGCACGTTCACGGTCCAAGGTCGCTCTCGCTTTTGTTTGTTGCCGTTAAAAAACAATTTAAAGTAAGAAAACCTAATGAATAAAATTGTAATTTCATTTTTCAAACGGGTAGCAGATACCTGCGGGTACGAATAGTATGATACTTGAACTCGACTCGTTAACGAACGGGTATTAAATTACACGCTACCCGCGGATACTAAATACTCGTAACATATTTCACCCGCGGATTCAAATTTTTTCATCAACCCTAGTTGCTACAGATCTTGTAATAAATATATTAATTACATTTAATGATAATAAAATTACAGTTTCTTATATTTTAGTGTTACATATTTGTTTATAACAGGGTTGTAGTTGTGGGTGACCACTTATTTTTGTTGTAGTCCCCGCTAGATTTGCAGGTTTATTTTGCTGGGTAATTATATGATCATAATTACCACCACTTATTTTTTTTACTGAGGTTTGAGTTGTTGTTGACAAATTTTATTCATTATGGCCTCCATGATGAATGACTTTATTAGTGTGTTGACTGATTTATACTGTTTTTGGAAGATGTTAACAGTTTTGGTTAATTATGTAGTTCATTATTGTGGTGAAAGATGAGTTATTTCTGCATTAATATGATAATGAATTTTTTTATCCTTGGTCCCCCACCCAATTGTGCAATTTGATTTGTACATATTTTGGGAAGTTGTTGATAGAGTTATTCAAATATGTGGTCATTATTAACTGTATAGATGAGTTGTTTGTGCATTAAGTTGGCAATGATTTTTTTTTCTAATTCAAAATTGATGTCAAGAAATGTGTTGACCTCCATGTCAATAAGCTTAGTTGTAGGTCCCTACTTATTTGATCATTGGTCCTCACCCAATTGTGTAGTCTAATTTTTACAGATTTTGGTACGTTGGTGATGAAGTTGGTTAAATATGTTGCATAGATAAGTTGTTTGTGCATTAAGTGTTTAATGAATATTTTTTTTGATTCAAAATTGATGTGAAGAATTGTGTTGACCTCCATGTGTAGAAGCTCAGTTATAGGTCCCTACTTATATTATCCTTGATTCCCATGTTATTATTTAAAGATTTTGGATCTTGTTGATAGAGTTTGTTAAATATGTAGTCGTTATTGCCTCCATAGATGAGTTGTTTGTGAATTTAAATGATAATGAATACTTTTTGCTATTAAAAATTGATTTCAATATTTGTGATGACCTTTCTGTGCAGAAGTTTGGTTGTAAGTTTCCACTTGTTTCCCCACCCAATTGTGTAGTTATGTTTTCACAATTTGTGGATGATGTTGATAAATTTCATTAATTATGTGGTTTGACATCCCCTAGTTACGAGCCTAGGGTGTGCATTAACATGAGAATTAATAACTTCTTTCATTACTGTGACATAATTATATGAAAGGAGGAAGACGACGATATTGTCATCTACTTAACAATTGTTGTGCAGTACTACAATAACATAAGTGATACAAATAATGAAGTTGACAATCTTTGGTTGCACCAGAAGTTCCAACAATGGAGGTGTGTGCATGTTCAAAAACACAAGGTTGTTGGGAGGGATCCATAAGTTTACGAAGTATTTGCACAATTTTGTTGTCTACAAGTGGATAGGGTTGAATGATCGGTTTGGATGATACATGTACGATCATTGTCCCTTAATAGACCATTTAACGTCACTATAGCTTTAGTGTCATACCACGGTCGTAAACGAAACTAGAAAAATTTATAAAAAATCAACCATTAAAAAAAATTATTCAAAGAAAGTAATGAATTTTCACTATTACACATTTACTTACCTTGCTTTCACCTTCTTGTGGAATGGAATCCATTGCTGTAAAAGGAAACAATGTACAAAAAATAAGTGTGTGTCAAAAAATGAAACATTTTACCCAACAACAACTCCTAAAATACACAATCACCTAAAAAAATAAATAAAAAAAACATAAACTTTGACAAAAATAGTTTAAAAAATTGATAAAATCTTCAAATAACCAAACAACCTTAACGAAGAAGAAATAGAAATGAAAACCTAAACAACGAAGCACAAAAACTCACGTCAAACAAAGGACGCAAGTTCAGAAGTTGACCTCCACAAATGGTTGAATGGTGGTTCGATGAACAACGCACTTCTGGTACCCACAGTTTGATAACAAAGAAGAGCCACCAAGAAATGAAGTTCTTCTGCCATAACCTCTACTAGAAATGTGAAACTCACGACCAACGCACGACAACACTTTGACACGAACATCGGTGGACCGATTGGTTGCAGCAATGCACCTACTCAAGCAAAAAAATCCCACAACGAAATCCAACTTCAAGAACGAAAATCAATTTTAAACCAAAATGAAAGAAACCACAAAATTCAAATCCCTACAATTGGATTTTCCATATCATTTTTTTGTTCTAAATTCGAACCGTATAGATCAATAATTTTTTAACACGTGACAAAGTTAAAATGTTATCAAAAGTAACCGAGTTAAAACATTATTATACTATATATATATATATATATATATATATATATATATATATATATATATATATATATATATATATATAAATATCTAAGTTATTAATAAAAGTCTAAATATTTTATTTTAAACATTTCATAACTCATACTAAAAAGTAAATTTGAATTAGATTGATTTGCATTTTAACCAAATTTTATACTTTTTAAAATAAAGTATTTTTATTTTGTAATTGGATTTTTAAATAATGAATAAAATTGAAAGGAAAAGTTTATATAATAAAACAAAAGAATTTAATATGTGAAATAAAAATGAAAAACATAATATAATTTAAAATAAAATTAATATTAAACAATTTATATGATGTAAAAAATATGTTTGAAAAATAAATATTAATTTAAAATCGATAAATATTATTTTATATTATCTATCATTAATGTAAATTAGAATAGAAATATTACGTTTAATTAGTTAGACATTCACTAATCCAACTTTATCATATATGTTTTGGTAAACCGATTTTACATAAATTTAGTTGAGTAACATTTAAAGAAATATTATTTCAAAAAAGCGTGGTATTCGGTAAATAAATGACCGTTTAAATTATTGTTGGAAATAAATGAGAAACATCGACATGTGTGACATGCATTGAGTGTATGAAAATATTTTCTCACAATGTTAGGTTTTTTAGTGTAAAAGGTACCCGCAGATAAAATTGTAACTTCATTTTTCAAACGAGTAGCGGATCCTCGTAAATACAAATAGTGTGATACTCGAACTCGATCCATTAACAAATGGGTATTAAATTACTCATTAGCGTGTAAAAGGTACCCACGGATACTAAATACCCGTAACAGATTTCACCTCTTAGTTGTTACAGATCTTGAAAATATATTACAGTTTCCTATAAATATATTAATTACATTTAATGATAATAAAATTACAGTTTCCTATATTTTAGTGTTACACATTTGTTTATAACAGGGTTGTAGTTGTGGGTGACCATTTATTTTTGTTGTAGTCCCTACCAAATTTGTAGGTTTATTTTGCTGGGTAATTCTATGATCATAATTACCACTACTTATTTGTTTACTGAGGTTCGAGTTGTTGTTGACAGATTTTGTTCATTATGGCCTCCATGATGGAAGACTTTATTAGTGTGTTGACTTCTTTATATTGTTTTTGGAAGATGTTAACAGTTTTGGTTAATTATGTAGTTCATTATTGTGATGAAAGATGAGTTATTTCTACATTATTATGATAATGAATTCTTTTTCGTAATAAAAATTGAGTATACCTTCTTGCGTAGAAGCTTAGCTGTAGGTCCCCAATTATTTTATCCTTGGTCCCCCACCCAATTGTGCAGTTTGATTTATACATATTTTGGGAAGTTGTTGATAGAGTTACTCAAATATGTGGTCATTATTGACTATATAGATGAATTGTTTGTGCATTAAGTTGACAATGAATTTTTTTTCTAATTCAAAATTGATGTCAAGAAATGTGTTAACCTCCATGTGCATAAGCTTAGTTGTAGGTCCCCACTTATTTGATCCATAGTCCCCATCCAATTGTGCAATCTAATTTTTATAGATTTTGGTAGGTTGGTGATGAAGTTGGTTAAATATGTGGTCATTATTGCGTACATAGATGTGTTGTTTGTGCATTAAGATGTTAATGAATATTTTTTTCAATTCAAAATTGATGTGAAGAATTGTGTTGACTTCCCTGTGTAGAAGCTTGGTTATAGGTCCCCATTTATTTAATCCTTAGTTCCCACCCAATTGTGCAATTTGATTTTTACAGATTTTGGTACGTTGGTGATGAAGTTGGTTAAATATGTGGTCATTATTTTAAGCATAAATGAGTTGTTTGTGCATTAAGTTGTCAATGAATATTTTTTCCAATTGAAAATTGATGTGAAGAATTGTGTTAACCTCCTTGTGCAAAAGTTTGGCTATAGGTCACTACCTATTTGATCCCCACTTAATTGTACAGTCTGATTTTTAAGTTTTTGTTAGATTATTGATAGAGTTGGTTAAATATGTGGTAATTATTGCATGAAGTGATGACTTATTTGTGCATTAAGTTGAGAATGCATATTTTTTTCAATTCAAAATTGATGTGAAGAACTGTGTTGACCTCCCTGTGCAGAAGGTTGGCTATAAGTTTCCACTTATTTGATGCTGGTGATTTTTACAGATTTTGAGAGATTGATGATAAAGTTGGTTAATGTGTAGTCATTATTGCCTACACAAATGAGTTGTTTGTGTATTAAGTTGTCAATGAATATTTTTCCTAATTCAAATTTTAGGTGAAGAACTATGTTGACCTCCCTATGCAGAAGGTTGATTGTAGGTCCCTACTTATTTGATGTTTGGTGATTTTTACAGATTTTGGGAGGCTGATGATATAGTTGGTTAGATGTGTGGTTATTATTGCCTACATAGATGAGTGTTTTGTGCATTAAGTTATCAATGAATATTTTTTCCAATTCAAAGTTGATGTGAAGAACTATGTTGACCTCCCTATGCAGAAGTTTCGTTGTAGGTCCCCATATATTTCGTGCTTGGTCCTACCCAATTGTGTAGTCTGATTTTTAAAAATGTTGGGAGGTTGGTGATAAAGTTGACTAAATGTGTGATCATCATTGCCTGCATAGATAAGTTGGTAGAGCATTAAGTGTTTAATGAATATTTTTTCTGATCCAAAATTGATGTGAAGAATTGGGTTGACCTCCCTGTGTAAAAGCTCAGTTATAGGTCCCTACTTATATTATCCTTGATTCCCAATGTTATTATTTAAAGATTTTGGATCTTGTTGATAGAGTTTGTTAAATATGTGGTCGTTATTGCCTCCATAAATGAGTTGTTTGTGCATTTAAATGACAATGAATACTTTTTGCTATTAAAAATTGATTTCAATATCTGTTATGACCTTTTTATGCAGAAGCTTGGCTGTAGGTTCCCACTTATTTCCCCACCCAATTGTGCAATTATGTTTTTACAATTTGTGGATTATGTTGATAAGTTTCATTAATTATGTGGTTTGACATCCCCAAGTTATGAGCTTAGGTGGTGCATTAATATGAGAATTAATAACTTCTTTCATTTCTGTGACAAAATTATATGAAAGGAGGAAGACGACGGTATTGTCATCTACTTAACAATTGTTGTGCAGTACTACAATAACATAAGTGATACAAATAATAAAATTGACAATCTTTGGTTGCACTAGAAGTTCCAACAATGGAGGTGTGTGCATGTTCATAAACACAAGGTTGTTGGGAGGGATCCACAAGTTTACGAAGTATTTTCACAATTTTTTTGTCTACAAGCAGATGAGGTTGAATGATCGGTTTGGATGATACACATACGATCACTATCCCTTAATAGACCATTTAACATCATTATAGCTTTGGTGACCTACAACGGTTGTAAACGGAACTAGCAGAATTTATAAAAAAATCAATCATTAAAAAAAAGTTATTCAAAGAAAGTAATGAGTTTTCACTATTACACATTTACTTACCTTGCTTTCATCTTCTTGTGGAATGAAATCCATTGTTGTAAAAGGAAACCATGTACAAAAAAGAAGTGTGTCAAAAAAAATGAAACTTTTTACCCAACAACAACTCCTAAAATACACAACCACCAAAAGAACTAAGAAAAACATAAACTTTAATGAAAATAGTTTAAATAATGATAAAAACTCTAAATAATCGAACAACCTTAACGAAGAAGAAAAATATATGAAAACCTAAAGAACAAAGCACAAAAGCCCACATCAAACGAAACACACAAGTTTAGAAGTTGACCTCCACAAATGTTTAAATGGTGGTTCGGTGAACAACGCACATCTGGTACCTACTGTTTGATAACAAAGTAGAACCACCAAGGAATGAAGTTTCTCTACCAGAACCTCTACCAAAAGTGTGAAACCCACACCAATGCACGACAACACTTCAACACAAACATCGGTGGATCGATTAATTGCAGCAACGCACCTCCTCCAAAAAAATTCTCACAAAACAAAATCTAATTTCGAAAACAAAAATTAATTTTGAACCAAAGTAAAAGAAACTACAAAATTCAAATCCTACTATTAGATTTTCCATATAAATTTTTGTTTTAAATTCGAACCATACATATCAATAATTTTTTAAGACGTAACAAAGTTAAAATATTGTAAAAGAATGAAGTTAAAATATTATTACAATTTATATAAATATCGAAGTTGTTAATAAAAGCCTAAATATTTTATTTTAAACATTTCATAATTCATACTAAAAAGTGAATTTAAATTAGATTGATCACAAATTGTATTTTAACCAAATTTTATACTTTTCAAAAAAAAATATTTTTATTTTGTAATTGGATTTTTAAATAATGAATAAAATTGAAATGGAAAGTTTATATAATAAAACAAAAGAATTTAATATATGAACTACAAATGAAAAACATAATATAATTTAAAATAAAATTAATATTAAACAATTTATATGATATAAAAAGTATATTTGAAAAATAAATATTAATTTAAAATCGATAAATATTATTTTATATTATCTATCATTAATATAAATTAGAATACTTTATCATATCTATTTCGGTAAACAGATTTTACATGAATTTAGTTAAGTAACATTAAATATTATTTCAATTAGTTGAGTAACATTAAATATTATTTCAATTTGTTGAGTACCATTAAATATTATTTCAAAAGAGCGTGGAATTCGGTAAATAAACGAGAGTTGGAAATAAATGAGAAACATCGACATGTGTGATGAAAATATTTTCTCAAGGTTTTTGAGTGTAATTTGTATGGTTCCGAAGACTAAGAAATGTTGGTAATAGACACCTTTTCTGTCCCGCCTTTAACCGCGAATAAACAGCGTTCTCTCTCATACTACGATGCGAAATTCAAGACTTTCGTGTTCTTTTTTTCATAGTTTTCTCCGCTGCTGTGCTGTTATTTAACTTCACGGCTCACACCTTTTCAAGCACTACTTTACTCTTCTCTGTACCTACTTTATGCTCAGCTACTCTATTTCAGCGCATCATTACCTCCCATTCAGGTAAAAAAACTCTCATTTTTACTCTTTATTTCACTTCCTCAAATGTCATTTTTACTATTACATATGTTAATTCCATTTTTTTTATACTATTACATATATTAATTGCATTTTTCTTAATAATTTCTTCCATGGTTTAACAACAAATTAATTTGATGTTTATGTTTTTCTCTATAATAAACAGGTCATTCTTTGAAGTTTCACTTTATTCCATGAAGGGTAACATATGTTTTCTTTAAGTTCTGAAAATAAATATTTAAATGGTTAATATTTACTTGAAATTATTTATTTAATACAAGTGATTTTAAAACTGATCTTATTTCTATTTTTCTTGGTATAAAAATATTCATTTTATATTTTGAAAAATAATTCAAGTTCTTCTCCATAATAGAGGTAAATTTCAAAAAGAGACAATGAAATGTTTAGGTTGGTTCTTTGAAAAAGATTTTTATAATAGATGTTAGAAGAAGTAAATAGTCCATATCTACCGAATGAAGAATATTAATTTATTGGTATAAAAGAAACTCCTATCTTTTTTAATTTTTTTCTTATAAAAAGAGTCCACTTTATTTTGTCAGTTTATTCGTAAAATATAAATTAAATTATTCAAAATAATTTTACATTTTCATTTTTCAATATATGCCTTCCAAAAAGATATTAACTTTATTTCTTATAATATTTTTATTTCTATCATATTTTTATATTTCTTAGATTATGTTACACACACGTGCACAGATTCACGTACATATATATTTTATACTTATAAAATAATATTAACAATTTTTTCAATAAAATTAATACCATTTTACTTTTCCATCTTGAAAATACTTATCAATTTAAAAGTTGTGATTATTTTAAAATATTTTGATCATAAAAACATAATATTAATAAAAATCATTAAATTTTAAAAAACATCAACATTTTACTTATGTAAATAAAATCATGTATAGTCTCTTTAAACAATATATCAGTTAAATATTTTTAAAATAGTAAAAATATTCATTGAATTGGGAGATACACTAAAAACTATAAGCCAAATTCCTAAAAAAATATATACTTTATAAAAATATAATAATTATTCAAATAATTAAATACAAAATTTAAATTATTTATTTAATTACAAATCTCCTACATGTCACTTATAATTAAAAAATTAAATGAAACATGAAATTATTAATTACAAAGGAATAATTTTTGTTTTTATAATTATGAATTTTATCCATCTAATTAAGACGCAAATACTCAATTCATACTTACTATTAACTCCTTTAATAAAATAATCTTAACACACACATGCATCACAATGCAATTAATTATTTATAGAGAAATATAATTCATTATACAATATACAAATTAAAATAGAAAAAAATCTTAAGAAGTTAAGCAAACTATTCTAATCATAAATAATAAATAAATAAGTTATTTAATGGGCATTTAATTCTTTTAACATTATTTGATTAGTATTTATTATATATAATAAATTTATTCACTATCTTCATTACAAAATCTTGTTTGAATCAAAAGGAAAATATATTAAAAATTTAAAAAAGACATTTTGTAAACTTGAAAATATTTCACATCAGAATTTGTTGTTTTATACCTAGATATTGCCGGCCTCCATTCACTTCAGTCCTTTCTCTCTCTTCTCTGTTTTTTCTTTTTTTCTCTCTCTCCTGAGTTATGCTTGAAACCGTGTTTAGATTCTTTCAGAACCAGCTTTTCTCCTTTGGTAAGGATAGATTTTCTCACTGTGCTTTCTCTGCCTTTCCCAGAAAATCTAAATGCCCGTGACCATGGATACATTCCTTTTTTCAAGTCAATTTAAAGTCTATGCTGTGTTGATCATGATCTTAATCTGCTGAATATTTGGATATTTTTAGACTTGCTTATCAGAAGTAATCATTCTTTTGTAAAACAAGATAACATCTTGCCCTTTTTTTTTGGCCTTTGAAGGAACAGAACATCCATGCCATTTCTGTGTATGCACAAATGGGTATCAGAGATAATGATCTTTTTATTTGTTATTTCAGCTTAAAAACTCTTCACATATGTGATGTCTCTACTTCTTCTAACCAACACAGCATCATTTTGACACAAAAGTGTGTTATCCTTGTTGGAGAGTTGGTTTTAGGAAGATAAAAAACATGACAGGGTTTAACAGAGTTTTAGCCTATCTTCTTGTACTTCTCTTCGTAACCATCTTTGTACATATCTATAGACATGCATTTCTTCTCCTTTTTCAATGTTGGTTTTATTTATTGAAGGTCGAGAATACCATTTGAGAAATAAATTTTTTTTCTTTGTACAAGGATATGTACAATGGGATAATGCATATGACTCCTTTTTATTTGTTTGTCAGTGATTAACTTGTTTATTGTTTATTCTGTAAACAGATATGAAATGAAGGTTTATAAGTGAAAGGTTGTGTTCCTTGTACAACATTAAACCTTTCATGAACATAAGGCCGTCACAATCATGGGGAACAGAAAAAGACGGTTAGATCAAATCAAGCATCCATTCAATTCTCACCGTGAGCCTTTCTTCTTATTTTCTAGGTTCTGTTGATTGCCACTGTGCAGGACAACACAAAAGAAATAAAATACAGTGAACATATTGAATATGGAGCAGTTATAATTCCTTGATCAAAGAGAAAATGAACTTTAATTTACCAAACAAACTTAAACTTGATTGACCAAGTTTCAGTGTGACCTGGATATTGTGTACTATTTTCCACAACCATGTATTCTCAATTTTACATTCCTTGACAAAAAATTTAAACCAATTTTCAATTTGATTTTTGTAAGCAGCCTTTGAAGCAGTTGCCTTTGGATCATGGCAAGCTGTGGAGTTCATAAAGATTGAGGCAGGAACTATGTCTATACATTTTGTAGATAATCATTATATGGCTATGGAGAAAGGACCTTTGTCAGACATTCGGATAAGGTCAAGGAAAGCTACTTTATCTGATTGCTCCCGTTTTCTGCGACCTGGAGTTGACATATGTGTGCTATCTGCCCCTCAACAATCTAATGATTCAGATGCAGTTGTTATGGATCCTGTAAGTGTTCTTTGTCCTCTGAATTTTATACATTTTACCTCTTTAATCTGAGGTAATAGAGTTCCATAAATCATGAAACTTTTGACAGAATCTTCTAGACATCTATTAAGAGTTTACAATACCTCACATGGTCAATGCAATATAATTGTTTCTGTGTGTATTTAGGGCAGCTGTGGATAAAGGGAAATCAGTTTAATTTTGTGGTATCACAGAAACAGCAGTTAGATCACTTTACTAGACAGTCACTGTGGCTAATCCCTTTTTCTTTTGATTATTTTCTTTTCTTGTACATGTGTTTATTATTGTTGTTGTTACTGCTTTTATTACATGTTTTTAATTTGAGAATTTTATTTAGTTTCCAAATCGGCAAGTATGAGTTGCATTTTGTTTCTTTTTGGAACTATAGGTTTGGATGGATGCTAAAATAAGCTCTGTACAAAGAAAACCTCACGACTCTGAGTGCTCCTGTCAGTTTTATGTCAATTTCTATGTTCATCAAGGTTCACTTGGTGCAGAGCTAAGAACTCTTAACAAGGAGATTAAAGTTATTGGAATCAAACAAATATCCATTCTCCAAAAACTTGACAATATTGCCTGTGAAGATCAGCCCTATCGGTGGGCATCATCTGAGGACTGTTCCATGATATCACATACTAAATTACTTTTGGGCAAAGTGTTATGTGATCTTTCATGGTTAGTTGTTACCTCAGCTTTAAAGAAGATTTCATTTTGCCTGAGATGTCTAGAAGAAAAGCTAGTGTATCAAATTTTGGGAAGAGATACTGATAGCAGTTCATTGAATAAAGATTTTCACATTGATGTTGTGAATTTCAAAACAGAAAGTGGCAGTTTAGTACCCTTTGTTTCTCAAGTAGCTACACCTATAATTAAGAGGATTGATCACGTACAGGAATCCCATGAAGATGAACTATTGCTATCTTATTATGTTGAGGGCTTGCGGCGTTCTAAGCGTAGGAATGTACAACCAGAACGTTACATTGGTAGTGTTAATGTTGCTTCCGAGATTGATGTTGGTTCTTTCAGAAACAGACCACCAGTGAAGATAGACACATGGAAAGAAGAGGACGACGAAGAACTGCATATACCATTAGCATGCTTGTTTGGTTTGCAGAAGAACACTCCAGAAGGGGTTAATGAAAATCATCAAAAGGAGGCAAGCACCTGCCGGGAGCTTGTGATGCATAAGAGGAGAATGACTGCTAACCAGGAGGTAAAGTCAGGAGAAAATTATCATAATGAAGATCCAAATCGACTTGCTATTGTTCCTCTTCCCGATCAAGATGAACCGTTACTTGTTGAACATTGTGATGATTTATATGAAAAGGTTACTAGAAGTTATGGTCATGAATCCCCCGAACATTATTCCAAATATTATGATCTAACTAGTACCCGTAATAAATCGAAGAAGAACAATGATAAATTGTTAGCTTTTGAGACTAATAACCATCCTGCTAAATCAGATGATGTAGAAAAGACTGATGATTTGTCGTTGAGATATCATTATAGTTATGGTGTCCCCAAGTCAAAGAGGAAGAGTTTAAGTGGTTTAGATGATTTAGTAGATCTTGGAAATAAATGGGAAGGGATTAGATCCAATAAAGAAGTTCAAAAGAAAAAATATCATGCATCGTATTCAAGAAGTAGAAATCATGGAGAAGAAAAAAGGTACAGATATAAAGACAGAACCTTAAATGCAGCTGCCTACAAGGATTTGATAAATTCGTACTTAAAGAATATTAATACAAAATCTACTCAAGAAGAACCATCTATTACTGACCAGTGGAAGGAAAACAATACAACTAGTAGCATTGGGCAAAAGACAGAAACAGAAAAGCCTGATGAAGAGGATGCAGAAGAAGTATCTGAAATGGATATGTTGTGGAGAGAACTGGAAGTGTCATTGGCGTCATGCTATCTAGAAGAGGTGTGTGACCATTTGACCTTTGCTTTCCCCTATTTGTTTTAGTTTTCCTAAGACTAATTCACTTCAACTGTTTTATCAGGATTCAAATGCTGCTACTGTCACTGAGACTGTGGAAAAGCCGAACCAAGGCTGTCCACATGATTTCAGAATGAATGAAGAAATTGGAATTTACTGCTATAGATGTGGCTTTGTGAGAACTGAGATCAAATATATTACGCCACCCTTTGTAAGTGAAGTTTAACTTAGATGTGAATTTGTATGCAATTTCCTTCTATTGCAGTACTCTGCTTTATTTTCCAAGCATCTGGATGGATTCAAATTCAATACTCATTAATATGTATGTCTATTGCATGAGGCTCTTATCAATATGGGAGAAGTGTAGCCTTACTCCCGAAAGGGTTGAAGCTGTTACAAGGGTATTAGCTCAGCATTTTCATGTATAACAAATTACGAAGATATTTTTTATGTTTGCATTCATGGAATTTATATAAAGAAGTGTGATTTCTAGAAAGAGTAAATTAATTGCTGATGTTAACCTCATTCACCTATTTTGGTTGGATAATTTGTCTATTTTCCCATTCTGTGGCTGATAACCTTTTTGTTTTTGGTAGATTCAACATTCTTCATGGCACCAAGAGGAGAAGCACAGTGCTGAAGAAGATTCACGAACAAAGGTTGATGAGGATGATGACTTGGATCTTTTCCCCGCCCTAGAATCCCCTAAGGGACCTGTGTCTCAAGAAAATGATAACGTTTGGGCATTGATTCCCGAACTTAGAACAAAATTGCATGCTCATCAGAAGAAAGCCTTTGAGTTTCTTTGGAAAAACATTGCAGGGTCAATGGAACCCAGACTTATGGAAGCAGCATCCAAAAGAATAGGTGGCTGTGTGGTATCTCATACTCCTGGTGCTGGAAAAACTTTTCTCATCATTGCTTTTCTTGTGAGCTACTTGAAGTTATTCCCAGGGAAGAGACCTCTTGTTCTTGCTCCAAAAACAACCCTCTATACTTGGTACAAAGAATTTATCAAGTGGGATATTCCTATACCAGTGTATCTGATTCATGGACGTAGAACATACCGGGTATTCAAGCAGAAATCATCACCAGTTGTTCTTCCTGGAGTTCCCAAGCCCACTGATGATGTCAAGCATGTTTTGGATTGCCTTGAGAAGATACAAAAGTGGCATTCACACCCGAGTGTTCTGATAATGGGTTATACTTCATTTTTAACATTGATGCGTGAGGATTCAAAGTTTGCACACAGAAAATACATGGCTAAAGTGCTGAGGGAAAGCCCGGGGATCTTGGTTCTGGATGAAGGGCACAACCCCAGAAGCACTAAATCAAGGCTGAGAAAGGCTCTGATGAAAGTTCAAACAAAATTGAGAATACTGCTTTCTGGTACATTGTTTCAGAACAATTTCTGTGAATACTTCAACACTCTGTGCTTGGCAAGACCAAAGTTCATTCATGAAGTACTGAAAGCATTAGACTCCAAATACAGAAGGAAAGGAAAAGTGGCGAAAAAGGCAAGTCATTTATTAGAGTCACGGGCCAGAAAATTCTTCTTAGACAAAATTGCCAAGAAGATTGACTCTGATAAAGGTAGGGAGAGGCAGCAGGGTCTAAAGATGTTGAGAAATGTGACAAATGGATTCATAGATGTTTATGAAGGTGGGAGCTCTGACGGTCTACCTGGTTTACAAATTTATACATTGTTAATGAATTCAACCGATACACAGCATGAAATTTTGCTTAAACTACACAAGAAAATGGCCAAGTGCAATGGTTACCCTCTGGAATTAGAGCTTATGATAACTCTTGGTTCAATACATCCCTGGCTGGTGAAAACAGCAGTGTGTGCTGAGAAGTTTTTCACTTCTGAGCAATTGATGGAGCTAGAAAAATGCAAATTTGACCTGAAACTAGGGTCCAAGGTAAGATTTGTTTTGAGCCTTATCTACCGTGTTGTCAAAAACGAGAAGGTTCTGATATTTTGCCACAACATTGCACCAGTGAAGCTATTTGTGGAATACTTTGAGAAGTACTTTGGATGGCTAAGAGGTAGAGAAGTGTTGGTACTAACTGGGGAATTAGAACTGTTTGAAAGGGGGAAAGTAATAGACAAGTTTGAGGAACCTGGTGGAGTAGCAAAGATACTTCTTGCTTCTATTACAGCTTGTGCTGAAGGCATTAGTTTGACAGCAGCTTCACGAGTTATTATGTTGGATTCAGAGTGGAATCCTTCAAAAACCAAGCAAGCCATTGCTCGGGCCTTTCGGCCTGGTCAGCAGAAAGTTGTTTATGTGTATCAGCTTTTAGTCACAGGCTCATTGGAGGAAGATAAGTACAGAAGAACCACTTGGAAAGAATGGGTTTCAAGCATGATCTTCAGTGAGGCCTTTGTGGAAGACCCTTCTCAGTGGCAAGCTGAGAAGATTGAAGATGATATACTCAGAGAAATGGTTGCTGAAGATAGGTCTAAATCATTCCACATGATCATGAAGAATGAAAAAGCTTCTTCTACCAACAAATAAAAGGTAAATTCTCTCTCTACTTCCTCTTCTTTACAATGTTTTTGCCATAGATATTAACGTAAAGAATTACGGTACCATTGTACACTTTTACATTCATTTTATAGATAATATAAGGATAAAATAATCATAACAGTATAAATTTTTGTAATTTTCTGAGGGTAGTAAAAAATAGAAAATGATACTGCAAATAAATGAAAAAAATTTAAGTGTATGAAAGAATAATTTTTCTAATGGAAAAATCATTCCTTCATTTATATATTTTTAAATGAAAAAGTGTATGATTGGAAATGACTTTAAGAACTATTTTAGTTCAAAATATATTTTTTTATTTTATTTATATTTTAGAATGTGTAATTCGAAATATAACATTTATATTATGAATTGAATTGGAAAATCTGAAATATATTTGTATTTCAGATTATGTAATTCAATAAATTTTTTATTTTGTATTATGAAAAACAAAAAATTATAGGAGTGTAGATACAGGAGTGCAACAAGAAATAACCTATTATGCTTATTGGTTGACACTCTTCTTTTTCACTTTCCTTGATTAACACAGGACAATTGGAAGCTGGAAAAATAATAGCCCAAGCCCACATCTCAACAAGTTTCTTTCTGGAAAGCCCAATAATTATTATTTTTTAATTTTCTTCATTTGGGCAGACTGTAGTTTTTTTATTTATTTAATTTGATAAATTGGAGGTTTGATTCTACCAAGGGATAGGTAGTGTGGTGGAGAATCATACTCCAACGTGATTGTGACCCCATGGGAAAGATGCAAGTGGAGCGAATTGAGTGACATGTTGGTAAATTTTTAAAATTTAATCTCTCCCTTTTTAGTGGAGGTGAGTTTGATATCCATCTTGCTTAATTTAACAAGCATAGCTGAGAGCTGCTTATTTCTTGTGTATTGGGAAAGTAGTTTAGTTAGAGATACTAGTGAAAATAAAAATAACATGTGTTTTGATTATTTTTATAATATTAAAATTTTAATTATAAATATATAAAAAAAATATTTTTATAATTTAACTGTAGATAGTTTTTATTTATTTTATAAATTATTTAAAAATGATTAAATTCTAAAAAAATTATAAATAAAAAACCGTTAAATTTTAAAAACGGTCCCATAAAAGGTAAAATTGAAAAAAATGTTAACACAAAAGATAAATCATCTTTATATAGTAGTATATGTAATTATAAAACTATATTTAAATAATTTTTAAAATTTTATTATAGGTAATTTTTTTTAGATAATTTTTTTATAAATAGTTATTTTAGTTTAGAAAATAGTTAAATTTTACGGGGGAAACATTAGAATGAAAAAATGTTTAATTTTTTTTTAAAAAAGTAACAATAAAATTGATAAAATAATTATTTTGATTTAAAAAAATACTTAAAAATTAAAATTTGAAATAAAATGTGTACTTCAAAAAAGATAATCATCTTTATATAATGGTATAAAGTATAAATAAAATATTTTTCTTGCACCAAATATGAAAATTATCTAAATATTAAATAATTTTTAATAATTTAAAATATTAATATTGATAATTTTTTAATCAATTTTAAGATATTATTATTTTTTATTAAAGTTTGTAAGAAAAAATGGTAGTTAATATTAACAAAACTTTTTTTTAATAGACTAATTATTTTTGTACAATATGGAACGTCCTGTTAATCAGTGTTTTGTCAATCAGGTAATTGATCCATCAAACCCAAATTTATTATCTTAATCGAAAAAACCTAATGGTTAGGCAGGTAAATAATCTCGATTAAGTAATAATTCGGTTTACATGGATTTTGACTGTAATTAAACTAGCTCTAATCAAAAGTGCATTAGGAATACTATAAATAGAGGTCTAAGTACCCTTGATAAGCATAGATGAACTGTAAATGATTTGGAATTAGGATTTTGGATGACCACCCTGCTTAAAATGACCGATCAATCCTACACATAGAAACATTTTTGTGTATAGTATGGATCGTCCGGTCAGGGACTAGATCAGTCAACCAAGTAATCGGTTAATTAAACTCAAACTTGTTATTTTAATAACAAAAAAACAAATGGTTACCCTTGCGACGTAAGGCATACAACTAATTATAATTAAGCCATCAAGTTTAAATGAATTTGGATCATAATTAGACCGACACTAATCAAAAATTTATTAGAAAAACTATAAATAAGGGTCCAAAAAGTTGTAACATCCTCTATTTTCATATTAGGTACTAATCATATTTAAAGTTCATAGTTAAATTTTTAATTTAAAACAAATTTACTTTTTAAAGAATACTTGACTCAATATATATATATATATATATATATATATATATATATATATATATATATATATATATTTATTTTATTTAATAAATTATACTATATCAATATTTGACTATCTTACCAGAAAAATAATTTATAATTATAAAATTCAGATATTTACAAATAAATAATATCCTATGTATAATGGTAAGATCTTCTTTTTTTATGTTAACTATTTTAAGTTTTTATTTAAACATGTTTTTATAAGTAAATTAAGAAATCATGAAAAAGGATTTTGTAAAAATTAAATGATGATTATGAAAGGAGAGCTTGTAAAAATTAAAGGATGATTATGATCACACCATTGGATTAGGCTAAAACTTTTACCAAGAATTTTTGAAATAGACTTGTGAGATTTACAATTGAAAATTAATGTTAAGAGAAATAATTTTCGCATTTTAGTGTAAAAATTAGGTCTCCACATATTATTTAGTTTTGAGTTGTCTTGGTAAAAATTTTATTCCTGCTTTATTAAACGTTAGGTCGAGATAAAAAAATTATCCAAAGATCTTAAGAGATAGTACTTCATCTTGGTCATCAAGATTATCTTTAAGAGATATGTGATTAGAGAATTTTTCTTTTGTAATTTTAACTAAGATCACTTATTTTCTGTATTCAATTACTTTAGTAACAATTTGATTCTAAATTTATTAACTGTTATCAAACATGGATAATTCTTATTCGTTACCCGACTTATAGCAAAAAAATTTATTTGTTATCTACTCGCTACCTGCATAGATACTGATTTAAAAAATACTGATGAATATTTTAAAACTTGCAAATAAATGTGGATATCCACAAATATTTTTTTAAAAATATTTTATAAATTTAAATAAAATTACAAAAATAAATAATAATCAAGGATGTAAAATTTAAATAAAATAACATAATTTATATGAAAAAATAATTGTAAAAATAAATAACTTTTATAATTTATTACAAGTAATATTTTTATTTGATTATTGTCATATCTCATTAAAACGCACCCAAAACCTCATCTGAGCGGACGCCAAGTGTCAAGCAAAGAAAATCTGGAAATCAGAAAGTGGGAGACAGGTGTGAGCAGCTGAGTGGCCGTTCGTCTTTGACGGTAGAAGTAAAACTTATTTTTTCAAAATTCACGCCACTCTCTACATGCAACCATCTTCTTCAATCTTCTGAAACTCCATTTTCTCCTCCTTCTCTCTAAAAAGCTCTTACTTCTCTCTACAAAATCTCACTCTTTTCTTCTTCCGATCATCAAACCTGAGCATTTCCAGCATCGAGGACGTTCGTTTGAACCGATCAGTTCCGGGTTCTAAGTTGGTAAGTTCTCTCTTCATTCAGCCGGTTAGTTTCCTGGTACATGCAAACCTAGTTTATGGGTTGCATGAGTCAATCATCTTGTTCTGAGAGTTTCTGGATTTCTGTTTGGTTTAGTTTCTTAAGGCGTGACTGTACGCTAAGGTCTCTGGTAAAGGTGAACCCGTATTCTGAACTGTGAACGTTCGGTCATGCTTAGAGGTAAGGGAAGCTTATATAATTTGGTTTATATCCTTGTTTGAACGTTGACATGTTTGCATGATATGTTGTTTGGATTATTGGTTGAGTATGAAATATGTACGTGCTGCTTGTTTGGAAGTGTGGATGGATGATTGATGCATGTTGTGAATTGAGCTGAGATAGAAATTGAGGTTCAAAATGTGGTAGTCTGAGAAAAGGTGATAGTATGGACGAACGTTATTAGCGAGCGTTCGGTTCTTCTTGGGAGTACCTGATCTTATCTGAGTCTCATGTCTTGGGGATGAAAGCTAAGAGTTTTCCTGTAATATTATATAGAATTTGTTAAAACTTAGACCAAGAGTTAGTATTAACCATTTCGTTCCTCTTTGAGCGTCCGTCAATATTAGGTTCTCTCATACAGGTAATTTCATTAACAACGATCGTGTTAGAATAATAGATAAGTATATATATATATATATATATATATATATATATATATATGAGTCTTCAGTCAAATTGTAGTTTTTCCTTAGACTTCCTAAACAGTTTAGTTAAATGTGTTACATACTACTTAAGGTCTTAGGCGTTGTCGTTCTTTTCATTCAGAATAAGTAGTGGATCAATTGTATAGATTTATATTCATTCGTTTTAGGTAAGTTTATTAGCGATCGGTCTTGGACCAAGAGTTCGGTCTCAGTAGCGCTCGTTCAATAGTATTGGTTTCTGCAGGGCTCGGTCTTAAACCAAGCACTGGGTCTCGTTTTCTGAATTATATTATTATTGTGTTAAAATTAGAGTTTTCATTCAATCTGAATAGCGTCCGTTATTCCATAGTTTCTCATCAGTATTAGTATTTAGTGTAACCTGTGTTGGTCTTTAAAAGGTGTTCAGCCTAGAGTCTTAGTACTCGACCTAGGCTTTGTTGCGTCCGTTTTGAGTTCTTAGTGGTTTGATTATTGAAGTGTTATTCCAATGAACTTATGGGATGATGAGAGAGCGATCGTAGTTCAGTTGAATGTATTGATGACGAAGTATGAGATAAATTGAAATGTGATGTGACTGAAATATTGTGATTATGAAAGAGTATTCCAGGGAGGAATATCTCTGAAAGTGGTTATTGATGTGGTAAATGTTAGCAAAATGATGAAAATGAAGTTTTGATGATGTCCAAATCAAGTCAAGAAGAAATCAAGATTCAAGATGTTATGAAGACTTGTATTGTTATGGAAAGCTTTTGTAATACTCTTAGAAATATGTATAGGAAAAAGAAAGTGTTTTGTAAAATTACTGTAGCAAAATGCTGTAGCACATTACTGTAGCAATGTACTGTAGCAATGTACTGTAGCAAAACACTGTAGCTAATCGATTAACAGAGGGTGTTAATCGATTAACGCTAATCGATTAACAGAGGGTGTTAATCGATTAACACAGTAACCGTTTGAAAAACTAGCCGTTTTTAGAGCCGTTGGACTATCCGTTGGAGTGTTAATCGATTAACCACTGTAGCTAATCGATTAACACAGTAAGAAAGGCTGAAAACGAAAAATGGAAGAGTCTTTGGATGAGTCTATAAATAGACTCTCATTTCCTCTCAACAACAACTTGAGAAACTCTTCCCTTGTGCTCAAATACTCAGAAACTCTTGAGAATTGTGTGCTCTTGCTCAGCTAAGGAAACTCTGTCTGTAGAGTTGGTGATATACTGCTACGGTGATAGAGGAATAGCTGGTTCATCCTTGGTGTGTCTAAGGAGGTGTCTGGAAGAGGAAGTTCATCCTTCGTGAAGTATTCGGAGGAGGTGTTCATCCTTCGTGAAGTATTCGGAGGAAGTGTTTCATCCTTTGTGAAGATTCAAAGGAGGTGTTGTCTGTAACACCCAAATATTTTAAAGGGTATTACTGATAGTAGAGACTAAATTAATTTAATATCTCATATAAACAATCAAACTTTATTTCAATTACTCCAAAGTACAATACCAAACATACAAACTTTAAACAATATAGTCTTCACCATTGAAATTTCAACTTATAAGTTTTACACAACATAATCTTCCCAATACAAATTTATTCTTTTTACAAAAATTCCTGAAAGTTTTTCCCCGCATCTCTCTCATCTCTAAGCTTTTTCAACCGCATCTGCAACATTATCTAATCACATATAACATGAGTTATATGATCATAGTACAAACAAATAAGGGTAAGCCAACCATATCATAAAATCATTAAACTTGTAATAAAAATATTATAATCATGTATTTTTGCAATTGATAAAATATCATTATTCCGATGTCATTAATTCATCATTATCAAGATCATCTTCCTCATTCCCATAAATCTTACAAGTGTACCATGCTTACTCATGAAGCCTTATGGTCAGACCGCTCTCTGCCTGCTTCCTTAAGCCTCACTTATATACCATGTCTTACTTTCTGAAGCCTTATGGTCAGACCCCTCTCTGCCTGCTTCTATAAGCCTCACTTATATACTATGTCTTACTTTCTGAAGCCTTATGGTCAGACCCCTCTCTGCCTGCTTCTATAAACCTCAATGTTACTTTGTTCATACCAAACTCTCATGGTATAACTCGATCATACTACTCCCGATAGTAACATCATTTCATAAGTAATGAATTTCTCATATCCACCCCAACATTTCATAAAACCAACAATTCATACCCTCTTATCCACCTAACTCAATCATGTTCATTCTTTAATCATGAATTCATAATAACCCGTTTTGATATCAATAAATTAAACATATTGCCAAATATCATGCTTCATATTATAAACTCATTTTGCCCATAACGAGTATAACTCAACATATTTTCACCAAACAAAGATTATGGATCAACAAAAATATATCAACATATCTTAGGAACTACATAATAAAGTCTGAGCTCAATGTAATAACAAATAAAATATATATGAAGTTTTTACCATGATAACGTTATGCATCTACAATTGACTTATTTTATTTTATTTTCATCCTATTAGAGATCTTTCTTTACCCCAATTGGTCACCGGAGAGGACCCAGATGTCTGAACGCATCAAACTCACCTTCGACGCCAGCACATATGACTAGTCACAACTGACTGGACCAGGCCAGGGCTGCTCTATGATCAGGGATGTGCCAACTCAGGTTTTTAAGGTTCCTCTATCCTACCAACAAAGGGAGGCCCTTAATAATTTACAATTTATTTATTTAATTTATCTACCTTGTTCTCTTATGCTCTAAATCTAAAATACCTAATTTTAATATTTTACTTCCTCTCACAACAACCTCAAACAGTATCTGTATATTTAATACCCATATACAAGTTATTACAGAACCCTTTCTCCAAACCTTCCAACAAGATCAATTTCAGCCAACAAACTCATTCAATAAATTCATCACAATAAACATCCATAATAGAATTCATACAAGATAATTATAAATAATTAACAATAATAAAATATTACTATAAATGGTCATAGAAGAATACAATATTTGATAATCATAAAAATAATCTTAATATAAAATTTTATGGGGAAACAAGAAGTTGAATCTGGCAGAGCCGGTTAGACAACTTCTAATCCATCCAACAATACAATATAATTAAATAACAAGAACAATACATGTTTGGGGAAATAAGAAGTTGAATCTGGCAGAGCCGGTTAGACAACTTCTAATCCATCCAACAATACGATATAATTAAATAACAAGAACAATACATGTCTGGGGAAATAAGAAGTTGAATCTGGCAGAGCCGGTTAGACAACTTCTAATCCTTCCAAAAATTGCAATAAAATAAATAAGTAAAGCAATAAATAGTTTGGGGAAACAAGAAGTTGAATCTGGCAGAGCCGGTTAGACAACTTCTAATCCTTCCAAAAATGTAATAAAATAAGTAAGGAAAGAAATAAAAAAATTTGGGGAATCAAGAAATTGAATCTGGCAGAGCCAGTTAGACAATTTCTAATCCTTCCAAACTACAATGAAAATAAATAAGGAAAACAATAAAATGTTTGGGGAAACAAGAAATTGAATCTGGCAGAGCCGGTTAGACAATTTCTAATCCTTCCAAATTACAAAAATAAACAACTAATAACATACAAATGGCATAACATATTCAACATCACAATTTACAACTATCACACTCGGATATCAACACAAAAACATACTCTCATTTAAATTCAAGATCATACATAAACAAAATATTCCATATTCAAGATTTAAGATCAAACAAAAGCAAAATATAGCATATTCAAGACTCAAGATAATATAAAAGGAATTACTCAAAGTTAGCTCCCCTTACCTCTATTCCAGACTTAGTTTCCTCTTCTCAAACCGTTCTCCGGAAACTTCCAGAATTTCCCCTCTTCAACTAGAATTTCCTCCAACTCTCTTCTCTCACAATTTCTCTAGAATTTTGGTGTAAATCTTCAGCCTCCCCCCTTGGCTATTTATAGCCAAAAATTTTACTATTCATTTTTACTATTCATTTTTACTATTCACTTTTACTATTCATTTTTACTATTCAAAAATTATTTTTTATTCACCATTCTTATCTCTGATTAATTCTACGTGGAGTGTTCTCTTCCACAATTTATTTTAATATTTTTTTTTTAACCATTCACTATTCACTATTCACTATTCACTATTTACTATATACTATTTACTATTTACTATTT
This sequence comes from Vigna angularis, assembly GCF_016808095.1. Taxonomy (NCBI): domain Eukaryota; kingdom Viridiplantae; phylum Streptophyta; class Magnoliopsida; order Fabales; family Fabaceae; genus Vigna; species Vigna angularis. The sequence goes on from NC_068976.1 coordinate 24,105,384, forward strand.
ACTATTCACTTTTCTAAAAAAAATCCTAAATAAGTTATCAAAATTTTGAAGCTCTCCCTCTAGAATTACTATAATTTTATATCCAAAAATTTACATTTTTCTATCCATTAAAATTATTATTACTAATAAAATGCTAAAAATTACTATTAGAAATATATATATATATATTTTTTATGGGTCTTACATTGTCTCATCTCTTGTGGCATCAAGAGAGGTGGTTTCTAAACTTTTACAAATTGTATCTTTGTGATTGTAGTTTGTAATTGTTTTGTGTTAGTGAAACTGTTTATCTTGTTTTGAGATAAGCGACTGGACGTAGGATTGGTAAGATCCGAACCAGGATAAAATCATCTGTGCAAATTTCTCTCAACCTTACTCTCTTTGTTTGTCAATATTAATTGCTAAGTAAGTTTAACTGAGTAGAAATTAAAAGGCACAAGTTAGTATTAAAAACCCTCTTGGTTTGTTATTCCACGCTAACCATTCCGCTGCAGCCGCTTCTGACAGTAAAGTATGAATGTGGGCAAAGCTTAGCTGGCGTTCATCCTGATATTCCATGATTACTCATTCTCATGTAGAGAGGAGTAAGTCACGTGTGGGAATGGCAGGAGGTCCTAGTCCTTATGGTTAATTTGGATGGAACGGACTAACCTTGGGTAGCAGCTGTTGAGGGTATCCCAGTTACTACATCACCTAGGTGCACGAACGTTGTAGCTACACAAGATTCATACAGTCCGGACAGTCAGAGTCAAGTGGTCGTTATTTGCATGCATGGTTGTATGAATTATGATGTGGTCGTTGTTGGTTTTGTTATGAATATTGTATGATGTGCTTGGATAAATTAAATTACATAAGCTTACCCTATTTATCATTTTTGTCTGTGTTGTACGTCCTGTCGTTGTCCTGTTGCAATGATCATCTGTGTGGATGTGAGTAGAAGGAGAAGAGCTGCTGGAAGAAGTATTGGAAGACACAACAGAAGTGAAGGCCGAACCTTGAGAGCGTTCGGTCTGGTGTTAGCTGTACCTTTTGTAAGACCGTTCGGTATTAGTATATTTTGTACACCGTTCGGTCTAGTAGTAGCTAGCATACTTTTTAAATCTCTCGCTGTTATGTAAGGTCGTTCGGCCGTATTGGTATTTTAGACGAGCATTAAACTGATATGTAGTATTGTTAACATGTGATGACTCTCGTATATGGTTTTACACTGTATTTTTGGGATGTTACAATTATCAGTATTTAGAAAAGTAATTACTAAAATAATAAAATCGAAAAATAATTTTTTATTATAAATAATTATTTGAATTCAAAAAAATTAAAATTAAAAAACAAAATTGTATATAGAAAAGTTAAAATTAAAAAGCAAAATTGTGTATAGAATATATTTTTTATTAATAGTATAGATAAAATTTAACTTTTAAGATTCAAATAGTGTCTATTAACTCGAGTTTACCTCGGACACTTTTACTGTTATTAAGATCTAACTGTAGTAATAAAATTAGTTCATCTGAAAATAATGAAATCTTAGTTGAAATCTTTTAAAAGAGAATTATGAAAAAGTTATAAACACATTTACAACATGAAATATTTTATGTATTTCCCTATCACGCCAAGTAGCTTCTTTACGTCAAAACTAAACACGAGAAAAATATCATCCGATTTTAAAATTATCGGCACCAAAAAAAATATAACCCACTTGAACTCAACTTGTTCATACGCCGGACCTTCTAGACTCTTCCTTCAAACACGGTCTTTTTCCAAAGATACCCTAAGAAACTCGTGCACGGCTTTTTATTTATAAACAAAGGGAAAATTAATCAAAAGAAAAGAAAAAAGAAACAAGAAAAAGGAAGAAGGAGAATGAAAATGCAATAAAAATGCAAACTTGGTATTTGAATAAGAATGTTTTAACGTTTAAGAAGACGATGAGGCCAAGGAAAGTTTGGTGGTTTAAGAAACAATAATTTTTAGCAAGTTAAGAAAAAAATAATAATAGATGAAGTGGGAAAGTTGGAGTTTGGGATAAAGAAATAAGATAATTGAGAAAACCAAGTCTCAAGGACAGTTGCAAGTTGAGGATCCACTTGCATACCCATTGCCTCCTACAATTCAATACTACCATATATCTATCTATTCTCTTTCTTTCTTTGTCACTTTCCCTCTCTTACACCAAAAACAACCATCAAAAGATAAAGGTAACCCCCTTTCTCTTTCTCTAACCACTCCAATTTCATTATTATGGTGTCATTATTGTTAACAAGATCATCATTTCTCATCTAATTCTAACATTATTTTTTACTAAGTATGTCATTAATTTTCTTTTAATGTACACATATATAGTGTATGTGATTAGGAGCTTTAAATATTTAGGAAGATTAATGATTTAAGAAAAGAAACAAAAAGTACTCCAACTTGAACTAATATTAATTAACTTGAAACCTCACAAAGTAAGACTAGTCTCTCATCTTCCTACATCTTTCAAATATATATATATATATATATATATATATATATATATATATATATATATATATATATATATATATATATATATATATATATATATATATGCTTGCTCTTGCAACAACAACCATTTGAGGAAAAACCCTTTTAACATAACATAAGCAAAGATCTTTGTTTGGTGGAGGGGGAGAAGAGAAATTAGGGAAACATATATCTATTACATGAACTACAAATGACTTGCCCTATACAACTCCACCGATTCAACCATACAACCGATGCATCCACCGCCATAGCAAACGGCGTTAACTGTCCCAAGCCACCGCAGACGGCGCCGTCAACGCGACGTCTTTTGCCCAAAGGAAGCGTGCCGGAGGCGGCGGCGCGGCACCACACGCACGCAGTGGGGCCCGGCCAGGGCTGCTCCGTCGTGATTCAGGCGATCGAGGCGCCGGTCTCCGCCGTGTGGCCCGTGGTGCGACGGTTCGACAATCCGCAGGGGTACAAGCATTTCGTGAAGAGCTGCCACGTGGTCACCGGCGACGGCATTCGCGTTGGCGCGCTCCGCGAGGTGCGCGTGGTCTCCGGCCTCCCGGCCGTTTCGAGCACCGAGCGCCTCGAGATCCTTGACGATGAGCGGCACGTGATGAGCTTCAGCGTGATCGGCGGCGACCACCGCCTGAGGAACTATCGGTCTGTGACGACGCTCCACGGTGACGGTAACGGAGGCACGGTTGTGATCGAGTCCTACGTGGTTGACGTACCGCCAGGTAACACTAAGGAGGAGACTTGCGTCTTCGTGGATACAATCGTACGGTGCAATCTGCAGTCCCTCGCTCAGATCGCTGAAAACATGGCAAGTCAACACTGAACAAACAAACTCTTTTTTTTTTTCTTTTCCCTTTTCCTTCATCGTTTATTTTTGTTTCGAATACGGCTTCGAATCACGTTCCGTTCCGTGTTTGAAATTGGTGGAAACCAACACCGTTAAGATTTGTTTTTGGAGAACTCAAGATCAGACTGCGATGATTGAAATGAATGTGACATATAATATATATATATATATATATATATATATATATATGATATATATTATATAGTTCCTTCGTTCTATCCATCTCTTCTTTTATTCATTTTTCATTCTACTGCCTCTTTTGTCTGATCGAGGACTGCGAGTGCTTCATTTGCACCGAATCTATGGTGTGCTCAATTTGTATTCAATTTTCATCTTCTTCCTGTAATGTAAATATCCTTTTTTTCATGTAGTAGAAGAGAATGATTCTAGTTGAATTTGATGAGATTATGTCATACACATGTGCTTATTTACCTTTTCATTTCAAATATAGCATGAAAACCTAACTCAAACTAAGTGTACAAATATTTAACATTTTGTTAATGCTTAATAAGTGGTTCCTTCAATGCTTCAATTTCGAAAATAGGGTAATAAATATTCAATTAATGAGTTATCTATGTTTTAAACTGTTTTTTCTTGCCCGTTAAGACTTTCTGGTATACCATGTTGATTGTTCGATTAATTATAATAAAAATGACCTTACGGAGCATAATATACAAATAATTAAGTGTGAGGAAGTTCATAAATATTCAACGATTAATACTAGATTAAAATACAAAGTTAAGTTTAGAATACTTATTAATCAGAGAGACTGCACAACAAAAATTTTTACGAATTCACTAAAAAAAATTGAATTTCTAAATATTTACTAAAAAAAAGTCAAATCTCTAGTTTAAGATTTAACTTATTCATTTTTTTAAAGTTTAATATTTTTTCTCTTCATCTATTTTATATTATTATCACTAAAGTGAAATTTAGAATAACATTTACGCTCACAGACATATAAATTTCGAGATATATTTGAGAAATTGTTACTTGTAAGAAGTAATATTTTTTTATTAAGAAAATTTGACTGGCGATGAAGAAATCAAATTGATCGTTGAACAATGTTTAATATATTTTATTAAATGTACTCAAATTTTTAATTTTCAATAAAATAATTAATTTTTGCTGAATGAATTATTTGATTTTCCATTATTGTATTTCTTCGAAAATAATCGTGCTTAAAATGTAATCAAATACAAAAGATTGACATTTCTTTCGATATGGATTCAAATCTTATCCATCATTTTTGTCAATTACTAACTCTTTTGTGCTAGAGCTAAGCCAAATATTTAGTCACTCGTTTGGTTTAGATTCAATTGTATACACTTGATGTTTTCTTCCTTTTTAAAATATTTCATAATGTCGTAGACTAAGCTAAATGAAATTCAATTTTTAAAATACTTTTTCCTAATAATCTCTTAATTTTATTTTTTTATTTCCATTTTTAATTTATTTTCCAACAATGTCCGTACATATAATTAAGAATAATTAATATAATACCACGTAAATAAAAAAGAAATAAATAAATAAACGTTCAGAAAAAAAAATGAAATCTAAATTTATATCAATTAGTTATTCCTTAATCTACGTGTCATAATTTTAAAATATCATTGTTTTGAAATGAAGAAAGAATTAAATATCATATTTTGTAAAAAAAAAAAAAGTTTTAGTCTCTTCTGAATAAAGAAAATTTCTTTTCTCGAGATGGGACGTGACCCGCTGGAGATTAAGAAATTGAAGAGATACATAGCCATTCCGATTAGACTAATTGTCTTTGACTATTCCATCGCCCAAGCACACTCATTATTTTCCATTCATATATTTATTCCAGCCGGATATAGCGTTGTGAACTTTGAGCAGTAACTCGTGAAAGAAAAGACTTTAAGATTTATTAAACTAATCTAATTAAATTTATTTTTACCATATTCAATAATTTTATATAATTTAGAAATCAAATTTGTTTCCCCAACATAGCTTTTCTCCTAAAAAAAAACACTCCCACGTTCAAGTCAGCGTTAATTTTAGGGATATCAAGATTGTAATAATTCAGAAAAAAAGTGTCTTTATCTGAACATAAATCTTATATTTATAGACTTGATTTTTAATAATAATCGTTAACCGCTAATCAATACCATATCCATGTCGTATATTTTATTTTCTATTGTTCGTTATCTAACTATTAACGTTATATGTTCCGTTTCTTACTACATTGATTGACTTTTAATGCTTATTAACCGTCAAACATCCGCCTCCTTACCATCTCCGTCCTAATCGATCGGCCCACCTCCTCGTCAGGCTAAGGTTCCTTCGATGCTTATCGAGTACACTATAAAATTTAAATATTGTTAAAAGTTTTACGTTGATTAAAAATAAAATCAATTTAGAGTAGGCAAGTGAATGCAAATTTTATTTTACAAATTACTTTTATTGAGTTGAGTTAGGACTTCCACTATTTTTTTAAATAATATCGTATGTGCATGTAGTTAAACATAATAAAAGCACATTCTTAAATAAAAACCAAAATCTAGTTGTATCGTTGGTCTCGTATGTATTGTACAGTCTGGTCAAAGGTCAAGCAGCATTCAAACTGTTTTCTCAGGTTGTTCTTTCGGATACAACCAGGTCGTCCTCTCGGATCCACCTAGGGCTAGGTTGTGTCCAATATGACCTAACAATATGATAAGATTATTAGTAATAATGACTCATTAAGCTTCTAATACAAATTAAGACGTTATTGGATCGTCATTAGATCTGCATAAAAATTCATCACAACTAGTATAAATAAATATTTCAATATGACTTTATAATATTGTATACATTATATGCATCACTGTTGTGATAACTGATCAGTTATATTATTGACTTGAGTGTTGAGAGTACCTTTGAAAGGTATTTATCTACATTACTTCAACACATAAAAAAGATAACAAAGAACGTATGAATTCTTTAAGTAAGAGACCTGAGTCCTAATCCGAAACACTAGATTATTATGGAGTTTCACGTTTGTATTATTCCTAAGTCTTCACAAACCTCGAACATATATAGTAGAAATTTTCAGAGTTTATCCATATTCAGAGTCGGTGTGTGACGGAGAGCACTGTTGGTTAGAAGTTTCGTTGAAGCTTCTCTGAAATATTTTCCCCTATCCTATGACTGTAACTAAAACATATATACAGTACTTAACTCCGTATTAGTCAAAAAAGAACATCAGAAATGAAACCCTTTTGCGTACATTAATAAAATCGAAAAAAGGGAACGTGACTTGGACTTTTGCCGTATAATAAGGATTGTTCTGTACTATGTGTTTCGATTACGACGTTATATATTAGTTTTAATTTTCTATGGTGGATACGAACCAACCTCTCAAGAGCAACTTGGCTTGGTTGAACTCAACTTGGTGCGTAAAAAACGTCAAGTTGCAAATCTTTGCCTCCTTCGTAATATTCTCTCTTTTTTTGTTGTTGCTACTATTATTATTATATATCATTATAGAAACGTGAGCTGTAAGGTAGAAACTATCGTTGCAATGGCAAGTTGGTTTGCAAGTGGGTTTCATAATTTTTTTATACATAACTTTAGTTTGTCTGTACTTTACAATTATAAGAGAAATGTCCCATGGGGTCGTTTTACAGCACAAGATTTTCCAAATCAACCAAGATTTTTCTTCCATCTCTTAATCCGATTAACCATCGTTAATCCCAATGAAATATTCCTATCTCTCTGTGTGGTTGGAGAGTCAGTTTTTGAAGGGTTGTTGTGCTTGCTTTCCAGTATCACAATTCTTTATCAAATATAAAATCTACAATGATCACGAACGCACAAGTATAATAGTAAAAAAATGAGATTAAACTTAAGACATAAATTTACAGTCTTTGAAAATTTATTCACCTCATTTTCTATTTATTTTTTTAGATTAAGAAGTCCTTATTGATCATTTGGAAAAACAGAAATGACAAACTTTCAAAGAAGTCCCCACAAAACTCTTCTAATGAAAGATGTGAATTAAGGATTGAATAATATTTCTTTAACATCAAGTAATGATAGTAATTCTAAAATAATGTAAGACTAAGTTAATCATGAAATGAGACTAGAGCAATCAATTTAAGTTACATCAAAAAATTATTTTGAATTTGTTGTGGTATAGTAAATTCAAGTAAGAGTATCTAAGTATCAATCCAGATTACTCTTCTATTTATAGTGGTGTGAGTTGTATATCAAACAATTATATTTATTAAGAGAAAACTAAATGAATCCTTTTTGTCATAGTTTAAATAATAAAATTTACTTTTTTAAATACTTTCAAAATTATCGTTAATATGTTTTTATATCATTTTTGCCATCTCGATCCATGATTGTCCCAGACCTCTCAGGAAATCAGTAATGCAAAATTATATAGTTAGTGAGAACTTGGACTACGTCATACTACGAGAGGTTATAATAATCATCAAAGCAAAAGTTAACCTTAAATTAATTCGGTCTAAGAACCTTATATAGTTTCAGTAGCTAAAGTTCTCAATGCAACCGACTATTGACATGTTAATTCAAGACTTAATAAGATATTATTTCCATATCAATAATTAATATAATGGATCAGAATTAACCATATATTTTATTATTTAATTATCGTTAATATGTTTTTGCTTATATATTTTACCATCATAAAATATGGTACATTTTGTTAAATGTGCAACAAAGTGTTTACATCATTCCAGTTTTGAAGAAATTGTTAATAATCTAATTAATCTAAATAGACAGTAATCATGTTTAAATGAAATTGAATTGAGATTAGACCGACTTTAATCAAAAGTTTTTGTGGAAAAGATTATAAATATAATGCTAATTGTTTAATTTATTAAAATCAAACTAATTTAAACATCATATTATTTTTAACAAGTACGTTCAATTGATTAAGAAACAGATTATGTGAACAAGTAGAAGATAATTGAAAATAAATAATATGAAAATTGTTTAAAGTGAATATTCTACCTATATCCGAAATAGTAAATACCATCCTTTCATTGCTCACAAGATGATAAAATGTGTAAAAATTGAAAGAAAGAAACGAAATGATAAAATGTGTAAAGAAAAATTTTAGCAGAAGAATATCTAAAACACATACATTATAGAAAAATGAACAAAAATTAGTTAATAGAAAATTCCTGAATAATCAATAGAGTGGTGTAAATATTTGTGTATACGAAATATAACTGCCATATATATCTTATAAAGCAGTAGTCAATTAATAAACTATTTAGGTTTTGATCAAACTTTGTTCGTCTTATTAATTTGTTTTAACGTGACATTTAGTTATAACATCTTGAGATATTGTTTTACAACACATTTTAATTTGTTTCATTTTTGTGAAAATGTCTTCTAATATTCACAATTATTGGAGTTAGAATGCGTGCAAAGAATAGGATAAATTATTCTTTTTTACAAATTGAAAATCTTTAAAATATATTACATTCAGGAGAGTCGGATCAAGAACACATGACTAATAATTTCTTCTAAGATTTCTTATCTTTAGACTTTGTTTTGCACCACAATAAAATGAATGCATGACAAGAATTGTCGTGTGTGACGGAGTACCATGAAGAACCTATTTTTGTGTTCATTATCAACCACATACTATGATATGATATATATAACCATTGCAACATTTGACATTTATAAAAACAATTATTCTTAAAATAAATGTTATCTTTTAATTTTAAAATCACCATATCAAATGAAATTAAAAATATTGAACCATAGAGGAATTAACGAAAAAAAACACTAGTGCACTAAGAGGATATTGTACCGGTTACTTTTGCTTATAGGTACCGGTTTTACAACCGAGGCATATACCGACGAGGTAAAAAGGGGTAGGTTTTATGCCTCAGTTGTAAACTGAGTTAAAAAGAATAGGATTTATGCCTCGGTTTTTACGTAACCGAGGCAGTAACTTGTTTGTTTTTTAATTTTTTCAACCTTTAGGATGTTCTTGATGTATGTTCTTATGCATAAGCAGACAACCATCTTCCACTGCCACCATCATCATTTCACCTTCCCACTTTCAGAGCTACCAACACAACAACGCAATTCCGCATTTTCAGTGAAACAAGAAGGATTCTCCACCAGCCTCTGTTCCTCTGTTCCTGGAGGTCTCAGCTCTGCCGCCACTCACGCCACCGCCCCTTCCGCCCCCGGATATTCCTTCTTCTCCCGAAACATAAGTTTGACAAAAAGAAGAAATTGAACAGGGAACAAGCAGAAACTCCATTCAAAAACCCAAAAATTGAAATAAAAAACCTAGACGAATCGGAACCCTAAACGAATCGAAACAGAGAAGAGGAAGGAAGCCTCCCTCCCGCGCCTCGCCGCAAGAAAAGGAACGACCACTGCGCCCTTGCGCCTTCGCCGCGCCTTCGTCGCGCCTCTGTCTCTGGCTTGCGCGAGACCGCTGGTGGTGCTGCCCCAAAGTTGGGTCTCTCCGTGAGAAGATAATCTCGCCCCATTGTGCGCAGATCTAAACAAGGAAGAAGGTTCCATTTTGGTTCAACAAAGAAGAGGATGAGGATGAACACCCCTTTTCGGATCTAAACAAGAAATAAGGGTCGAACCCTTTTCGGATCTAAACAAAAAAGAGGATGAAGATGAACTTTAAATCAGAAAATAAAAAAGAAAAACTGAAGAACAACGAAGAAGAAATGGACGGCAGCAACGCGAAGAAGAAAAACCGAAGAAGCAATGGACGGCAGCGATGACGGGCGAAGCGAAGCGGCGACGGACAAAGCGAAGTGGCAACGGACGAAGCGCAGCGGCGACGCTGGTGGAGGCAGCCCTTGGGAGAACAGCGACGACGCGAAGAGAAATAAGAAGCACGACGCGAGAAGAAATGAGCAAAATCTGGAATTTGAAGCTAATAAACCATACTACCTCGGTCATGAAGAAAAAACCGATGCTTAAAATGAAGACTATATGCTTCGGTTAGGAAAGCATCGAAGCCTAAGACTGTTTGGACACTAGGTCCGTGCTCACCGATGCTTAAAATGAAGGCTTTATGCCTCGGTTCTGTATGAAACCGAGGTAGTATCACCTGCTCATAAATTTGTCAGCCAAAAAGCCTGACCTCGTATCACCTTTTCAGAAATTTGTCACTTTTTAGGCACCATTTCGACTTCGGTTCTGCATGCAACCGAGGTCATATCTGTGTTCTGCATCGGTTTCAAATACAACCGAGGCTTATAAGGTCCGGTTTATTACGAAACTGCCACCATCTTGTGATAGGCAGCGGTTACGTTTAAAATGGGGTATATAGTACGAGTTTAAAAGGAAAATTTGTACTAGTGAAAATATCTTCTCTTCAATTCATCGGTAAGTATAAGTGTCACATTACATTTGTTAAGAAAAGAAGTAGATTTTAAGTCTAACTTAACTCTACAAAACTAGCTTATAAGCATCATTAGGATAGACTCTAAATTTATAAAAAATCTAGGTTTGCATTCACTTATATACTATAAATTGACTTTATCTCTAATCGATGTGAAACTTCCAACAACATTTGTATTATACAAATAAACATGTTATATATGTATTTTCAAATTTATATATTGCTTGAGATAAAATAAAAATGAAAATTTTAAAATATAATATAATAAAAATAATAACATGAAACTAACATATTGGTTTAGTAGTAAAAGTTAAAAATAAGAGTGAGAATAATTGTAAATTAAATTCTTTCCTTGGATAAAAACTAACAACTAATATTTGTCAACAAAATAAAATAAAAATAATAAAATAATAATTTAATTTATGAACAAATATTATAAATATGAAAAAAAGGAAAAATATTGTCATCCGTGGCCCTTTGTGTTAGTATGTGTCTGTTCACCTAAACACTAATGTGCCAAAAAGAGTGAAGAGGGCAATCGTTGTCCTCTTTTTCTTTGGGTATTTGTTTCTCTTTGTTTCCCACTAAACACTATCTTCACTTCAACTTGCACTTTTCCATGGACACGTTTAAATGAAAAAATGTTAACAATTTCATGTCCAGATATAACGACTATTTATCAAATGAATAAAATGTAACTTTATAGTTCTTATAAAAATGTTAATGTGGTAAAATATACATTTTTTAAAATAACTTATGTTATTTAGAATTTTATTTCAAACTTCAATTTTAAAAATAAACATCACAATCATGCACCTGCTTTTTGCTATGCATTGTTTCTGTTCATGCCTAGTCCTTTTCAAATTTTTTTCCAGTGACGTAAACAGCTACATGATATTGACACGTATTATCTTCCCTAGTTCTTCACTTTTTCTTCTTACATAAAATGCATTTTGGTGATGTGTCTTGTATAAAAAAATAACTATTACAAAAACTTTAATTTTATTTGAATTCAGTCAATAGTTAAAATATTTAAATATAATTTTAGTATTTAGTAATTATTACATATATTTGTTAAAAAAATATTATATTGCTATTAACCACATGGAAGGAATTTATACTCTTTTCTTCATAAATTTATAACTAAGTGATTTTTAAAAATTAGTTACATATTAACAATATTTTCATATCATAAACATATATAAAAATTATTAAACACTAAATACATATTAATAAAGTAAATTTTTCTGAACTAATATTGTAAAGGTTTTTTTTTATACTAAATAAAATATATATCAATATTTATTATATTTAATCGACTATTTATTTATATATCTTTTTAAAATCTTATTCAACAAAAGTGAATTTTCCTAATGTATATCTTCACGAACAAAAGTATTTTTAAAGTTAAATTGTAATTTTGATCCTTTCTTAATAAATGATTCACGATTCTGATTTTTTTAATTTTAGTTTCTAAATTTTAAAATATATAAAAATTTAGTCCAATTCTCATATGTGATTTTGATTTCATATTTGAGTTAATTAAATTAATTTTATGGTGTCTTAAAATAAATATGTTAAGTCGAGAACTCAATTATACTAATGTTGAAAAATAAAACATATATAAAATAAAAAATTAAATTTAAATTGTGTATTTTTAAAATCCAAAAGTTAAAATCACATCATATGATAGTAGGAGAGAAGAAGGAACTAAATTGCAAAGAAGGGGTAGAATAGGTAAGAGGGGAAGAGTGTGAATATCAATCATATCATGGGCCTAAAATAATAACATCATGAAAAGGCCGAAATTTGGGCCGGAATTTTTGATGGGCCTAATTGATAGTTTATTCACATCACAAGGGTAAACGTCTTATAAAATTCCTGATCTACGTGTTTTTTATTATAAGCAGAAAAGAGTGTAGAAAGAAACATTCAGTTATACATACGCGCTGGAATGATTTTGATCGCCGGCGATTCCAAGCCGAAGTAGCAATCTATTATTACTATTGGGTGGGTGGAGCTCGAATGAATGGAGTGGAGAAGAAGAGATAAGTTGCGGATGGATGCCTTCCTAAATATAAAATCTAACCGTGCACAAATTTTTTATTTGGAATCCACAGAGTATGATGAAGGGTGGATGAGAAGGAAATTTTGGGAAGAAAAAAAAAATGTAGTTGGAATGCTTATTACGGAAAACACATTTTAAATTGAGTATTTTCGAAAATATTTTTAAATTTGAAAATACTTTTCGGAATTGTCATTTTAAAATATAAAAAAATTATGAAAAACTGTTTCAAAAGATATTCTCAAATCTAAAAATACTTTTCAGAATATTTAATGAGGTTCACTTAAAAGTAAAAAATTTTTAAAGCTGAAATTAGACTCAATATTTATCATAAGTTATCGAATTTTACATAATGTTCCACATATGTATCAAAAATATTTTTGTAAAAAAAGTATCTTAATAATATTTTTTAAGAAAAGATAATTTAATACTTTTATTTTTATTCTTTTAACTAGTTATACAATATTTATGATGCATTAACATTTTAATTTAGGTCACGTATCCATATTTAATACTTTAAAGTACTTTATTAATACTTATCAATGAAATATCTAATCTATATAATAATTTGTAATTTTTTTAAACTTAGATACATGTAATTTTAATTTAATTCACACAATAACAATCATATATTTATCATGTTATTAAGAATTATTGTACATTTTTCAATATTCATATATAATCTATCGTATCCTATTATTTTCAAAATTAACTTATCCACGTATGTATCTGATACTCGTATCATGGCTACACCTCTTGAATATCAATGGCCAATTGTTAAGTGTATTTATCTCAAGGATACCATATTTTATGGTTTGCATTTCCATTTTGCATCTCTTGATTGCTCATTTCCATTTGAAGTGTGAGATATAAAAAAAGAGATGAAAGAATGAAAAAATATCTGTTATATTTGAAAGGTTTTCAAGGATAAAAGAACTTGGCAAACAGAAGCTCATTCCAAGTATCTTGAAGGCCAGGTAAACACCAATGTACACAATCAGCATAACTAACAGGGTTTGCTAATTGCTCTGGAGTCAATGGACTCCATTGTTTCTTATATATTGAAGTGTGTGCATCTCTACGATAACTGGACAATTGTGTGATGTTCAAAAACGTAATAGGCACTTTAGATTTGCTAAACACTTCTCCAATTACTTCCATTATACTCTTCCTACAATCTGAGCCCCAATAGCTTCGATCATCAATTAAACTTGTTTCATTGTAACAATTTCCTCCTTCTTCATCTCCCCAATCTATGCTCCTGTCATTTATTTCCAAAACATTATGTTATTTACATCTTTAAATGTCCTACCTAGGTAGCAACAATACTAAAAATAATACTCACTTTCCATGGGAAGGTGACATGCTTGTGAAAAACACTCTAGTTTTCTTCGGATCCATGTTCAACCTAACCCATCTAAGCATACTTTTCATAGCCATGCGATACGCATCCTCTGTTGAGAGCTCAACAATCTCTTTTACTTCATCATCGAAAGATCCAAGTCTGAAGATTACATGAACAAATAAAGTATTATTCTAAAACTTCATAAAAAAAAGTGAAAGATGAACAGATAGATATTTGAATAGAACAAAAAAAACTTACAATACTTTCATCTTCAAACCGGTCATCCACCAAAGATAGGTGTTGAATACTACAATGTCAACACCTTTCCAATTCTTGCCATGCTTATTGATTGAACCTTTTCTAACAATCCTATCAGATATTCTATGAATGACAGCATTGTCTGAGTTTGATTCAAGAAGAAAAGGTGCCCAATAGAACTCAATTGTGGTATTGTATTCCTAATTGAATACATAAAATCAATAACAAGAAATATGAGGCATAAATATAAAACTAAAATTAGAAATATTTCAAAGTGTTTGAGTTTAAGGGTGTTTTACCTTTGCAGTGAACACTGTGAGTGAATCAAAGGTTTCCATTGATTTTTCATCATTAGGAATGAGTTTATGGAGAAGGCATACAAAAGAGACGTATTGACCGCGATTAAGAGAATCACCAACAAACATCATCCTTTTTCCTCGAAGTGTTTCAAGCACCAAACTAGCATTGAATCTACAATAAATTTGGGTTGAATCAGTGAAATAAATCAAATTTAATGCTCAACTTGTCTTCAATAAAACACAAGAAGTAATAATTTTTTTGTTTATTCATGACTAAACAAAAAAAGAGCTTACTTAGGAAGATCACAATGATGTGGTTGCCATCTCCAGTGTTGATAATCCTTATCGGGTCGTCCATGTTCTTGGCAAGTTAATTGTGGTTGAATGTATGGACATTCTGATTCCTCGTACAATGGTCGATTCAACTCGTCTCGAACCCAACTTCCACTGAAGATGTCACATCCTTCCTCTGTTTTTCCCACCGCAAACGGCACCTTATGTTGTTTCACTCTTTCTTTTTTTCATAATTCAACAAAAAAACAATCATATACGTTACTTACTTATTAAGCTATATAAAAGTAAAATCCAAACCAATTTAAAATAAATATTTGTGTTTACATAAATACTTTACTTAATATTATCATTTCAAAAATATCCTTACTTATAAATCAATAAATATGTAAAATGTTTCCATGATTACGATTACTGATGTCATGAAATTTAAACAATAAAAAGAAAGACTCATACTAACATTCTTAATAAATTAAAAATTAGGTATATATTTCAAACAATATATTTTTCAATAAATTAAGTTAAAATGACCTAATATTTCAAAAATATCATAAAAGTAATATTATTAATTTGTAAAAATATTTTCCGAATAGTTTTGTAATACATACTATTTTATTATGTTTGTCCTTTTTAAATAAAGTTTCGATTTTTTTTTATCTCTATGAATATAAAATGAATTTTACTAATTTAGTATTTTCCTCATAGTCTTTAGTTTTAAATGATGATATAACCTATAAAAGATAAAACATTGTGTCACTCTAATGCAATATCACCGAACATCATTCATGTTAATAAAATTTTGTTTCAAAAAGAAAATAGAGACTAAAATTAATGTATTGAAAAACCATTAATATAATTAAGTCTTATTGAAAAACCATTAATATAAGCTAATTGAGTTTATTTATGACCAAATTTCCATATATTGATTCATAAAATATTTAAGTTGTTAAGCTTGTCTAAAGCTAAAGAAACGGTTACTAAAAAAATATCTTATTTATAAATATCATTAATCCAGTAAATAACTCACTATAAAAAAAAACACGACTTCTATGAATATTCAAACTGTAAGTTTCAATAATTAAAAATCTTTATAAATAAAATTTCTGATAATTAAATTAACTCTCATATACATTAAAAACAGTTTGAATTGAACATTAACAGAGGAAGTTTGGAATATATATATATATATATATATATATATATATATATATATATATATATATATGGAGGAAAACAATTCCTTTATTACCTTTACAATAAATAATCCTATTAATATAAACATTAAACAAAATTCACGTATAAAGATGGAAGTTTCACTTTAATATTATATATAAGACCAATTTAAAAATTTAAAATATATAAAAGATTAATTTAAAATATATAAGTGAAATATAAGTTTTGTCTTAAAAATTAATTTTGTAAAATTAAATTAAATTTAAAATTTATTTCTTAATTTAATACGAAAATAGTTTTCAAAACTGAGTTAAAATTAAAATTCATTTCTTACTAACATAAAAAAGCAAAATTCTGTCGAAGAATATTGTATGAAGTAAATTTGTGATGAAACTTAAAGAAAGTGGGAAAGAAGTGTGAAGAACTCACGAGTTGTGGAAGAGGGTTTGTCAGAATAAGAGTAGCTTTGGAGGTGTTCGTCGAAGACGCACATGAAGTCTTCGCCATAAAGAATGGCAACGAAGAGGATGAAAGCTATAAGTGTGAAAAGGTATGGAGAGAGACGTCCCTTGCCTCTCAGAATGGAAGAAGAACCTGATAATGGTGCCTTCATCTGCAACAAAACACCTTCACCAGACTCAACCTAAATCTCTTTATTTCGATGTTATTTACGTTAATATAGCCACCAATTTTTGCTTTCTCTGAAACAACATCACAACTGAAAAACTTCAAACATAAAAGGGGAAATGTGTGAACTAAGGAACCTGAATGTCTGTCTCATGTATATATATATATATATATATATATATATATACAAAGGTTGTATATATTTGTTTGTAATGATTAAGTCTAGCATCATGCAGAATAAAAAAATGTTATTTGTACAGCACATTTTACATAAACGAGAGAGATTAAACTCAAATTCTAATTACAAAGTAATACTAAACTTAAGGAATTAGATTATTTTAATACCATGAGTCAACATAATAAAATGCAAATAGAAATTAATAAATGTAATAATTGACTGATATGAAATTTTGTGAAACATACATAGTTGACTAGCCAATAAGATTACACAATATAAATTATTACATATTTTATCCAAACATCTTAATAAAAATCAATTTAATCAAAGCATTCATGTCAATACCTTGAACTTCATTGTTTTTATCAAATGCTCGAAAATATAAGGATTTGACACTTTTAAAGTTATTACAACTTTTATGAGAAATGTCATCAAAAGTTATATATTTTTCTTTTTCTTAAAATTAATACACAATTATAAGGTAGTAAATTATACTTTAATAGTGTCCCAGTAGTAGGTGAAAGCTATACCACACCACATGGCAATACTGTAATAGTGTGATTGCGACAACTTGTTCATTTTCTTTCCAACTGATATAGTGGAAAAAAAAATGTTTTTGTTAATATTAAATTATTTTACTTCCTTAATTAGAACATAAGATTATTGTCTATTAAAATAAAAAAAAATCCGTGACCATGAATTTACTCTGTCTGATTTTGCTTTGCTTTGAAGGAGGTTAAGTCCTATTTATTATGAGAAAAGCTGATTGCCATATTTTGACGCTAATTTTATACATAAATCAGGATACTGACATTACTTCCAAACTTTATAAAATTAAGGAATAAAAATCTTTATAAGCGTATTGGTTTATTTTGAAGGCGTGAGAGAAAAATAAGAGTGACAAAGAAAAAACAGAGAAATTTATAGATGTGACATATGGTGTAACAAGAAACAAAAAGAGATAATAAACATTGTAAGAAAATTTGAATATATTTTTCCATTTGAAAAAGATATGGTGGGTGTTGTGTGGGATCCATATGGTGCAATAGTGAGAAAATACTAAGTTAGGAGATTATAAACATTGCTTGCCTTCAAAGCTAAGGGGGCGTGGAAGATTGAAAATTATACTCTATTCACTTCATTTTTCTACATAAAATGATTGTACCAAATCACACGCACACAAAAGAAAAAAAAAAACGTACAACTGTGCCTTTTCTTTTTCTTTATGAATTTGGTTTTGGACATTATGGGTGGGTGTGTGTGATTAGGTATATATTAGGTCACATTTTGCTATCATTTGGAACTTGCTTCCGTCGTAACTCTCGTTCTCACCAAAACAAAGAAATTTCCAAGTTGCAGGTACATATTATGGAGCTATACCTTCATTTGTTGGACATTAACAAAACACTTATAACGATGGATCACCTAAAAAAAAGAAAAAGAAGTAAAATACGTTTTTTCCATCTAATCAAATAGATATATTAAAGAATACACTTTAATAAGATATATTTAATCTTTCTTTAGAATGTTGATAGGCTCGAAGACATTATACGTTTGTTTTTATTTTAGGATATATGCTTCGAATCCTTTTATGTGTCTGCTTTCGAATTATGGAAATGAAAATAAAGAAAATGAGCCATATTTTTCAAAATCACGTTTTATATATGAAAAATATAACTTTCACATCAGTTAAATACTCAATGTAAGGAATTTTCACATTTTATATAATCTATATCTTAATCAGTAGTGACAAATTATTTTAATATATGTAAGTGTTTTTCTTTTTGCAACAGTAGTTTTATGATAATTAAATTCATTTAATCAAAATCCTTCAACCGACAAAACATTGACATTACTTATATTTCATTATTATTATTATTATTATAAATATTACAACTATTATTACCGTGTGTATTACACATGTTAGAACTTTTGGTTCTTTCCAAATTAGTTACCTCTGTTTCTTCCATGAACCTTCCTTTTTTTTCTTTCTCGTTAAATTATCTATTATTAAAATTATAATAAGAAAGGTAAAAATTATCTTTGCATCTTCCATTTTTAATTCATTTTGGGTGGTGCAATTTGATGATATTTTTGAATTTTTTTTAAAATAAATTATATAATTCAGAATGTATTTTAAAAGAAAATTGTATTTTGTATATACATTTTGAAAGATATTTCCGAAAATGTATATTTTATAATATAATTTTTTTTAAATACAACCCGACAGACGCTTTCTTTTTCTTAATATAAAAAAAATTATATAATTTTTATTAATATTTTATAATATAATTATTTTTTCTTAATATTTCCGAAAAGAATGCAAATACAATTTGTTTATATATTGCTCAGCTAAAATATTAATTAAAATAGTAACTAATTACATACAAAATGAAATACTAATTACCTCAATTTATTAGATAAAGAAAATTGAAGGCGGGGAATAACCCAATGTTATTGTACTTTATGACATATTTTTAAATCTTACAGAAATTTTAAATTATTTAAATCATAAATTATCCTTAAATTTTATATAATTAACGGAAAACTCACATTTTATATAATTTCGAAAACAGTTGTAAACACCATTAAATTATTATTAAAATTATATTACATTTTTCATATTTGCATAATTCGATGAATTTATTTTAGATTTAATTCAGATCCACTAAATGAATTGATCTAAAGTAAAGATTCATTTTAACTAGATTAAATTAAATTAGATTTTTTAATCCAATTTAAATTAGATTAAATTTAATTTATTAATTAAACTAAATTCAGATTAACTTTTTCAATTGAATTTGAAAAGTTCTGGTGACACATTTAACTCTATCTTCCACCTTTGTGTTCATGTTCCTTATCATTGTCATAGATAAATAATTCATAATTAATTTGTTTCTTAAATAGGTTAATTACATATCTTTGTAATTTCCAATTTTAGTGCACGCTTGAATATGGTGTCTGAATTTTTCTCCAAATAAACTAATTAGTAGAAAAACAAAATCTATTATAACTTTAACCACTGGACATATGTTTTCTTTACTAAGATTATTCTTTAAGTTTTTCTGTTTCCTAATGATATGGTTGGGTTTTAGTTATTCCTAACCTTTTCTTTTACAATTTTTTGTGTTTTCATTCCTTTATTTCCTTTTCTAGTTGATTCAATGATTTTTACTCTTTACATCACAAATTTAAATTCAATACTTTAAAATCAAAATCAAATTCTTGTAAAATATGTAAATTTTAAATCTCATATTTTAAATATGAGATCAAACACTATGTAAAATTAAGTTGAGTTACTCACCATAGTTTTCTTATATTATTATTAATAATATAAATGTGCAATCAACATAAAGTTTTTAAAGTAAAATATGTTGTAATTTGAGATAATATCTTTAGAATCTTCCTAATTAGAGGAAATAAATATATAATTTTTTATTTTATTTTATTTTCCTAGTTTTCCTATTTCCCTTTTTAGGAGAATTAAATTATTACGAATAGAGAGTATTAGAATGTATTTTTTATGATTAAGAATAATAAATCAGTTTTATTTTCCACATGGTATCAGAGTTTGTCTGATCTGCTTCCGCTGCCTTTGTTGTCTGTCGGCGGCCGGCCGCCATGGCCGCCTGCCGGCGGCTCCCTAAAAGTCTCTTCTTTAACATATGTTTTTGATGGGCTCCAATTGCCCTAGTCAAATTCTGCTTAGAATTCTGGCCTTTCTCCAATATTACCAAATACATTTGTTTTTTTTATAACAGCTACACACAGTTGTGTTGTACTTCCAGTTAAAATATGACCGAGCTATAAGCTATACTTCCAGTTAAAATTTGACCTAGCTATAAGCCATACTTCCATATTTTAATCTGACCTAGCTATAAGCTATACTTCCAGATTTTAATCTAACCTAGCTATAAGCTATACTTCCAGAGTTGAATCTGACCTAGCTATAAGTTATACTTCTAGAGAGTTGAATCTGACCTAGCTATAAGCTATACTTCCAGAGTTCAATTTGACCTAGCCATAAGGGTTTCAGATTTGTCCCCAAGTACGGATTTGTTCTCACCTGTTCTTTCACCTTCACGTCATTGACGTGTGTTCAATCGTGAGGGGAAGAAAAGTTTCAGCCGTTGTAGGGTGGTTAAGTCCCTACAGGTTTGTAGCTGTTAGTCGCTATAGAGCAATTCAGTTCCTGCAGGTTTGTTGCTGTTCAGGACAGTAAAGTCCTTGAAGGCTCGTTGTTGTTAGGGCAGTTAAGTCCCTAAAGGTTAGGACAGTGAAGTCCTTGAAGGTTCGTTGTTGTTAGGGCAGTTAAGTCCCTAAAGGTTAGGACAATGAAGTCCTTGAAGGCTCGTTGTTGTTAGGGCAATTAAGTCCCTAAAGGTTTGTTATTGTTAGGGCAATTAAGTCCCTAAAGGTTCATTATTGTTCAGGGTGGTTAAGTCCCTACAGGTTTGTGGCTGTTAGCCTTTGAAGGCCTCCCATATGTTACTCATGGAAACCATGTTCTTGAAGTTCTATGGTGCTAGTTCGTCCTCGTCCATTGCTGTCAAATTTGGTTTATTGACGTTCTCTACAATTGAGTTTGACTATTCCAAGCTTGGTTCATACAATCTTTTATGATCCAACTTGAGGAGGAGTGTTGTAATTTGAGATAATATTTTTAAAATCTTCCTCATTAGAGGAAATAGATATATAATTTTTTATTTTATTTTGTAACATCCCGATTATATAATAATCAATATTACATAATAAAGACGTCAACATTCAAATATAGAGAACAGTCAGAATAAGACGTGTAATTTAAGTACTAAATTACAGTCATCTAAAATAAAAGAAAACGGAAATTCAAACTTAAACAGTTTATAGATTCGAACACTACACGTGTTCAGATAGGAATTCCTAAGAAGACTACTCCGCAACCTCAATATTCTCCAGCTCTTGCTCCAAAGGACTCTCCTCGACAACATCTGCTCCCATCCAAGTGGATGATCATCGCCAAAGAATCATATCCAAACGGCACACAACACAAACAATGCAAGGGTGAGCTAGATATAAAAAAAAACATGTTATCATACATAGATTCATATACAGAAATATTTAGGCATGCTTATTAAACCACAATCCACATATTCACACGACTCATCCGGATTCTTGTATAATTGTCGAACTATTGGTCGTCTCTACACTTGCTAGCTCTGCTGGTCTTTCTCCAACGCTAGCAATATAAATCCCCCAAGCTGCGTATGTCTAAATTCAAAGACTATAGACGAGGATCTCCCTCTACTCTCACCACTGACATTATTCTTCTCTACTTGAGTGTGAATAATGCTTTGAGTGTAGGGATAGACATACCATTTCGAAGCCCCTACAATTATACAGAAACAACCACGATATTCTCCATAACCACTTTCATCCATTTCTCCTTGAGATTTCCGAATCATACTCAAATTCATCATTCCCATCATATAATCACAGTAATTCATCATATTTCATACATTCTCATATTTTCTCATAGCTCACATCACCACATATATTCCACACAAAATTCTCAAATTTCAACATTTACATCAGATGATCACAATAATCTATCATATTATCTCAGTAATTTAGCATCTACCATGCATTCACATACTTTCACATGATTCACATTACAATATACATTGCAAACATTTATACACATAATTCAATTCAAGAGAAAATAACACATAAAATATCCAACTTATACAGAACACTATTTGATTGAACACTATTCATCACACACTATTCACCGAACACAATGAAACGAACGTTACAGGACGAACGTTATATTCCAACATCATGCCGAACACTATTGGGCCGTACGCTATCTGACGAATACTCCAAAACCGATCGTTCGAGACACAAAGCTTAAGACCGAACGCTATATGCCGAATGCTAATTCCTGAACACTATTTACCGAACGTTATAAGCCGAACGTCCCTATGCCCATTAGACGGACGCTAAAAGATTTAAAACAAATTGACCGAACGCTAAACCCGAACACCCACAATTAGACCGAACGCTGATATTAAAACTTGGGCCGAACGCTTATACTCACAGCAACACCAAGTTGGATTCAACACTACTGAGCCGTACGCTAATATCAAGTACCTAGGCCGAACGTTAGACCATTGAACACCCTATCGAATTCCTCACTGTCTTGGACGAACACTCAAAGATTAAACTTCCTCAACAACCGAACGCTATATAAGACGGACGTTTAGAGCCTGGTTAGATAACTAGATCACTTTGCCGAACACCTAAATATTGGCCGATTGTCTTAGAACTGAGGACGAATGATTTCAACTTAACCGAACGGTATTAACTCTCCTGACCGAACGCTACACTCATCAGGACGAACACTCAAATATATAACTTAAGGACAAACGCTCAACATATAACTTAAGGACGAACGCTCAACATACAACTTAAGGACGAACGCTCAACATACAACTTAAGAACGAACGCTCAACATACAACTTAAGGACGAACGCTCAACATACAACTTAAGAATGAACGCTCAACATACAACTTAAGGACGAACGCTTGGACGAACGCTCACTGGACTAACGCTCGCTGGGACGAACGCTCGCTGGGAAGAACGAGCGCTCACTCAGTGGGATGACGAACGCTGGACAAACACTGTTTGGACGAGCGTCCCATACTAAGACGAACGAACGCGAAATACCAAATGGACGACCACCAATCACCTCGGACGAACGCTCAACACAACAGACGAAAGCTCAGGCCGAGGACGAACGCTACACTCAGGATTTAAATAATACCGAACACTCACAAACTAAGGCCGAACGCTCAAGATCAATTACTTAGGCCGAACACTCAACTACCGAACACCAAATTCAATACTGGACGAGCGCTCAAAGATCAAACATTGACAAGACCGAACGCTTACTATTTACACATACAGAAACAAGACCTGAACGCTCATTAATTCACTAAAAACGAACCTTTAAATTTGAAACCTAAGAATCCATATCAAGGACGAACGACTGCACTCACTAATATCAATTACCGAACGCTCAAGATCACTCTCTGAATTTAAGGATTTATGGACGAACGCTCACAATTCCTAGTTCACTAAGGCCGAACGCTACACTCACAATTTCGAACGCGAACGCTCGTCACAAGAGCTAACGCTCAACATAATTTGGCCGACCACTCATTGGTCGAGCCGTTTTGGACGAACGTCCAATTTTCAACAAATTGGACGAACGCGCGTTTCTGCAGAATTCTGCAGAATCGCAGGTTTTCCAGAAAACCCAGAAACCCCAAATTTTTCATCCCCTTCTTCCCAGATTTGCATCAAACACAACATATATCATCAATTAAACAAAAGATCTAGCTCCCCTTACCTCTTGAAGACTTCCTTGAATCTAGAAATGCAGTGTGCGGATCTCCTTCCAACTCCTTGAATCTACCAACTCTTCTCTTTAAGAAGTAGAACCCGTGCACTCCCAGCTTCTCCCTTCCTTCCTTAGTGCTGTGCCTACTGATGATGGAGATGATGGTGTTCCTTAGTGGTTGGAGCACTTCAAAGTGGGAAGACTTACCAAACCATCAGCTGCACCACTCTGCAGACAGGGAGCCCCTCCATTTTCTCAACGTGCAGCCACCTCTTTCCCCCTTTCCAGGAACGTGCCTCCCTTCTTCTTTTAAAAATGAAACTCGGTCCTTACAGCCGCTCCCTTCCACTTCCAGGAACTTTCCTCCCTTCCTCCGCCACTTTCCTCTTTTTAAAATAAAAAGGACATTCGGTCCTTACATATTTTACTTTCCTAGTTTTCCTATTACCCTTTTTAGGAGAATTAAATTATTACAAATAGAAAATATCAGAATGTATTTTTTATTATTAAGAATAATAAATCAATCTTATTTTCCACAAAATATGTACAATTAATCCTTTATTTTATTTTTTTGCCTATTGAAAGATGAATTTGCTTTCTCCTTTATCTTTTTGCCTTTTGAAAGAAAAATAATATTATTTACCTTTTGCTTTCTAATCTTGTTTGGTAGATGAGAATATTCGTGTTTTCATTATTTAACCAAACTTATTTTAAGATATAAAAATATGATTGTTTTTAAATGCTTGCATTACTCCGAAACTTATTTTCCATTTTGTTAAAGCGAAGGAGATGAGAAAGAATAGTGAAGTTCTTCTTGGAAATATTAAATATAATTTTAAAAAAATATTAACGATTTTACGGATAATTAATTTTATGGATAACTTGTTATTTATAAATTACTAATCTTAACTTTATTACGAAATTAATATTTTATTTAATCATATTTATTATAATTTATTCTTATTTTATTCTCTTGTATTTATTTATACGAAGAAAAGATACAACAAAAACAACAATTTATATATAAAACTACTTTTAGTCTTTTGTTTTATATTATCTTTTAAAATATTGGTTGGTGGTGCTCGTAAAGTTTAAAGATTCTTTAATGCATTTAATCGATTTAACAAATATTTATATGGTGGAAGAGAAATGAATAATATTTATAAGGGAGTTGCTCCCTCCACCCCCACACGTCTCTTCCTCCACCTCCCCAATTTTTTAAAATGCCAATTATATCCTTCTAAAATGACAATTATATCCTCAAAAGTTAAAAGGAACACTGTCTCTGGACGGATGACATCCTTCAACGGATGTCAACATCCGTTTAAGGCAAAACGGATGTCGACATCCGTTTCGCCTTAAACGGATGTTGACATCCGTTGAAGGATGTCATCCGTCCAGAGGCAGTGTTCCTTTTAGGTTTCGTTTTTATTTTACTACGTTTTGCGGCTCATGCAAGGATTATAGGCTTGGATATTCAAAGGATTATTGGAAGTATGGGAAGAGTTTAGGGTTTAGAATTATAGGAAGGATTATGACTACGTACCTGGAGAGGAACCACGACAAGGACACTACACCATAAACGCACTGCACCGAGAACAAGAGGAAGATTGCTTGATAATTCTTTTCACGATCACCAAGCTTTGCAGAAAAATATTTTACTCATACAAGGAACTACGTAGGTTATCAGTGAAATATGTTATAAATGAATAAAATTAAAAAACAATAATTTTAAAAATAAAATTTTACTGAGGGGCAAAATAGTAAAGGAAAGGTGGAGGAAGGGGCAAAAAGGTAAAGGGGAGGTGGAGGAAGAGATGTGTGGGGGTGGAGGGAGCAACTCCCTATTTATAAACATTTTCTCCTCAATCCAACATCTTTTATCAATTTAAATAAATCTTACAAAAATATAATATGTTCGCATTTCATCAATAATTTACTTATTAAGTTATAGCTATTTCATTATAGAATAATAAAATATAAAAAGATTAGAATAATTAGTATTTATTAATGTACTATTCGGTCAAGTTCAGATGGTCAACCGTAAACCAAACAGTCTAACTTAAAATCGATCATATAATTGGTTGTCGATATTTGGTTAACTACTCTTGATCGACCACATTTGGCTTCAAGGATGTCTTGGTCTATTACGGTCTTATCTTGTTGACTTTCAATCTTGATTGCTTGGTCGTTTGGCCTCAACATAGTTTCTTTCAATTTCATCCTCTTAGCCTCTTTTGGTTTTAACAGCTTGATGTTTGGTTTCATTTGTGTCTTGGCCTTTCAGTCACATCTAGGTCAAATACATTTGGCCAACTACATTTTGCCGACTATTTTGATTGAACACTCTAGATCGACCACCCATCATCGATCACCTTGGATCGACCACCCTTAACAGATCACTCTAGGCCAACTACTCTTAGCCAACCACTATAGGCCAACCACCTTCGACCGTCCATCATTTTGCCAACCTCGTAGACATATCACCTGTGGCCAACCATCTTGACCAAACAGCATGATTGATCAGTCAGAGAATGATCAGATTAATAATGATAATTATGAACCAACTTGTTAATGTTGATTAACGTATAATTGAATCGTAACTAAATTGACAAAAATAAAAATAAAAACTCATAACAACTATTATAAATAAAACTCTAAAATATGACTTTCAAATACATACATTATTACATTAATATTATATGAACAATTTGAATGCATATGATACTCTTACTAAACAAAACTTAGATTTTAGACAATAAATGGAAAACCGAATAATTGATATTGAAGCACTCGAAACCGATAACTAAATAAAATGTAAAAGCAAAGGAAGTATTTGACTAAATTTCTGTACAGCATTATTTTATATTTCAAAATTTTAAAAATATATTGTTCAACATTTATTTTATGTTTAAAATAAATACAATTTAACTTGACAAAATAATTGTGCTTTATTAGGTAAGCGATTTTTTTTCTAAAATTCTCTGTATCAGTAACTCTAACCCCTTGTACTTAAAAGGTAAGGTCCGACAAAAGGGGTGTGTTGTTGGGATGCCATGGAATAAATCAACCTAGTTCCTTTTCATTGTGGAAAATGTTATTTTTGTTTTCATACTATTTTTAAGCTCATTAAAAAAAATTAATTTTTGTATTTGTAAAAAAGATAGAAATTGAAGAATAAAATAATATATGTAAAGTGTGCGTAAATATCATATAATAAAAACTCATAAACCTAATTATTAAGAATTTGGGTTAAATATAACGAGGATCTCTTATGTCATGTATCATTTATATAATTTCCTGCTCTAAAAAGAATTGCATCCGTGATTTCAGATCCTGATTTGTCATGGACATTGAAGTTTTTTTTAAAAAAAAAAAAATCTCCAAGAGGTGTACTACTAAGTAGTGATCACTATGAATACTGCTATATGGATATTATTAGACAACTTCTGAAGTTTGTAGATTGACTATAAATGCTATCCACATCATGACACATGGAGTCAATGCAAGTAAACGGTGACTGACTTGGTGTTGCCGTGTTGATAACTTCGTTCTCGATTCCATACATAACTTGCCAACATTCTTAATCCAAACACACTCTGTTGTTCTACAAACAACATACGATTATCTCAGAATGTCTCAGTCCAAGTTTGATCCCAAGCAGCCCTCATTGCCCATATCATATCCAATCGATAAACTCGAGGACCTGGAATCAGGCTCCTACTTCGAATCCTTTCACTACCCTTTTAACAAAGCTTCAGTTCCCATCGAAAGTGGTTATTCTGCACCATTGCCTGATCGAAGAAGAATACTAGTGTGCCATGATATGGCTGGAGGGTACTTGGATGATAAATGGGTCCAGGGAGGCACTAATGCAGATGCATATGCTATATGGCATTGGCATTTGATAGACGTGTTCGTCTACTTCTCTCACAACCTTGTCACACTCCCTCCTCCTTCTTGGACTAATGCAGCTCATCGTCATGGTGTTAAGGTAGTACTATATTAACTATGCTTTCTTATGTAAGATTTTCACTTTGGCTTCGACTTTATATAACTTTTGTTGTGATGATTTTGTTTTATGTTAGTTCTTGAATTTTGTAGTTTTGAGGATTATAAAGGGTTTAAGTTGAGACTAACGATAAAGCCATTGGATTTTTTATCTGGGGACTACTGACATGTGGAGAAGATCATAACCTTGTTTGTTGTAATTGTACCGTTAATCTCTTAGGTTTTGGGGACTTTTATCACTGAGGGAGAGAAGGGAAGTGCTATCTGTGAAAAGCTGTTTTCAACAAAGGAGTCTGCCCGAATGTATGCAGAACGCTTAGCAGAGCTGGCTTTTAAGTTAGGCTTTGATGGGTGGCTGGTAAACAAGTTTTCATCTCTGTTGGGTACTATTTGAGTTTGTATAAACATCAATTGGCTATTTTTTCTTGCTTAGGTTTTAATATCTATGAATTTGGAACACAATACATGAAATTAAAATATTCCGAAGAATTGCTGCAGGGAAATATAGTGTTTGTGCTCTAAAACTAAGTTACTTTTTATATACACTAAAGCTAGATATATAATTAATCTGTCAGCTACCTTGCAGCAATGCTTTTTGCTGTTGTTCTTTTCAATGATTCATATACTACCACTCAATTGCAGCTGAATATGGAGGTAGAATTGCAACCAAAACAGATTCCAAATTTGAAAGAGTTTATCAACCATTTATCATCAACAACACATTCTTCAGTGCCTGGGTCGCTAGTGATATGGTGAGCATTTGAAGACACAATAATTCTTGCGGTTTTTTTTCTTTTTTACTGAAATGGAAGTTTCCAGCAATTGACTTTTATGTACTTGCTTGATCATGCAGGTATGACAGTGTCACTATCGAAGGTGATCTATATTATCAAAATGAACTAAATGAACATAATAAACCTTTCTTTGATATATGTGATGGGCTATTTGCAAACTATGGATGGGAGGTATTGCTCATATAATCATATTCCCCTGCATGATCATACAATGCTGTTGTTTATTTGGTCGATTATTGTTTTCTGGTGTTCATTTTAGTACTATCAATACCATGCAGGAAAACTATCCAAGTCGATCTGCTTCTGTTGCTGGTGATAGAAAGTTTGATGTGTACATGGGGATTGATGTATTTGGAAGGGGAACGTATGGTGGTGGACAGTGGAATGTAGGTGATTTGTCTGACATACATTTTTTATTGTAGGATGTGCAGTGTTTTCCTAAATTTATATTACGGATGTGACAGACAAACTGGGCTCTTGATGTAATACGAAAAGGTGATGTCTCTGCTGCGATATTTGCTCCTGGATGGGTCTACGAGACTAAGCAAGCACCAGATTTTGAAAGTGCACAGAATCGGTAATATAAATTTGCCAACATTATTTCCCTTTGTTGACAAATTTCACCAAAACTCAGACATTACACTTAGAAAAAGTCAAGTGGTTTTCTTTCTGTTTCATATAGGCTAATTTTCTTCTATGTAAAGGATGTAGTATTGACACCTTGAATGTGCTTACATTAGTGCCATAATCATGGCCATGCATTTGGCATTGCAGTTGGTGGAGTCTCGTGGAAAAATCTTGGGGCATAGTGCGAAAGTATCTTAGAACACTGCCATTCTACACAAATTTTGATCAGGTTAAGAACTGTAATAGTTGCAGAGTTTCTTTCCTTACTTGAGTTTTGGAAGCATGCCTTTGCTGGTATGAATGAAAAATTGTCAAAGATACTTTGTCCATGTTGAGTTTGATAAGATTTCCTTTTTATTTGATTTCATTAGAAAGTATTCTAAGCAAATGATGAAAATAAGGTAATTCTAACATCATAAAAAAGAGAGGTTTCTTCATTTCACGTTTTGGCTTTAGCTTAACTGAGTACACAAAAAACTTCTGTTAAATTTAGTGGCTGAAGCTTATTTTGCCATTAATTACTTTCAGGGCCGCGGTAATCATATTTCAGTTCATGGAGACCAAATATCAGAGGCTACTTGGTGTAATATTTCTTCCCAAGGCATTCAGGTATACATTTCATAAAGACATTTTCTTGTTGTTGGCTCTAAACATTACATTGATAAATGGAAGGTTTAGGGTTTAATGTAATAATGATATCTCTCAAATGAAATCAGAAAAGAGAAATTTACACAATTTTCACCATATGAAAAATATTATGAGACCTCTCTAGCTAGATTCAAAGAGTGAACAAACAACATTCTCAAAATTGAGAATACAAACTGATCATAATTTACAAATTAAGGACTGGTTTTAACACCTAATAAAGCTAACATGTAACAATTAGTAAAATATTGTAATCGTTTGAGAATAGTCCAATATTTCTTCCAAATCTTCAAGTTCACCATAAAATGTTACTTTTGAACTGCATGATTGAATGACAAATTTGTTTTCCTGTAATCACATACAATATATCAGCCATTTTTGGTCATCACGATGCTTCATCTTATACTATTGTTGTACTACTTTAATTATTCCCTAACTCACAAATTTCTGTGCAGCCACTCCTTGAGTTTGCGGACTCTACTGCAAATCCTATTCGACTTCTTGTAGAGTAAGTGATGTTTTATAATTTTCTCTAGCTAAAAACTCTAGTTGTATATTGAATATTTCATATAATTAGCGTCTGAGTTTTCTATAGGAGATTGAACACTAACGAGTAATTAGCAAACTATACAAAAGACTAAAACATCATCTTCAATAAATAAAAAATAGACCTTAAAGTAATGAGTTTGTAGGTATTAATTCTTATATACTGTTAATTCTTATAAACCTTGTTATTCATTTTATTTTATTTTATTTTTCTGTATTACAACCTTTCATGATTTTGTATATCTCCTTTCTTTTCTGTTGTACTTTAAATCAACGTAATGATAATTCATCTAAAGTTGAAATTTGACCATCTCAAGTATTTGTTGTCATGCTTATAATGTAGCTTGAAGGAAGCATCATACAGTGGAGGGGGAAATATTACATTCAAAGGATCTCTTGAAAAGGGTACTAAATTCATGACGAGAATCTATCAAGGAGAGTTCATTTTAAGCGAATCGCTTATCCACTTCTTTTATTCTGTAAGCCATCTTTCACCTATAGTTGAACAAACTGCTCCTCAATCTATCCTCATGTTTGGTCACTAGTTTGCTTATTTTTGTTTTGGAAATTTCACATCGATTAGAGATAAGGTCAAATTTAGATTATATAAGTGGGTGTAAACCTCACCTTACAAGCTGGTTTTGTGAGGTTGAATTAGACTTAAAATCCATTTCTTAATCTAAGCATGCTTAAAGTCCACTTCTTACCAACTTTGAATTCAAATTCAAATTTTTGTTGGATGTAAGAGTGACAGGGTTGAACTTTAGATTCATAACCAGAAATAGTAGTCAGTGCATCAATATAAACAAAAAATCACTAAAAATTTGGTTTTATCTTTCTAGGGAGCTGAATCTGGTTACTTATTTCAAGGAAGGGAAGTGGGGTATCTTTCCTTGACTAATGGAATACTGCACATGAAGACTAGTTCACCAAAATTATATATAACTTGATATTCCTAAACGTGCCATGTTTTCTTAGTTGACAGATGAAGTCTGTGGCAAATGCAGGTGAAATCTGATAGCAATTCTTCTTTGGGAATCGTGCTGAAGTTCACTTCTACTGTGAACAAATCAATGTCTGTGCTACTCACTTCCCATGGAATGGATCACGTGTCAAGTGCATTTAGCACAGTAATCAGAACAAGTGAACACAAGGGAAGTTCCCCTGGATGGGTTATAAATGAAGGTTCAATTGAAATGAAAGGATACGTTCTGACAGAAATCCATGCTTTGTGCTACAGGTCAAATGCTCCACCCAAGGAAATGGGACTGAAATCAAGACCATTAGGTCCTGATCATGCTGCTATGGCTTCCTCAACTGATTATTTTGCTGTTCTTGGTCATGTCACAGTCAAGACTTCCAACTATAAGCCAGATTTTCCACTTTCTTCGTCATGGCTAGTTGATGGTGAATTCATCAATTGGACTTCTGATCCTCAGGATTCAAGGATCCTCAGTGTTAAAATCTCTTGGAAGCTGAAGGAAGGAAAAGAATTTGTATGTCAACACTACAATGTGTATGTGGAGAAACTGCCAAAGCTAGCAAATGGTAATCAAAGCACAGCATTAGAACATGTGCAGGAGTATCTTGGGGTAGCACATGTAAACTGTTTCTATGTTTCTGGGCTCAAAGTTCCTCCAAGCATTTCTAGTCTCAAATTTATCATACAAGTCTGCGGTTTTGATGGCACAATTCAGAATTTAGCAGAGTCTCCATTTTATCAATTGGAGATAAAAGGTCCATAAATTGTCATTAAGGAAGCTTACATCTTGTATTTTGGGTATGCCAGAATAAGAGATAAAAGGTCAATAATTTGTCATCAAGGAATTATGCATCTTGTATTGTGGATTTGCCATTGCATAAGTATGCTACTTTCAAGTTCATAATTTCTGTACAAATGGTTGGAACATTCACATTCATTAAAGAGAAAATGTATGCAAACTTCACTACACAAACCCAAACCAAAACTATGTTTGTAAGATTGAGTTATACTTAGAAGAAAATATATGAAGAAAGTTCGATGAAAATCTCATGTCGATTTTGTAAGTCTTACCTCATAAGACAAATAAATAAGAGGGTATATTAAGTAACTTTCAAGTCCAATGAAACTATGATGCAGAGTGCTTGTTTATTTATTTAATCTAATAGATTAATCAGACAATCACGAATTAGTGTTCCTAGGATACTTATTACAAGAAAAGAAACTTTCCATTATTAATTAATTAACGAGTACCTAGGTCAATCTTAACAAGACTCAAAACACTATTATCCTACAATTTTCAATTTTGTTAACATAGCATAATACACATCTAGAATTAGGGTAACAATGGTTTCCCAAAGACTAGAAAACAGCAACCATGAGGTTCAATGCTCCAAGCTGCAAAATTTTAAACATTTGAATTTACATAATATATGGCGACCCCACAAAAATAATTAATAGGTATGAGAATAGCTTCAAGTTCAATATAGTGTAGCCTTTTTTTTTGCATAATGGTAATTTGTTTGGTGACGAAACAGTTCCATAAAATCTTACTTTGACTTTAAATTAGTGAAAGAATAAAAAAGAAAGTCAAAGATAAGGTAACTGGGGAATAGGATGGTAGGTTAGTGGCATCTGAAGTCTAAAACAAACTTGTTTTGGAAGTATTGTCCTCGAGCCCTCAAAATATGAATGTGGTGCCCATTAAGAGAAAGAATTTCATATTTACACATATTTGTCATTTACTGTGTATTTTAAATTTATTTTCTTGGTGTTGCATTCAACTTCTGTCATATATAATTCAGCATCTTTTAACTCTTACTACAATTTTTTCCATCTAATTCCATGCATAATTGAAAGTCCACAAAACAAGGTCAAGAGCTGCATCTTTTTCTCTGGTTAGTTTGAGAAGGAATGACAATGAATCGAATCAGATATTATAGTGTCTACTCATAATTTGATCTATAAAATAAAAATTTATTTAGAACTCGTTAAATATTCATTTATAAAAAGTTCACATATATTTTAAAATTTATGGGTACCCACAAATATTAAAAAATAATTTATTTTTTATACACTTTTAAAATAAAATTAAATATAAATCAAAATTTAATTTTAATTAAATTTAATCTAATAAAATATAAATTAATTTTATTTTAAATTAAATTAAATTAAATTAAATATAAAATAAATTTTTATTTTTATTTTTATTTTTTATGAGTAACTGAAATCGAACAATATAATATTTATATCGATTTGTAGCGGATATTAAAATATTTGTTATCTACAGTGGTAATAAATATTTTTGAGTATCAATTATTTGTCATATATTTTATCTGAGAATATATGTAGGCGTAAGGTTTTTTGTCATCTAATTTTCATAATATATAAGAATTGTTTTAAGAGAAATTAATAAGTAGCTGTATAGTTTTTATGTGTGCATTATCTAACGTATTTAAAATAAATCCTTTTTTCAATCCAAAAAAAGAATGAAATTAATTATTTTAGTGTTGGAACTAAATTATTTCTTTTCACGTGCGTCACAACGAATTGAATCTTAATTAAGATCCTTAAGGGTCCCAAAACCAACAGGTTTTAATTTAAAGCTGTTTGCACTTAATAATGTGATTTAATCAAAATCATGTGTTTAACCTTTAATCACTAGCTCAATCATTGAATCAAGCATGCGTATTTTTATAATTAATACTTAAATTAAGTGTTTGCTTGAAATCACACTAATTTTAAACTTCGCACCAGCTTCCACTGTGTCTGTGATTGCTTGTGTTCGTCAGCTTACCTAAATTGTACGGTAAAGTTTAAAAGAAAAGTGGGAACTAAATCATATCTAACTTTTAGTAAAAGGTGTAAAGTCATTGTATGTTCTATTTTTTATTTTTTTATTTGTGGCGTTCGCATTTTTATTTATGTACTTTATCATCAGTTTTGAGCTAATATATTTGCATCTTATGAGAAAAATAAAATAAGTTATAGATGATAAAAAAGAAAGAATAGAGTGAATCACTAACAAAAATTAATGTTTTGTTTCATTAGAAAAATAGCGTACGAAGCTGAAACCAGAATAGAAAGAAACTATTAAAACATAATCCTACCCTGAAATTTTCAGATTCGTAAAAATATCTTACTGTTTAGATAAAAATAATATACTAAATTTCAGTCGATTCTCAAAAGGTACTACTTTCATATATAAAAGCAACTGAAATACGAAAAATAATTTTATACTCTTAAGTGTCTAATGCCCATCTTAGATGTCTACAAATAAATATACTGAAAAAATTTATCAAACTTGTATAAAAAACTACAATATTATTTTCAACCTAAAACATTATAATAATATGTTTGTGTTTTTCCTTTTTTA
Source organism: Vigna angularis (assembly GCF_016808095.1). Taxonomy (NCBI): domain Eukaryota; kingdom Viridiplantae; phylum Streptophyta; class Magnoliopsida; order Fabales; family Fabaceae; genus Vigna; species Vigna angularis. Next base: position 24,140,713 of record NC_068976.1, read on the forward strand.
TATATACTACTCTTCTTGTTCATTTTTATTCGACGTATAATTTTAACTCACTTTTGATTTATATTGTTTTATTGCATATGTTATGCATTGCTATTTCTTCTTTTTCTGAAGTTTTTGCTTCAACTTTGAGCTCATATGGTGATTAATCACACCAAGACAACCTTATTAATGTTCGTTGCTTAAGCTATAATTTTAAGTATTATAAATTGAGTAAGGGAGTTGCAAAAACAATTTTTTTTCCCTTTTCTAAAACTCTTATCGTTTAAGTAATAAATAGAGAAATCCTATTTATTTAATAGTGTTATGAAATTTAGTGACTTGTTCAATAAATTACATCACTCAAATGATAATGTGTTTCTTTGAATAAATGAGGATGTTATTTTTCTTTTTTTTTGTTATGAAATTTAGTTATTGAAATGGTGAGAGAATATTCCAAGAAAGAAAAACAATATCATTTTTCTTTCTTTTTTAAATCTAATATTATTCGAGCGATACTAGTTTACCTATGTAATATAAGTATTTGCTTAAGTCGTAGTTTCACATTTTGAATAATGATTTTTCTTTTATTTATAGAAGATAAATCTTTCAAAAGAATAAGTTTTGTTCAAAAGTTGATCTTTGAAGTTTTGCTCAAATAACATATTTATGATTTTTTAGCTTTTGTGTGAAAGAACTCAAAGTTTAATGATTATTTATTAAAAAAAGTATGATGAACATAATATATAATAATTTAATGTATGTACACAATTTCATACAATTATAATTTTTTTTTAACATTTGTTGGATATATCTCATGTCAATTAGAGATAAGACGATTCTATAATATATAAATGAATACAAATCTCGTCTTACAAGTCAGTTTTGTAAAATAAAATTAGATTTAAAATTCATTTTTCAACATGATCGGAGTCAAGAATTTAAACTTATCTTAGTGACAGAAATATTGTTTGTTAGACCTCCCGTGTCACACGCTATCGTCTAAACTTTATCTTAAGTTAAACTTAAAGTCTAATTCTTTATTTTTTTTCTATTAAAACATTTTATTGAATTAAGATATAAAAAATTCATAAATTATTATTTTTAAACTATTTAGGTGTTTAAAGTAATATTATATTTGATAAAAACATTAAATTTTATTATAAGTATTTTAAATTTTATATTATAACAAATTTGTAAAAATATGTACACTCTCAGTGTATTAACATTGAAATAAATTAGTATAAAAATATTTCAATAAATAAATTAAGGAATTAGGGTGACAACGATTAATTTCAGTTACCCAAATCAAAGTTGATTTGAACGTGTTTAAATTTAAAATTAAGTTTGATGGATATTTTAGACAATTTGAGGCTGTATTTCGAGTTTTTCAATTTAATTTTATTTGAATACTTTCTTAAAAATATAAGTGTTTGAACTATTTTATATTAATAGTAAAAAAGTTATTTAAAGGAATATGTTGTGTAATATAATAATGTAAAATAACAGTTACTTTCACTCCTACTTGCCTAACCTTCTTTATCTTTTAAAATCAAAAGTAACTCAACAAACGTTTTACTTTTATAAAGCTAGTATTATACACGTGTTTTCCGTTTCATCTTTAACACTAAAAGTTAAGTAAATTCCACTACTTACTGGTTTATTTTTTTAATTGTACCTTTTAAATTACCTTATTATATAACTAAAACCATGTACATGTTATTTGTTTCATATGCATATGTCCCTAAGCCCAAACATACAAAAACATCTATACATTCACATATAAATATATAGTTACCCACCTAAATGTCTTCGGTAAATGCTCAACCAAAACCAACACTAGAATAAATCGACATTATTTTTTCATTAAATAAATTTATTATTGTTTTTGTTTTGTAGAACATATTTTTTTTATACTCTATGCAAGCTTATTTTTAAATTTAACTTTTTACATTTTTAAATGTTTTTTTTTTCTTCTATGAAGCTTTTGTTTCTTAATGTTAAAATGGCATGTCCACCATAGTAAACATTTGTTATGTCACTAATACCAATTTAGTAAAAGTAGAACATATTATTCAATATTTCAAAAAATTTATCAATAAATTATTTTGACTTAATCGAGATATTCATCAAAAATATAATCAGCAAATATATCCAATGTTACTAGTGAAATTTGTATACGTAGATATTATTAACAAAACTATTTGTCAGTTATCAAAATTACTTACTATTAGTTCCATAAGTAAAATGTAATATTATAATTACTTGTAACAACCATCAATAAAAATTCATTGGTAGATCTTATATTTTAACAAAATTCATTATGTAATGACAAATTTGTCTATAATACTATATTATTAAGTATATTTTATTGTTTTGTTCTTTGATAATAAACGATAAGAGTTTTAGAAAAGGAAAAAAAATTGTTTTTACAGATCTTGCTCAAATTATAATACTTAAAATTATAGCTTAAGCAATGAACAATAATAAGGTTGTTTTGGTGTGATTAATCACCATATATGAGCTCAAAGTTGAACCAAAAACTTCATAAAAAAGAAAAAGAAATAGCAATGCATAACATCATTAAAACAATATAAATCAAAAGTGAGTTAAAAAATAATTCTAATTTTAATTAAATTTAACTTAATAAAATATGAATTAAATTTTTATTTTTATCTTTTGTAGATATCATATACTTGCAGATTGGGTAGTATAATACCCACATACGACTCGTTTATAAGCGGGTATTAAAATATCTCGCTCCCAATAAATAATAAATATTCGCGATTATCAACTATCCATTATGGATTTTATCCACGGATACTCGCGGACAAAAGTATTTTTGTCATCCCTATAAAATTTTACATTTCAATTAATTGTTATATTTTAACAATCTATTATATTGAAATATTATAAGAATGTGATAAATGATAAATTGTTAATCTTTTTAATACATTTTTTATGATTTAAATGATATCATTAATGAAATACATGAAGTTTGAAGTCAAGATAGGAAAAATATAATGAAAAAGTTATATTTTAGAATGGATAGTGATTTAAAAATAACGAGATTAAGTTATTTTATATTAAAACAATTTATATATATATATATATATATATATATATATATATATATAGGAAGTTTTATAAATGAGTTTAATTATTTTTAATCACATAATTTCTTTAGGAACCATTTTCTTGAGTTCTCTAATTTTTCTTTAGAAGTTCTTACCCTCCATTCGTTTGATTGAAGATCCAAAACCGTAAGGGTAATCCACGCAGCTAACTCTTTAATTTAAATTAATAAGTTTCTTTGATCAAGTAAGTCATTGTTTTTCCCCTTTTCGTATGACCAATTTGTTTTCATTTTACATGTGGGTTTTCTTGGTTGCACGTGCATTTTAAATTATCAATATGACTTTCTCTTGATCAGTGATCCTTATGATATATCTTGATTGTTCTTGTGATGTCTCTTTGTGTAGATAGAACATCATGTGAAGTGAAAGGTGTTTTAGACGGTTAGAGATGTTAAGGACTGTTTTCATAAGTAAGAGAAGCTAATTATATTTGTTTTAAGTTAAATTGTTTGGTTAATTATATGTATTTGTGTTGAATTGTGATTTAATGTGATATAAACTTTGATTTAATCTATTTTAGATGTGTGTTATTCATATGTATTGTGATATGTTGAAAGCATGAGTTTTATGGGTTGTCTGCGAGTTGTAATGCCTATGTGACCTTTTTTTTAATTGATTAATATGACCCAAATCGAGTTAAAAACATAAAAATTTAAGTGTTATAGGTTTACTAAGTGGAGATTAACTCAAGAGGAGTCAAATTGCTCAATCAAAGCTTATAGAGGAAATTATAGTTACTAATACACCGCTAGACGTCATTGCAACACTGTCAACGCCACTTAGACAATGGTCACTGACTTAGGGGCACTAGGTGTCACTTTTGGACCGTCGAGCGCACTCAAATAAATTGGTTCATGGGGTTGTAGCACAGTGCACCACTTTTCTAGTATCGGGTGCCATATTGTTTTTTTGTATGCGTCTTGAAAAAAATGGGATTCCTATTTCATTAACCGTCATTTATAGGTGAAATTTTGACAGCAGATCCTAAACATATGAATTGTTACTTTGAACGGTGGGATCTTTGATTTGAGGTTTGTAGTTAGAAAAGTTAGTCTCTTATGTTAATCCTATTTAAGTCTTTCTTTTGTGAAAAACAATTCTTATTTGTGGTTTTGGTTTGGCCTTGGAATAAAAGAAGGTATATGGTTATTTATAGAACTGTTGATGGATTCATTAATGAATATGTATGTGTATAACGATGTATGAAATTGTGATGATAATGAACTTGTTAACGAATATGAGCATATATGAAAATATATGATGATTGTAATTAAACACGAACGTGGTATTACTTAGTAATAGATGAATATACAAATTTGGGTGATTGTTTGGTATTAAGAATTTGATGTGGCATCATGTTTATGGATGAAAGTATGAGTTTGACGTAATTCCATGAATCTTGTAGAGAGATTCTATAGTGGTGTTTCTTTAGTGCATACAATGATGTAAGGATTCAAGTAAGGAGATATCATAATACTCTAATAATCATTCACACTCATGTAGAGTATAATGAGTTATGTGATGAGAGTCACCGGAGATCCTAGTCTAAAGGCATGATAATGGCCTCAAACGCGAATGAGATTAACTTTGTGAGCGGTAAGGTGAAACTCATAAACAATGACTATGCAGACTAGTAGAAGACGCCACAAGTGCATGTTTCCATTGATTATGACATTGAATGCATGTATCAAAATAATTGAGTGTAAAAGAGTATTTAATTATATGGTTTATGATTATTTGGAGTACATTGAATTGTGATATATGTTTTATTAGTATATGATATTTCTTTTGTAAATTAGTTTACTCTCTTTTATTATTTGTCTGGTTTGTGTTTGTTTGTTTGTTTTGCAATAATCATCTTAACAATGTGAGTTGATGAAAATGTATGTATAAATGCACTTTTAGAAGATGAGGAACTACGGAATAGAGTTAAAGAATACTTTGAGAATATGAGTTGTTAGTTTTGATGTAGGACTTTTGTTGGTTTATTATGATAGTATAAATGTTATATTTTTATATTATATTTTTATAGTCTTATATTTTTATAGGATTGTATTAATATGCTTTATATTTTAATTATCTATTTTTGAATATTATTATAAAATATCTTATTTTATCAATTTATACTATTAAAATTAGATGTTATAATATATATATATATATATATATATATATATATATATATATATATATATATATATATATATTATTTCAAATGATGAGAAACTAAATAAAACTTCTTTGCACGAACAAATATTACAAGTTTTAAATATTAGAGGATCCTAACATTTAACCTGAATTAATGCCAAGTATAAATGTCTAAATGATAGAGATTTTAAAAGGTTTTAATACCTGATTAGTGAAAGTATTTGGGAGATAAGTAAATATTTTTTAATAATAAGACGGTATAAATTTATTTCATATATAATTTCTTTTAATAAAATAATATGTGAATTCTGATTGTAATGAGACGGTATAAATTTATTTTATTTATAATTTCTTTAATTCAATTGACTTACCTTTTATTTATTATCTAATACAACGATATATTATAACATTAACAAATATAAATAGAAGGAAATATAGATAACTAAATATAATGTTAAGATATTAATTTTTATTTTATCTTGCTTTTTAATATATATATATATATATATATATATATATATATATATATATATATTATAATTTATAGTATGTTTAGAAATAGTTTGATATAATTGAATCATTTTTTTACTTATATAAGTTATTTGTTACTATTGTACTTTTCTTCAAGTAACTAGCAGATTTAAAATTTAAACATGTAATAATAATAATAATAATAATAATATTAATAATAATAATAATAATAATAATGTGTATTTACAATTTTATATTGTAATAATAATAATAATAATAATAATGTGTATTTACAATTTTATATTGTAATGTAAAAATAAATACATTTTGCTAAATTAAAAGATATAAAAGAGAATGTGTATTAAAAATAATAAAATTATAAGTGATAACTTTTAAATTTCAATATAATTTTGTAAAATATTAATATAAAATGAAAATAAATTAAATAAACTTGCCCATTCAAACCTCACTATAGTATGATTATACAACTAAAACAAAATATTAAACAATAAACAGTCATATATATATATATATATATATATATATATATATATATATATATATATATATATATTATTTAGAGTATGAGTAATTTCACGAAGTCTTGCATCTATCATGTAACCTCATAATATAATGTTATGTTTGACTCATATCTATTAAGTTTAAAATCATTCTTTCATGACAATTAGCAAATTATAACATCGTCAATATGGTATTCCCTCATCAATCTCATTATAGGAACAACTTTTAACTCTCATCACTTAAACTTAATTATCTGAGTCTTAAGTTTAGTAGAGTTGGGATATAACTTCACCCTTGCACTCATACTCAACCCATACACTACATTATCTAATATGACATTCTGTCTTAGAAAAAATCACTTCAATACAATCACATAATATTCTTATACCAATCATTTTCTTGTTTTAATATATTTTAACCTTTTGAAACCACATCTATACTTTATAATCACAATCTCAAACTATAATAGGAAACTCATCATTGTCATCTCTCAAACACAATTTGTCCCTTCTCCTTGGTATAACATGTCCATTCATAAAATAAAACTATTAATCCAATATTTGTATGACACAAAAACTCATTCTCTATGCAATCTACATTCATCATTAACACTAAATCATCTTCATTCCATACATCAACATTTAAGTCATAATCATTAACACAAAATCATCATTAGCACATTTAAGCCATATTATAATCAATCAACATCATAATCACTAATGAAATCTCATATTCCATTATAACATATCATTCAACCATCAGATACTTGTCTAATGAATTTCTTTATTGCCTAACGAACCCTAACCATAAACAAGGCTTGCCCAACTTCAATCAAGTTTACTCAACATAACAATACAAAGAGTTATGTTCCAACTAGCATCTAGTACCCCCTTTATTAGTGTTCGACACTTCAGAATAGTGTCTAACAGCTCAAGCCTGACATTCAACATCCAAATGTCTAGGCCACGATCATTGGAGCTTCTTGAATTTAAATTCTCAAGTAGCACCCAAAGGTGCACGAGTGACACCCAATGGTAAGACCTTTCGAGCTCATTGGAATCAAATTTACCTATGATGCCAAATGCTAATGCAAAAATCATAAACCTCATTGGCATATCAAATTGTCAATTTGACTAATCTTATTACTCTTACATATTGGTTCATAAAAAGCGTAAATATAAGTTTTAAATGCATGGACTAAATTGACCAATATAATACACCATAAGAGTTTATCATTTCAATTTCACCATTACAATATAATTTCAAACCAATTCAACCAAGATCATAAATGTATGCACATAATATCTAAATTCAACTCAATCCATCATACAATTTATTGGAAATCCTCAATGCAGATCAATCAAACCATAAAAGTATAAAAGTAACACTTGTTTCCCTTACTTAGAGTAAAAATTCTTTACTATAAAGTTGCTTACCTTACTCAAGCTTTAAAAATAGCACTTGCTTCCCTAACTCAAGTATATTATAAGTCAAATCTAACTCTTTAGTGTGAAATCATCTAAATTTCCTAAATCAATAAAAAAAAATTAATTAAAAAATTGAATGTATAAGTTGTAAGTAAACTATGTAATGCATAATTATGTTTAAAAAAATTATAAAAATATTATATAAAACTAATTAATTGAAAAAAAATACTTTAATGATAATCAAATTAATCTTTGTTATATATAAATCACAGTAATTTACAAATATTAATATTTTTAATATTAATTAAAAATACTCAAATGTTAATGAAATTATGAAGTAAAACATCCTCTTGTTTATATAACTAATTAAGAAATAAATAAATACTAATTTAACGTAACTTAAAAAAATTATGGTACTGATCATGACACCCAACCAAATATAAATGATCTAAAATGTTCATATGTTTATATTTTTGAAGCCCTTAATATATATATATATATATATATATATATATATATATATATATAGAGAGAGAGAGAGAGAGAGAGTATGTTATGATTAAAATAATAAAATAAAGTATGATTAAATAAAAAAATAAAAGATATATTTAAATTTTTATTTAAAATTATAATAAACAAATATTATTTTTATAATAAAAAAGTAAATTTTAAAAAATATCAAATATTTTATAATCCATTATTCAATAAAAAGTATTTTACTATATGCACTATTTATAGATTATTTTTCATAATATATTTCAAAAGTATTTTCATTCTATTCTTCGGAAAAACAAAATCAGGTAGAACATTTTCCCCCCTAATAGATCACTGTCCTTCCTTCTATCTCTCCTTCTATCTCTCCTTCTATCTTCTTTCTTCCACTTCCCAAAGTCAGTATGACAAAACATAAATTACTAGGCACATGTAGAATATTAAAAATAAATTAAATAATCAAAGATTCTTTCTTCTAAAATGATTCCTGTGCAACACTTTCCATCTAAAGAAACCTGAATGCTTCTAATGAGAAAAACAAAAGGTTTTGATGTATATTAGAAGTTTGGTTTTGTTTTCAGATAGTAAGGTAGCTTCTGTATATAAAATGATGAGAATGTCTGCCAGTTTTACAAGCCACCACCCACTTTGTCTTTACCTGATGCATTAACAACTTAACATAAAAATTAAGTACTAGAGTCAACTTTAGTAACCAAAAATTTGTCTCCAAAATACACAGAAAAAACAAACAAACAAACATTTGAACAATTTTCATTCCAGAAATAATTTCATTGTGTAAGATGATTAGGGGAATATTGAACTACACTGTTGGAAGTGTTAAAGTCAAGTAACTGAGAGAAATTATTCTGAAGAAGATAAGACTTCTGGTGTAGATCAGTTTCTGAGATTGGTATCAGTGATTCATTTTCCATCTGAAGACAGAGTATCTCTGCTTGAGCAACTGCAAGTTGCATTTGAAGATCAGCAACTTGATTTTGCAAATAAGATATGGCTCCAACACAACCATACACAGGATCTCTCACTCTTGCACTTGCTTCATACACTAAACTACTCACTGCATCTGTTCTCTGCTGAACTGGAAGTTCCTGAAACATTGCATAAGAACCAACCATTTAGAACACTCTGTGAATCTTCTGAAAAACCTTTCACCACAGACAACTCCAAAGAACAGATAAAGATCATATTTTTTTAAGTTGTATTAGCAAATAGTACTTGAATCTCCCATATTCAAACTTCTTTATTCTGAAATGAATTGATTAGGTAGCAAAAAAGGGTTTTTTAAAGGAATGCAAAAAGAAGAGTAAGAAAGAAATACCTGCAACATTTTGCTAACATTGCTAGCACCAAAAACTTTGTGAACTATGGCAAACTTTTGAGGTTCTTCAGAAGGAAAATAAGGAGCAAAGATGCAATCTTTCGTGCACCTGCGTCTCAACAATTTGCATGAGGCACAAGGAGAATTTCCACCCATTTTTTTAAAAAAAAACTAAGAAAAAAGGGAATTAATTGTATTTGAACAATAAGGAAAGAAAGGAATGAACTGAAGACAGAGGAAGACAATGGAGCACAGTTAAAAAGTTGCATATAATGAGACTGAGATTGAAAACATTGGTGTATTTATAATGGATACAGGGGTTGAGGTTAGCAAGGAACCTGCTACAAAATCAGTTAAGTATTATATAATTATATAAAGTATCAATTGCAATCAATTACTAAATTTTTTTATTTTATATTTAAATAAAGAGTAAGTGATTCACCAAATTTTAAAATTTTTAAATAAAAAAACAATTGTCAATTTAGACATTCAAATAAATATATTAAAAGAAACATATAACCAGAAACTTTTTCATATAACCAGAAACTTTTTCGCTCCTATCTTTTTGTTTTAGTTGATTTCATACCTGCACAAATTTGTCAATATTCTGAGAAGAATTCATATTTTGAAATTTAGGAAGCGTGTGATAATATATTTCAATTTGGTATAGATTTTTTTATAGTAAGAATTTATATAAAATATGAAATAATTTTTCACAATTTATAAATTAATTTATACATAAAGTAGTGATGATAATTTATAAAGAGATGTTTTTTATCTTTTTTATTTCTAAAGTGTTGATGGATAGATTTATCTAAACAATTTTTTACAATGAACTGGATTATTTTGTTTAAATTATACTATTAAAATACAGCTAATATATAATTTTCTGATTGGAAACTTATTTTTTTACTGAAGATTGATTGAAGTTAATTGGAAGAAAAAAGTTGTCTTATCATGGAAATGCTGTGCCAGCCAGTTAAAAGTGACCAATCTTTATATATATATATAATTGTCTTTACCTTATCCATGAACAAATTGTAATTTATCAAAAATATGAGTTTTATTATCCCAGGCTATTAAGTAGAAGAATTGGAAACAGAAAGAATAAATGAATATGAGAGAGTTTAAGAGTAAAATATATATTCTTTAGAAACTAATATCTTCTAAAAATACATTTTATCAAATTATTCATAAAAAATTTCTTAAAGATATGTCAATCTAATTTTTTTAAATTTAAATATTTTTTATGAAAAGAATATTATATTACTCTTTTTAATCATGTTATCTAATAACAGATTAAATAACAATTTACTCACTAATTTTCAGAAATTATATATATATATATATATATATATATATATATATATATATATAAAATCAAGTACAAAATTTTAATAATTGTAAGAATCATAATTATTAGAGTTCTTAATTCCTAATAAATATGATTATTGAGCAAGAAAATATTTTTATAGTTACACATGTAAAATAACCAAAGTGTGGATTTGATGCAAAATTTCAAATTTTGGTCTGATATTATATATTAATACTAAGTCTTTGAAAAAAAAAAGGAAAAAAAGACTAATCCATAATTGGTATCAAAGTGAAAATGCTGTGGTGGAGAGTAATGAGAGGATAAGAGGCTTCATAATTATCATTATTTTATTTCACAATTTATTATTTATTATCCGTTCCTTCTGTATATCCATAAATCCATCAAATTTTATAATCACAAAATAGAAAAAAAATAATTAAATCATATGAATACATTTCTTTAATGCCTGATTAAATATTTAAATTTAATTATTTTTCTAGTAATTTTTTTTCAGCATATGCTCCCATAAAATATAAATGTAACATTAAGATTACAATAAGAAAATAAAACAAAATGGTAAATTAATGTTTTAATATTAAAAAGGTTTAAATTTTAAGTTACGTTAAAGATTACATAAATTGAATAAACATTTATTGTTTTCAAAACATCAGTAGATTTGAATACCCAAATATTTGTAGGAAAATTTAAAAGTCCAACAATTTATCTTACTCTTTTAGTAATTACCATTGATAGAATTACAATTGATAGATTTACACTTCTAATTAAGTATTAATATCTTCTGACATGTAATTGAGTATTGGTGTCTTCTAGCATGAATAAAATCTACATTAGGACTTCATATATTTTAACAAAATATCAATCACCTATTTTAATCAAATATCCCCTTTAAATATTTTCATCTAATACATATAAATATAAGCACTACTGAAATCTAAAATATGTTAACTATAAAATAAAAAAAACTTTCTTAACTACAAAAACTCTCTTACGAGGAAACTCTCATCTTACTTGAGCGACAGGATTTCTCTCAAGAAAAAAAGTTATATTTTTTTTACCTGAGTAAGAAATTTATCACTTAGAAAAAATCACTAAAAAAAATAAAATTTGTCTATGTTCTTATTTTTTATCTTGCTGAACTAAAAATATTATTATTATTATTATTATTATTATTATTATATATATATATAACTTAAAAAATGTCCAAGATCCAATTAAAACTCATTTATCAACAGGCTTAACAAGTTTAAAATATAATTTAATAGTATAAATAAAAACAATTCAAAACTCGTATAGCACTAGTTTAGTTTAAAATGACCATTTCATATCCAAAATTAACATAACATCATCATATTTCAAAGTAATCTCGTTGTATAGAAATCCATTTCAATGTTCAACCATACTAAATATAGTAAAAATATTAAATTCGTACCGTTTTTATATCGGATCAATTAAAATAAATTATATATCACCTCCCTTTACTATGTGGACAACTAAAAAAGTCTTAAGGTTTAACTAGAATTAGAAATATAATTTTAAGAGCTCCAAACACCTAAAAAATGTTCATAACAACAAAATATCAAAATTAAAAAATATTTTTTATTAAACATTATATCTTTGTCTCACAAAAACTTGTGAGAATCCAAACTTAAACTTAAACTATTAAAATACTAAATAAAAAAGACATTACAGAACAAATTTAATTTTGTAACCTATTAAGTGGAGTTATTTGATCAGAAAGAAAAAGATGAAAATCAATGTTATAATCTTAAAAAAAATAAAATAAAGGAGATTTAAAAGAAATCTAAAAAAAACATATAGTTTAAATTTTATTGTACATACTTAACATAAAATAAAATAAAAATCTTGTTTCCTTTTCAAAGTAAACAATTTTACTCCACTATTAGATCTTACAAAATTTGTAAATAAACAAACATTTTATACATTAATTAGCCATGTGAAAAGTACATCTCACACTAATTATGAACATATTTGATATTATATCTATTTTTTTTACATCGATTCATTCACAATCAATACCAAAAGTAAATACTATATTAATAACAGACCTAAAAGAAACATTATTTGTGATTATTTTAAAGCAGTCTTACCCTCCTACTTTCATTTCACACATATTCTCTCAACTTTTATTCTTTGCTTTTTTTTTTAAATTTAAACTATGAAGAAATTTATTTTAATTTATAAGAAAAAAAACTAATTTGTTTCTTTTAATATGAACAATTGTTGAGAAGTCCACTTGAATGGAGTTTTTTTATTAAGAGTTTTAGACACAAATAACAAGGAAACGTTGATTAGTGTCACATTATGTTAACCATATGACATAATTGCCCTTCACCTTAATTACAACAATTTTAGTCAGTTTTAGGAGTGTTTTACTTGTCAAATGCAATTATAGATATATTCATTGTATTTATCTCTAACATTCCATAATACAGTATAAGTAACAAAATATTGTTATCATATGTATTCCATTTGAAATCTTGCTTATAGTTTATGTATAGCAAAAAGTTTCTTGCTCCTGCACCACATTTAAGACCATCCTAATTAGTCTTAATCCATTATCGTCCCTACTAACTTTTATGATGAGTAAAGCAAATTTATTCATAATAGATATTTAAATAAATTTCTTCCAATACACTTACATAGAATAAAATAAAAGAAGAGAAAAAATATTAAATATATATATATATATATATATATATATATATATATAAAGTATTATCAATTTTAGAATTTTTTTGATAATTTTATTTAAAAAATTTATATTAAATTATCAATTAATTTTTACTCGTGAAACTATTTAATATATTAGAATAGTTATTGTTTTTAACACACCTAATAGATCACTTAGAAGTTGAGATTTAAAACAATTTAAACATTTTCAGTCTTTTCTTAAAAAAATACATTTTTTAAAGATAAAACTGAACAAATAGAAAGTAATAGAAGATTTATGGATATTGTGGCAGCAAGTTGGCAGTACATAGCTATAGCTAGCAAACAAAATGGTGACTATATGTTAAGGTGATTTGGGTCCCAAAGGAGGGAGAGAGAACAAAATCAACAACTATCATTGACACCCTGCCAAATAAAAGTTGTGGATTGTGACCACCAAGTTGACAATATGGCTCACACGTATTTCATATTGAATAAGGCTTATACCTACTTTCTTTACTTGTGTTGAGTCAAAAACACACCACCTAGTCTTTGCTAACATTTGTGAAGGTTTTAAGCACATGAATGTTTGTTAACACATAAAGAAAAAAACATCAATTCACTGGAATTCACATGCACTCATTATCAATTCTCTAACATTATAATCTTATCTTATCAACACCACTGCTATTCACTATAACAACACCATGCAGTGACCCACGAATGACACCATAATATACACAAGTGGCAACAAATATCAATGTTTATATTTCAAATAGAACATGACTTTAAATTTTCAAAAAGAAAAATCGTAAAATAAGATTTGATAGAAAAAAAAAAACATCGCATAATGATGTTTTTGTTTTCTCCTCTGAATATCTATGGAATCCAAATCATAACATATAATGATGATCGTTGAACGTCTACTGCATCTTCTGAGATCACACAAACAACAACTTCGAAAATTATATATATATACAACCATGATATAACACATTTTTCTCAGATCACAAATTGGGTGGAAGAGATTCGTCTCGTGAACCGTTTCTATAGTTACAAACCAAGAATATAATTCAATGTCTATCTACATGTGACAAATACGTATTAGGTTATAGTCAATTAATTTCAAATTTCCAATTGAATAAGCTATTCTTATAATGTCTAACAACTTTGTGAATATGTGGGTGTATATGTATAGGTTAATAATCGAATTCATTTACTATATACTTTAGTTAGATAGCTTTTCTGCAAGAGCGATAAGACAGACATTTTGGTATGTGCTAAAATTAATATATGTAATTTCATCAAGAAAATGTACACAGCTCATTTCTTGCTGTGTGCTGTCATACATTTACAACTATAATCACTTTGTTTGAATAATAATAGTAATAATAATCAATTTTGAATAAAGAAATGATGGCAGAAATGTGAATATTAGTTGAAAAAGCAAAGAAAACACAGAACCCCCACAAAGCTATTAATGAGATTCCTGACATGTAATTAAGTTGTAGGGATTATTATAAATGAAGCTCATTTCGATGGAGATTACTGTTGAAAGTCGTAGTAGTCTAGCTAGTATGGTAGAAACCCTAAGTTTTTCTTGCATTAATTGCCTCACATGATTCGAAGTTTCCTTTTCATACGCAAATAGCTCTTTTCCATGGCATGACTGTCTCCTATATATGTGTGAGGTTTTTATTTTCAAAAATTAATGTGTAAGGAGTGAGGTGAAATAGAATATAAGTAAGGATATACCTTTTTTAGCTTCTATTTCAAACTCTCATAAGATTTGAATTCCTTTCTTCTACAGCAATTATAAAAATAAAAGTTTAATGAACTAATATAATTAAATTTTAACTATTTAAACTCTTTTTAGTAATATCGATCCAATAACATTATTCAATTATAATTGATAAATATCTCTAATGGCTAAATGTCACTTTAAAAATAATTTTATTTTAAGACGTGAGTTCAGAGGTAGAAAGGTAAATTAGTAACTAATTGTTACAGATAGGGTTTAATTAAATAACTTCAACCCTCGGAAGATGAGACTGTGAAAGTGGAAACTGAAGCTGAGAAACCTGTCGTTTGGTTTGTTCAAATCAAAGACTTTGAATACAATAAAATATGGTTAAAGGAACAGACATCTTACCACGGTAGAAGAAAAAACATGAGACCTTTTACGCAACATTAAATGAGCATAGTTCCCATGAAGATTCATTTTCGAGATGCATGTTTTTCTAATTTTCAAGAATAATTCTAGAGTAGAATATTGGTAACGTAAAAAGGGAGTGTTTAGTAAAACTAGTTCAGAAGCTACATAAAAACTCAACTTACTAAAAAGAGAGATTGAACAAAGCAATAAGAATGGAATAAAAGGATGAGCATTACAGTATGGAGAAACTTTTTAACATATTAATTATTATTGATTAAATTTTATCAAAATTTACAAAATTTTGAATAAACTTTCTTAATATGAATTACTCCATTTGATTTAAATATAAGGAAACAGTGATATTTAATTTCCTTAAATATAAATATATTTTAATACCTCACATCTTATCTGAAGTTATAATTTCATAAATATTATCTTAAATAAAAAATGTTATGCTTAAGTATAAGAATAATTTAGAAGAAATACATTTTTATTATATGAAAATAAAAGTATTAAATGAACTTAATTATTGTTTTTAATGGATATATAAGTTTGATGATAATCAAAATCAAGGTAGTAAGATTTATAAATAGAATGACTTTTAAACTAAACCCATCAAATGCAAAAAAAAAAAACAATGTGTATAGTAGCATTCCCTTTGTCACAAAACTTAGACAAAATTTGAATAATGTTTGTAATAAGTTTAAATACAATTTTAGGTTTAAATTTATTAAAAAAATCAATTCTTATATAATGAATTATAATACAAAATTTTGAATTTTAATCAATAATAACTTCTTTTATTAAATAGTGTGTTGGAGCGAAGTCAAAGATTTATAAATAAATAAATAAAAGACATACATCACTTTAAAATAAAAACATCAACTTTCCCAAAATTCCTCTGTTTCCTTTTACAAATAACAGTCAAACAATATATTCAGAAATCTATCAAAGCTGATGGATTTCAATGAAAACACAATATCATAATTAAGTAGGTTTTACTTATGTAAATTGTGCATGTCATCCTTTTAAATCATAAAATTCATTAACAATAATAAAGATAATGATTTTTCACATAAAAATTAATTTATTAAAATAAAATTGAAATTGAAATTGAAACATTTAATTAATCTGCATTTTCTTGAATTTTATTTACTAATCTTCTAAAAGGATGAGTTCAATTTCAATATATAATATATTTGAAATAAATTAAATACAAATAACATTCGTGCACATATATGTACATAAAATAGATGACAGAAGGAAAATAAAATTTTACTCATTCATTCTTTAAAATACATGAGTACAATTATTATTTATAAAAAAAAAGGATTGTAACTGATTTTTTCTTTCTACTATTTTAACGTTTCAACACAATAATTAATTCTATCGATTTATTCAAGGATTGATTTAACAAAGTTTATTTAATATTTATAAATAATTACAATAATTACTTCTACAACACCTAATCACAACCTAACTATTATTTCTACATAAAATAATATAAATAATATAGTATTCAATATGCCATTTTGACATAGAAAAATATTAACAATTTCTACTATACAAAATATTATATTTGAAAACAAATTATTATAAGTGAACACAATTATTTTTATTTGAAGATTTTCTTTAAGATATTTATGTAATATTTTCTTTTATGTATACAATATATAAAAGAAAGTAATTTTCTATTTTTAACTTTTTAATGCTAATTCAAGATAATATCAAGTTATATCTTTTAAAAAGATTGCAATCATGTTATCAAGTATAAAGAAATCATCTTTCCAAATTACAGTAAAAAATCATCATATTTTTGGAGTTTATATATTGATCAAAGATTTAAGAAGTTCATTGAAAAAAAAATGATACAAAAGTGTAAGTTTGAGAATTGTTCTTTGTGAGAAGTGATTGACCAAAATTGGTTTGTGCGTTCGTCTTTGTAATCAAGTTTTAATGCAGTCTAGGAATGAATTGTTGTCTTGTTACTTATCAGAGAACCTACCTGTCTATGAGAGAAAAAAAAACAGATTTTTTTTTGCTCTTCCTTTTGGTATAACCTGTATATTTTTAGACCAATTCCTGTCTTTCTTTGCTTTATCTATTAGAAATTGAAATTTATTTTTTATATGTTTGGTTTTTACATTAGATATATGATTTTTAGAAAAACTTATAACTGATTTGTTGGAAAAGATAATTACACTAATTTTTCATACTTTAATTTTAATATTTTTAATCAATGCCTCAAGCTACAGGCTTAGATGTGTTTACCTCATTTTCATTTTGCACAAGTTTGTTTTAGAATATCTCACACATTGCTTTGATAATGTGACTCTAATGCAATTAAACTTAAGCTTTTTATTTGTTTTTTGAGGTATTCTTATAGGAGGTTATTGAAACCTAAGAATAACTTCCATCTTATTGCATCAATTCTCGTATTTTTTTACATTGAATTAAGTATATTCAGACATATATAATATTTACTTCTTCTTGCATCAATTCTCGTAATTTTTTACATTGAATTGAGGAGATTCATACAGATATAATATTTGCAATATTCTTTGGAAATACACTCACATCATTAATTCAATTCACCAATAATGTTGATATGTCATTCACATATGTTCTTCACAGTCAAGTTCTAAATAATATGTTCATGATAAACTAAACACAAACATACAAAATTCTCATAAAACAAGAAAATATAACATACTAGAATAAATGTGTTTTTTTATTTATTATTAAAATATACATGACTACAATTATTCATATGAAAAGTTGTAATTGTATTATATTTTTTCCATCTCAATCCAATAATTAATTCTATTTGTTTTTTTTTAGATTTGTTTTTTTAGATTGTAATGTTTTCACAATTGTTTCCTTGTATTGGTAAAACACATATTGAGATTTTGTGTGTCTATATGGCTTAAGCATCAAAATTTCCAACATTATATAGTATTAAGTTTTAAAATGTTTATTCAACCATGTAACCTATTGACAAGTGTAGTTTTAATTTTTAAAATTGTTTTATATGTTTTGCTTTTAGAGTAAATGAAGCGTATCAAAACATAATGGTAAATTTAAAAATTTTGCAAATTTGTAGGTCTCCTTGAAAAAACTAAAACCTATAAACTTTTATGCTTTGGTTCCTTAAAAATCGAGACCCAAGGATTGGTTAAAATTTCAAAATTCCCTCTTTACATGAGAGAAGAAGTATAAGATTTGATTGTTGAGAAAACTGAAGCATAAATACTTTTATGCAACGGAAACTTAAATGTTCCAACAAATTTAAGTTTTTCATTAAGGATAGAGTTTTCGATTATTTTAAAACTAAAGCCTATTGCTCTTTATGTTTCAGTTTTACTAATAACCGACTCCTAAATTTTATCTAAGGTTAATATTCGCGAAAGTTGCACATCTTTTGTTTCGCAATTTCTTCTTTCTCTTCATCCTTTGCATTTCACCCTCTTCTTCTTAGTCATTTCTTATTCTTCATCATCTTTATAATCTATTCTTCTTCATGAAATCCTCCTCAGTTGTTGTCCAATTTTGGACCTTCACTCTTTGTCATCTCTCAAGGTCCAATTGATGAATTGGTGAGTGCTTATTTATTTTTATTTTATGTATTTTTTGGTAGAGTTTGTGTATTCCTTGAGTTTTTTTGTTGGTAATGTTTATATTTTTATGTTACCATTGTTGTCCAAGTACTATTACACTGTGGTGGAATTGATTAGCTTTCCAAAATGCGACCATGATTGCATTTCCATTATTGCTCATGTTTCATGCTGTCAAGATTCTATTATTATCTTAAGAATTTAGTTTTAGTATGAGTTTATAATTATTTTTTGTAATGGAAAATTTTTTTTGTATGTTAAATATGTGATTAATTATATGCTTAAATATATTGATTTCTTTTGTTTTATTTGAGATTGTTGTTGCATCGAATTAGCCTTAGTTTCCCGTTTTAGATTTAATATAAAAATTATTTACAGACTCCAAGATTTTTTTTTAAAACACTGTATTTTCTAAAAATTAATATAATAAGAAACAATATCAATAATTTATATTTATTGAATTTTGAATTGTTCGATGGGACAATTCAAGAAGATTAATAACTTTTTAGTAGTTATTAGCGTATGTATATATATATATATATATATATATATATATATATATATATATATATATATATATATATATATATATATATATATATATATATATATATATATATATATATATACCTATCTTAAAATTCATTAATATTTGTCAATTGTGTTTTGTATTGATATTTGAGTGCATATTTGATTCTGATTTATAATGGCTCTCACTTTGTGTAATCTAAAGACAAAAGGTAAATTTTCTTGAATGAGATAAGTCACGTCTTGAATACAAAAACGAGGTATTCATTCTTTTAAATATTACTAAAATTGTTCACCCAATTTATTATTAGTTTCTCCATAGATAAATTAGTTTAAATTGTATCAAGTTAGTTGAAAATTTTAAGTAAACTTAATTTGAAATGCGACAATGATTTGGGTTCAACTTGTATGCTAACTTATTAACAAAATGTTTAATATTTTTTTTTCATATTTTTCATTTAAATTTAACAATCAAATATAATTTTAAAAATAAATTTAAAATTTGTAAATGAAGAAATCTACTTATCTTAAGATCATAAGGCTTAAGCTGCTAGTTTATTTATTCTAAATTCTAATTGCTACAAAAAAAATACGAATCCAAATTTTTTAATAGAAATAATAATCAAGCAATAATATATTACTTTTCACTTCAAAAATTGAATTTTAATTTAACTTAATCTATCGTGGTACTATTTCACATCCTTGTCACTGTTTCTTACGCCAATCTTAAAACATCTATAGTTTAGATAATTTCGTACAAGTAAGCCCAATCAAAGTCTTGGGTTGTAGCCCACTAAACTCCCATCATCTGTTTATATATTCAAAAGATAAATGAACAATTTGTCCTTTTCACTTTTTTTTTTGTCTATTTTTACGATTTTAATAAACAAAATGGAAAATACAATAAAAATATAATTTATTTTCCTCAAAATAAATGCATAATAAAAAATGAAATTGAAAAAAAATCTCGTGCTTTATGTCATACAGATGCATATCACTGTCAGGGCCAAAAGTAGCAAGTGATAATGATTTGATTTGATTTCTCTTTTGATGCTTCCTGATTTAGAATTTATGGTAACACTGATCAGGATAAGCATAAATCCTACTCAATTATTTAACTTTTACGATTCTTTCTTGCTGTTTCCCACCTAAAGCTACTATACTCATTGCAATGAAAGAAGAAAAGAAAAAAAAAACAAATCAAAGTAAGCCAATGCTCATCTCGTGGAATCACAGGCCATTTTCCATATTAATGAAGATATAAAATAAACGAAAAAAAGTCAAGAAATATATATTAAATAAGACTTTAAACATTAATTAAAATTTTAATTCTACTTTTAGACCAAACATAATAAACTTAGTTATATTGTGCTACAAATATCTTCCACCGGCCTGAGACTAAATTTATATGTCAATTATTCATATTAGTTTTGTTTATTATCATACAACTTTTTGAATATTATTTAGGTTTAATCATTCAGGAGGTTTCTATTTTCGAATAGAATTTCAATTTGATTTTTTTCTTTCTCGGTATCTTAATTGGGTTTTATTTTTGTGAAAATTGCAATAATTCAGTCTTTGCCGTTAAATTGAACCCAACGACGTTAGTGTGTCTTGTTGACGTAGCACGCTGGAATGAGTTTTTTAATTTACGTGTAGGGGCTACTCTGTCTTACTGTATATTTATATTTTTTAAAAACAATCAAATGGAAAGTAGGATTGTTAGGTATATTTATATTTTTTAAAAAAACAAACAAATGGAAAGTAGGATTGTTAGGTTGTGAAGCTGACTCTAGCAGTTGCGTGATGGTGAGGCGTTGTCCATCGACGTTTGGCGTGGTGAAGGTCACGCCTTAGGGTTTTGGTGTTTTTGATGATGGTGCTAAAGATGGGAATGGTAGTCGTGGAGGTGGCGGCTGGGGAGAAACCCACTGACCCCGACGGTGGTCGTTGACAGAGTCTAACTCCGATGTGGAGGCATAGCTCTTACCTTATTCCATGGCAGCTTTAATGGCATCCGAGAGATCGGACGAGACGTCATGCTAGTGATCTTCGTCTCCAAGAAAGAGGAAACCTCTAGTCAGCAAACTGGATTTTGAGACCACCGAAGCCGGCGAGGGAAGTGCCGACGCAGAGGTTGCTGTCGCACTTCCAGATTTTGTAGGTGTCGGAGGGGGCGATCTTTCCTACGCTTAGTGTTCGCAAATTTGGGGCCTTTTGTTTGCAGGGTTGCATGATAGTGGAGACGAAGGAGGCAAAATCTGGTGCTCCAGTGACAGCGACGCCTGGTGACGCGACGAAGGCTGATGGACAAACCCGATTTGGGGGTTCTCTTTGCTTCGAATGCACGCTGGATTTGAACTAGTCAAAGAAAGGGTAGAAAATGATGGTTCTAGTGAAAAATCTAATTCTAGTTCTCCTGGAGATGTTTTAGGTCTTGGAAATTATGGTTCTGATGTTGATGATGAAGACAATGAAATTGAGAGTTCCAATGTGCCAACTCCTGCAAAAGATGTTGTTTACCAGTCAGGGATTAAGCAACCTTTGGTAGATACACATGATATATCTGTTAATGGCATTTCACAACTTCATGAGCATAGTAGATATGAAACTAATTTTGTGAATGCTCGGATCAAAACCATGTCTTAACCATCCAATGATTTTGTTTCTGATCAATTGCATGATGATAAGGTTATTAGAGCATCTGATCTTTCACATTCTTCCAAAGTGGTGCCTGAAGATTTTAGGGATAACGAGCTTGATGCCATTCAAAGAAGCCATGATAAATTTAATGGCTTTAGTTCTAAAGATACTTCAGGGATACCAAGATCTGAACTGCTTGGAAAGAGCATTGGTGGGGAAAAAGCAACAGATGATCATTCAGGTAGGGAAAACAGAAGAAAATATGAAAAAAATGACCAGCCTGCCACGTCAGATAGAGGTGCCCCTACACATCAATTAAAAACTCATTCCAGCGTGCCACATCAACAAGACACTAACACCGTTGGGCTCAATTTAACGACAAGAGCTGAATTGTTGCAATTTTCACAAAAAAAGGACTCAATTGAAACGTCGAGAAAGAAAAGGACCAAATTGAGATTCTGTCCGAAAATAGAGATCTCCTGAATGATTAAACCTATTACTTAATAATTTGTAAGTTTACTAATATTATCCTATTTTGTATAAAATTCCGACAAGTAAATATTAATTTTGATTATTTTTATTAAATATTTATAGTATTGGGCTGGCAAAGTGCTCAATTGTTTTTTTATTTTAGTTTTTTTTTTCATTTGCTAGTAGTTTATTTAGATACCATTTTATTTTATTTTTATTGCATATGTATATAGATGAAAAAAATCAGGTTATTCTAAAATAATTTTAATGAAATCTGACGATTTTAGTTGATAACTTACTTTTATATTCAAATAAAATGAATATATAAAAAATTATATACATATTTAACTTGTTTATATTACGAATGTCTATGTACTCATATGTGCATATCATTTTCTTTTTATTTAAATCTAAAATTATCTTTAAACATACATTTTAAGGATTTCATGACTTAAATATCTTTTGAACCAAATATGTTCTGGATCAAATATCGAGCTGAATCGTCTTGTTTCAAAGGTTGATTTGAGTTGTCCAAATTAATTGTTAAATCAGTTTGGGTTGAAAGGTTAAGCTAAGATGATCCAAACAAAAAGATTTAGCCCAATCAACTTACGACAAAGATCAAATCAAGTCGCTTAGAACTAAAGGTCTAATTGTTCTATGATAATATATGTTTAGTTGTTGGTAAATAATTTTACCCATTTAATAACATAGTCGTACAAGCTACTCTTAAATGAAAACTCTGATAAAGCACTATACATTTTGTTGAAAAGACTAAAGTTTGACATCTCACCTAAAGGTTATCTGCTTTCCTAAAAATGTACTCAACATCTTACATTCATCTTTCAAAAGAACCTATATAAAGAAGATCAATTGAAGAGAAGAAAGTTGCTACTATTTGAAAATATGTACAGGAGCAGTCGAAAATATGAAGAGAGAAAAGGTGAAAAGATAGAGAAAATGAAGAAATACATTCAAGAATAACTTACTTTACTTCACCTCAGTGAGTGAATATACAGTATGATGCTCTTCAAATAAAAAATATGATGAAGACATCAAGAGATAAAGAAGAAAAGAAAAGAAGACAAAAAGAGAGATGAAGAAAAGAAAAGGAGAGCGATAAAGTATTGTGCCCAAGATGGGATAAAGAAAAGAAAAAGAGAAAAGAAAGGAGGTTGAAACAATTAAGGTTGAAATGAAATGAAATGAAGAAAAAAAGAATAAAGTTGTGAGCATATTGTAAAGAAGAGAAGAAAAGAAAGAGAGCATGCATTGAACATTCACTCTATTGCTCACCAAGCTTATACTCATCATCTGAAGCTCTTCCATCTAGAGGGAATAGAGAAGAGAAAGAACATCCAAATCAAAATTAGTTGAATGATCAATAATGCTCCTACTCGAAGCCTACATCATATATAGATCTTCAATCAAAGGAAACAACTTCACTGAAGAAGAGAAGAGAAGATAAAAAGAGAAAGAAGTTGTCCTACTACTTTTCAAGCTTACATCATTTAATGCTTCTTCAATCAAAGGAACAACCTCATTGAAGAGAAAAGGAAAAAAGCAAGCACAAACATAAAGATTGAAGATCAATATTGTTGCTCATCAAGCTTAAATCGTCTGATGCTCTTCAACAAGGAAGCAACCTCTAAGTTACAAGACTGCATATCATTATATTTATCCTTTCTTAGTGAGTTACTCAAGTTTGTAGCTATACAAGTGTCATATTGTAAATGTAAACATATCCTTTTTTATGAGAGTTAAACATTTGTACCTTGTAGTATGGATTCATTGTATGTTATGGAAAGAACTAAAACACTTACAACCAGGAGTGGGTAAACTCGGACTAGACAATTATTTAGGGATAGATCCTAAAGAGGCTAAACTCGGACTAGATGTATTGTCTAGGAATACCAAGAGCGACTAGAATATTTAAACAGGAGTAGGTTATACTTGGATGCCAAGAGTGGCTAGAATACTCCGCCAAGAGTGGGTTATACTTAAATGACAGGAGTGACTATAATACTCCACCAGGAATGGGTTATACTCGGATTCCAAGAGTGGTTGGAATACTCCACCAGGAATGAGTTATACTCAGATGTTAGAAGTGGCTAGAATACTCAACCATGAGTGTGTTAAACTCGTTGTAATCTTGAAAGATTAATAGAACCTCTTAAGAATTCTTAAGAGAGAATTAGACTTAATTCAAGTTTGAGTATACAAGTATAAATATTGTGCCTTAATGTTTTCTTCTCTTAAACTATTGTTAAGTTTTTTATGTTATCATCTGAAAGAGTTTATATTTGCTAATCTTACATACCTAACATCTAAATATAGTTCACGTTTGTATACTATTATTACAAACCATTAGAAGCAGTTGTGTGAAAATATTTTGAAAAAAATTATTCGCTCCTCTCTCTAGTGTTTTCTTGTGTACTTTAATTCTCTCTTGACAGACAAAAGATGAACAACACTTCCTTTTGACCCACAAAAGGATAAATCAACTTAATTTTGCTCAGTAGATATGCTTCACCACTTAGACACACTAAGACAAACACTTCCTTCTACAAGCATCAAGTTCACAAACTCACTTAAACACAGAGAGTTTCTCTAGCACACAACTTTTAAACCTCTAAGTGAAAAGTTCTTTTTAAATTAGGTTTAGAAAAATTATATATAGACCCTTAACCCTTAATTTGAAAATTAGGTCAGAAAACTGAAGAGTCCTTTCACAAGTGCCATTGATAATCGATTATCAATAGTGATAATCGATTATTCTAGAAACTATTTTAGAAATTATTTTCTCTCTCTGATTACCATAAGTTATAATCGATTATTCCAGGAGATTTATGAAAATATGAAATTAATTTTCATAATTGATTATCACTTATGACAATCAATTATCTCAAGGATTTTTCTAAAAATCTAAAATTAATTGTGATAATTGATTATTACTTATGACAATCGATTATCCTATGGGTGTTTTTGAAAATCTGAAACTAACTTTGATAATCGATTATCACTTATGATAATAAATTATCTTAAGAGTTTTTATGAAAAATAAAACTTTCCTAAGTGCTCTGCTCTTTGAGTTCTTCTTATTCACTCTTGCTCTACTAATTTTAAATAAAATACATATTACAAGACTTCAACAACTAAATTCTTAAATCTTTTTTGAATTCAAGCATTCTTTAAATGTTCAACACTTCTCTATGAATCATCGTCATAAAAAATTATCTATTGAAGCAAGTTGCTCATCTTTTTTTTGCTAACAAGCTAAAGGTTTATTTGTCCAATAAACAAAGCTTTTGGGTATTCATTGCATTAAATTTTGTCTAATGAACATATGGTCACCTAACGATTAATCCTCTTCGATTTTCATATAAAAAGGTGTTCAATGACTACATCACCCAGGTTTTTAAATACATAAATTTCATTTAGTGAAAAATTTTGTTTCCCACCAATTATATAAAGAAATGGATTATGCATGGTTACATTCAATGTGCCAAATTAATCTACAAGTGTTCTAGTGCTTTTTTCATACATATAATACAAGTGTTCTAGTGATTTTTTCATACATATAATTGAGTAATTCATTTCTAAATAAGATAATCTTAGACCAATTTGATTCACTTATATCAAAACATACAAATATCGCATTTTACTCAATTTTACCTAAAGAAAGTGTTATTCAAAATATTATAGTAGAACATATTTCTAGTTCGAGTTTTTATAATCTCACTTTAAAAAACAAAAATATTATTCTCAATTTTGTTTGTTTACCAACATATCATATAATACTTTACTAATTATATAATACTTTACTAATTATATAATACTTTACTAATTAATAATACTTTACTAATTTATAATGTATATAAAAATGTTCAACTATATTCCATACCTAGAACCATTATCATAATTAAAAAAAAAGCCCACATATATTATCCATATCAAAACTTTCAACGCTTTGAATATTATAAAACAAAAACATATTCTTGTAAAAAAAAATACACATATATTGTGACAAAGTCATATCTACACTACATACCATTTACTTTAAAGTGTTTCCAAATTATAGTAATGCTTTCTTATGTTTAAAACTTATTTAGTCAAGTTTAAACTCCAAATTATAGTATTATTAAGAAAGACTAGTTATATACATAAAAATGAGCTCTCATCAACAACAAAAATATACCATGCTCCTACCATAATACTAAAAGAAAAAAAAAACTGACAAACAAAATTCATTAGTAATAGTTATAATTCATGTAAAAAAACAAAATTTTTGGTAGAAAAACGACAACAAAAAATTTATTAAAATATTTGTCAATAAATTTTACCAAAACAGATAGGAAAACTTTATCAATAATTATTGGCAACCAAAATTCATATGTGAGTATTTGTCATTAATTACCATCAATTATAAATTCGTCAATAATTTTTGCATTTTTGTTATTCTATTTCTATTTTTTTTTCTTCTTTTTATTTCTTTTATTTTTTTCTTTCTCTTATTTTACATCTTTCTCCTTTGGCTTGTCCTTTGATTTGATCTCTTCTTTCACCTTTGTTGTTACCACATTCTCATACTCTACATCTCATCGTTTTTACTTATTTCTAATTAATTTATAAGAAATATTTTATTAGATTTAACATAAACTTTAATGTTTTAACAATGATTTTTATAAAAAAGTAATTGCTAGTAAATTTTATTAATGAATTTTATAATAAAATGATTAAAGTTCAAATATGTGAACTTTGATACTTACTTTTTCAACAAATTAATAAAATATTTAATTACTGACAAATTTTATGCACACGTTCATCATTAACAAATATAAGTTGATAATAGAAAATTAGATTATTAATGAATTTTACCTACAAATTCATTATTAATAGAAATATCCCTTAACAATAAAAATTCTATTTGACCAATATTGACAAATCATTAATTAATAAAAGTATTTATTATAATTCAAAATCTAAAATCACACTAGAAGTCATTTACAAACAATTTTTTAATTAACAAAATTCTCCTAAAAATTACAAAATTTCTTATAACTTAATTTAGATTCATCTGTGTTTCAAAAACTTAACTTAAAAAGACCTAACTCGCAAGCCTTTTTATAAAACAAAAAAAAATACTTACTTAAAATTAACTTTTCATCATAGAAAGTATTGAATTTTTCACCAAAATTTTAAACTAAGATTTATGAAGGAATAATCTGGTATTTTACAAATCGAAAAAAAATATTTTTAAAAGATAATAATCTTTATGAAATAAAAGACAAAAGATTGAATAATTGGGTTTTTTAATCATAATGTTTGTAAGATAAATAATATAATACTCATACATAATCTACTTCTATTTTTTTACAAATTAAATCAAGTTTTATCATTAAAATATTATGTTTAATGCTAAAAAGTATATATAAATTATTCCATTAAATATAATTTAGTAATTCTGAATAGTTATAATTATTTTTTCAAGAATGAGGGTTTTTAAATGAAAATAATTTTGTATTAAACACTTCCTAAAATCTACATTAAAATAAATTACACGTTAAGCTGTTTCAATAATTCCGAGTATAATAATTCATAATTGGCACATATGCTTTCATTATAATTTTGATATACATGTCATCTTCACACAAAAGGGTGTTCCCTCCACTACCACCCTATACTTCCTTCACCTCCCCACATTATTTTAAATACAATTATATCTTAAGTTAAAAAGATTTTTACTTTTACCCTATTTTAAATAATTTGAAACCCTAATTTTACTTTCCCAGCATCCACCCACGGAACTTTCTTCTTCTTTCCCCATTTCCGTTTCACCTCCCCATTTCTTTTTCTTTCCAGTTTTTTTTTTGTTTGAAAGCTTGAATTGCCGCCGTGGTGTGAAGGAGCGTCGCCGCCATGGTGTGAAGGAACATCGAGGAGCGTCCAGAGCATCAACCAACGCGAGGAAATATACATCAACGGAGGTGACATCCTTCAACGGATGTCCCCTAATAAAACAAACCCTAAAATAAAAAACGTAACCTTTAAACGGAGGTGACATCCTTCAACGGATGTCAACATCCGTTTAAGGTAAAACGGATGTTGACATCCGTTTTTTCCTTAAACGGATGTTGACATCCGTTGAAGGATGTTGACATCCGTTGAAGGATGTCACCTCCGTTTAAAGGTTACATTTTTTATTTTAGGGTTTTATTTCAAGGAATACGCACCTGGAGGAAGCACGACACGCACTGACCACTCCACACACTGCACCACAAGAGCGATACTGCACCACGAAAGGGAGACTGCTTGATAATTCTTTCCACCACCACCAACCTTTATAACTTGTAGCGAAAGAAAAAAAGAAAGAAGTATAATGTTAAAATAAAAGAAAAATATTTTATTCATATATTAAGAGACAAAATAATAATAAAGAGAAGGTGGAGGAAGAAAGGTGTGATGTGGAGGAAGCAACAGCCAACACAAAAATACAACCGGAAAAAGGCGAATCGTAAAAAATGTTCAAATAAAAAAGTGTAACTGGGCCCAAAAAGGATAAGAGATGAACTATTGATTCTAGATATTTCGAGGGGACAACACGATAATGATACCCAGCTAGACCACGAGTATGCCACGCGCCCAATCCTACTTTTACATCTCAGCCCTCCACGTTTTGTAGCATCCAACGGTTCTCAGTTCACCACTTTCTCCATTTACTCAGACACACCCATCCATTCCCGCACGCTCACATTATCAACGCATTGTCACCATTCCACCGAAACAAACCCTTTCCTTTCTGTCGTCCTCTGTTTTTCGAATCCCATTTGTCGAGGATTTTCGAACCAAAAACCATGCTTCTCCGAACCGCTGCTGCTTCGTCACTCTCCCTCTTGAACCCCAACGCCGAACCTTGGCGTTCGGTTCCCGTTCAGGCGAACAACGCCAGCCGCTTGGTGGTCCGTGCCGCGAAAGGATCCACGAACCACCGCGCCCTAACTGGCGTGATTTTTGAACCGTTCGAGGAGGTGAAGAAGGAGCTAGATCTCGTTCCCACCGTTCCTCAAGCTTCTCTCGCGCGCCAAAAATACGTTGACGAATCTGAAGCCGCCATTAACGAACAAATCAAGTTGCTCTTCTCTCTCTTTCTCATCGGTTTCATCTCACTTTGTCATTACATCGTTCTGATTGTCGTTTATGGATGCAGTGTGGAGTATAATGTTTCGTACGTGTATCATGCTCTGTTTGCGTACTTCGATAGGGATAACGTTGCGCTGAGAGGTCTTGCTAAGTAAGTAACGGTTTCTTTAATATTTTAATCTCTCGTTTTATATGATACTGATACTAACCAGGAGTGGTTATTTATTATTAATGATTATTGTTTTGAAAAAGTTTTTTTAAGGAATCGAGTGAAGAAGAACGAGAGCATGCTGAGAAATTGATGGAATATCAGGTTTTTTACTTAAACTTATCTTACATATTTCTGCCGATACACTGACGTTGATGAACCTGAATTTCGAGTGTGTTGTTTCGATGTATTTGTTTTATTTCATTTTCAGAACAAGCGTGGTGGAAAAGTGAAGTTGCAGTCAATTGTGATGCCGCTTTCTGAGTTTGATCATGCAGATAAAGGGGATGCACTGCACGGTGAGTTTTCTGGCCATACAATTTCTCTTTTATGTGTTTTCAGTTCAGATCTTATGTTGTAATTTCTTTCTTTTATTTTTGTTCTCTGTTTACATGTATCTGAAGTGTGACATGTGTTTGGTTTGTGGGTTTGATTGTTGAAATATTACCAGTTTTAGCATCTTCACTAGAATTGGAATTCTTAGTCGACATAATACTTTGTAAAAGAATTTGGTACTATTATTAGCATCTTATGACGAATGATAAATGATTTATAATTATGCAAGACCAATGAATGTCGTGAGACTTCTTTAAGTTGTTTATTTACCTTCATAAATTATTGTAAATGAAATCGAAAAGTTATAAGAATGGGAATTTGTATGGGAATGAATCTAAGGAGCATTAGTAGACACTATTTGTATGAAATTAGAATTTTATCCTTCACTATTTGTATTATTTTATCAATTTAGGATTTTTGCTGTGTTGTCTTTAAAATACAATCATGTAAATTTAATTTTGATGTTTTAAAATATATTAAAAATCTTTTTACTATACCAAAAACTAGTGTGAACTCGGTCGAGTTTTTCTCTCAATCCTAATTTAAATTTATTGCATTTGATATACATACACGTCATTTATAGTATTTAATTATTTGTTTCAACAATATTCTTCATATGACGAGTTGTAATTTGTATTTCTGATCCTAGAAGGTATCAGAACTGAATTATAACAATATATATATATATATATATATATATATATATATATATATATATATATATATATATATATATATATATATATATTTATTTATTTATACTATATAAACCCTTAAAATAAGAAGAAAAACTGAAATGAAATGAAATAAAAATAAGAAACAACAAAATGTGTTTTTCTGCAATTTAAAATCTTTAATTAGTTTATCCTAATTAAACTAATTTATAGAAGTTATTTATATAATTTTTTATTTATTTTGTAAAAAGTATTTACGGATAAACTTAATCACTAGCCAGTTTGCTTTGCCCACTAATGTTATTTTAATTAAATCAAATCCTGATTGGATGTTACATTTGTATATTATTACAATTACTATTTAGAGATGCAATATTTATTACGAAAATGATAAATACAAATAAACACTCCAACTTGTTCAATATTTTTTAACTTCTTTCGGCTTTCCTCTTGAAGTTCTCCACTGGATTCATTATTTGTCTGAGTTAAACACGTTTTCTTATACTTGTTTCAGCAATGGAACTGGCTCTCTCGTTAGAGAAGCTAACGAACGAAAAGCTCCTTCAGTTGCACAGTGTAAGCCGGCTTTTATTGGATCTTAGTTCTGGTTTTGCTGTTTTCTTTCATTGGTCTTGTTTATGTTGATAATGATTAGTTAAAATGGAAGTCCCTTTTAACTTGATCCATGTTTTGGCAGGTTGCCACGAAGAACGGTGATGTGCAGTTGTCAGACTTTGTCGAAAGCGAATTTCTGGTTGAACAGGTATAAATGCAATGTAATTTGGTGTTGCAACTATTTTTCTAGAGTGCGATATTGTACATATTTATTTTTGTTTTATGCATTGCATTTGGCAAAATAAGTCTAATCCGTCGTTTCTTTCTTAGGTGGAATCCATCAAAAGAATATCTGAGTATGTTGCTCAGCTCAGAAGAGTTGGCAAAGGACATGGTAAGAATTTCAAACTCTGGTGTTTGCATTATTTTGCCCTGTTTTTTTTTTCCATGATCAAAAAAAGGTATCTTTGTATCTTATTTGTTTTCCTTGATGAACTTTCAGGTGTGTGGCACTTTGATCAGATGCTCCTCCATGAGGGAGGACTTGCAGCTTGATAGTTACTGTTTCCCCTTTTCTATTATGTGTATCTTTCTCATCTAGGTGAAGTTTGAGTCTTGTGTTAGAGAAGGAGAAACTGAAACTACGGATGAATAAAATAAATGATATCTGTTTTGAACACATCCATGTTTTGTAGTTTATTCACTATTTGAACAGGGGAAAATATGCTCCCAATGTGCGATTAAATTGTCTCAATTTCTATATCACTTTAGAAGTGGATGTCCAATCCTACTAGAATCACTTGGGAAATCAGCTATTAATTTATTTATTTCTCCTATTATATTTCTTTCTGCATTCCATCCAAATTGTAAATTGTCAAAAATGACTTTTACCTAAAACCCTAGAGAACGGTTCTTCCTTCACTGTGCATCCCATGCAGCCTTTCTTGTTCTTCTTTCAGCCGTTGTGTGCATCTCATCAAGCGTTTCTTCCTTCCCCAACACAACTTTTTTTATCGGAAAGGACCATCGAGGCAGGTTGGTTAGTTATTGTTTTCTTTACCCAAACAAGCATCAATTTCTTCTTCCCTGTCAGTATGACCTTTAACCTTGTGCTTGCAGAAAACTATGAACATCCATCCATTCAATATCACTTGATCTTATCTGAAAAAAATAAATGTCAACATTCAAATAATGCTTACCCAGAAATCCAATTATTAAAAACAAAAAGAGAAAAGAAACTTGAATTTATAATTCTGGAAGTTTCATATTGCATTACAGATAACGAATTCCGGAACAGCAACTTTCCACTAGGCCGAAAAAACATATAATGTCTAGTATTTCTGTTCACAATAACATACAACTTACATCATTCATATTACAGTAAAATAAAAGAAAATAATCCTCCATAACTGTTGAGCAGTTATGCACAAAAAGAAAATAAAACTGTAATGAAGAGTCAACTGTAACATTTCTTCACCTTGACACTTCAATGCAGTTTGTATAACTACTCCCATGAAATCAAACATGACTAAAACCCACCATACTTAAGCATTTTTCAAACTTATTTCTAGGTAACACTTTAGTTAACATATCTGCTGGATTGTCACTAGAGTCAATCTTCACCACTTCAATAACACCTGAATCAATCACATCTCTAATGAAATGTAGTTTAACATCAATATGCTTGGTCTTTGAATGATACATTTGATGATTGGCTAGATGAATAGCACTTTGGCTATCACAAAAGATCTGTACACTATTCTGTTTGAATCCAAGTTCAAAGAGCATTCCCTTTAGCAATAAACCTTCTTTTACCCCTTCAACCAAAGCATTATATTCTGCTTCTGTGGTGGACAAAGCTACAACAGATTGGAGATTTGCCTTCCAACTCACAGCTGTTCCAAACAGAGTAAACACATAACCTGAGAGAGATTTTCTAGTATCAGGACATCCAGCATAGTCAACATCAACAAAACCTTCAAAGATGGATTTAAAATTACTCTTTCTCTGATATAGAAGACCAGAGTTTAGAGTTCCATTCACATATCTGAGAATCCACTTCAGAGCTTCCCAATGAGCATGTGCAGGTTCTGCCATGAACTTACTCACAACACTAATAGCATGTGCAAGATCTGGTCTAGTGCAAATCATTCCATACATAATGCTGCCTACTCCACAAGCATAAGGAATAGGTTCCATCTTCTTCCTATCATCATCAGACATGATGTCTTGACTCCTTGAGAGTTTCATGTGATGGGCTAGAGGTGTGCTCACTAGTTTAGCTTTATACATTCTAAACCTTTCCACAATCTTTTTCATATAAATCTTTTGAGACAAAAATAAAGTACCTTGCAGCTTATCTCTGATGATATCTACTCCAAGAATTCGACTAGCTTTTCCAAGATCCTTCATTTCGAATTCTGAATTTAGTGCATGCTTTAGATCATTAATCATCCCTTGGTCTTTGCTTGCTACTAGAATATCATCTACATACAACAATAGATACAACCAAACTCCCTTTTCGAGTATATAGACACAACTATCATAGCTACATCTCTTGAAGTTCAACTTCATTAAGAAGTCATCAAACTTCTTGTACTACTGTCTGGGACTTTGTTTTAGACCATACAATGATTTTTGCAAGAGGCATACCTTATCATCAACTGCAAATCCCTCAGGTTGACTCATATAGATTGTTTCCTCTAAGTTTCCATGTAGAAAAGCTGTCTTAACATCCAATTGCTCCAAATATAAACCAAACTGATTTACAATTGACATCAAAATTCTCACTGAACAGTGTTTCACCACAGGTGCAAAAATCTCATTGTAATCCACACCTTCGACTTGAGTAAACCCCTTTGCCACCAATCTTGCCTTAAATCGAGCCTTCTGAACTCCTGGAATCTCACCCATCTTCTTGAAGATCCATTTGCATCCAATCACCTTTTGGCCTTTAGGTAACTTTACAAGTCTCCAGGTGTTATTTTTTCTAAGTGATTCAAGTTCTTCTTCCATTGCACACAACCAAAGCTTTTGTTGTTCATTCTCAAGAGCCTCTTTGAAATTTCATGGTTCATCTGGTTCATTTATCTCTTCAGCTGTATTCAAAGCATAACATATTAAATCAACTTGTCCAAATCTCTGAGTTGGTTTGGAGATTCTTCTTTCCTTGTCACGAACAAGTTGATAGTCATTGGTGGCTTGATTGGAAGATGAGTGCTCAATGTTACGTGATGAACTTTCTGGGCCATCATTAAGATCTTGTTGAGTTTTATCAATAGGAGTCTCCACCTCAAATTGTAATTTCTCCATCCCTGATTCCATCCCTGATTCCTGGTTTAAAGTATGCATTCCCATCCTTGCTTCATTAAAGATTACATCTCGGCTAATTATGAGTTTTGGTGGTTTTGGATCTAGCCTCCACAATATGTATCCTTTAACACCTTCTGCATATCCAAGGAACACACATTTCTCAGCCCTGGCTTCTAGCTTGTCTTTCTTTACATGAGCATAAGCCAAAGCTCCAAATACCTTTATATTTGAGTAATCTGCAGGTTTACCACTCCAAACCTCCATTGGTGTTTTATTCTCTATGGCAGATGATGGACTTCTATTTATCAGATAAACTGTTGTGTTGACAGCCTCACCCCAAAATACTTTAGGTAATCCAACACTCAAGATCATGCACCTGACCTTCTCAAGAATGGTTATATTCATCCTTTCTGCAAGTCCATTTTGTTGTGGAGTTGCAGCCACAATTTTATGTCTCTTAATACCATGATTAGCATAATAGCTATTAAAGATATCAGAGACAAATTCAAGTCCATTATCAGTCCTTAATACCTTTAACTTAGACTCCTGCTGATTTTCAGTTTGAATATGCCAATCTTTAAATTTCTGAAACGTTTCAGTCTTATTTCTCAATATATAAACCCATACCCTTCTTGAGTAATCATCAATAATACTCAAGAAATAGGATCCTCCTCCATGAGTTTGAGTCCTAGATGGATGGACCCCATAAATCTGCATGAACATACTCAAAAGGTCTTGTGGAAGTGTGCTTACCAACTCCAAATTTCACTCTATGAGCTTTTCCCAAAACACATTGATCACAAAGCTGAATCAAGATAGCTTCCATCTTGATCTTCCATAACCCAAAATCATTTGATTCATTGAACTTCTCAATATCAAATTTTATTGCCATTGTTTCTTGGTGAAGAAAAACAGTCTTGCCTTGTTTATCCCCACAGACGGCGCCACTTGTTGGTTCAAACAAGTATAAACAAGATATACAAAGCAGAGATAACAAAAAAGGAAACAAAATAATGTCTAGTATTTCTGTTCACAACAACATACAACTTACATCATTCACATTACAGTAAAATAACAAAAGAAAATAACCCTCCCTAACTGTTGAGCAGTTATGCACAGTTATGTACAAAAAAAAAATAAAACTGTAATGAAGAGTCAACTGTAACACATGCAGCTTTCCGAACTTACCTTTCTGGACACCTCCTTAAACCTATTCTGGAATCACCTTTCCGGAATATATCTTTCACGTAATTCATTTTTCAAATACTTTCTAAGGCACTTTCGAATTTATCATTCAAGAATAATATTTTTTTATTTTGGAAATAATATTCAGAATGCATTTCTCACCTTCCCAATTATTTCAGATTACTGTAATATATTTCCGGTTAACACATACAACACACCACTAAACACCCCATAGTACAATATTACCTTTCACTTCTTACAACCCTTTTTAAATCACCAACACCAATCCTTGCTACAGCACCTAAGGAACAAAAGCAGAATTAAATAAAATGATATAGTGCAACAAGAAAATGATATAGGATGGAGGCCGAACTTTATTATGAAAAGTTTTACATAAGTTTTTTCAGTCTTGTACACCTTTCCAACACCAATTAAAAAATAACATTTTTATTTTTTAATTGATTCGTCATAAAAATTGTATATTTTAATAAAATTATTATTTTATGTTTTAGATACAGAGGTTGAGGAAAGATAGGTGTTTGTATATTACCACCTTTTTATTATTCAATCTCGTAAAAAGATGTTTATTTAGTTTGGACTTTTCTAATTTTTTTAATGTTAAATTTGATTTAATTTAATATATGTATTGAATTGGATTGAATTAATTAGATTAAAGTTTAAAAATACTTTTTAAAAGAACTGTAATACTTAAGTATTAATTTATTTAAAAAACAGTAAATTCTATCAATACCAATAGTCATAATAATAAATATATCAATGTAAGTAATAATAAAAAATTGTAATTTTTAAGCATGCCAATTAATAAGATTATTAAACTTATTATCCAGTCAATATAAGAATCTTGCTTGAATTATTTCATAATTGATTTTATTATAAATAAAATTAAACTCAATTTAATATGATTACATTACATAATTGAATATCTTAAACTAATTAATATAGTTAGGTAATTTGTTTCATATTAAAACATTAATGAAGGTGAACACAATGTAAGAAAAATCATGCTCATGATTAAGAAAGTTTGATAAAATGACTAAGTAATGTTTATTCAATTACCATTTAATATTTGTTATTAATATTTATATAATTATAATTATTTTCTCAATATTTGATATTACAAAAAAAATATATAATTTGAAGATTATGTATGACCCTTATTAGATGTGACAGATGTTTTAAACAATGATACTCTATTATTTTATTTTTAAAATATCAATAATATAAATAAAAAAAATTTTAATACGAGAGTTTAATTTTTCAAGAAGTTTTATCTCTTCAATACTTCATTCTTTAAAATTTTCTCTACCTTCTTTCTAGAAATTCTAACTTCATACTCATTTATCGAAATATCAGAGACTGTTTGAGGACTCTTGAGGCGAGTTTTTCATTTTTAGCCGATTGATTTCAGCTATAAAATAAGTTGATCTCTGCTTCTTTTTCCTTAAGTTTTGGTGTCTTTGCATGTTGGGGTTTCCGTAACTCTTTTGAGGTCTAAGTCTTCTTTAAGACTCTTTGTTGATCAGTGACACTACGGATATATTTTAATCAAATTGTCATGAATTGTAAGAGGAAATAGAGATCTTGGAGTCGTAGGAGAAATTTTAGAGTTTTTGATGATGGGGGAAGGGCCAAAAAATATAATAACTTAGAAAAAAGTAATAACGCAACGGAAATTTAATCCCCCTTCTTGCGAGAATATGTGAGAAGCACCAAACAAATAGAACAAGAATAGAATCCAAAAGCACAAAGAGACACCAACAATTTTTAACGTGGAAAACCCCTCAATGCAAGGGTAAAAACCATGAGTCGTCTAGACCAAAGAAAAATCCACTATGATCAATAATAGGATACAAAAGAGTCTCCAATAATAACACCAAATGATGTGTTCAATAAGCCAAATTAAATAAGCACAAATGCTTACAAATGAGAACTAAGAAGATGAAAATTCTCCAAAGCAGGGCTGCTGGTGCGGGACCGATTTCTCCCAGTATAGACCTCCGATTGACGATCCGAACGATCAAAATGAAGAACCATACGTCAGGAACCTACTGTCCAAAAATCAGCTCGATCCAACGGTGAACGACTTCACAGCGACGAAAACACCAATGCAGGTTTAGGGTTATGCGGGAATAGCTTTCTCTCTTCCTTTTTCTCTCACTTGGCTTTTGCCTCTCTTCAAATGACTCTCACCTGCCCTACTAATCTGACCCATCTCTATTTAACCTAGTGAGACATAAAGGTCCACATTATTTGGGCCTATTCTGTAAGCAATTCTTTAATTTTCAATTGATTGAAAAACACACAGGATCTTGAATTTTCATGATACTCACTATTCTCTCATACACAGTAGTAAAGCACTTACCTGGATCCATTGAATAGTTCTTCATGTCAATTGTTCTCCCTTCTCTTACTCCTCTTTAATGCTTTCTTGATCATATAGAAATTCCGAAAGATGTTTTTTCTCTGTCAAAGTCACAGTTTCTTTTCCTTTCCTGAGAGCGTTACTTCACTCCTTTTCTTTCCAGAAACTTAACGTCAACAATATTAAAACATTTTTCCCTCTTTTATGATATTTAATCAACTTTAATAAAATATCAAAATGCCATTTATTGAAGTGAGAAGAGAGGGATTAATTTTAATAACTCTAAAATAATCCCTATAACTTTCATACCTTATATTCTAATAATCATCACATTAGAATCTTTACATCAAAGTTATACTTTAAATTACATGAACCAATGTTAAATATTATTATAATTTAACATTCTCCCACTTGGTTCATGTGATGACTTAAAGATCTAAAACTAAACTTTAAGTGCGCACAATTCATTAGAATTATTAAGTCATCATCCTTATATGAATTGAAATGATCGGATCATGGCGGACAAAAGTCATGAACGACAAGATTCCTTCCATGTATCACATAATCAAACCAACTCAACATAACTTTAATCAGTCTTATAGCTTTCATATCTCTAAAAGAGATATAACATGTTACCACAATCAATAATACTTGTATATAACTTAATGTGGATAACAATATAATAAAGAGAAACATAACTTTAATTGAATTCACAAGTGTCATGACAGTACAAGCATATAACTATACATATCCATATAGATAGATAACATCATCATGTTAATATTGACTTATCCATAATGCCCATACTTTCAACATGGCCAATAAAAGTTTTGGGCGGTAGTCCTTTAGTTAACGGATCTGCTATCATCAAATTCGTACCAATATGCTCAATTAACACTCTATGTTTCTGCACTTCTTCTTTGACCGACAAGTATTTCAAATCCATGTGTTTAGCACCCTTTGAGTACTTATCATTTTTAAAGAAGAAGACGGTTGCGGAATTATCACAATAAATCCTTATTGGTCTAGCAATATTGTCAATAATGCCAAGCCTCGATACAAAGTTTCACAACCACAGAGCATGAACCGTGGCCTAAAGCATGCCACAATTTCAGCCTCCATGGTGGAAGTAGCAATGACTGATTGTTTTGCACTTTTCCAAGAAATTGCTCCTCCAGCTAATAGATAAACATACCCAAATGTGGATTTTCTTGAATCCACACATCCAACATAGTCTGAATCCGAGTAGCCAATCACCTCAAGATGATCTGACCTTCTGTAGGTGAGCATGTATTCTTTGGTACCTTGTAAGTACCTAAGAACTTTCTATGCAGCTTTCCAGTGATCCATTCCAGGATTACTTTGATATCGGCCTAACATTCCAACAGCAAAACTGATATCTGGCCGAGTACAAGTTTGAGCATACATCAAACTCCCAACCACTGACGCATAAGGAATGGACTCCATGACCTTTCGTTCCAAATCATTCTTGGGACATTGCATTTGACTAAACTTGTCCCCTTTTTGAATTGGAACTACTTCAGGAGAGCATTTTTCCATTCTGAATCTCTCTAACACTTTGTTAATATAGCCTTTTTGAGACAAACTTAACAATCCTTGTGATCTATCACGGAATATTTCTATTCCTATCACATAAGATGCCTCATTCATATTTTTCATTTCAAAATTGCTAGAGAGAAACTTCTTTACATCATGTAACATACCAACATTATTAGCAGCAAGAAGAATGTCGTCAACATATAGAACCAATATAACAAACTTACTCCCACTGATCTTTATATATATACACTGGTCAACTGTGTTCTCTACAAAACCATATGAAGTTATGGTATCATTAAATTTTAGATACCATTGTCGGGAAGCTTGTTTCAGTCCATATATTGATTTCTTCAATTTACACACCAAATTTTCTTTTCCTGTTATTGTGAAACCTTCTGGTTGATCCATATAAACATCCTCTTCTAAGTCATCATTCAGAAAAGCGGTCTTTACATCCATTTGGTGAAGCTCTAAATCATAATGAGCCACCAAAGCTGATGACAAACTCCTAGCTAAGGGTCCAATCACAAGAAGCATGGCCAAACAAATTCAAGAAGGATTAAAATCATTTCCAAAAGAAGGAGCTAAACTCTTATTTACTTGGGCTATCATGAAGTATTTCTAGACCTTGTATTAAGGGTCAAGTAGTATAGGGTATATTTTTAGGCCTTGTATAATGGGCCAAGTATTGTATGGTTTGTAATATTAGCTTAAAAGAGTGTGTCCCACCATGGGACATGATGGCCACATGGCAAGCTCTTAGTGAAGACACTTCTTAAAAAGGAAGTGGCCATGTGTCACTTTCCAAGTGGAGAAACTCTTCCTAAAGTGGATTGCCACATGTCACTCTAAGAGTGGAAAGCTTTTGCAAAAGTGGATTGTCACATGACACTTTAAGAGTGGAGGAACTTTGCAAAAGTGGATTACCACATGAGTGGAGAAGACTTTACAAAAGTGGATTGCCACATGGCACTCTAAGAGTGGAGAAACTTTGTAAAAGAGGATTGCCACATGTCTCTTTAAGAGTGGATAGTTTTTAGGGTTTCTTGTCTACTTTGGAG
The DNA here is from genome assembly GCF_016808095.1 of Vigna angularis. Taxonomy (NCBI): domain Eukaryota; kingdom Viridiplantae; phylum Streptophyta; class Magnoliopsida; order Fabales; family Fabaceae; genus Vigna; species Vigna angularis. Next base: position 24,182,053 of record NC_068976.1, read on the forward strand.
ACACCTTTCTCTATAAATAGAAGGGTCTCCTTCCTTATAAAATCACTTGATGAATTTGAATGTTATTATGCCAAAATGTGTGCAAACATATCTTGTCTCAAGTCAAGGCTAGAGCATCCCATGAGGTCCCTCTAACCACCCTTCTCTAGAGTTGGCCCAATCTCTCCGGAGATCCATCAAACACCTCCATCCTACCACAAATACTCACCAAAATTGTGAGCCCACCACCATATACATCGCTTCCGCACAAATTCCACCTCCATAGCTTCATCTTCGTGCTTTGGCCCAACCTAGCTCGAGGAGGACGCTATCATTTGGTATCAAGAGCTTTGGGTCTACAAGAGCTAAGTATCTTGGTCCTTTACCTATCTTTGTGTATTTCTTGTTGTTATTGTGTTGTTCTTTATTGTCTTCCATTGTTTACATCCATATATGTTATTTTTATGGTTCTAGTTTGTTGTTTTGCGGAACCATTCGGTTTTTACCACTAAGTTTCCATATACATGTGTTGTGGCGTGCTTTTATAATTTTTTTTGAGTCTTTCTTCATATATTTGGTTCTGTTTTAATGTCATTTTTGGGTTATTTTTTATTTTTAATTCCATCCATGTTGTCTAGAGTCATGTGTAGTCATTTTTATGTCATTTTCTCTTAGTTCGGGCTTTGCAAAAATCATAAAAAAAATATGTCCCATTGGGATTTCAAAATTACAGTATATACATCCATTTGAGTGCTTTTCTATTTCATATTTGAGTTCATGCTTGTCATTAGATCATTGTCAAGTTCTTAGAGTTAAGTTTCTCTTGTGTTTCTTTGAGTTTCATGCTCCATTTTTGATTCTAGTAAGATTTCTTCTATTTTTTTCTTTGAGTCATGAACTTTGAGCTAAACAAACAAATTGTCCAGATCTAATTTGTGTTGAAAAACAAAAGTGTAGACAAAAGTAAAAAGCCAAAGTAAAAAAAAAAAGAGAAAAAAAAAAGTAAAAGTACAAGCAAAAGCAAAAGTGAAAAAAAAAAAGTTACTTTGACTTGAGACTTTGACATGAGACTTTACCATGACACTTGGAGATGATACTTGGACATAATACCTTGACATGACACTTGGACATGACCCTTGGATATGAGACTTGGACATGACACTTTTGGCAAAATATTGTTTTTGCCTACATTGCCTATATTGTTTTTGGTGTTATTCATCTATTCTAGTGCCTTTCTTTAGGTAATTCTTTTGAGTGCCTAGCCTTTGTTTTTAAGCTTTATTTTCTTGATTGTCTTGTTCATTACTCTTTGTTTTGTCTCAGCATAACTCCTTTTGAAGAGCTATTGTTCAAATTGGCCCTTGATTTGCATTCCCTTTGGATTCCTACCTTTCGGATTTGGTTTGATATTTGGTGTAGGATATTCTTTGGAGGAAAAACGAAATTGGACATAGTATATTGGGTGATCGGAGACCTCTATGGACCTTGAAACCTTGAGGAAGAGACAAGAAGAAAAGGAGTGAAACACTTTAGAGAGGAACACACATTATTTATTTGTATTACGCATTTTTGAGTTGTAAAATTGTATTGCTTTTGGATTTGTAACTCATAACCTTGTTAGGTATCTTGGGGTAGTCTGTGATACTCAATCCCATATCCTAACAAAGACTTGTAAACCATATTGAAAACGTTTTTAGTTGGTTAAAGTTTGAAGGTTCCAAAGTGCCTTCTAACTTTACCATTAGGCCGCATAGTTTAGTTTAATTGTTGTCTTTAATTGCTTATAATTTATTGTGTGTCTACTTGTGTATCAAATCTAATTCCATTTGAGAAGTTTGGTGCAAGAGAACTTGAGGTAAACTTTGGCTAGGAAAGGCTTGGATTTTAAGTGATCCTTGGTGATTCTCCTCTCTTTCCTGGAAGTGAACTTGAGATTATTTTGCCTCCTTAAATCTCTAAAGGAATTTACTTTTGAAATACAAGTTTGTGTGTGCATTACATATTTTGAATTTTTTAAGAATGTCTAAGGAACCTTCTTACCAAATTGATAGTGATTATAGTGAAGAGGCCCAACCAAATTTAGAACAAATGGCCAAGGAACTAAAATCACTAAAACTTTGGCAAAAGCAAGAATCCATTTTGAAAGAAAAAGAAAGAGTTGAAAGAGAACAATATCTTGAAACCTTAGAAGAAGAACTTAGAGTTCTAGCCCAAAAACAAGAAAAGGTCCAAGAAGAGATAAAGAAAAGTAGGAGTAGGAGTCACTCAAGGAGAAGTTCAAAAACTCCCACAGAAAACACATACCCTGAACAAGATAGTAGGACTGCTGCACAATTCTACCAACATCCTCCACCTAGAAGGTATAGAAGGGAGAGTGAATAACCACCAAGAGAGATTAGGATAGACCTTCCTCATTTCCATGGGAAAGAAGATGTTGAGGCATACCTAGATTGGGAAATGAAAGTAGAACAACTTTTTGAGTGTCATCAAATAATAGAGGAAAGGAAAGTTTCCCTAGCCACCTTAAGCTTTCAAGGGAATGCCATGTATTGGTGGACTGCCCTAGTGAGAGAAAGAAGACTCTCCAATTCCCCTCAAGTCCAATATTGGAATGACTTGAAGAGTGCTCTAAGAAGAAGACACATATCTTCCTACTACCATAGAGAGCTTATGGATAAACTCCAAAGGCTCCAATAAAGAACCATGAGTGTGGAAGAGTATAGGCAAAAGATGGAACTCTACATGATGAGGGCAGGAATTAGGGAAGAAGAAGGAACCACAATTTCTAGATTTCTAAGTGGTCTTAATCTTGATATTAGAGATAGAGTGGAATTGTTGCCCTATCAAGATCTTAATGATTTGGTACAAATTTGCATAAAGGTAGAGCAACAACATTTGAGAAAAGGTTTGAAAATTGACCACTCAAACTCATATGTTAAGAAAGACTACAAGAGGGAGGGAAAACAAGTGAGAAGAGAGGAAACCCCTAGGAAATTTGAGAAAGAGAAAGAGAAGCCCAATCAAGGATCATCATCATCCATGCGCACTAGTGAAATTAAATGTTTTAAGTGTCAAGGTAGAGGTCATATTGCATCACAATGTCCCACCAAAAGGATCATAATCTTAAGGGGTGTTGACTCATATAGTAGTGAAGAAGAAGAAGAGAAAGGTGCAAGTGAGGAGGAGAATGAAGGAGAAGATTCCTACCCTTGTGATGGAGATCTCCTCATGATGAGAAGAGTTCTCAAGAATCAACCCAGTCCCCAAGTCTTAACCCAAAGAGAAAACATCTTTCATACAAGATGTAGAGTTTCAAACAAAACATGTTCTCTCATTGTAGATAGTGGCTCATGTTGTAATTGTTGTAGCACTAGGTTGGTGGAAAAGTTAGGTCTCACCATCAAACCCCATCCTAAACCTTACAAACTTCAATGGCTAAATGAAGGAGAGGATTTGAATGTGAACCAACAAGTGGAGGTCAAGCTCTCAATAGGGAACTGTGAAGATAAAGTACTTTGTGACATAATTCCTATGGAAGCTTGCCACATTCTATTAGGAAGACCATGGCAATTTGACAAGAAAACTATACACAATGGTCATACTAATGAGATTACTCTCCACCATAAGGAAAAGAAGTTTATTCTTCATCCCCTACCACCTTCTAAAGTGTTTGAGGATCAATTACAAATGAAGAAACTAAGGAATGAAGAGAGAAATGAAGAGAGCATGCATAAGGATTTAAGGGAGCAAATTCCCAACTCTTGCATTCATGAAGAAGGGGAAAGTAGTGCTCTTACCAAGGTCACTCAAAAGGAGAAAAATTTGTCTAAGAAAACATTGAAGAAAACTCTCCTTTGTGAGCAACCTTCCTATCTCCTTTTTTGTAAAGGAGCACTTTCATGCATTACTGCAAATCTAGAACCCAAGTGTCTATCTCCTTTGGATAAACTTTTGAAAGAATTTAGTGATGTGTTTCCCAAAGAAGATCCCAAAGATCTTCCACCAATCAGGGGTATAGAACATCAAATAGATTTTGTTCTTGGGGCAAGTTTACCAAATAGGCCAGCCTATAGAACCAATCCTCAAGAAACTAAGGAGATTGAAACTCAAGTTCAAGAATTATTAGACAAAGGTTGGGTTCAAAAGAGTTTGAGTCCATGTGTTGTGCCCGTGTTGTTAGTTCCTAAGAAAGATGGAAAATGGAGAATGTGTTGTGATTGTAGGGCTATCAACAACATCACCATTGTATAGGCACCCAATTCCTAGGCTTGATGACATGTTAGATGAGTTGCATGGATCCATGATATTTTCCAAAATAGATCTTAAAAGTGGTTATCACCAAATAAGAATAAGAGAGGGTGATGAGTAGAAAACTGCATTTAAGACTAAATTTGGTCTATATGAATGGTTAGTAATGCCATTTGGCTTAACTAATGCACCTAGAACCTTCATGAGATTAATGAACCATGTCCTTAGGGATTGCATTGGAAAATTTGTGGTTGTGTACTTTGATGACATCCTAGTATATAGCAAGAGTCTTCATGATCATTTAGGACATTTGCAAATTGTTCTCTCCACCTTGAGGGACAATCATCTTTTTGCAAACAAAGAAAAATGCACATTTTGTGAAGATAGTGTGGTATTTCTAGGATTCATAGTGAACAAGCATGGTGTGCATGTTGATCCCACCAAAGTACAAGCCATTCAAGATTGGCCAACTCCCCAAAATATAGGAGAAGTTAGGAGTTTTCATGGTCTAGCATCTTTCTATAGGAGATTTGTCCCTAACTTCTCAAGTATAGCTTCGCCTCTCAATGAGCTGGTAAAAAAAGATGTGAAATTTGTGTGGGGAGAGAAACAAGAGTTGGCTTTCAAGCAACTCAAAGAAAAACTTACCAATGCACCCATTTTATCTCTACCAAACTTTTCAAAAACTTTTGAGATAGAATGTGATGCAAGTGGTGTAGGAATAGGTGGAGTTTTGTTACAAGAAGGACACCCCATTGCCTATTTTAGTGAAAAACTAAATGGTGCCACTCTCAACTATCCCACCTATGATAAGGAGTTGTATGCTCTTGTAAGGTCCCTTCAAACTTGGGAACATTATCTAGTTTCCAAGGAGTTTGTCATTCATAGTGACCATGAGTCACTTAAATATTTAAGGGGACAACACAAGCTAAACAAGAGACATGCAAAATGGATGGAATATCTAGAACAATTTCCTTATGTGATCAAATACAAGAAAGGAAAATCTAATGTTGTGGCTGATGCTCTTTCTAGAAGGCCCAATCTCTTTTCAAAAGTTGGAGCACAAATTCTTGGCTTTGATCACATGGGAGAGTTGTATGAACAAGATGACTTCTTTTCCTCCATCTTTTCAAATTGTCAAAAGAAGGCTCAAGGAGGTTACTATGTGTCCAAAGGGTATTTGTTTAAAGAGGGTAAGTTGTGTGTGCCTCAAGGTTCCCATAGGAAACTCCTCATTAAGGAGTCGCATGAAGGAGGTCTCATGGGCCATTTTGAAGTTGATAAAACTCTCAACATTCTTCAAGAGAAATTCTATTGGCCCTACATGAGAAAGGAAGTTCAAAGGTATTGTCATAAGTGCATTGCTTGTTTACAAGCCAAGGCTAAAACTATGCCTCATGGTGTGTACACCCCTCTCCCTATTGCTTCATCCCCATAGGAAGACATTAGCATGAACTTTATACTTGGTCTACCTAAGACTCAAAGGGGATTTGACTCTATCTTTGTGGTTGTAGATAGGTTTAGCAAAATGGCTCATTTCATACCATGCCACAAGGTAGATGATGCAAGTTACATAGCAAAACTCTTCTTTAGAGATGTGGTAAAATTCCATGGGTTGCCTAGGACCATTGTCTCAGATAGAGATCCTAAGTTTCTTAGTCACTTTTGGAAAACACTTTGGTCTAGACTAGGAACCAAGCTTCAATTTTCAACCTCTAGTCACCCACAAACTGATGGACAAACCGAGGTTGTGAATAGGTCTTTAGGAACCATGTTGAGGGCTATCTTGAAAGGAAACCACAAATCTTGGGATGAGTACCTTCCTCACATTGAGTTTGCATACAATAGGGTGGTTCACAAAACTACCAAAATGTCTCCTTTCGAGGTTGTGTATGGTTTTAATCCTCTCACTCCTTTAGACCTCATACCTCTCCCAAATCCTAGTGATTTCATTCATAAGGAAGGAGTGTCTAAGTCTGAATTTGTGAAGAAAATGCATGAGAGGGTAAAGTCACAAATACAACATCAAACTGAGAGATATGCCAAGTATAGTAACAAGGGCAAGAGAGAAGTTATCTTTGAAGAAGGAGATTGGGTTTGGCTCCACTTAAGTAAAAATAGATTTCCAACACAAAGGAAGTCCAAACTCAACTCTCGTGGTGATGGACCTTTTAGAGTAGTTCAAAGGATTAACAATAATGCATATAGGCTAGAGTTGCCTTGTGAGTATGATGTAAGTGCTACTTTCAATGTTTGTGATCTAACCCCTTTTGTAGGAGATTTGGAGCAAGATGAAGATGAAGAGCCTCAAGATTTGAAGACAAATCCTTCTCAAGAGGGAGGGGATGATGACAAACTCCTAGCTAAGGGTCCAATCACAAGAAGCATGGCCAAACAAATTCAAGAAGGATTAAAATCATTTCCAAAAGAAGGAGCTAAACTCTTATTTACTTGGGCTATCATGAAGTATTTCTAGACCTTGTATTAAGGGTCAAGTAGTATAGGGTATATTTTTAGGCCTTGTATAATGGGCCAAGTATTGTATGGTTTGTAATATTAGCTTAAAAGAGTGTGTCCCACCATGGGACATGATGGCCACATGGCAAGCTCTTAGTGAAGACACTTCTTAAAAAGGAAGTGGCCATGTGTCACTTTCCAAGTGGAGAAACTCTTCCTAAAGTGGATTGCCACATGTCACTCTAAGAGTGGAAAGCTTTTGCAAAAGTGGATTGTCACATGACACTTTAAGAGTGGAGGAACTTTGCAAAAGTGGATTACCACATGAGTGGAGAAGACTTTACAAAAGTGGATTGCCACATGGCACTCTAAGAGTGGAGAAACTTTGTAAAAGAGGATTGCCACATGTCTCTTTAAGAGTGGATAGTTTTTAGGGTTTCTTGTCTACTTTGGAGACACCTTTCTCTATAAATAGAAGGGTCTCCTTCCTTGTAAAATCACTTGATAAATTTGAATGTTATTATGCCAAAATGTGTGCAAACATATCTTGTCTCAAGTCAAGGCTAGAGCATCCCATGAGGTCCCTCTAACCACCCTTCTCTAGAGTTGGCCCAACCTCTCCGGAGATCCATCAAACACCTCCATCCTACCACAAATACTCACCAAAATTGTGAGCCCACCACCATATACATCGCTTCCGCACAAATTCCACCTCCATAGCTTCATCTTTGTGCTTTGGCCCAACCTAGCTCGAGGAGGACGCTATCAAAAGCCAAAACAATTCTCAAAGAGTCTTTCTTAGAAACAAGAGAGAATGTCTCTCTGTAGTAAATGCCATCCTTTTGAGTGAAACCTTTGGCGACTAATCTAGCTTTATACCTTTCAATATTGCCTTCTGAGTCATGTTTAGTCTTAAAGACCCATTTACAACCGACTCTTTTTGAACCCTTAGACAATTCAACTAGATCCCATACTTTATTGTTATCCATTGATTTCAATTCTTCTTTCATAACATTCAACCAATTCTCTGAATTATTACTTTTCATGGCTTGTCTGAAAGAGACTGGATCCTCATCAATGCTTAAGTCACATTCATGTTCAACAGAGTAAACCACATAACCATTCGAAATAGCAGGTCTTTTCTCCCTTACAGACCTTCTTAATGCTGCTTCTTGTGGTTCCTCTATCAATTGCTCATTTATGACTTGTTCATTTGTGACTTGCTCATCGTCAATTGGCTCAACATTTATATGTTCATTTTGTGGGATTGGAACATTAACTTGTTGTCTCTGCTTGTTGTGTGACTGTGATACAACAAGAGGGATAACAACTTCAGAAGAGACATTAGATGTAGAAACACTATCAATATGTTCTTGAATGTCCATTATTTGTGATTCCTCACTCCCACTAAATTGACCATTTTCAATGAACCGAACATTTCCAGACTCAACTAGTCTTCTACTATGGTTAGGACAATAAAATCTATATCCCTTTGATTTTTCAGGATAATCGATTAAGTAACCACTAATGGTTCTTGCATCAAGCTTCTTTTCATGTGGATTATACAACCTTACCTCTGCCGGACAACCCCAAACATGAAGATGTCTCAAACTGGGTTTCCTTCCAGTCCATAGTTCATAAGGAGTTTTAGAAACTGCTTTGCTAGGAACCCTGTTAACCAGATATACAACAGTCTTTAATGAATACATCCACAAAGATAAAGGAATATTACTATGACTTAACATACTCCTAACCATATCCATAAGAGTACGATTCCGCCTTTCTGCTACACCATTTTGTTGTGGTGTACCGGGCATTGTATACTGTGCATATATACCCCGACTTTCAAGAAACTTTGCAAATGGACTTGGACATTGTCCATTCTCATCAGTTTTACCATAATATTCACAACCTCTATCAGATCTCACCACTTTTACTTTTCTATCTAATTGTCTTTCCACCTCATTTATGAACACCTCAAGGACATTCATTGATTGAGATTTTTCATGCAATATATATATATATATATATATATATATATATATATATATATATATATATATATATATAACGTGAGAAGTCATCAATAAAGGAGATAAAATATTTTTCACCACTCCAAGATTTAATGTCAAAAGGACCACAAATATCAGTGTGTATTAATTCAAGAAGTTGATTACTTCTTGTGGAAGGATATTTTGATATGTGTTTTGTTTGTTTACCCTTAATACAATCAATACATACATCCCAGTCATCAAAATTCAATTGAGGTAAAATTTCATTTTTCACTAACCTCAACATCCTTTCTTTAGATATGTGACCCAATCTTTTATGCCATAAGAAAGCAGAACATTCTTTTCCTGCACCACAATTTCTATCAACATGTTCAACATTAAACAGGGATTCAGAAAAATTAACATCAAGATTTAAACAATATAAATCATCCAATAATGTACCAGAACCATAATAGTACGAAAGTTTATACAAATGAAAAATACCATTTTCAATCTTAAAGTTATAACCTAAATAATCCAACTTTGCAACAAAAATTAAATTCCTAGCACAACCAGGAACATAGAGACATTTTTCAAGATTCCGACAATAACCAGTGTCTAGAATCAATCTGTAAGTCCCAATTCCTTCTATATGTGCCTTCATTCTGTTTCCCATATATAAATACTTTTCAGTTCCTTTCATGGGCTGGATTGAAAGGAATCCCTGCATAATATTAGAAATATGAGTGGTAGCTCCAGAATCCAACCACCAGGTATTATTAGGCACTTCAATTATATTTGCTTCAAAACTTACAGAAACATAAAAAGTACATTTTTTTCGAACAAGATTTTCTTTTCGGACAATCTTTCTTGAAGTGACCTACTTTTTTGCAAAAGAAACATTTCTGATCCTTTTGGATATTGTCCTTATTCACTTTCATTGGGGCTTTGTCCTTCTTGTTCTTCTTTCCTCATTTGGCTTTACTGAAGCTAGCACCTTCAAGAGTTGTGAGATGGATAAAATGATCTTTCATTTTCTTCAATCTTCCTTCCTCTTGTACCAACATGGCTTTGATTTCTTGAAAGTTCCATTTATCCTTAAGAGTGTTATAGTTCACTTGGAACTGGCCAAATTCAGGAGGAAGAGAGTTCATGATAAACTGTACCAGAAAAGACTCATTCACCTCCATTCCCATTGACTTCAATCTTGCTGGTCATGTATGGGTTGCGACCAGTCAAACTTTTTTGGTAGTCAGCTCACTCATAAGAGTTTCCACAATAGACTTGTTAGTTATGTCTGATTGTGAGTACTCCTTGATCAGTTTCATGAATTCCTTTGTGTTTTCCGTTTTAGGCATAGAAGACTTTACATTCTCTGCCATAGACATGCACATCAAGTTTAGTGATAGCCTGTTAGACCTATGCCAAGCCTCATAAAGAGACTTCTCATTCACTTGTACTAGTCTCTGTAATGGCTACGGGCATTTCATCCATCATAATTGCCATGTCCAAGTCTAACACACCCAGTTGAAACTGGATTTGTTCTGACCAATCAGCATAATTGAGCCCATTAAACTTGACCACATTGTTGCTCAAACCTGATAAATTCATGTAAGCTGGAAATAATACACAAGCTCATACATTAATGCTTTGATAAAATTAATGGATTTAAACAAATTACTACACTAGTCATACATTCAAGTTCACCTTTGGGTGACACTTAAACTGATAGGTAATCATTTAAGTCATTCATTTAAGTTCACCTTTGAGTGATTCTTAAATTAACAAATTCCATATATACTTTAATAAACAATCAATCATACTTAAGTCTATATGTATGTTATCTTTGGATATACAAACATATTTACTAAGTATATGAAATGTCTCACTTTAATGTCATCAATTATAAACAATAGTTCATCTTTGAATAATCCATAACATCCTTATAATAATGACTAATTATTATATATTCATAATTTAACATCTTTATATTATGAATAATTTTTGCAATACTTTTTCAAAAGTAAATCATATTATGATACACATTGGATCCATACACAGGAAGGAGTCCCAAATTAATGAACTTCAAAGCACTTCTAATAGCAAAAAAATATCATGCAATCTGCTCTTATTTTCGTGCTTCTTATTACCTATCAATACCCCTTTTAATATATAAATGGTGTACTTTCTAGTTGTGTGCCCAGAAAACCAATGTACAGTGACAATAACAAGGTTAGTCATCATATCCTTATATGCTATTAATTTATATTATTTATAATGTGTGCCCGCAACACTAAAATTGCGTTACTGCTTTTCCTTTTCAAATTTACAAAATCATTTCCATTCAATGCATATAGCAATAACACTTCTTTAATATTTACAATGCGCGTGCAACAGTAAATTTGCTTCAATGAATAAAAACAAATTGCAGCTTCCAAATTCACGTTACAGTGAATTGAAACAATCATGCAACAGTAAAGACAGTAAAGTTGTTTTACTTTACTGTGACTTTCGCAACATTTAAAATTTGCGGCTTTGAGATTCACGTTAGAATGAATTTATTTTTCTTTCATGACAATAAAAATAATTAAACATCTGAAAAATTAAAATCTCTAAATTTTATAATTCAAAAAATTAGAGTTTCACAAAATTGAAAAAGTTATAATTCATGGAGAATCATAAAATTCAGAACCCGGCTCTGATACCACTTGTAAGCAATTCTTTAATTTTCAATTGATTGAAAAACACACAGGATTTTGAATTTTCATGAAACTCACTATTCTATCATACACAGTAGTAAAGAACTTACCTGGATCCATTGAATAGTTCTTCCTGTCAATTGTTCTCCCTTCTCTTACTCCTCTTTAATGCTTTCTTGATGATATAGAAATTTCGAATGATGTTTTTCTCTATCAAAGTCACAGTTTCTTTTCTTTTCCTGAGAACATTACTTCTCTCCTTTTCTTTCCAGAAACTTAACGTCAACAGTAGTGTCGTAACCGGAATCGCGACGGGACGACGATCCAAAAAAGAACGTTTAAAAAGGAGATTTTGGAGTCGCCACCATAGTTTATTTTGGAAAACGGAAAAACCATAAGGAAATACTTGGTCTGTAAAAACCAGATTCTAGGTTTGGGAGTCGGTTACGTGTAGGGAAGGTATTATCATCCTATCGCGCCTGCCCGAAGGCAGTACCCTTAATTAGATGCGCGAAAATGATGTGGTTTACAAAATGTTTAACAATCCCTGAAAAACAACAATCTAAAGAAACAAAATATATTTTTTAGTTTTTTGGGCCCGAAAAGGATTGACCTTGCTCCTACGTATTCTCATTCAATATGAGAAATCAGGGTTACGTAGTTCTTTAGGAAATTGTTTGCAAAGTTTGTTTGGGAATTTGTTTGGAAAATTTGTTTGGAAATGCTTATGGATAATTTTGGATTTTTGTGAAGTGAACCTTACAAGGACTAGCCTTGCTCCTACGTATCTCCACTCTTGATGGAGAATCAAGGATCACGTAGTTATGGCTGAGCGATTGTTTGTTTGTCTGAAAATGTACATGTTTTTAGTTTTTGAAGATTTTATGTTTTTTAATATTTTCGAGAAAAAGAAGGTAATGAGTACTAGGCCGACGCGGACGGTCACACGAGTACTTGTACCTTTGGAATGATATTTAAATACTTTTAATTATTTTTAAAAGAGAAGTAACGGTATTAAGCACTGGGACGATGCAAACGATCACACGAGCACTCAGACCGTTAATTACTTATTTAGGAAGACTTGAGAGTATTGAGTGCTAGGCAGATGCGGACGATCGCACGAGCACTCGTACCATGATTTAAATTTTTTAGGTTTGAGGATATTAAGTACTAGGCTGATACGGACGATCGCACGAGTACTCATATCATTATTTAATTATTTAAATAAGAGAGAAAGGTATTGAACACTAGGACGATGCTGACGATCACACGAGTGTTCAACCTTAAAAACATTATTTTAAATATTTTTTATTATTTTTCAAAGAAAGAGAAAAAGTTTTTCGCAAAAGGACGACTTGAGCGGTCACACGTGTGCTTAACCCTTAAAACATATTTTTGTTATTATTTTTTTAAAAGAAAGAGAAAAGATTTTTAGCACAAGGGCGATGCAAGCGGTCACACATGTGCTTAACCTTTAAAATATATTTTTTGTTATTATTTTTTAAAGAAAGAGAAAAGATTTTTAGCACAAGGACGACGCGAGCGGTCACACGTGTGCTTAACCCTTAAAACAAGTTTTTGTTATTATTATTTTTTATCTATTTTCTCCTTTTTTTTGTGTTTAGAGTGCAGCAAATAAACCAAGCCCAATAAATAAATAAAAATAACACACCAGAGATATAAGAATGGGGTTATCATACAAGGGGTTATATATAGTAAAAACTAATAACCAAACAAATAATAATAAAAATAAAGAAACAAAAGCATAAAAATAAAGCAAGAGAACAGCTGAACAAGAATAGGGTTGTAGAGATAAAAACCAGAGATGCGGAATAAAGTTGAGGCTCTTTTGGTTTGGGTCAAAGCCCTTATTCTCCAACTTTGTGAGGGTTACTCCCTACACCACCACACATTGCTTCCTGTACCACCACGACTTTTTTAAATTCCAAAACTATCCTTTATATTTTAAAATATCCTACACCTCCTCCTTTTCTCTTGAACGGATGTCGACATTCGTTGAAGATAAAATTCTTCAACGGATGTGCCACATCCGTTTAGTTTTTTTTTTTTTAAGTTTTTAATTTTTTTACGTTTTTAAATTAATATATAAATATTATTTAATTTTTTTTAAATTATTACTTAATTATTTTTTAAATTAATTTTACTTTATTTAATAAAATAATTATAATTAATTTAATTTATGCATTATTATTTTAAATAATAATTAAAATACTTTTTAAAAATTTATTAAAACAGATACGGATGTGGTGATATCTGTAAAGTTTTTTTCTTTTCAAAATTTTTAGTTTTTTATTTTATTATATTTCAAATTAATATGTAAATATTATTTAATTTTTTTTAATTATTATTTAATTAATTATAAATTAATTTTATTTTATTTAATAAAATAATTATTATTAATTTAATTTATGTATTATTATTTAAATAATAAAATAGTTTTTTAAAAATTTATTAAAACGGATCTATGAAGTTTTTTCTTTTTAAATTTTTAGTTTTTAATTTATTATATTTTAAATTAATATATAAATATTATTTAATTAATTTAAAATTATTACTTAATTATTTATGAATTAATTTTATTTTATTTAATAAAATAATTATTATTAATTTAATTTAAATAATAATCAAAATAGTTTTAAAAGTTTTATTAAAAAGGATGTGGCAATCCGTTAACGGATGTCGACATCCGTTGAAGATTTTTTTTTCTTTTTAATAAAAATAATAAATTAATATATAAAATATGTAAACGGACGGATGTCAACATCCGTTGAAGGTGAAACGGATGTTGACATCCGTTTTAGAGAAGGGCAAAATTGGTATGGGGTGGTGCAGGAAGTATTCGGTGGTGGTGGAGGGAGCAACTGCCCAACTTTGTATCTGCCAAGGTGTAAAGATGAAAATGGAGGTGCATCCCGAAATGTTCCAATGCCCAAACCTCTCTCTTTTTGTTTGCAGAAACGGAATGGGCTTCACTCCAAATGGAAGGGGGTGTGAATAGGAATTGCTTCTCAACAGGAAGAAAAGAGACAGGCCACGTCAGGCCCTAGGCCTTACTCCCAGCTGAAACTTTAGGGGTCTGCCAGCAGTGCTCACATTCTTGATCAATTTCCCAAAGACCTAGGGTCTCCTTCGAGGAGAAAGAAAAACTCCATGAAAGCATGTCTCTCTCGCGGGTGCGTGCCACCATCTCCCCCACCGAATCAGTCGTCATAAAACATTTTTCCCTCTTTTATGATATTTAATCAACTTTAATAAAATACCAAAATGTCCTTTATTGAAGTGAGAAGAGAGAGATTAATTTTAATAACTCTAAAATAATCCCTATAACTTTAATACCTTATATTCTAATAATCATCACATTAGAATCTTTACATCAAAGTTATACTTTAAATTACATGAACCAATGTTAAATATTAATATAATTTAACATATTCTCCACATAGGAAGGGAGTCCAATAACCCAACATTTGGAACTGATGAAGCGTCAACCATGTAAGGAAAGCTAGTTTATTTTGTTTGAATTTGATATGCATGTGATATTTGATGTTTGTATGATGTTGTGATGATTGATTTGTGAACTTTAATTAAATCGTGAAATTTTGTATGTTGGGTGCTTGAAAATGGTGATGTGTTGGATTGAAAGCTTATGCATGTTTGTGTGTAGTTGGTTTGCTTGTGTGAAAAGTTGTTTATTGATGAATTTGTGAATGTAGATTTAGTGAATCTGGGTTGATGTATTTTTACAGAACTTTAGTTTGGAACAAATTAGAAGAAATGTGAGTTTTGAGCATAAAATGAGAGTTTTTATAGGTAAAATTCTAAGATCATGATTTTAGGAAAAGTCTATAGTTTTGGGAACTGTTTTGGGGTCATTTAGGAATTAGTTGGCCTCTTATTGTACTAAAAATATGGTGGTAGATCATTTGGTAAGGAATCGTCTAATAAGAAGTTGTTTGGTGAGGAGTCGTCTCATAAGGAGTTATCTGGTGGTAAGTGTCTAATGGTAGGAATTGTCGAATTTGGGGTTCCGAACATTAGTTTGGGATGTTTTATAGGTCGTTTTTGGGGTTTTGGACCCTTCTGGAGCTGTTGGTGAGGGTTTTTGAGCTGTTTTCATTGCCGTGTGTGTGTGTGTGTCGAGCTAATATGAAGAAAATTATGTTATTGTGTGGTTGTGATTTCCAGAATATTATAAATGATTTTATACTTGAAATACTTTAAGTATGTGATGATAATGATGATTGTTACGATGTGAATAATTAAGATGGGTATACGTATATTTATGGTTAATGAATATAATGATGATAAGTATGTTGTGAGAATGAAAGATGGGTGATGTGAGAAGAATCTCAAGGAGAGATTCTATGTTCATGTAAGTTGTGTGGTGAATGCTTGATAATAAGACTTTAGAGAAAAAGTATCCTGATATTTTACCAACCATTCAACTCATGTCGAGTGAATGAGGTGACAAAGAGAATGACAAGAGGTTTTTACCCTAACGTTTTGGGTCGTGAAGGGAAGATTAACCCGATGAGGAAGTAGGTTGAGTTATCCTTCTTTATGACTCCGTAGAGTATAAATATTATCATGGATGCAAACCTTCAGCAATGTCTATGTCACCATCAGATCCGGATCATTGAGTGGAGAGATTAAATTTTGATATGATCATGTGGTTGATGGATTGTTATGAATGTTGAAATATGATTTCTTTGTATACTAGCTTATCCTTACTTTTGTGTTTATTGTTCTTGTGTGTATTTGTTTTTTCTTTTGCAATGATCACTTTAATGGTGAGCTTAGGAGATATCTCTCATGAGTAAGTGCTAGGAAGAGGTAGAGCTGAGGTGTAGAGTAGAATGTTTAATTTCAGATTTATACATTTTGTTTAGCGTAATATCTAATAATAGTCTAAGTTTTAGCATATGTTTTACTGTTATAAGTTATTTTTGGATTATTTGTAATAACATCTTATATATTTTCTGAGTTAACTATTTATTATTGTTGAAGTGTAACTAATCCTAGTTCAAATGTTAAAATAAATTGGGATGTTACACATTAAAAATAATTGTCATATCATATTTTATTTGTTGTCTAATTTTTATAAAAAAATTATTTAATTATTTTATTTGTTGTATTTTTGTATGACAATTATTTAATTAATATTTACAATAGTAAATAAGAAATACAAGTACATTTGTTTCTTCAATGGAGATATAGATGTGAAAGAAAATTCAAATACATTATCTCTTAGGCTGGATATAAACTTTATTTTTAATTGAGGATGTGATAGGTAAACTTTGACCGTCCTATTCTCATTCCTATTTCATATATTATACAAATGATTATTTTTTTCCTTTATGTCAATAATTATTTGTTCTATTTAGTTACCACTTTTAATAAATATTTTTAAAGCATTTAGCATACATTTTAATCACAACATAAAAATAAAATTATTGAAAAAATACTTAATAAAAAATTATACATAATATATATTATTATTAACTTTATTGTCAATAATGATACAAATATTGTTTAAATTATAAATCATATAAATATTTCATTACTAACTGATAGTTTATTGAGAAGATTTATTAAGAGATTTTATATAATGTTTAATTTTATTAATTGTATCATTATTCATGTGACTATGATGACCTATTTTTTCTGTGCATTTGAAAACACTTATTCTTTGTTTATTAAGGTTTTTATCGTTTCATTTTATTCATGTATATTACACTTATTCATGTATATATATGAAACTGACTATAAACAATTAAACATCCATAATGATCTAAAATAATAACTAAAATTAAAAACTGTTACGGAGTAGATATTTGAAACAAATTCTTAAACGAAAATTACTATACCGAAAAAAGAACTTAAAATATTTTAAAGTTAATGATGTTGAATCAATAATTAATAAAATTAAGTCATAAATCCATTT
The DNA here is from genome assembly GCF_016808095.1 of Vigna angularis. Classification (NCBI taxonomy): domain Eukaryota; kingdom Viridiplantae; phylum Streptophyta; class Magnoliopsida; order Fabales; family Fabaceae; genus Vigna; species Vigna angularis. The sequence continues at coordinate 24,199,392 of NC_068976.1, forward strand.
TAAATACATTTTGCTTTAACTATAGTGCAAGATTCATTTAATATAGCATGCTAATACTCACAAAACTACAATATTCTGCCTAGGTAAAATTGGTTCAACGATTTTGTGCAACCAGAAACAAAGAAAAATACTAAGGAATGAAACGATGGCACCATGAATATAACAGCCACAATAAAGTTGTATAGTGCAAGAGTCAAAATTCAACGATAAAAATCTCTTGGACAAGAAATTGAAACCAAAAACATTGAATTAAACTACGAAACATTCAAAAGTCTATTAATTCAGAAGGGGATTACTCAAGCGGCAGTTGCTTGCTGAGCGGTAATCCTTTTTCTAGCTTCCTCAATGATGGATAGCTTAATACCCTTACCCTTGGGAAGTGATACCCATGGCTTTGTCCCCTTGCCAATGGTGAACACGTTTCCCAAACGAGTAGCAAATTCATGTCCAGTGGCGTCCTGAACGTGAATTGTCTCAAAGCTACCCTTATGCTTCTCCCTGTTCTTAATAACTCCAACACGACCCCTGTTTCTTCCTCCAGTAACCATAACAACATTCCCAACATCAAATTTGATAAAATCAACGATCTTGTTTTCCTCAAGATCCAGCTTAATGGTGTCATTAGCTCTGATAACAGGATCTGGGTAACGGATGGTACGACCATCATAAGTGTTCAGGTATGGAATACCTTTCTGGCCAAATTGCACTGACCTAACCTTGCAGAGCTTGAACTGTCACATACACAAAAACAAACACATTAAACTAACTAAGCAAGTTCAAAAGTTGACATTTAATGGTTCATTACCCTCCAAATTCCTTAGCCTGCATATACAACACCGCAACACAGTGAAGCCAGTCTTCTATATTAATTACTTTTATGTTAACAGTATAATGGCGAAAAGGTTAGTAATGAATAAAAAATATTCTATATAACCATAATATGTACCTCAAAAGTAAAATGGTAAAATAAGAGTATATAAAGTACCTTTGCCTCATCATCCCTGATAGAATGAAGACGGAAACGACCTTTGGTATCATAGAGCAGGCGGAAGTTCTCGTTTGTTTTAGGGATGGATACAACATCTGCAAAGAGAAATAAAATTTCAATGAAATTATGGCTATAGCTAAAACAATGGAATTACACTGCAAATGACAAACACATGGCTCAGTGGATGGACCGGCTGGAGAGAACCAGCTACAAGCCTCTTGGACTAATTTGATCATCAAATTCAAGCTCAAGGTTTACCATAATAAAATCACATAACATGACGACTCAAGAAACACCTGGTAAACATTCACAACTTACAACTCATACATATAGTCTGGGTATATTCAGCAAACATCAAATTCAAACATCAATAACACGGCCATAAACAATAGCATATTATTAACCCCTACACCTTCAACCCTAAAATACAATACCGCATAAATTTTGCCTTATAAAATCATTCAAACAGTTATTCTACAAAATTAAGAGCCACAAACGTACCCATGAAACCAGAAGGGTATGTCTTGTCTGTCCTGACTTTGCCATCAACAAGAACATGTCGTTGCATCAGAATAGCAATGACCTCACGGTAGGTCAGTGCATACTTCAACCGGTTTCGCAGGATGAGTATGAGGGGAAGGCACTCCCTCGATTTGTGGGGTCCAGATGAGGGTTTGGGAGCCTGTGCAGGAGAAAAGGAGTACACGTTAGTCACTAAAAATAATTCCCTTAAAACTGATCAAACGACGAAGAAACTTTCACTTACAAATGCACCACCCAGTTTGTCAAGCATCCAATGCTTAGGAGCATTGAGCCTCTTCAAATGTTTCTTCAATCCCCTAGCCTGTAACAGTCACAAACACCAAAAAAATATCAAAACACAATCTAAAAGAGAGATTCAAACAACAAAACCTAAATTTAATAAACAAAACTTAGGTTATACCAATGGATCCTAAAAAAAATATCATATTAAAACCCTATCTCCCTCCGTTGATTTTTGATAAATAAAATGCAACACAGAGTAAAATCTAAAAGACTCGGTGTTCAGAATTCAAAGACATAACCAATGAGTAAAAACACGAAATAAGGTAGATTTATACGCGCCATTTCGTTTAATGAAGATTCAAACCGAACAGAAAACGTAGAAAAATATGAAACAGATCGAAACCTAATATGAAGATGAAAATGACAATGTATCAAAATCATAATCAAGAGCAGAAAGAAGATACGAACCATTTTGGAATCGCAAAGGAAACTAGTGCTCCACTCCTACGGCACTGAACAAACTCAACGCGCTGCGCACTTATGAAGAGGGTTTTTCATCAAACCCTAATTTGTGTTGGAGTTCTGGACCATGGGCCCATATTATTATTTTTTTAGTTTTCAACACAGGCTTAAGGCCCATTAAAATTTTGGCCCATATTCAATAATAACTCTTTCTATAATAGTCAGTTTTTTTATGTTATGATTTAGAGATTTTAAAAATACGTATATACACCGTATTTGTCTGGATAAAAAATTATAAGAATAAAAATAATAATAATTGTTTAAACTAATATTAGTCTTTACAAAAGATTTCATAAATTAATCTATGTATTTATTAAAATAAAAATTTCATTCTAGATTAACCTAAAATTTTCTCTATCATCAAATTTTAATTGATAATTATAAAATGTGTTTTTATTGTTAAAGTTTAAGATAACGTAATTATATCAGCTTTTTTTTCAAGCCACACAGTACAATTTTTCTTTACTTTTCTTTAAAATAATAAAAACTAATAAAATTATTATTATTGTTATTACTAATTATAAAATTAAATATAATTAATTTATATATATTTTGTATGCAATTTTTAATTATAAAAATCGTTAAATTTAAATAAAAAAATGATCAAATCAAAAAAATAATTAAATTTAAAAAAAACAAGTTAAACAAATAAAATAATTGTTTTAATTTTAAAATGTATTTATTTAAAGTTAGCATTAGAAACCAAATATAGATACTAAAAAAATCCTTTATAATATACTAGTCTAAGCTCAAGTGTTATTGTGTCTATGTATATTTTAATTACCTATTAATTATTTAAATTTTTAAAAGTAGTAATTATGAGTATAAAATTGAAAAAAATATGAATATATTTATAGATATTTGAGATTGAAATTCTAAAATAATTTTTGAGGACCAGAAAGATCCCTTAAACAATTATTCTATGTATAATAAAGTGTTGATACAAAGTACATGATAAATAGAGTAACTCTAGACACAAGTATAATGATGATAAATAGGGTAAATATTCTAACACTCCCCCAAGCTGGAGGATACAAAATTGTATATATTAAGCTTTGAATAAATAAACTCAATTTGAGGACCCCCTTAATGACTTAATCAACACATCTACGAGTTGATCGTTTGAACCAACAAACTCAATACATATTTCTTTACTCAACAACTATTTATGAACAAAATGAGAATCAATTTCTATATGTTTAGTCCTCTCGTGGAATACTGGATTTGATGCAATGTGGAGAGTAGCTTGATTATCACAATACATCTTCATAGTATGGATGTCACAAAAGTTAAGCTCTTGAAGGAATTGTTTCACTCATATAAGTTCACATGTTACTGACACCATTGTCATATACTCGACTTCAGCGGTTGATCGAGCTACTACATTCTGCTTCTTACTTTTCCATGAAATAAGGTTTCCTCCCAGAAAACACAATATCTTTTAGTAGTCTGTCTATCAATAGGCGAACCTGCCTAATCTACATTACAATACCCAGAGACTTGAATGCTTCTTTTATCTTCCTATAACAATCTTTGCCCGATTGTCTTTTTGACATACCTTAAAATGAGAATGAGAGCATTCCAATGGTGAACACATGGAGCCTACATGAATTAATTAACCACTCCAACTACAAAGGACATATATAGCCTTGTAATAGTGAGATAAATCAATTTTGCAACTAGCCTCCTATACCTCTCTGGATCCGAGAATAATTCACCTTCTTTTGTCCTTAATTTCTGGTTTAAGTCCATCAGGTTGTCTACCGGTTTGCAATCAATCATGTTTGTTTCTTGTAATATATCAAGAGCATACTTCCTTTGGGAGATTACAACTCCAATCTTTTGATTGCGCTACTTTAATGTTGAAGAAGTATTTGAGACTTCCAATATCCTTGGTTTGAAAATGTCTATACAAGTACTCTTTCAGTTGAGATATTCCAACAACATAATTTCCTGTAATGACAATTTCATCAACATATACTATTAAGTAAACACATTTCCCAAGAAAAGAATGTTAGTAAAAAACCGAATGGTCTGCTTCACTACATTTTAGCCCAAATTCTTGAGCAATGGAGCTAAACTTTTCAAACTAAGCATGTGGTAATTGCTTGAGGCTATATAGAGATCGATGCAATTGGCATACCGTACCAGACTCCCTCTGAGCAACATACCTAGGAGGTTGCTCCATATAAACTTCTTCCTCAATATCACCATGTAGAAAGGCATTCTTGATATCCAATTTATGATGTGGCCAGTAACGAATGACAGTCATGGCAAAGAAGAGGTGAATATTAGTCATCTTGGCTACATGAGAAAAAGTGTCACAATAATCAATACCATAAACATGAATGTAACCTTTTGAAACAAGTCGAGCTTTGAGGACATCCATTTAACCATCAGGACCGACTTTAACTACATACACTCATTTTCAATCAACCACCTTTTTTTCTCGGGAGAAGGCACCAACGACCAAGTATGACTATGGTCAAGAACATGCATTTCTACAATTAAAAAGACAATTAGGGACAAATTTTAGATTGAGGAAGGGGGACAAGGAAACATGACTGACTCCTTTTGAGGAAGTTTTTAAAGTCATTTGAAAGGGTAATGAAATAAGGTTTTTCTCAAAAGAAAATAGATGAGAACAAAGAAGTATTATCAGAAATGTGATCAGAAGCACTTGAGTTAATTATCCATGAATTTTGACCTTCCATGGACTGAGAAATTTAGGTTGTATACTAGGAGATTGAGATGGTTGTGCCAAGCTATTAGACTTTGACCTTAGATACTCTTGATATTCATCCTCGGTGAACTTAGAAGTGGAAGATTCAGTCTTCAAAATATTGACGGTTTTGGAAGGGAAACCATGTAAAGAATAACAATTCTATTGAGTGTGACCCATCCTTTTAAAGTATATGCATTGAGGATGTCCCTGACCTCCTTATCCTCCTTCTCTAGTGCCACATTTTCATCTTCCTCATGTGACAACCATGACAGATGGTTCCACTAGTTCATGCACTTCATGAGTTTGAGGTGTTGGGACACACAAAAGGCGAGTGGTCAATGTTTCCATAAATGGGACCTCATGACTGGTTAGAAGTTGATCTCTGAGATGATTAAAATTGTGATGTAGGGCACGAAGGATCAAAACATTTGTAATATTTGTCTAGTTTCTTCTTGATATCTTCGAATGAGTCCGCTTCAAAAAACATCTTAAGTTCTTCGGCAGCAAATTAGGCTTCAGCCATGAAGAACACCATATCATGTTTGTCATGTCATAGAGACATTGAATATCGTTGGCATAAATACTTTGAGCTTTCTTCCAAAAGGAGTGACAAGTTTTGAAAGCTCTTAGAGATATAAGAAGTTTGGATTCCACATATTGCCATAATAGAGCACACAACTGAAAAATTGGTTTTTTCCACTGGCCAAGTTTATGAACTCGTATATGGCCGCCATCTCGCATGATGATAAATATGATAACCCTATATACATTTCAATAATGATAAATAGGATAAATATTCTAACATACATAAAATAAAGGTTAATATTATAATAAAAAATAATATAAGTAATACTGTGTAGATAATTTTTTTATTATAGTAATTATTTAATTGTTTTTTAAAAGTAACTAATGATAAAATATAAAAGAATAAATAATTATTTTATAATAAGTATGATTTAAATTAAAAAAGAAATAGTTACTAAATATAGTTATAACGGGTAACTATAATGAATTATCTAAAATTGATTCGTCAAAAGAAAATTCCTTTTTGTCACTGTTCAACTAAGCCAGCAGACAAAAGAACTCAACTAACTATTATAAAACATTATGTAAATAAAAAGCTAATTAATATTTTATCATACTACTTTTTGTTTATATATTTAAATTATAAAGACTGTTAATTTAAAATTTATGTATATGGAAACATTTTTTTAGTAACTAAAATAATTTTAGGATGTCAAAAATCTTTTATTTGTCATTTATTTCATCTTAAAATATAAATAAACTTGTTTTTATTTATATTATTTGAATTTTTCTATATTTTTCATTTTTACGAGTTTTCACATTTACAGTATATGAATACAAATATAAGAAATATATGATTTTTTAAATTAAATGTGGATACGAACATTTACATAAATAACAGTCCCAAGGCCATTCACGTTATTATATCTATCTTGATCGTCTTTATTTTTTCTTCTCCTTCAAACTATTGAAGTATTTAAGCTTAAAAATAGCAAGCCTAATATAAATAGTATATCTATCCACTAACTCACTCAAAGTTATTTTTAAAAACTAAACACTTAGTTGCAACATTTATGGAGAGAATTGTTCATAAAACCCAAAATTCTGGTAGAGTATATTGTTATTTTTTTTAATGATCTCTATTTTTTGAAATAAAATTTTCAGCCATGTCAATAACATCTCTTTCCACAATAGTCAGCTTTTCTTTTTTCTTGATGTTATAAATTAGAGAATGTTATAATTTAGAGGTTTTCTCGAGATTATAATTTAGAGGAAAGTAATCGATTTCAAATAAATATTAAAATCATAAAAAAATATGTATATACAGAGTATTTGTTTGGATACAAAAAATTATAAAAAAGTAAAAAATAATTATTATTATTTAAACTAAGACTTTTTGCCATAATGATTGCATGTAACTTTATATTTTTCATTTTTTTTCTTTTAAAGCAATTCCAAATTATCTCAAATGAATTTCTTGAATTGAGGATAGAAGTTGAATTAGGGATGATAACAGGTCGAGTCGGATTAGATACGGATAATGTTTATTAGCTATTTGACTAGTTACAAAAAAATTTATCCGTTAACAGTTCGTTACCTGTACGAATATGTTCGTTCTTCGGTAAGTTCATTGAATTGTTCAAATAATATAAAATGGAAGTTCAAGTTTCCCAAGAGAATCATGTAATACTAAATAATTGTACGATTAAAAATTAATTTAGACTAAAGAATAGGACATAAATCTACACTATGTGCAAGAAGATAAATTTACAAAGAATAAAGGGTGAACTTTGGTTGTTGGAGACACTTAGGAGTGGGAAAATGTCAAAAATGGTATGGAATGACATGCTAAGGAAGAATTCACCAGGTTCACTCTCTTGCACTCCCAAAATCATCTTTCCTCCTTCAAACACCGATGTCAACCCACTAAAACACTAATATCTTAGGTGAAAGAGGCTAGATTCCCCCATCAAGCGCCAATAACTTGATCACTCAACCAACAAACTCGCGAGTACGGATAATATATAATACTCGCACTTGACCCATTTATAAGCGGATATTAAAATACCTGATACTCGTTATTCGCAGATAATATATATTTGTGAATATCAACTATCTACTGCAAATTTTATTTACAAATATCCACAAACATGAAGATTTTTGTCCTATCTAAGTTTTTTAAGTTATTTTTTGTTTCACATGCATTTACATTTGGTTATTATTATCCATCACCCATAAGAGTAAATGTTTATTAGATAGAACTCCTAAATATTAAATCACACATAAATTAAGAAGATATTTCAATATGATTTAATAACTAATGAAAATTACTTATAATATTAATTGACAATATGTTAATTGTAAAAGGATAAAATTATTGATAATGTTGAAAAGAAAGGTTATACTATTAAAATTTTGTAATTTTAAATATTTGTACAATTAAATTATGTATCATGAAATTTTGTAGGATTAAATTTTATATAATTATATTTTGTACATTTAAATTTTAACTTTTAGTTTAATAACCTTATATTAAAGGGTATAACAAAGTAAAGTCATATAAACAGAGAATGCCTAAATAACGGTACAAAATGGTAGCAGAATAAAAGTTGAAGGTAAATGAGAAAACCAAAATAAAATAATATCAATGATATATAAGGAAGAAAATAAGAAAATTTTATAGGGACACTAAGGGTAAGAAAGATGAAAAACCTAATTGAGAGCATAAGGTAATAAAAACTATCAAACCCATATTCATGCCTTTGTGAACGTACAAGCCTAACGAGAGAATTCAATCATGATCGAACAGGTAAAAGAAAGATGAACGTGCTAGATGAAAAAGTTTTTACAAGTGAATCAGTAAAATACTAAAGACACAAGAAATATATATATATATATATATATATATATATATATATATATATATATATATATATATATATATATATATATATATATATATATATATATATATAGGAAAAGAGAAACTAAAGCACGTGCATAAGACATAGACTCATGCAAATGTGTGTTGCTCAAAGAGGGAGAAACTTGATCAATCCATGTTGAATTTTCTCTCTTATAGTGTTACGATCTATTTCTACATGTTTTGTTCGAAAAACAAGGTTGGTGGCGATCCTGATAGTTGATGCATTATCACACAAAAAAATTAGAACTTGCTAACTGAAGGTCTTGCAAGAGATAAGTTAGCCATTGTATCTCACATGAGGTGTGTACGATCGGCTTCCGATGAGCTTTTTAAAACGGTTGTCTGTTTCTTAGATTTTCAACTGGTGAATCGATAGATAATATAACGGGTAATGAATATCGATGCAACCGGCCCAGTCAGAATTACTATATCCTTGTAGATGAATCTCATTGTTGGCAGAAGAAAAATGCCTTGTACGATAGTCTTTTTTAAGATAACGTACCTCGAAAAGCAACTTGAAGATGATCCTTAGTGGGAGCAACAACGTACTAGCTAAGCAGCAACATATTGGCTGAGGTGGCTCACCGTGTAAGTAATGTCGGGTGTTAGTAAGATATACGAGCTTTCCTATTTATTTTGAGTAGAACGTGAGATATAAGTGTTATTTATAAAAAGATTTAAAAAATAATTTTGATGTATTATTTTATATATTAGTGTATCATATATATATATATATATATATATATATATATATATATATATATATATATATATATATATATATATATATATTTCTTTATATATAAGGGTTTTATGATTTCTGACATTTGCACAAATTATAATAATGTCTAAATTATAGTTAACAAAATCTTTGACATATCTTAACTTCCAGTCAAGTTGATGCAGGAATATCATGCATTCCTAATTTTAAGAGAGACTTAAACACTTTGTTTGACACTCCTTTGGTGAGAACATCAGTCAACTGCAATTCTGATCTTACAAAGGAAAAGGAAATTATTTCAGCTTTAATTTTCTATTTGATGAAATATCTATCAATCTCCACATGCTTTGTTCTATCATGTTGCACATGATTGTGAGCAATTGTTATAGCCGAAGTATTGTCACAATACAAACTCATAGTTTCATTTGGTTTAAAGTCCAAATCTGATAACACATTTTTAATGCACAAAAGTTCACGTGCAACTAGTGTCATGCCTCTGAATTTTGCTTCAACACTTGCTACTACAAGTTGTTTTTTATTCCTTTAAGTTACAAGATTCCCTCCTACAAAAGTAAAGTATCCAGAGGTAGATCTTTTATAATCTTTTGAACTTACCCAATCTCTATCAGTATACCCTTCTACCTTTAAGTTTCCATGATTTGAGAACAAAATTCCTTTTCTAGGAGTGGACTTCAAATATCACAAAATCCTCTCAACACATCCATATGAAGCTTTCGTGGGTCATGCATAAATTGACTAACAACATTCATTGCATAGGTAATATCTAGACGTGCATGGGATAAATAAATTAATTTTCCTACTAGTTTTTGGCATCTCCCTCAGTCTATGTGATGTGTGAGTAAATGTAATTGCATTCATGTCTTAGTTTAGGTCATTTGCATGCATAATTGCATTCATTGAAGGATTTAGTCATGGATTATCTTTGTTTCGGATCATACATTGGCATTTTGTGTTTTTATTGTAGATTGATGATTCTAAGTGCCAAAATCACAATTTGGGAAGAATTGATGTACAAGATACCAAGATGAAACCAGAGAGTTCAACAACCAAGCTGTGAACAGTCTCACAACCTGTGGAGTTACATGTGGATGTTGCTTCTAAATGGAGTTGCAAAACAGAAAGTTCAACAACTGTGCTGTGAAAGTTCCCACAACCTGTGGAGTAATCTATGGATTCACGTAAGAAAACAGAATTAAAGCAGAGAAGAACACAGGCAGAGTGGGGAGTTTTCCATGGGCTGTGAAAGTTTCCAGGAGCAGTTATTGAGCAGTTATTGATCTCTTTTATGACTGATTTAAAGAGATTAAATTAAAGGAAAATTGGAGGAAGTTAGGGAAAAGGAAAACCACTCTCCTAAAAAGGAGGAATTTGTGGAAATGATGGGAGAGGAATGAAAACACGTGGAAGGGGGAGACAAAAAGGGTATTCACGCACAACAAACGAGTGCTTCTTCTTCTTCTTGGAGCTTTTGGCTGCAACTTTTTGGGGAACTTTTTGCTTTTTGATTTTTCTTTTCCATTATGCAGAACTAAATTTCCTTTTGTTAGTGGATTGATGTAGTGCTTTGGATTATATTTTCTGAACCTTTTTCAATTGATGTTAAGTTCATTTTAATTATCCCAGTGTTCTATTTATGTTTTAATGTCTATTTTATGAGCAGTTTCACAGTTGGCAGATTGGGAATTGCTTGCGTTTATAAATAGAACAAATTAGATGCTGTCACAATTGGGAAATTGGGTAGGACTAGTTAGTTTGAATTGAGATATGATTGTTCTTCATGATCTTGTTGAATTTGTAATTGGCCTAAGGGATTGGGGATTCAAATTCAAGGGATACGTTTGCTTACTAAGGGATTAGGGGTAAACAAGCTCTAAATAAACTCAAGTGGATAATTATAATTTACACATCGATTGAAAAGGGGAGGAAATTATATGAAAAGGTATGAAATCAATTCTCTAACATTGTTTATATCATTTGAATTTCCATCACTTGTTTATGTTCATCATTTCACTGGATAAATTTCATCACTCAAAATTAAGTAAGTTAGTAAACTGGTACTCAACTCATTCAATCCCAGAGGACGATATTTTGTTACTACAATTACGATTGGTACACTTGCCAAACGTACATCACTATGCTATCTGAATTTGAGCATTGAAAGAGTTTATGATTTTGTTCAATTGGTTTATCAACTAGTTTACTCCCAAGCAACCCAGTTTTCGATAATAAGTCAATAGTATATTTTCTTTGGCATAGAAAAATATCATGTTTTGATCTAGTTACTTCAATACCGAAAAAATATTTGAGGTTTCCAAGTTGTTTCATCTCAAATTCAAATGCAAGGTATTGTTGTAAACTAAAAGTATTGTTGTAAACTAGAAATCTCATTTTGGCCATTTCCTGTAACAATCATGTCATCTACATATATATAATCAAAGTTCTAATTTTTTCTTTTCCTCTATTAAAAAATGAGGTGTGATAAGATTTACTTACTCTATAGCCAAAAACCTTCATAGACTTGATAAACCTTCCAAACCATGCTCTTGGAGATTGTTTTAATCCATATAGAGCCTTCTTTAATTTGCAAACCTTTATTCCAATTGAATCTGTCATACCTGATGGAGAATCCATATAAATTTCTTCTAAAATGTCTCCATGTAGGAAAGCATTTTTCACATTGAATTGTAGAAGAGGCCAATCTTGGTTTGCTGTTGGCGACACAAATATTCTCACAATGTTGAGCTTGACTACTAGTGCGAACATTTCTTGGTAATCTACACCATAAGACTGAGTGTAACCTTTAGCCACAAGTCGTGCTTTATACCTCTCAATAGTTCCATCAGCTTTATGCTTAATTGTAAATACCCATTTGCAACCCACAGTTTTCTTCCCTCTTGGTAAGCACACAAGATCCCAAGTGTTGTTTCTTTCTAAAGTTGTCATCTCATCAATCATTGCTTTGGTCTATCTAGGATATGCCAAAGCTTCCTATATATTACTAGGAATAGAAATTGAAGATAATTGAGATACAAATGATGCATATGATTGGGATAATCTGTGAAATGACACATACTTACTAATAGGATATTTAACTTTGGCTTGGTGGTCTGGTCCATATTTAGCTGGAGGTTGACCACGGTTAGAACGGGGTGGAATATTATATTGAGCAGTAGTAGACTTAGTGTTTGATGTGTTGGTAGTCTCACGCAAACAAGAATCAATTTTATGATCAGTTTCATTAGTATTATCAAGGGTAGGATCAAGAAAAAGAGGTTCATGATTAATTTCATCTCCATTAGTATTATCAGAGATATGATCAAAAGTACCTCTGAAGAGTCAAGCCGAACATGTGGAGAAGATTGAGTTAATTGATTATGATCAGAAGACATTGTATTATCCAAAAAAAAGTGTTTATATATATATATATATATATATATATATATATATATATATATATATATATATATATATATATATATATATATATATATATATTACTAGTGCATAATTCATCCGGAGTAATAATTAATAATATCAATATTTTGTGGATCAAAATTTTCATATTCTATATCTTGCACACAAACATATTTGATCATTAACAGTGTTGTCAATATTGTGACAACTAGAAAAAACATCTTCGTAAAACTCACACTGAGGAAAACTTTGATATCATGGCTTTACAGATAAAAAACAACATATTATTGCCCTAATACGAGAATCGAACTTTGTCCTTTTAGTATGAGCAAAACATAAGCAACCAAATATTCTGATATATTTAAAATCACATAGTTTATTGTATAGTTTTTATACAATGGAGTTATTAAGAAAAGGTGTAGGATATTATTGATTAGAAAAATAACATGTAACAAATCATATGACCATAATTGATTAGATGGTTTGTATTGAAATAACAAAGACCTAATCACACTCAAAATGTGTTGATATCTCCTCCTACTATCCCATTTTGTTTTGGGTTTCAACACAGGTTGTTTGATGAATTATACCCTTAGAATTAAAAATTAGATTTGTTAAACTCATACAATTGTCACTTCGAATCACTTTTGATTTTGGGCTCAAATTGATTTTCAACCTATGAAGCAAACAACATGTAGTTTCAAATTTATTTTACATGAGATAATAGTTAAAAAGTTAACTATGCCCATGCAGGAGTGGGGAAAGAAATTCGTGATTGGTAACGGAGGAAAAACCAATTCCGTAAATATAATAATAATAATAATATCAATAATAATATTATTATTGTAATTACAATTGTAGAATAGAAACTTTATATTTTAATTTATTAATCACCACAAATTTTTATAAATTTTATTCTTAATTTCATTTATTTTATTTTTAAATTCCTTAAAAAAATAACTAAAATTCAGCGATTTAAATTAATCCAATTTCATTTAGTTACTGTCTTAAATATATTCTCTCAAATTAATACATTGGTTCTGGTTTTGCTGTCTTATTTTTAGTTGTTATTGTATATGTTGATATTGATTTGTTAAAATGGAAGTCCCTTACTTTGAATTTAATACATGTTTTGGCAGATTGTCACGAAGAAAGGTGACGTGCAGTTGACAGACTTAGGTATAAATGCAATGTAAATTTGGTGTTGCAACTATTTTTCAAGGGTAAGACATGGTACATTTATGCATTGCATTTGGCAAACTAAGTCTAATATTAAATAGTTTCTTTCTTAGGTGGAATCTTAAGAAAGAATTAATTATATAATAGAGACATAAAAGGAAAAATAAACAATTAAGTCTATTGGAATTTTAAAATATCTTGAACAAATTTACTAAAAAAGAATGACTAAGATCATGGACTAGAGAATATTAAATTCATTATATTGTATTTTTCTTCTATAAATTGGTATATATTTTCCTTGAAACATATAACCAGATTTTAAAAATCTATAGAAAATTCTAAGGTGGTTTTAGAGATAAAGAGAAAAGGATGAAGATAATTGTAGTTATGATGATGGTTATCTTGGGTTGCACACAGGCCATTCGCATTACACCTGAACAAAAATCATGTGCTGGAAAATATGTTCCTGTCTACGATAATTGTTTTAATACTTGTATTGCGGCCAAATTTCCTTCTACTAATATAGGTATTCAATTTCTTATCAAATTAATTTCTTTTATTTATTATAAATATTTAATTTAGGTTTAATAACTTCTTTTTTATAAGGAGTTTATTTAATGTATTTTTTAATTATTAATTTAGATTTCTTTTTATTTTATTCAATCTGCTATTTTCTTATGTTGGGTTGTACAGGAGCTAAGGAGGTTACTATTGACAGAAATTGTAGTGTGTTTTGTTTCTTTAAATGTATAACAAAAGGTGAGGACTGTTATAATCGATGCAAGACTGAATGTGATCATTCACATCTCAATGTTGACAATGAATGCGTTAATAGTTGCAGTGTGACCAAATCTAATACAGGTATTCCCTTTCTTACAATATTATTCTATATTTTAATCTTTTATATGTATTATTTAAGATTACATTTTTTTTTATATTTTTGCATCTTTTTAATAATTTACTTTTTGTGTATCAGGTGCTGATGGTATTGTTCTAACAGCTGCGGTGAACTGTTGATTACAAAAATGTCATGTCAAGATATATCTTTTCAAATAACATATGAAAATAAAGTTGTTAGAAATAATATTACATAACTGTAACACACAAATAAATATGAATTGTGTGTATTTTTTCTTCTTTATTTCTCTTGCATCTCAAACAGAATGAGTATTAAGAAAAATTACTAGGACAAATACGTAGTTAAGATGATAATGAAAAGAGTAATAAACTGTATTAGAAGTTACGATATTAAGAATATTATCAGAAAAAAAAGGATCTAAATACTCTAAAGTGATAAGTAAATTGAGACAAAAGTAATTTAAAAAATATAAGTCAAATAAGATAAATAAGTATTTTAGCTTGATTTGTTAGGAAGAAAACCGAGTCTTCTAATTTTCATGTAATGACTTCAAGCGACTGAGTAAATCGTTGGATTTCTTGACTGCACAAACTTACTATATTGTTTAGGAAAAAGAGAAATTAGGAAAATTCATGACTCCATGTGCTGGTTCCGAGGAGGAAACATCCTTCTTTCTCTGCAATCTGCAGAAGTTGTTGATTGTCTTATCAGTCATTATGGCAGACATACTTGTTTAGAATCAGTTTCATTAATCATTTTCAAGAAAAATTTAATGTTTTTAACCAAACAGCTTTGTATCTATTTGGAATAAGTAAAACGATTTAAAATTAAATTGAGTTTTGTTGGGTAAATTTTGTTGAACCTACCTCCCAAACCCCTGAGCTGAAGCTCACGCCACTCTTGAGCCAGTGCACAACAGCAACACATTAGATGTGTCAAGTAGTCATCGCACAGACCTCCCTACGAAAAAACGAAAACGGTTAATAATGAAATGAAAAGTAAGTGGAGAGGGTGAAATGGAAACCAACCTCAATGTTAAATTTGCTACGCAATTTCCCTCGTATGCAACAAGAATAACAGCAGCAAACACAGAATATGGAGTAAGCCATAAGATTAGTCATTGCACGTTTTCGAGCTGTAACAATTTCAAGTTAGAGAGTTTGGACTGTTGTGTACCAGTTAGAGTTGATTTCAGAACTTCATGATGCATTTTATCGTCAACTGTTTAGGTAAATCATATTCATTAAAATCGCATTACTCACAATTTACTTACAAGTTTCTCCCCTGGTAACCACATTAACTATCCAAGAAAATGTTCCACATGGGAAGAAGCAGGTCTTCAAGCCTGTAATGAACAATACTATTATTTTTTTAAAGGAAATCGTAAACAAGAAACACCCTTGCATCTTACACAAATAAAGTATGAAAAAAAAAAACTAGTACCACCCTTAGCTTGTGAAGAGTACTTGATCTATGTCAGTATTTACACTAATAAATAAGTCGCGAGACAAAACACCAAAATTTACGTAAAACACTTTTTAAGAATGTGGGGGAAATCACGGGAAAATATCTAAAAGTAATGTACTTCAATAAGGATGATTCAATCCTCATTTTACTCTGTTTTACGAAAGACATAATAATATAATGTTTCCCAAAGCGAATCTATATCCTCTTGCTATTTAGTTTAAAGAGAACTAAGGAGTACCCCAATCCCAAGTGTCTTGTAAAAAATTCCTCATAAACTTTAAGAAAAATTCAAGCTCTTCGACGCTCTAACACTTGTTGCTTCTCGCTCCATACATTTTTGGACGAACCAAGCACCTTTATTTATCGAGGTCTTGCATGTGTTGCATTATATGCAGCTATAATTTGCATGAAAAGGTTTTACTAGACAAGAAAAATAAAAGGGTAATAATGATTGTTGAATTGCAATTTGCAAGCCACCACTGAACAAGTTTACCATTTACCTTTTTTGAAAAATGTATGTAGAATGTATAGGAGGGGTTCAGATATTTACATAAGCAAGGCTCACTGCAGCAAGCAAAGAGATCAGTCTCCCATTCTGATTGACTTTTATCTCCAGAATCCAACTCGAGGTCCTCAAATGCTATTGCACTGTTAGTTATATGCCTAGACCAAGATATATGTATAAATAATTAACAATTTAGTAATGAGATGGTTACCTGATAAAATCATTCAATGGTATCATAAAACTACCTTGATATCAAATCAGTTGGTTCATTGAAAATGACTTTTGCAACGTTTTCGTTAGGTGACACGCTGACAACATTTTCTGTGACTTCAATAAGATGTTCAATTACCCTGCATTGCTCTGGGTCATTATTGGTTCTTGATCTATGTAGTTCAATATGCAGTTTTTCTTTCTCCTCTTTGAGGGCCTCGTGGAAGCCCAGATCAGGGTACCTACGAGATAAGGACTTCTCCAATATACCTGCATCCTTCTTAGATCGATTAGTCTTTAGTATCACATTTTGGGTCTCCATTTCTTCTTCATCCAGAGTGTATTCCGTTTGATCCTCTTCGCTGAGATGCTGCATTTCAAATACAGAATCATATCAATGGAATGGGAAAGATAGATGAGAAAAATCTATTGATTGAAATTGAAACAAATAATTAAACTTGATTAATTACTCATTCATGAATTTGGAAGTTTAACACTTAATAAATATCTTATAGTTTCTAAGGGTCGTGCTATACATGTAACTCAAGAAAATCTTTGAAAACCAAGAAATCAGATAAAGTTTCATACGAAAGAGTGAGTGTTTGCTTTCTTTTCTTTTTTTCTTATCATTTTTTACTTACCGTGACTAGAAACTTTGCACATAATATATAACGCGATTAGCATATTAAATTGTAACAAATATGAAATTTCCGTCACTAACTGCCCTTTGAGTTCTGAAAGCCATCACTCTTAAACTACATACGTATGTTAAATGTGTATTAAACTTTACCGCTTAGCTTAAAGATTGATAATTCATGCGCTGAAAAAGTATTATTAACAACACAATGTGTGTGGAGTTCGGCAGGTTATGTTTCGAATTTTGGAAGCATCTTAACTCGCAAGAGTCAAAAGAGAGTTGTTTCATCGAACTTGCTTCTTCTTTTTTTAATTTAAAATGCTTTTAACAAAGGAAAATTTCCTCTAAAAACAGGAAAGATTTACTATTAAAAGAATGGTCCTTATACACATTATCCTATTATCTCCACCCATGTCTCAAAGGCACTTGCTAGTTGATAACGCTCACTAATACATTACATATATTTAAAATTAAGGACAAGGTATTTTTTTAACAGCAAAGTTCAGTATGTTTTTTTAAATTATTAAATTATCATAAAACAATATTTGTATAGATTTAAGAATTAAATAACTGATATACCAATAATAGCTCGAAGTTGCCACCGTTGTCAGGAGGAGATCCATGTTATTCCAGAGGTAGCCCAGAGCACAGAGTATAGGGCAATTTACATTACAACTCCTTACTCGAGATTCTAGAGTCTTCGTTTTCGTCCACTCTTTTCAAAAGTGAACAGTGAAGTCTGACATTCTACAACTTTTGAAATTTTGACCAAATTTAATCGGGGGTTAATAATAATAAAATAGTTTATATAACTAGGAGTGAGAAAGGAAAATAATAATAATAATGATAATAAATAATGATGTGGGAAAACAAAACAACGGATGTTAATGTACGTTTATTCATTTTATTAATAAAAAGTAGAAACACTGGTATTGATATTATACTTTATCTGCACCGACAATCTTTTCACCAAATGTGAGGATAACACAGTAATATTGTTCAAGCTGATTTTATTTTTAAAGTGTTGAAGCTAATATTGAAATAAAAATGAATGAATTAAAAAAGAGAATCGAGAAATGATTTTTTCTAATAAATTTTATTGAAGATTTAAACTGAATTAATAAGCATGTTAAGCGCGAATAATATTATCTTAAAAAATAAATTAGGCGATGAAAATGTAAATCAAATGCCAAGGATAATTTATTCAGTTAACAAGTAGGTCTAATGAACTTTTCCTAACGAAGGAAGTGTAAGTGGAAGCAAGGATTAATAATGTGACGTGATTAATTATAGTAAAGGTAAAAAATATAGAAATAATAATAGAAAAACTGTTAACCAGTGAAGAACCTGCATACGAAAATCGTGAACAGCGGAGATGAGGGGCACGAGTTGAAGGTGACGATCGATCTGCGTCTGAACGTGGCGGAACTGATTCACTACGCTCCAACCCATGGCAAGCATGTAAAGGTAACTCTTGTCTTTGCAACTTTCCACCAATTCCAACGCTTCCCGCAGAGCCTCTTGGAGACCGTCCAACGGTTCCTTTGTCGCCGGCAGCCGTGCCACCTCAGTCGACTCCAGCGTCGCCAGCAGGTTCCCTATCATCCTCACCTGCTCCACCAAGCGCTCGCAGTTCCGGCGGTGCGCACTGGCATTATGCGCCGCCGATATAACCGCGCTCGCCACCCTCGTTGCGCTCAACCCTAGAACCTGCGCTAGGTCCTCCATCTTGAATTCTGTGTTTGCTGTTCTTGTTTCTGTTTGTACACAGTGGAGAATAGAGGGAAACAATGTGTTGGATCTAAACTTTTATTTTCTTGGATTCTGCTTTAGCCTATGGGATTCTGAAGTGTGTGAAAGCGACCCGTTCGTTCAAGCTTGAACTGTTACACGAAAATGGAGCGTACTAGTCCCTTGGAGGGGATCGTTTTAGAAGAGTCCCACACAAAGCTACCTAAACTATCGTATTAATAATATTATATTTTATTATCTTTGCATAATATCAAAATGGAAATGTCTTTTTTAACAACTCTTTTTTAATAATTTTTTGACAACACTGATGTGGTGGCTTATAATAGGTTGATTTCAGATATTTTTCTGAAAACAAATTCAAACAAACCAATAAAACAATGACATGTGACCCATTGTCAAAAAATTGTTAAAATATCAGGATCCTATTCAAATAATAATATTTATTTATTTATTTATTAAATTAACACCTGATATGTCGAAAGAAGAACAAGTTGTGAAACAAAGACTTGAGAATGGATGACAACTGAAGAGGCTACTTCTTTCTGCAGTAAAGGAGCAAAAGTGTTAGGTTGGAACGAATTCAAATATGGAAGATTTGAAAAACAAGGATTTGCGTGAGAGAGATTTCATAAATTAGATATTAGGATTAATTCATCATCATAGATTTAAAGAGCAAAATATGAATTAAAGTTTATAAGTGAGTAAATTTTATTATTTTAACCACAAAGAATAATATAATAATATCATTTTTTTTATTATGATATATATTATCATAAAACAACAAGTTATTTAGCGGGACTTTGGTATAATTTTTTTCAAATTTTTATATTTTAAAATAAAATGTTTTTCTTGTTTGAATTTTTATTAAGATATAAGAAATTTTATGATAAAGTGCAGGTGTTAATATGAATGTTATATATTTTGGTACGCTTAATTTTTTTTAACCGTGAAAGATTTTCGATGAAAATTATTTTAATACAAATTTTTTTTATCATACCTTTGAAATTGAAAGAATAAGCAAGATGTATTTAGAAATTTATATAGAACTCGATTATTTTAGTACAGAACTTCTTTTTGACTAAATATATGTTAGGTTGTTAAATTGACATGCACTCAACTCATTTTTATTTGTTTAATATAATCTCACAAAACACTTAATTATCATGTTCCATTGTTATTTACGATAGTTCAAAAACTAACAAATATTTGGATGAATGAACTCATGTTTATTCAAATAAAAGTTTATAGTATAAATAACACGTTATACATGTTAATTAAGTTATATTAATTATCACATTTATTGTTTGTTGACTGTTAGCTAAGTTAAGTGTAAGTATATCTTTTAAAACCCGTACTTCTTTTAGAAAGAATGAACACTAACGAGAAAAATAAATATTTTTGAAATTATAGGTTAAAAACATTTGAAAAATCTTTAAAAACTGTACTATATCAAATATACGATCGGAGTTAATGGTCATTCATGGACAATTATCAAGTATTAATAGGTCAGATTACCTTACACTTCTTTACAAATATACTGTATTAATTATTGATTATTGGGTTTGATTCCCTACAAATATACTGATAACTAATCAATGGACTTGACTGCCACAAACTCTATAAATAATACAATTGATGTCAGGTACGTCTTAATCTATTATAATAAAATAGAGTGTTCTCGAAGTGTCTTCTACAAGTCAACAACCCATTGGAGTGGATCGCGTTATCGGGGAGGATTGAAAATCAAAAGAGAGCAAGGAAGGACGACCGACCCTCAGACCAATTCAACCGTAACATGTTGGCACCCACCGTGGGGCCGAACGACATCCCCATGAAGCCACGAAGAACCAGATGCGCGCTCAGTCTCGACATCGCTAATTTGGATCAACACCAGGTTTTGCAACAAGAGTAAAAAATTTCGTAATAATTCCTAAAGGCATGTCTTTTGTTTTGAGAACTTTCAGGAAGTTTGTTTGAGTCCTACGTTCAACCTTGAGTCTTGCGTTCAACATTGTGAGGTTCTACCGACTCTTAAATTTAAATTATAAATTATAAAATATTATGCACAGGATGGTGGAGAAATGCGTTCAACCTTGTCAGGTTCTACCGACTCTTAATTTTAAATTATAAATTATAAAATATTATGCACAAAAGGGTGCAGAAATGCGTTCAACCTTGTCAGGTTCTACCCACTCTTAATTTTAAATTATAAATTATAAAATATTATGCACAGAATGGTGCAGGAATGTGTTCAACCTTGTCAGGTTCTACCAACTCTAAATTTTAAATTTTAAATTATAAAATATTATGCATAGGATGGTGCAGAAATGCTTTGAACCTTGTGAGGTTCTACGGACTCTTAATTTTAAATTATAAAATATTATGCACCGGATGGTTCAGAGCTGCGTTCAACCTTGTCAGGTTCTACCGACTCTTAATTTTAAAAAATGTTATGCACAGGATGGTAATGCGTTCAACCTTGTCAGGTTCTACCCACTCTTAATTTTAAAAAATATTATGTACAGGATGGTGCAGAAATGCGTTTAACCTTTTTAGGTTCTACCTACTCTTAATTTTAAATTATAAATTATAAAATATTATGCACAGGATGGTGCTGAAATGCGTTCAACCTTGTGAGATTCCACATACTCTTAATTTTAAATTATAAATTATAAAATAATTTTAAATTATAAATTATAAAATATTATGCACAGGATGGTGTCGAAATGCGTTCAACCTTGTCAGGTTCTACCGACTCTTCATTTTAAATTATAAAATATTATGCACAGATGGTTCAGAGCTGCGTTCACATGCACAGGATGGGTCAGAAATGTGTTCAACCTTGGTTCTACCCACTCTTAGTTTTAAAATTATAAAATATTATGTGGAGGAAGGTTCAGACCTCAACTTGGTCAGGTTCTACCGACTCTTTGTTTTAAATTATAAATTATAAAATATTATGTGCAGGAAGGTTCAGACCTCCACTGGTGCAGGAAGGACAACCGACCCTCGGACCAATTCAACCGAAACAAAAACCAACAAAGACTCAATTTTATAAGAACAGTTAAATAGTTTTTCTTTTTATTTCTTGGTGTTTTTCTTTATTTTCCTTTAGTGCTGACTAGGGATGGCAAAACAATCTGCGCCCGCGGATATCCGCGGATAAAATCCGCGACGGATAGTTTATAACCGCGGATATTTACTATCCGCAACCCGCGGGTAGCGGATATTTTAATACCCGCTTATAAATGGGTCGAGTGCGGGTATTATACTATCCGTACCCGCGGATATCCGCTACCCGCAAAAAATAAAAATAAAAATTTAATTTATATTTTATTAAGTTAAATTTAATTAAAATTAACATTAATTTATATTTTACAAGATTAAATTTAATTAAAATTGAATTTAAATTTATATTTAATTTAATTTATATTATATTTTATATATATTTTTGTAATTTTATTTAAATTATTTTAATAATTTATTAAAATATATATTTTTTAAATATTTGCGGGTATTCGCAAATATTGTAACGTCCCGATTATATAATAACCAATATTATATAATAAAGACGTTAACATCCAAATATAGAGAACAGTCGGAATATGACGTGTA
Organism: Vigna angularis; assembly: GCF_016808095.1. Classification (NCBI taxonomy): domain Eukaryota; kingdom Viridiplantae; phylum Streptophyta; class Magnoliopsida; order Fabales; family Fabaceae; genus Vigna; species Vigna angularis. The sequence goes on from NC_068976.1 coordinate 24,222,223, forward strand.
ATTAAATGTAATAAATTACAGTCATCCAAATAAAAGAAACTGAAAATTCAAACTTGAACATTTGAAAGGATTGAACAATACAAGTGTTCAATCAATAAATTCTAAGAAGACTATCCTGCGACATCGGTAACCTCCAGCTCTTGCTCCAAGGGAAACTCCGCGACAACATCTGCTCCCATCCAAGTGGATGATCATCGCCAAAGAAACATACCCAGACAGTACATAACAAAAACAAGGCAAGGGTGAGCTAGATGTAAAAACATGTTGTACAGATAGAACAGTTAAATTCAATGTTATCATACTTAGATTCGTACAAAAGAACAATTAGAGCATATTCATTAAACCATAATTCCACCCACTCATACAACATGCAAAAGTCATCCAAACATGGTAAACCAACATATTTGTAAAATACTATTTGGAAGACCACTATTCACTTAACCCATTCTAGAACGAAAGTCACTGGACAAACGCTCACTGCTGAGCAGTCTGGACGAACGCTGCCGAACGCGGACGAGCGCACAGTTGGACGAACGCGCAAAGATTAAACCTCCTGACCGAACGTTACACTCACCAGGACGAACGCTCAACAATTCGGACGACCGCTCAACCATTCGGACGAACGCTCAACCATTCATTTAAGGACGGACGCCCATACTGGTTACTTAAGGACGAACGCTACACTAATCCGAAAGGACGAACGCTACACTTTGGACGAACGCTCCATGCTGATCATTTTGGACGAACGCTCGGTTTGGACGAATGGACGAGCACTCACAGATGAAATCAAGGACGAACGCTCTCTGGACGAACGCTCAAACTGGACGAACGATCACTGGGAAGGACGAACGCTCACGGGGAAGAACGATCGCTCACTGTCGAACGCTCACTGACCGTCCAGAACGAACGTACAACGTCTCCGGGAAGGTGCAGAAGTGCCTACACTCATGGTTTTTCCAATGGTGACCCCTGTTCATCTAACTGAGTACCTGTGTTGGACTTTCTGTACAAATTGGCTAATTCTCTCGGGTAATCGTTTACAGGGGTGTTGTAAACGATTACCAGACACCACTCTCAGTCATCTTATTTTCATTCCATAAAAACGAACGTTCAACGTCTGGACGAACGTTCTTAGGCATTTGGACGAACGTCCAATGTGGCTCTAAACGGACGAACGTCATTTTACAAAAAGGCCGAACGCTCAGAATCGAAAACAACACTCGTTTGGACGAGCGCTCAAAGGAAGGACGAACGCTACGGGACGAACGCTAAGACGAGACGAACGCTAAGCCGAACACTTGGACGAACACTAATCCGAACACTTTGGACGAACGCGCTGAACCGAGGACGAACGTATAAATAATTCTAACGCATGAACGAACACTACACTCTTATGCACGAACTCTCACTCAACAACGTGGACGAACGTCGCCGTTTCGGACGAACGCTCATCAAAATACATATAAAAATCGAACGTTCAGAAAATACCGAACGTTCACAAGGTCAAGCTGGACGAGCGTCCTCAAAAACTAGACGAACGCTCAGATAATTTGGCGGGACGAACGTTCAATTCGTCAAGTTGGACGAACGTTCAATTTGAGACCAAATTGGACGAACGCGATTCTGCAGATTATGCAGAATCACAGGTTTTTCCAGAAAACGCAGAAACCCATTTTCACTCCCAAAATTCTCAGATTTGCACCAAACATAGTATAATTCAACAATCAAAACGCAAAATATCTAGCTCCCCTTACCTCTTGAAGACCTCCTAGCAATCTTGATCCTAGAAATACAAGCGTCTGGATCTCCTTCCAACTCCAAAGTTCTTCACTTCTTCTCTCCCAGCAACTTTCAAACTCTCTTCCTTCATCTCGGCTTTTCCTCCTTCCAACCTCTCTTCTTGCTCATTCCTTTATGTTCCTTCCTTATGAAGCAAGCAGCAGCTGCCACACCCAAGCTCAGACTGTCACGGCTGTAAGGAGAAGTTGATCAATCACCTTGCTCACGGTTCACGCAAGGTGCAGCCAGCAAAGAGGAGAAGCGTTCCATGCACAACAGCGTCCAGCATGCTTCCAGGTGGTGAGACTCTTAAGCCTGCTGCCCATATAAAATTTCTCCCCCACCTCTTCAACAGTTGTCCCGTGAAGCTCTTCAACTTGTCCCGTGAAGCTCTTCAACTTGTCCCGTGAAGCTCTTCAACTTGTCCCGTGAAGCTCTTCCCTACCATGCCAAACATCAAAGGATGCTCCCACCACTTCACATGCTCAGCTGCCCACATGGGGCCCACCTCCACCAAATTTTCTTTTCTAATATACGGTCCTTACATTCTCCCCAACAACAACAATTTTCGTCCTCGAAAATTAAGCTTACCAAAACAAGTTGAGATACGTCTCTCTCATCTTGTCCTCTAACTCTTGGGTAGAGTTCCCATCCCACTACTCATATAACAAACTTATCCGGGCAGTTCCCACCGCTCAAAGAGCTTATCAGAGCAACTCCCACCACTACTCTAGTGAGCTTATCAGGGCAGTTCCCACTGCTCAAAGAGCTTATCAGGGCAACTCCCACCACTCAAAAGTTTATCAGGGCAACTCCCACTACTCATCTAGTGAGCTTATCAGGGCAGTTCCCACTGCTCAAAGAGCTTATCAGAGCAACTCCCACCACTACTCTAGTGAGCTTATCAGGGCAGTTCCCACTGCTCAAAGAGCTTATCAGGGCAACTCCCACCACTCAAAAGTTTATCAGGGCAACTCCCACCACTCATCTAGTGAGCTTATCAGGGCAGTTCCCACCGCTCAGCCAAGGTGACAATTCTATGCCAACATACATATCACATCTCACACCAAAATCAGGTCATTTTTCACTTACTCACATAGCAAGAGATATTCTCTAATTGAATGTCTCATACTCTCACAATGTGGCAAAAATCGCAAGCTACAAAAATCTTTTTTTTTTTTTTTTTTTTTAACCGATACTATTGAAGACTCCGGTATGCATGACCGGAACTGTGGACACAGTGAGGTTCCTTGGCTATAAAACGAGGTGCTAGCCGCGTTGGGCGACATTTCGAAACGTTGAGATCTGAGAGCATCTGAGAGAGAGATCTGAGCACTGAGAGCTTTGAGTGTGAAAACTTTGCGAGATTTGAACGACTGAGCGTGGTAGATCGGAGAGCCTTCCGGCAAGCTTCAAATCTGCAAGTTCCAAGGCTTTGCCCCGCCTCGAGTAAGTATTTCTTTTCTCTTATTTCTTTCTTTCCTTTACCCAGCTTCTCCTTCTCCTTTACTTCTTACTTCTTTTCTTTCCTTTCTTCTTTCTGCTTCCTTTCATGTACTTTCCTTTTTCTTTTTGTTTTCTGAGCTTTTATTACTCGCACTTACATTCTGCTTTCTTCTTTACTTTCCGCTTGTTATTTTCACTTCTGCTCCTGCGTTTACTTTCCTCTTCTTCTATTTTCCATTTAATAACTAAAATCTAAGAACACACTGCCTTAACAAAGATAAGGGGTATATCGGCTGGAAACCAGACGTTAATCTCCCCTCGATTGAGGGTATGGCAGAGACAATCGGGTAGAACAACGCCACGTACCCCATAAAAACAGAAAACTTAAAAAGAGGAAATTTATTTGTATGTACGAAATGGACATAAACAAACTTGGACGTAGATCCGTTTAGGAACATTTGCGAGGACCGTGAAACAGACCAGAGACTAGACACCGAAACAACAAAGACCGCCTGGACGAAGTAAACTTAAAAGTAACCAAAACAAATAAAGAAAACACTGACGATTTTTGTTTTATTCTTTTTATTTCCTTATTTTTATGCTTTAGAAACACTTTGAAAGGAAGGATGAGTGAGATGGAGATGGAGAGGTTCAGCAGTCAGCGGTGGAAACCTACTGATGATCAGGTCAAAATGATGGCCAATATCTTCAACCACGGGGTCACACATCCCAGCAGAGCCCAAGTCGCCGAGATTGCATCTCGACTCAGGGCCTTCGGAGAAGTCAGTGAATATAATGTACACTGCTGGTTCAACAATCATGGTAACCGGATCAGGCGCTGGCAAGCGGAATTAGACCCCACTGGCACCGTATTTTCTCAGTTGCCGCTGTACATGTATGGTAAGAACCCTAATTACCACTATTTTTATTTTTATTTATTTTATTTTATTTTTCCCCTTCTATTATTGACACAAATTTTTTTTTTTTTTTTGTTTGAAGAATACGGCTGGGTAATTATGAAGGCGCCAAGGCTGCTGGATTTGTTCCCCGTTCCTATCATCATCGACGATGACAGGGACGAACGAAAAATCCCTCAACCCATGCCTCTCGCATTCCGAACCAGAGCTCCCTCGACGGAGCTCTCCCTTAGGCCACCACAACCCGTTCGAGAATTTTTCCGTTAAATTTTTATTTTTATCTGTAACTTAATGATCACGAGTGATCGAATCCCGAACATCCTTTATTTGCTTTTGTTTATTTGCCTTATTTGCGTATTTTATGGACTGTAATATTTAACGATCACTTATGATCGACTCTAGAACATCTTTATTTTAATTAAGCATTGTAATATTTATCTGCCATGCTAGTTTGCTGATTATTATCTTTATTATCAGCCCTGCCAATTATATATTTTTCTAACGATTTATTTCCAGGTTAACGTCTTACCAAACTCAAGAGTATCAGAAGAGAAAAACCTCACAGAAACTCAACCACCTGTTTGTAATTTTTTTATTGTATTTATTTAAAATATACATATATATGTACTTGTTCATAAATTCAGATAAATTAATTTATTACGAAATTTTGAAATTTGACTCAGAGTTATTCTCAACTATTTTATTTTTATCTGGCCCAAACGAAAAACATAATAAGTTATCAATGAGTTTGAAACGCATGAAAATTATGTCTAAAAATTTATCAAGATTTTAACGATACTTCAATACTCGATGAGGTAAACAAAACACTAATTTGCCCCAAACATAAAACAACCTTTGTGTTTGCAGACTCTAAATTAATCAATAGAATTTCACATTAAGGCAAAATAACAAAGTATTAATGAACTTTGAAAACACAGAACACATACGTTTAACACAACCTGAACTGGGTGAAACTGAAAAATTAGATTGGCTCACAATGACATTGAAAACAAAAGACATAAGAACGGGAGCCGAAATCTGGTTTAGACACATAGAGGTTGATAACCCAAAAATGATACATGTTAATGAAATGAATGAATGTTTAAGGTTGAACACGACAGGATTAAAGCATTAACTTGATGACAAAAACGGTTTAAACAGTGTTTAGGCTTAAACACGAGCAAAAGACCAAAACATGGCACATCAAGGTTAAGACAGGGAGAATTAAACTCATAATGATAACAAAATTTTTTTTTTTTTTTTTATAACCGTAGTCATGGTGTACAATCGGAGCAAGTGCTCAAGCCTGTCTGCATACTCAGTCACGACATATTTCCCGGTATTAACTGAAGGAATTCAATCTCCATGTCATACCTTACACTGTACGGAAGTACTCAGCATATGATACCTCGTTCTCATCTGGACATTTCTTAGCACTACAAATTCTCTCAATGTCCCTTAACCATTGATCAGCTTCATTCGAACTGCACTTCCCATCAAACCGGGCTGAATGATGTTGCAGAAAGCTTTCCAAATTCCACTCTTGGACCAGAATAACTGAAGAGAAAACACCCTGAACGGTCCTGCCACTAGTCAATCACTTTAATGAATTGTCTTTAAGTGTTCTCAGATGTTACTCTCGCGTTCTCGGCAAATACCCTTGCGGCTTCTAGATTATGCAGGGTTATGGTATTTTACTCTACCAATGCAGCATTCTGTTCTTGCAACGCTTGGAACACCGCATTCAGCATCTGATTAGAGTCAGACGGATCAACTCCCTGGGACGAAGGAGGAGAAGAAGTAGGTACCATCTTCTGTTCATACAGAAAGAAAGACCATTAGCCTGACTCAAACCAACACAACTTCCAACCCGAGACCAAAGTACATAATCACAAACGAATCGCACCCACAACCTACAGGTTTCTAAGGAAGAACTGCTCTGATACCATTAATGTAACGTCCCGATTATATAATAACCAATATTATATAATAAAGACGTTAACATCCAAATATAGAGAACAGTCGGAATATGACGTGTAATTAAATGTAATAAATTACAGTCATCCAAATAAAAGAAACTGAAAATTCAAACTTGAACATTTGAAAGGATTGAACAATACAAGTGTTCAATCAATAAATTCTAAGAAGACTATCCTGCGACATCGGGAACCTCCAGCTCTTGCTCCAAGGGAAACTCCGCGACAACATCTGCTCCCATCCAAGTGGATGATCATCGCCAAAGAAACATACCCAGACAGTACATAACAAAAACAAGGCAAGGGTGAGCTAGATGTAAAAACATGTTGTACAGATAGAACAGTTAAATTCAATGTTATCATACTTAGATTCGTACAAAAGAACAATTAGAGCATATTCATTAAACCATAATTCCACCCACTCATACAACATGCAAAAGTCATCCAAACATGGTAAACCAACATATTTGTAAAATACTATTTGGAAGACCACTATTCACTTAACCCATTCTAGAACGAAAGTCACTGGACAAACGCTCACTGCTGAGCAGTCTGGACGAACGCTGCCGAACGCGGACGAGCGCACAGTTGGACGAACGCGCAAAGATTAAACCTCCTGACCGAACGTTACACTCACCAGGACGAACGCTCAACAATTCGGACGACCGCTCAACCATTCGGACGAACGCTCAACCATTCATTTAAGGACGGACGCCCATACTGGTTACTTAAGGACGAACGCTACACTAATCCGAAAGGACGAACGCTACACTTTGGACGAACGCTCCATGCTGATCATTTTGGACGAACGCTCGGTTTGGACGAATGGACGAGCGCTCACAGATGAAATCAAGGACGAACGCTCTCTGGACGAACGCTCAAACTGGACGAACGATCACTGGGAAGGACGAACGCTCACGGGGAAGAACGATCGCTCACTGTCGAACGCTCACTGACCGTCCAGAACGAACGTACAACGTCTCCGGGAAGGTGCAGAAGTGCCTACACTCATGGTTTTTCCAATGGTGACCCCTGTTCATCTAACTGAGTACCTGTGTTGGACTTTCTGTACAAATTGGCTAATTCTCTCGGGTAATCGTTTACAGGGGTGTTGTAAACGATTACCAGACACCACTCTCAGTCATTTTATTTTCATTCCATAAAAACGAACGTTCAACGTCTGGACGAACGTTCTTAGGCATTTGGACGAACGTCCAATGTGGCTCTAAACGGACGAACGTCATTTTACAAAAAGGCCGAACGCTCAGAATCGAAAACAACACTCGTTTGGACGAGCGCTCAAAGGAAGGACGAACGCTACGGGACGAACGCTAAGACGAGACGAACGCTAAGCCGAACACTTGGACGAACACTAATCCGAACACTTTGGACGAACGCGCTGAACCGAGGACGAACGTATAAATAATTCTAACGCATGAACGAACACTACACTCTTATGCACGAACTCTCACTCAACAACGTGGACGAACGTCGCCGTTTCGGACGAACGCTCATCAAAATACATATAAAAATCGAACGTTCAGAAAATACCGAACGTTCACAAGGTCAAGCTGGACGAGCGTCCTCAAAAACTAGACGAACGCTCAGATAATTTGGCGGGACGAACGTTCAATTCGTCAAGTTGGACGAACGTTCAATTTGAGACCAAATTGGACGAACGCGATTCTGCAGATTATGCAGAATCACAGGTTTTTCCAGAAAACGCAGAAACCCATTTTCACTCCCAAAATTCTCAGATTTGCACCAAACATAGTATAATTCAACAATCAAAACGCAAAATATCTAGCTCCCCTTACCTCTTGAAGACCTCCTAGCAATCTTGATCCTAGAAATACAAGCGTCTGGATCTCCTTCCAACTCCAAAGTTCTTCACTTCTTCTCTCCCAGCAACTTTCAAACTCTCTTCCTTCATCTCGGCTTTTCCTCCTTCCAACCTCTCTTCTTGCTCATTCCTTTATGTTCCTTCCTTATGAAGCAAGCAGCAGCTGCCACACCCAAGCTCAGACTGTCACGGCTGTAAGGAGAAGTTGATCATCACCTTGCTCACGGTTCACGCAAGGTGCAGCCAGCAAAGAGGAGAAGCGTTCCATGCACAACAGCGTCCAGCATGCTTCCAGGTGGTGAGACTCTTAAGCCTGCTGCCCATATAAAATTTCTCCCCCACCTCTTCAACAGTTGTCCCGTGAAGCTCTTCAACTTGTCCCGTGAAGCTCTTCAACTTGTCCCGTGAAGCTCTTCAACTTGTCCCGTGAAGCTCTTCCCTACCATGCCAAACATCAAAGGATGCTCCCACCACTTCACATGCTCAGCTGCCCACATGGGGCCCACCTCCACCAAATTTTCTTTTCTAATATACGGTCCTTACATTGTCATGTGACACCCGGGCACGGAGACGAGGGCGGGGAGTGACGCCGGTGCAAGAAGCATGGTGCAGGGGGCACAGACAAGGAGCGGCTCCTGGCAGCTTCGGGTGGAAGGGGTACATGGACGAATCGAACATACACCGGAATGAGAGGGATCTAGAGACTGTATAGGTATGGGACTATGCGGTTGAAGGATAGCTTAAAGGGATTGATTGGGCTACTCATATCACCAAAATGCATTTGCTTTTCGGTAGCCTGACTCATAAGAACTCCATGGTTAAGCGTGCTTAGCCTGGAGTAATTCTGGGATGGGTGACCTTCTGGGAAGTTTTCCCGGAAAGTGTGCGAGTGAGGACAAAGCACACTGGAAAGCCTGGTGGTGATCTGTGGGGGCAGTCGATGGTCCCTGTGAGTTGCCGGGGCGTTACAGATGGTATCAGAGCCTAGCCTCTCCCAGTACGGTGTGGTTCGAGGACGAACCAAGCGGAAGCTGGTGGGCATGTGACACCCGGGCACGGAGACGAGGGCGGGGAGTGACGCCGGTGCAAGAAGCATGGTGCAGGGGGCACAGACAAGGAGCGGCTCCTGGCAGCTTCGGGTGGAAGGGGTACATGGACGAATCGAACATACACCGGAATGAGAGGGATCTAGAGACTGTATAGGTATGGGACTATGCGGTTGAAGGATAGCTTAAAGGGATTGATTGGGCTACTCATATCACCAAAATGCATTTGCTTTTCGGTAGCCTGACTCATAAGAACTCCATGGTTAAGCGTGCTTAGCCTGGAGTAATTCTGGGATGGGTGACCTTCTGGGAAGTTTTCCCGGAAAGTGTGCGAGTGAGGACAAAGCACACTGGAAAGCCTGGTGGTGATCTGTGGGGGCAGTCGATGGTCCCTGTGAGTTGCCGGGGCGTTACAAATATCCACGGGTATCCGCGGGTTTTAAAATATCTGCGAATATTTTTTAAGTAGGTATCCGTGCGGATAACGGGTCGGGTAACGGGTGGATTTTTTTTTGTCGAGTTGGATTGCGGGTAGACACTATCCGTGCTCGATCCGATCCGCTGCCATCCCTAGTGCCAAGTGTGCTACAATTGTGGGAATTCTTTTCATCATAAATAATTGTCTTACAATTTTATTTTATTTTTTACAATAAGAAGGAAGGTTGCGGATGGTAGAAAAAGGTGTCTAACTAGAGGAGACGTGACAAAAAGATGAGTTTGTAACGGAGGATAAAAATATTTGGTCAATTAATCTAATAAAAACAATATGTTTTATATGCACACTCTAATTAGAGTAAAAACCAAAAATAAGAGGAAAAATAAGTAGATTATAAGTATCTCAAAATAAATAAACTATGATTCGTGAACATGTTTTTTTTCATACTTCAATCATGATTAAAATATACTGTGACGGTTTAAAGCGCGTTATACTATACACTTTTATTTTATTTAACAGGTTTTAATTTTGTGACAAGGAAACCAAAAAGGTGTAAAATATACAAAGTACTTAATTTTTATCTTTGTTATTATTATTTGTAACATGTTTTGTCCGACCCATTGAATGGGAAATATATGTCTCATGAATATTTTGTTTAGATAAATAATAATAATAATAATAATAAAATAAACAAATGTAAAATAAGATAATTCAAAATAAATAGTACGTGCTCATTATTATTTATTTTTAGGTAATGGAATTTAAAATACTATTTTATTATACTTTTCATAACGCGAACACCGCATGATATATTATTAACAATCCATATTTTGAAAAAGAATTTGAAAATAACTCCAATTTGACGTTCGACGAATTAGTCCTAAATGTAAAAGATAAAAAATATTTTATTTTTAATTTGGGTAAAGTTTATTAAATCAAATAGCTTCATTTCTCCCAAAATTTCCGCCTTTTGTTATGGCCAGCTACACATTCTTTTTCCCAATCTTTTGTATTACTAAAGAGAATTTATTAGCAGAGTACTAATATTTAATATACTTTAAAAGAGCATCAAGCCCGTCTAGCTCAGTTGGTAGAGCGCAAGGCTCTTAACCTTGTGGTCGTGGGTTCGAGCCCCACGGTGGGCGATTTTTTGCGTTTTTTCTCCTAAATGATTTTTACTTAGTTCTCTTGTGTAGTGTTTTGCTGTGTTGCACGTGCACAAATTTTGTCATTTTCCTCCATAAAATAATTTAAAATTTTATAACATCCAATAAATCATTGAAATTCACTTTGAATTTTATAACATCTTCGTTTAAAATATCATTAGTGTTAATTTGATTGACAAAGATGAGGCAGTGTTTTAGACAAAATTGTTTAAATGAGTGATAATAGACATTTCTACCATCTTTTTACCCTAAAATCTAAAGTTGGTCTAATTTAAAGTCTATAATCCTTAATTTTTGTATAATTGAAGCCAATTTTTGAATGTTAATCTATTGCTAGTTTTAGCCTATTTTAAAAAATGATCAATAATAAGTACTTGTATTTTGCACTTGTATCACATCTACTGTGGTAGGCACTGTAGTCCTGCATTATTAGTTTTTCAGGTGTAGTTATGAATTACTCTTTCACAACGTTGATTGTGTGGCTCAAATGCCTACTTGCAATGATTCCCCTAAGTTGTCTCATGACATGCATGGTGATGAAGCAAGGAAAAGGTAAGAAAAGATGACAAGGAAAAGTACAAAACAGAGAAAGATCACAGATTATACCTTATTTTTATAGAACGCAAAATGCAACTCAGTATAAAAACACAAACAAACATCACTCTTAAAGTTAACTAATTTTTCATAAACAGTGGTAGTCCCTCATTTTTCACTAACTATTACTAACAAAAGGAAATACAATAAAAAAGTTCATAATTGAAGTTTAGTTTCTTGTTTCGGACATGGCAACAGTTTGCAATGGAATGATAAAAAAAAAGTACTGACTGAATGAACGCGGAGTTTAGTGTTGTGTAGGATGGTGATAAGAAAAATAGCAGGAAGAAATTTCCTGAGACAGTAGTACCCAACGCTATTATATATATATAGTGCCATTTTTGTGGATTGAAAATGAAGCAAAGGCAATTCACAGGTATCCAAAGTTCTTCAAGGTTTTAATTTTTAACCTGAATCATCTTCGTTTCACGTATGATTTCTACTTCCTAGCCATGAATACTGCGAGCGAGAGGTTTGTCACGTTCCTCTGTTTCTTTCTGCTTCTCTTCATGACAACGTTGTCAAACTCCCAACCAGACCGTTTTATGAGACCCCTTCGTGGGAGTACCCTAGAATACTTCGAGGTGGGTTACCCTCCGCCGTCACACGAACCCCCTCCGTCCTGTAGCCACCGTGTCCTCCACCACTCCTTCGCAAACACCATCGACTCTCCTCCGTACACCACCTCCTACAGCCCTCCCCCGCGGTGCCCCGGCCCGTGGTCCCGCGTCGTGCTCCATTTCCACGCCCGCTGCAAGGGCGAGCAGTACGACCGCATCGCCGCCATCTGGATCGCCGGCGCCGAGATCCTCCGCACCAGCACCGCCGAGCCCACCGCTGACGGCATCTTCTGGAACGTCCGCAAGGACGTCACGAGATATTCCTCCCTCCTCGCCAAACCCAACCTCGATCTCACCATGATGCTCGAAAACATCGTCAACAACGAGTTCACTGGCGTCTACCACGTCACCGTCACTCTCCTCTACTACAACGAGTACACCCTTAAGGCCCCCGTCCGAGTTCCGTTTGTCCCCTGCCCTGAGGAGCTCACTTTCAATCCAATTTCTCTGCCCAAATCTCGATCTCTTATCCAGGATCCTGGCTCCAGAGGCGTATATGAGTCACCGGCGGATTTGATTATTCCGATATCTGATGATGGACGGCGAGGGTTTTGGTTCAAGGTGGAGAAGGAGAAAAGTTCCTGCTCCCGGAAAATTCGAATTCCGAGAAACACCTATCGCGCGGTGCTTGAACTGTACGTTTCTTTTCACGGAAACGACGAGTTTTGGTACTCGAACCCGCCGACTTCGTACATCACGGCAAACGGTTTGGCGACGAAGCGTGGGAACGGCGCGTACAGGGAAGTTTACGTAACGATCGACGGCCAGGTTGTCGGGTCGGAGGTTCCATTTCCGGTGATATTCACCGGCGGGATCAACCCTTTGTTCTGGGAGCCCATGGTGGCGATCGGGGCTTTTAACCTTCCCTCATACGACATTGATTTGACGCCGTTTTTGGGGAAAGTTCTGGATGGGAAGGAGCACGTGTTCGGAATAGGGGTGGTGAAGGGTATATCTTACTGGCTGATAAACGCAAACTTACATCTTTGGTTGGACCATGAATCGATGGTGGTTCATGCTAATCCCGTGGTTCATCACAGTCCTGAAACTTCCATCGAACGGCAAGAGGGGTTTCGAGGGCTTGATGGGTCGTTTGATGTGGACGCGGAGCAGGAAATGCACATCACAGGGTGGGTCATGACTAGTGCTGGCAACATCACCACCACAGTTTCTCAGGGATTCTCGTTCAAGAACTTCATAAAGTTCCAACACAATGGGAGTATCAAGACCGTTAAGCAGAAGTTCAAGGCAAAGAAAAAAGTGAAGGTGATCGATGGAAATGGTGAATCTATCACCAGGTTGAAGGTTAGACGAAGGTACCCTTTAAGGGTTGTCACCACCACTAAGGAGTTTCCCGATGGTACATACCAGCTTGTCACAGAGCTTTCTCATACTCTCAATGAGAAGCATGTAAGTGGGTGCTTCTCGAAATCCATTACCAATGCCCAGAATTCCAAGGGCTGGATCGAGGTGAAGGGTCACTCTGTTGTGTCGGGTCAGGCAAGCACCACGCAGAATTATAGTTATGTTGATGGGTTCATGTGCTACTCCCGGAATGTTGCAGCGGCTGATGGAAGGATTGTCTTGGACAATTCAACTTTTGTTTGTGAAGAGTGAAGATTCTTTGTAGTTTCTTGTAGCGTACATGTTTTTATGTAGTTTCCTGCATAGGGTTTTAGTTTTATTTTTTCTAGGAACAGGAATGTGTAGTAGTGTAGTATCTTTTGAATCTGCATGTATGTATGTATGTATTGCTTCCATTCAGCCACTGTGCCTGGATCTAGACACAGAAGAAAACACAGGCTAATGAAAATCTAAAAAGCTTCTCCGTAAGCAAGGATCATAGCATAAGTATATGGTTCCTGACAGAGTAGAGCTTGCACATAACAACTGCGTGCCAAAAGTTATGGTAAAGGTAACTCATCACAGCATGAGTATCCGGAAAAGAAAATATATAAGAGAAACAAAATCCTCCGTATTACTATTACTATAAATAAATGTATGGCTGACAAATTTCACACTCGGACAAGATTACTTGTCGGATACAATATTCCTTTCTTGAAATTCATTCTTTTTGCACCTACCTTTTATCCAGAATATACCGATACATAATCCATGGGTGATTGAAGATTTCTTCATGTTCTTAACCCAATGTTCATTCAGTCTGAAGAGCTCGTAGGTCGCCAGAAACCCTTCCTAGCTACAAGAAACTGATCCTGATGCAACGTGACAGACCAGTGAAGTGAACGCAAAATTGGAGTGAGCTTGTTTAGTATCTCCATAGAATCGTGAACCACGAGATATCCATTTGGTCTCAATATGCGATCAATCTCCACAGCCACGTCTAAAATGTCACATCTGACAAAAATTGTTCACTATCAGAATCATATACATATACCAGTGTTGTGTTGTGTAGAAGTGACAGAGTCCTATAATAATAGTAATTAAAAGAGAAATAACATGATCTTATAGATATTAGTTTCTTCAAGAATCATACCTTGGCTCAAGATATTTGAACAGAAAGCTAGAGTGAAGAAGATCGTATGTGCGAGGATAGGTACTAAAGGACTCGCACCAATCATGATACATTCCTATAAACCCTCTGTCCATTATAATACTAAGAGTATCAGGCACATCAATAGGTACTACATTCATCACCCACACTGGAAGATCAACAAGAGCAGCAGCAAATCTGCAAAATATGACGGACGTGGTATCAGTCACAACGAAACTTGGAGGAAACTGTCAATAACATGCCATTGTTACATCATGAGTAGTTCTGATAGAAAATCAAGGATATGGGTTATTACTACCAATGCCCTCAAGAATGTATGGGGAAAAGAGCTAGAATTTAAGAAAAGAAAATATTACTTTACCCTGCATAACCAGCATTCATGTCCATTACATTTCTGACACTTGACCAATTTATAGGGAGACCATTCACATAAACATCTGAAACTAATTCAGACCAGCGTTTGCTGTCCTTGAAGAACTTATCCTTGGAAACTGAATCAGTAGGTAAGCTAGGTGGCTTACTGGTAAGCCTCTGGGGCCAAGACTTAGGCCAGCTCAGCAGGTTACCCTTATCATCAACCGGAAGAGGAGTCAGGCAACTATTGAGCCTGGCATACCTAAACATAATCACAAGCATGAAGAGGAAATTAGCAAAGATAGAAACTAAACTAAGTATGGCACGACCTTCATTCTCATTTATAAGAAAAACAAAAATTAATTTGACACAAATTAAGAAAATCAGTAAACTGCATTAACTTCTATTAGTATCTTAATATAAGGTTACACATTAAATAAAACAAAAGTTGGCAAATTTGCTTATATTCAAGAAAATAAAGGGTGATCTTTACTCAAACGAGAACAGAGTACTTAGATCTAGCATTGCTCGCAATAGTCTCTTTGGCCTTTTTCTTAGAGATAATATTCATTTATTTTGTGTTGGAAGAATGGAGAAAGTATAAATTGATAGAAACATAAGCATAATAGAAATAAGATCCCAAGAAGAGAGAATCTACCATGAGCTGTTCTTCCCATCTTCATTTTCACACAAAGGTGGATTGTTCTCTTTACGTTTCTCATAGCAAGAAGATGAAGTGGGCTTCTGGTATATAACAAGTCCAATTCCAGATGAATCATGAGCCTTAGCCACAACCTTCCAGCACATGGCTTTTGTTATATCCACCATGGCTGCAGATTGACAAAGAAATTCTTCAACATAAAAGCTAAGAAGGCAGAACAAATTTGCTTTAGGGCATCAAGGTCAGCTCATACAAAAATTCAACTTCTCTGTGCATTAAATAAGATACATTCTCAGCACAGATGAAAAAATTATAACTAAAGAGGAAGGAAAGACAATGACACAAAGAGACACAGGATGAAGGTGAGAGAAAGAGAGAAAGACAAACCATTCCATACTTTCTGATCTCTTTCATCATCTCGGTAGACTGGTGTTGCAGACCATGCAAAGAAACCACCAGGTCTAAGAATCCTATTGAGCTCAAATAAGGGCTTCCCACCTAAAGTTGTGACAGTATTTGAGAATAATCATCTCTATCAGAGATTGGTCTAAATGGAACATGGAAGGAAATCCTGATATGGAAAGTGGAAGCAAGAAAAAAAGATAAGTACCATCTGCATCCCAGTGAACCCTACATCGTGCACAATGGATCAAATCAAAGCCATTATCAGGAAAAGTCAACTTCTGTGTTCCAATGACAGAAAGAGTTGCAGGTATTCCTCGTTCCAAGGCAAACTGTATCTGAGCTTCATGTTCATCCTTTGGGGCAAATGACATAGTAATAACATTTTTGTCCAGCAAATAGGCACCAAAGCTAGCAACACCACAGCCAACATCTAGAACAACCCTGGTATGCTTTCCCCATTTAATTGCTGGTAATGTCTATGGTATAACCAAAATAATCAGCAGACCAGTACTACCACCATAAATGTACTGGTTTAAGTCATTCATAAATCAAAACGAAACATTGCTACGCCCTCATTACAACAAAATGTCATCGATTTTATTGGATAAAATAATATATCAATGCCAACTACTGTAAATTAAAAAAAAATGCCAACTCTTAATATCAGATCTTAGACATTTCCATCAATCCTGCTAGAGAGAAGCAATAAAACATTGCATCAACAGCACTAAGAAAAACAATTTCAACTACCGCTCCTGCCTAACATTCCTAATCATAAGCTCTGAGCTTTTTGATGTGTTCATTTGAAATCAATATTCAGGCCAAGCAAGATCCAAAAGTAGTAAGGCTCTTCTCAGTCACTCCCCTTGTCCTCCCAATTTTTTGGTTCTTATTTTTCAATAATTGATTAAAGTTCATCAGTATCTATAACAGTCACACTTATATATATCATAATCATGGTTAATATGTGAATCCACATGGCAAAATACCTTCTGTATGAACTCAATGTAATGATCTACTCCATCTTTGAATTGAGTACCACCACCAGGAAAAACTAGATATTCTCCAGACTTTACTACCCAGTGCTGGTCTTTCTTGTACTCCACCAGCTTCGGATGAGGAACGTTATCATACCAAATCTGAAAATAAAGAAAATATAAAATTCCTCCTCCATTGTCTTCAAGACTAGTTAAAAGACTCAAATGAGACTTAACAAATAACAACTGAACACTATTTTCATTACTTTATTAGAATAAATTGGTATGTGACAAATCATAAAGCAAAACCCGTTCAGAATACAAGTAAAGCTAAGAGTACAACAATTTCTTCAATAACCTGCAGAACAATAGGTAAATGATTAAATAGTACCACAATAACAATTTATTCAACTTTTATGAATCTCACCTTATCCCTGCTCTTAGGCCACGGAACTGGGGCTTTATACCCTTTTGGAAGAGGCAACAAGCAGTGAAGACTAGTCTCAGGGCAATGTCTTTCCCTGTGCTCCATGTGCCTCCTTGACTTAAGAGCCTTAATTGCCAAAAAATTATCCAAACATGGTATAAAATCAACATTCTGCGGGTCCTTACACAGCTTCCAATCAATGGTCACAGCATCCTCCTCTGGGGGCAAACCTTGGTCTTCTTCAGCAGTGACATTGGTCACCTTTGGAGGAAGCTCTTGCTCTTTCGGTTTTGAAGCATGATGAGGAGGTGCTTGGTGTTGGATAACAGAATTGAAAGCAACAGGGTTTGAGGTGGTGCTGGAGAAGCTGAAGAGGAAGAACGCGACACAAATGAGCAAGATTAAGAGGGTGAAAATGAAAGGGTATTTCCTCTCTTTGAAGAAGTCTTCAGCTAAAATTGCCATTTTGGTTTCTCACTCTGCTGGGAGGCAAAGAATAGACATGAAGATGATGCAAGAGCTTACGAAGAAGAATGGGACATGTTGCTGTCTGAACAAGATCAAAGGATAAAAAAGTGGGAATCTTGTGGTTGTCCTTCAGATCCTAAAGACTGTGTACTTTGGTGGTCAGATTCAGAATTCAGAACTCAAAGCGCACGACTTCCAACTCAACCCAGGTTCTTGCGCTCTGTAACCGACGCGTTGACACTGACAATGGTAGCGTTGTGCTTTCTTTTACCAAGGTACACCGACCCAGTTCATGTTATATCTTTAACCATAAAAATAAATGCTCTTTTTTTCATCATTTAAACTGTAGCAGGACGTTAAGATTATCCAGATATATGATAATGTGATATCTATATTTTGTATGGTATAAAATTAAGCTTATAATTGAAAAAATAAAACATAAAAGAAGAATAAAAACTAATTTTTTACATATATTATTATTAATAAGAAGGATGCAACATGTAATTCAAATATATATAAATATTTAAATGTTATAAAAAATAATCAATCGTATAAGTAATGTTAACAAAAATTAATTATATGATTAGTCGTAGTTAACAAAAGTTAATTAAATTAATTTATTGAGATCTTGTCATTTTCAATAATTATATATATATATATATATGAGTTAGTTTGAAATTAAATCATTAATTATATCAAATAAATCATCTGGGATTTCACTTTTTTTATTAAGTCATCTTGTTTGCAAGGTCTTTTTCTTATTTGAGAGTTTTTATTTTTAAAACCAATAGACTTATCATGCTTCAAGTATGTTATGAATTATATCAATTATATTAATTGACATATGTGATTTAATCTTATAATTAATTAACTAATTTTTGTGAATGAATTATCCTTTCAATTTCTAGTTCACATTTTTTGTACGAGGATCAAGATAATAATAATAATTCATTCCAAATAATATTGTTTTATTTATTGTCCTAATGTTGGAAAAAACTTATTCATCAAAATGACAATAGACAAATTGAACTATAAATAAGTCTCATAATGATAGTTTAAGACATATTACTGATGGAGAATCATATACAATACATTTCTCAATCGCTTATGAAGACCCATCATAGTTAGAGATGACAATGAGTTGGATCGGACACGGATGTCGAATCGGATACGGATAATGCTAATCGCTACTTAACCTGCAGCAAAAAAAATTCACCTGTTACTTATTGGATGTCGTTTTAAAAATATCAGCGGATATTTTAAAACTCACCTGTGAATTTTTAAAAAGAGATGTTTTATAAATTTTTAAAATAAAATTACAAGAAAATATAAAATATAATATAAATTAAATTAAATTTAAACTAATAAAATATAAATTGTTATTTTATTAAATTAGCTAAATAAAATATAAATTAAATTTTAATTTTAATATTTTGAAGTAATGGATACGTATAAATAATATGATACTCACACTTAATCTGTTTATAAACAGATATTAAAATATTCGTAGGTAATGTAATAAATATCCACCAATATCAACTATCAATTGTAAATTTTATATGTGGATATCCACATACACAAGTATTTTTGTCATCCAGCAAAATTGCATATCTTCCAAGTAATCAGAAATATTAACTCTTATAAGCAATGATCTTGCAATAAATTTTAGACGTTTTATTAATAATTTTGTAAGTCCATTTTAAGTATCAATACTTCTAGATGTTCAAATTAAATTCTAATTAACATACAACACTCATAAAAAAACATGAGATGTAGATTCACCAACATTATTGGAAGAAATTTTCATAATTTGATAATCTACGAAGTGAATTGTTAACTTTGATTAACTATGTTAATAACTTTACAAATGTCAATTGATAATAAATAAATATGTTAAAGTGAGTGTCCATCAAGTATTTTTTTCATCATGACCCAACCGATCATACCAAAGAGAATTCATTTTGTTTTATGAACTTCTCAATTATATTAACATACATTTTAATTGTCCTTGTTACCTACATAAATGGTGATGACCTTTATAGTTCCTAATTGTTATTGGTTGTTAAAGGTAATGATGACATGAGATTAGAAAATATGACTATCTCGTTATTGAACCCGTTTCAATTAAAATAACAAAAATCATTTTTCACTTTACATTAATAACAATATTGATTTAATAATATAAACCTACATTTTTGGACATGGACATATGTAAGCAAAATGATGTGACAGAATAATAATTATGTCACTCAATTAACAAAAAGTTGATCAATAAGTATTCAATTGAAAATATAAACATTTTTAGTACTTAATATGTAAATAATTAATAAATAATCAATAAAAAATACTCAATGGATATAAAACTTAACTAAACTATTAATATAAAAAATATATTAAATGGTAATAAATTATTATTGATTATTTCATAATGATGCATTAAATGTAAATATATATAGAGAGAGGAGGAAAACTGTTTTTAGTAGTTTTATACACAAAATAAAATTTTCCAATCCTCTTATAAACTTCTTTCAAATTAGATTAAAGAGTGAATTTTAAATTTAATTTTATAAAATTAGAACTGGTAAAATGATAATTCGGTTTGGTCCACCATGGGTTAATCACTTAATGAGTCAATTCAATCCGATTCACTTATTAACAAATTGAAAAAATTTGAATTTGATTCAACCCAAGACGGGTTGGTAGATTAAACGGGGTGACTTACTTAATTATAAGTTTTTTTTTAAAATAAAAAAATTATAACAAATAAGTTTTTAATATTGTGTGTTGTGTGTGTTCATTGAATCTTTATTCTTATAATCTTTCATAAAGAATGAAATTTAAAGAACATGAAGATCATCAGCACAATTGAATAGGAAGTTAAATAAATTGTATTTTTATTTTAATTGCAAACAATTTGTTTTTATTTTTCAAGTTATTTTTGGACCAAATGTCATTGGACTTTCTTTTATAATTTCTTAAATACCTTAAACATTTGTACCTATATATAAGGACACCAAATAAATTGCAGACATTTTTGAATCATAATATATGCATTTATATTTTTGAGAGAAAAATAGATGGACAAAATCAACTTAAAAATAGAAAGAATACTTATATTGAGTCATACATTACTTATTATACACACAATATATATATAGTTATATATATATATATATATATATATATATATATATATATATATATATATATATATATATATATATATATATATATATATATATGTAGTTATAGTTATGAAACGTTTACATATATTTTAAACCACAAGATAGTTCAAAATTCAATTCCTAGGTCAAACTACTGGTCAACCATCATATTAACGACCTTTATAATAAAACCCCTTACATATTTTTTTTCTAACACAAATTCCACCTTAACAAAAAAATCACACCAAAAATCAAATTTCTTAGATATTAGAGCAGTGTCAACAAAAGCTTATTTCTATTTGTTCATTTTCAAAGGAGTATGTTACTAGTTTTGGGTTATTTCTGCAGTGTCAATTTTTCAAAGGTTAACATGATTGTTACTAAAAAAAACATCATAACACAATTATTATTTTCCATTTTACATGTCACTGAATTTGGCAAACAATATTTAGTGAGAAATACAAATCTAAGTGGAAGTCAGAGAATAAAAGGCTCCCCTGTTAAGAAGCAATTCGCAGATATCATGGTGTCCCCAAATTTTGGCCATGTACAAAGGGGTAGCACCCCTCTTATTCACAACATTAAGGTTTACACCCTTCTCAACCAATACTTGCACCGTCCCTACATCGCCGCTCTCCACCGCCATATGCAAGGGCACGTGACCTTCCTCATCTTCACATTCCAAGTCCAAACCTTCTAATTCAACAAGCACCGTCATCACATCCTTGTGCCCTTTAAAAGCCGCAGCATGAAGCGCCGTCAAACCGTACTGATCGCGATACTTCACACTCCCACCACCTTTTCGCAGCAGTGCCTTCACTTCATTCGCCTCTCCGTTCCTCGAAGCCTCGAATATTGCTTCTCCCAGTTCCACCACTTCTTTCTGAACAAAAAAAAAAATGAATATAAGCCTTTTATGTGATGGGCCAAGTAATTTGGGTTGGGCTTTGGCTTCGGCTTTACTTACATTTGTGTTGGCATCTTCTGCCACGTGTACTTCATCGGAGGCGTTGGGGCTGGGGACTATTCTCAAGCCGGCTTCCAGGAGGAGGTGAACCATGTCGTCCGGCTTCAGCAGCTTTGTGGCGGCGCCGAGGAGCGATTCGGCTTCGGCGGGTGACAAATCCGCGAGCATGGAACGCTGTCGTTTGATCAAGTTTCTAACGGCGTCAAGGTCTCCACGAATGACGGCATCGTTAAGGAGGAGGGGCCCCACGAAAGCAACCTTGAGTTTGATGTCCCGAGTTTTGAATCCGTAGGGGCGAGAGGCGAACCACGAGTTGATGGACTCGGGGTGAGTGGACACGGAGGAGTTCGCGGGGAACTCGGCGGTTTTCACGAGGAAGCGGTCTGAGGGGGAGCGAGGGAAGGAGCGAGGGAGATGGGACTGCGGCTTAAGGATGACTTTGAAGGTGGCGAAGGATAAAGGGGGAATGAGTCCACTCGGTGGGTTAACCAGAAACTTTTTTGGCGATGAGGTTTGGATCTTGAAGGCCACTGGTGCGGTTGGGTTTAGAGAGCGAAGCCGCACCGTGGCTCGGCATTTGCAGTTGAGTGCGAACTGTATGCGCACTTCTGCGGGTTCGCACACTTCCACCAGTGCCTCCTCCATCTACCAAAGCTCGATTCTCTCTGCGGGATTGGGATTGGGCTAGGTGGGTGAACGTGAAGTGTAGATGAGCACTGAAAATGAGAGTCACGTGACACTGTGTTGTAAACCTAACGTCCCTCCAGGCGCGTGTCCAATTTCCATTTTACATGGTTTTTCATCTTTTTCTAACGAATTCACCTTCGATGGATAAAAAATGAGAAAAATCGTTGATCATGTGGTGCCCACTCTAACAGCAAGAGTGCGCTAAACAACGTGCTACAGTGTCTCTCCATTGACACGTGTCATAGTCACGCTTTGTAGCACGGAGCACCCTCGGGTAGTCTTTGTTTGCTACATTCGTGGTTAGCATAGGCGTGTTTGTTACTTGCTTGATGCGTTACAACACTATACATTGCATTTTTGGCGGGTAGAAAGGTAGCACGGCGAAGCGAGTGCATAGGAGTGAGTGTCTCTTGCGAGGTTTGCTTTCAAATTCTTCTTTCTTTGCGTTTCTTAATTTGAGATAAACCGAGTTTTTGCTACTTTGGTGAATACAGTTATGTATGTACATACAGATAGTTGAATTTCTCTTGTATCGAAGATGTTCTACTCTCATCAGCTTCTTGCTCGGAAGGCTCCTCTTGGCCAAATATGGTAACTCCGTTTCCATATATTTCATTCTTCGGCTTCATGTTTCTGCTCTGTATTTGTTATAACTCTGATCGCAACGGTTCTCTGTTTTCTGTTACATCAATTTTGGTCGTCATGCTTGTCCATTTCTTTGTTTGTGTGAAGCGTCTACTAGTGCGACGTTTATATATCTATTCTCTATAAAAATGTGATCATGCAAAACCAGTTACGTCGTTGTTGATTTACGAATGTTTTTGTTGCTGAGTTTTTTTTTTTCTTTTCTATTCATATAACGTTATCAGTGATTATGGATTTCAATTTTGTTTAACATCCGCGTTTTGTTTCTAAAATGAAAAATAAAAATATTAGTCGCTTTTTCTCACTGGTTCTTCATGAAGGATGGCTGCCACTATGCACGCAAAGATAAACCGAAGAAAGCTGGACAAGCTTAACATCATTAAGATCTGGTAATGGTTACTTGCACGCTTATTTTGGTGTAGCCTACAGTTATATACGTTGCCAACTAAAGGAGCTGATATATTGTGTTCTTGTTTCTTGTACTTGTTTTATAGCGAAGAGATTCTGAACCCATCTGTTCCAATGGCTCTTAGACTTTCTGGAATTCTCATGGGTGCTCTCTCGTTGCTATCTTCAGTTTCAATTTCTATTTCAGTTAATGGGTAGAAATTTAGCATATCTCCGCGCCTCTGCTTAATTGTTGTTGCGTTTTTATCAGGAGGAGTGGTGATTGTGTATGAGAGAAAAGTGAAGCTCCTTTATGGTAAACTTTGAATCCGTGTTTTCATGATTAATGTAACATTAGAATATTGAAAGTCCCTTTTCATTGCACAACGATTTTATCAGAATTCTCTACTTTTAGTTTATAATTTTATCTTCTTTTTTTCTCGTAGATGACGTGACCCGTTTTCTGGTACGAAGCTCAAGACATTTCCTGAGAATTCAGTTTTATTTTTTTCCTTTTTTATATTTTTTCCCTATGGGTACAAGGTTGAGATAAACGAAGCATGGAAGGTTAAGACTGTCCCTGATCCTACATTGCTCCCCAAGACAAAATCCAAGGCCAAGTTAGTCACATTTGTATGCTCTGTTATTCAAGTTACCAGTAATATACTTCCTTTCAGATAAATATGTGACTCAGTAATTTTATTATTTTTTTCAAAGATTTAAGGAAAATATATACTTAAATGGGTTGTCTGTACATCATTAGTTAATATTTAACTCTCCTATGCTCTAAAGTAACTCTTTTTCTCTTTTACAGGAAAGAGGCTATTACTCTGCCAGGGATCCGTGAGACGAACGTGGCTGATATTGAACAGTCCCTTCAGTTTTCCAACACAGGCACCACAACTGGATTCCAACATAACGCCTATTTCACTATGGTATACGTATCTGGTCTCACTGCATGGAATTAGAAAGGGAAAAGAACTAATCAATAAAATTGATCGCCAATTAGGTTGAGCTAATCCAAACCCTTGTTTATTGCAGCGACTTGATAGCGTGGATGAACCCTTCATTAGTAGTGGAGCAAGAGAGGAACAAGATCCATCTGAATTTCTCCATCAAGGTTGTCTTCCTTGGATTTGCTAAACATATATATGTAGTTCATGCGAGTATCAATTTGCTCACTCTCATCATTCTCAGCTGACGTAGAGAATATTACCTTATTTGAACGCTTTGAAACATTCCAAGCTAATGCGGATCCATACAATCGCTTTGAGAGGTTTGTAGTTTCGATCATCCTTATTTTGTATAGTAGTCTTTAGTTTCTAGCGACAATCCATTTATTTTTTTGGATAATTGTGGCAGGTTTGATATTGAAGGAGATGACGAAACACAGGTAAATGTAACTTCAGGAGATCAAATTCCAACTACGCTTATACCCTCCCCACCTCATCAAGATGAGCCCACCAGAGGTGATTAGGATAACAATCATTTGTTTGTCTGTAAACGTGAAAATTTTAGATAATGTTATAGAAAATTGTATCTTGACGACTAGCTACCAATAATAGTAGTTTTGGCTGTTACTCTAATGTAATTTTAATTTTTAACATTTTGCTTTTTAATTATTGTTAGACTTTCCCTACACCTTAACTGCGTTTTTTATTTTAGTTTCTCAGCATTTCCTTAGTCGGTACCCTACTCATGTAGCTTATGGCACTGGGTTTTTGATGGAAGAATAATGTAACATCTAGACCAAATTGCATCACCTGATCTTTTAGAAGCTTGCATAGTTGAGTATTCCGTATTGAGCTAGGCTACAACTTGAAGTGTACTATAGCTTAAGGTTTGTAAAGGAGTAATGAGTGTCGAATTACTAGTGTTGTACATACAACTTAAGAATTGTAGGGGAATAATGGAGTTTCTGTACTGAATTGTATATACAACTTGTGTATCTCTCAACGTCCTGTTTTACCTTTCCTAAGGGAGAGGAGGTTTAGTCTTTGACAAATGACTATGAAAGATAAGCAATTGTCACTTTTAGTTGGTGGCGTGTAGGTAAAAATTTATTTTGGTATTATAAGTTGACTTGTAAAAGGACATCTTTCGCATAGAAACCGAAGTGTTATCATGAAAATTTAGTGATCATGGGATTACATTTCAGCTACATTACCATTTATTGTGAAGATAATTCAAGATATAGTTTTTCCCTTATGAGTCAGGCAAATATTAAAAGTGGAAATGACTAAACACTGTCAATATAAAAATTAAAAAAGAAAGAATGAAATTTGTTTGCTGACATATAACTTCTGCAGCTGATATGTTTGAAGACCTTCATCCTGAACAACAGGACATTCAGCAACCTAAGGAAGCCATGACACCCAGACAGGTACGACTACTATTTAAAACTACAATGACCGTTACGACTGATGAGAAAAGAAATGACTAAACTTAGAAGTGCAATGCAACAGGAACCTAGAAGGCGGGGACCAAATAAAAGGAAAAGAGGACATCAATTGGATATCGAAATGGATTATGAGCAAACCATTATTCCTGTTCACATATATCAACACTGGCTTCAGAACGCTTCTGATATTGTCTCGCGAAGGGGAAGAAAGAAACAGGTTTTTTTTTTTTTTCCATATTTGATATTTTTGGAACCAGACAATTTTTTAAGGAAAGATGAATGGGGAGTCCAATATCATAAAAAGGAAGAAAAATAATAAATGTGAAGCAGATAAAATTGGAAATCCAATAATATGTTCAACAAAATACTTCGACTATAAACACTACCTTCTCTCTGTTGCAGCAAACTAATGTTTTGTCTTCAACAAAGATAGCCAACCTCATGAAGCTGCCACCTGTTGCGCTCAGTGGTGATTTATTTACAGCTGAAAATAACGATATATATTATCCAGCACCTATTCTTGACTTATGGATTAAGAGCATTCAACCACCCCACGATTCACCTTCAGGTCAGCATAGAGTCCCTCTCTGGGATGTGTCCGGGGAGGGGGCGATTTAAAATGGTATATTAGTTGATCTTAACAAACTAACCAACCTTTATATGGATTTTAGCTGAAAGTAACAAACTCAATTTTATGCAGAAAGGATTTCAGCCCACCAGCCTCCGGAACCATCATTTTCATCCCCTCCAGGAGTACACAGTAGTGGAGATTTCATGCAATTTGTTAGT
Source organism: Vigna angularis (assembly GCF_016808095.1). Lineage (NCBI taxonomy): Eukaryota > Viridiplantae > Streptophyta > Magnoliopsida > Fabales > Fabaceae > Vigna > Vigna angularis. The sequence goes on from NC_068976.1 coordinate 24,248,893, forward strand.
CTTAAACTCCATCCTTTGGTTTGCTTTTCTTCATTTTAGGAGGATATGTAGCTTATCTCTGATAAAATGTCCAAATGTGAAGCCTTCTGAAGATTTTGACAGTAGACCAGACTACCAGGCACCTCCAGTAGAGAAGCAGAGGAAAAATGTCCTCATGGATGAACTGACGGCTAGCCTTTTGAGAGGGCATGAATCTACTCCTCATGTCTCATCTATGAAAGCCGGTAATTTTTATTGATCTGTTTATTGGATCTTTCAATTCTCTAATGGACGTCCCTGTGTAAGGAAATACGACATAATTGTTCTTGGATATGTTTTTCTAGGAGACAGTGCTCATTCCTTTCCAAGACCAGCGTCTGAACATGGTCCTGCCTCACATTCAGACTTTGATTCGGGGAGGTAGTTGGTTCAATTTATAACCTACCGAATATTGTTCGATAACTCATTATAGTTTCAAATGTCCATTTCACCTTGATATCTAAAGGACAAAAAGATATTATAGTTTTGCACATGTTGAGTAAAATTTGTTGTAGTCTGATGCTTCAGAAATATTAACAGATTCAAAAATAAAAGGTATTCTTCATCAGCAAACAGCAGTGGAGGCCTTGAACCACTAGTGGAAGACGTAAATTTCAAGTTAGCTAGGCTGTATGAAGATGGTCCCACACCTGATCAAGGTATATTACTTGTTAAGGCTTTTTCTAACATTGGAAGAGGACCACCTGCAATGGTATATTCTTTATTCACTTATCACACACATCAGTCTCACAAGTTCCTTTTCAGAACTCCTCGTGGAAACAGGACCCACTCAAACTCAAGTAAACATCAATCAACCCAGTGACAAGATAACCGATTCCATCCAAGCGTATGAATCTCTTTAATTAATTATTAACCATAATTACAGATGTAATTTTGGATAATAATAATAATAATGCATATTCCTTGTATTTGAACAGACATATGAAGGCACACTTTGACACTCCTGGAGCTCCTCCCGTCGAATCCCTCCATAATCTAGCTGCTGGAATGACACGGACATCAGCAGCACAACTTTTCTATCAAATTTGTGGTATTATTCTTTAGTTCCTTTATCTATCCTAAATTTAAAATAGGTTTAAATACATTCAAATTCTCAGTTTTTATTTTAAGCATTTAATCCTTTTTTAAAATTATTTATCTAATAAATAAATAAAAGTTGATTTGTGTATTCGATATTATCTCCGTTAATTCTATTTCACAGATGTTTGTATGTCCTTTTAAATTAAAGGATAATGATATTTTAACAATATTTTTTGATAATATTTTAACATTATTTACGTGTCATTCTGTTATTGGTTCAAAATTATTTTACAATCAATAATAATAATAATCATAAACACTAATATAGATCAATCAATAATGACACATAGATAGAGTTAAAATATTGTCACCTTGTCAAAGTATTATTATCTTGAATTAAAATAGAATAATGTGATCTTTATACTGTTGAGATATAATATACATTGCGACTTTTATGTTTATTAATAATGTATAAGGATAATCTTTGACTGTCATGATAAAAGGGATTATAAGAGAAATTTAAAAATATTTTAATAATTAATTAGAAAAGTTAATAATTGAGTTGTGGCAAAAATACAAAATAAATATAATTTATAGATTTCATCAAAATCTTATAATTTTTTAGATTATCATATGAAGAAAAAATTAATGAAATGCTTGAAATAAAAAATGGTCATATATTAATTTAAATCTTCAAATTAATAGTTTAATGTTATATTCACTACTTAACACCATCATTCAATAATAAAGTAGGTCATTTAAAATAATAATCGTAAACTTTAAAAAAAGTATAATATAACTATTTATGATTGGATAATAGTATAAATATATTTTACAATGTTAATACACATTTTTCTTTTCCTCTTGAAACAACGGAAAACATTATATAACTCCTAAACTTTATTTTCTTTTTTCAAATAAATATTCTGAACTTTAATTTTTTTTTAATTTGTTATAAAAAAAATTATCTTTTACAAGGCATATTGAATTTAAGTTTTTCTAAATTATCCTTACAGTTTATTGTTTTAATAAATAGACACCTACATTTTTAATTTTATTAAAAACTTATTATGTTATGGATATTTTTTCTTAAAAAAATTAAAGAATAGTTTATTTTAATCTAAAAGAATTAACTTCAACATCTTAGAAAAAATTATTTATAAAAAAGTTGAAAAGGTTTAAAGATTAACTATGATAATATTCAAACTTCATTTGTCTATTTAAAAATAGTAAAGTTTAAAAGAATACGTTATGATAAAATTAATTTTCAATACATTTATTTCTAAATAAAACAAAGTTTAAGTATAAGTTAAGATAAAATTAATGTTAAGCTTTCTATTTATTAAAAAGACTAGAGGTTTAAACTCTTTTTTCCTAGAATAGACATTCAAGTTATAGTGCCTAATTAATTCTTTCATGCATAGTTCTTGCTTCCCGCGATGCCCTGAAAGTGGAGCAAAAGGTGCCCTATGGAGAGATTCTCTTCTCTAGAGGATTAAAAATGTGATGAAGTTTTGGTTCCCCTCAGTTATCTATGTTCTTGTAATTTGCTTCTTCTCCTTTGAAGTCTTATTACTATTGCAGTTTGTGCTCTTTATCAGCAAGCTGTATTGAAGTTTAATTTAGTTTACAATCATTAGTTACGACATTGCTGTTCTTTTGCTAGGATTACAAACAGGTTCTTCATTCCTATTCTCACTTTTTTCTAAATTTTCTCATGATTGCGAGTGCGGTTATCATCACTTCCAAGTTATTTGATAATTATTTTATCAGTTAGAATATTGTTTAAACAAAATACACAAAATACGTTTTTTTGATGAAACAGGATATTGATAGATTGAGACAATTTTTATAGACTTGTTATTTATAGGAGGATGTACCGGAGCGGTTACCTAATATCTTTATCAGATTCATCAGATTGTATTGGCTTGAGTTAATAATTTCTTTTAAATATTTGAAAAATTAAATAATTTAAAACGTATGTTATATTAGAAATAAAATTATCAAAATGTACAATATTCTATTTTATTGTGTTATAATTGGTAAGGCGAATTTGATTTATTTACAAAATATATAGATTTTAAATATGTCACACCATATATTTCATCCTTAATGATTCTGCAACCACTCTTCACAATTACAAAAAATGTTACGTTATTAGTTAAAAACTTTACATTAAATGTTAAATTATTTTAATGGAGTCGCTTCTGTATTTCCATTAGAAGTTGCGAAAAATTGAGTTGGGTTAGACTAAGTCACTTCTGAAGAATCTATGGGTGAAACTAGTCGGATGGCAAATATTTACAAAATATATATAAGATTTACCATATTTTAAAAGAGAATAAAATCATTCAAAATATTTATAAAGAATTTTCTAAATATAAATTCAAATAAAACCATAATCTGAATCATAAATTATATAAAAGAAATATATATAAATAATTATAATACTTTTTGACAGCAATACGCATGATATAGATTTTAAAAACATATACGCCACAATTTTTTTTTTGCTTCTCTTTTCAACTTATACTATAACCTACGGTAGTGTTTGAAGATTTTTTTAATTTTCCTAATATTTGAGGTTTCACGTCACGTGTGAAAGCATTGTAAAAACTGAAGATTTAAAAACCTTGAGAATTAAATATTTGTAGAAAGGCATAATAAAAAAGAAAGAAGGCACATGCAGCTGTAGGTAGGGTTATGATTATGGGGAACAATGATGATGCATCATGGATAACAGCAACCATTAATAAGCCTTTTTCCATTTATAACCCCCACACTCTCAACGTTTCTTCTCCTTTGCGCATTACCCTCTCACTCCTCTTCACTACCTCCAAAACCCTTTTCCCTTTCCCTAATAACTTCTCATGTGGCCACCGTGGCTTAATTCGCCCAACCGGTTCCGCAACGCTCCACCGCCGTCTCCGTCACCCTCGTCATCGCCCTCGCATTCTCGATCTCGCTCATTAAGCTTCTCCTGTTCATCTTTCAAAGACATTCAGAGCCTCCTCCAAGAAAAGCCGGAATCCGGCCCCGCCGCTCCCAAATCTCCGTCGCTCTTCCGCCGCGTCCGGATCTCCACTGCCGTACTTCGCGCCTGGGGTGCCTCGCGCGCTACCGTCCCCGCTGCTCTTTCGCCCGGCCTTGACCAAGGCGTCGTAGTATACTTCACCAGTCTCCGCGTCGTCCGCCGCACTTTCGACGACTGCCGAGCTGTCCGATCCATCCTCCGTGGCCTCCGCGTCGCCGTCGACGAGCGCGACGTCTCCATCGATGACCGCTTCCGCGACGAACTTCACGCCGTTCTCGGCCGCCGCAGCCTCGCTCTGCCACGCGTCTTCGTCGGCGGTGTATACATCGGCGGCGCCGACGACGTTCGTCAACTTAACGAGAGCGGCGAGCTCCACCGCCTCATCGAACGGCTCCCGCGCTCGAATCAGAACGCTTGCGACTGCTGCGGAGGTTTCAGATTCGTAGTGTGCGATGAGTGCAACGGAAGCCACAAAATCTTCACCGAAAAAAACGGATTTCGAAGCTGTCCGTCTTGCAATCTCAACGGCTTGATTCGGTGCCCTGCTTGCTTCTTCGTGCACCCGCGCCACACCAAATAACTTACTTTATCGGTTAGTTACTGCTCACAGTTCACAGACAACTCACGGAAGAAATTAAATTAATAATTTATGTTTATAAATAATGACTTTCTCACTTGCATTTCATCAATGCGACTACATTACATATATTAATGGAAATCGTGTACTCTGAGGATCTACAAATCTGAATAGGGTTACGGCATTATTAACTGTTAATTAATTATTAATAATATTTTGATATTATTATATGGTTTTAAAGCTTATGATATAGGTTTGATTTGTTGTAATGCCACACTTCAACACTAATGAAACACTAATTGTCCACATGGTGCTTGACATGCCGAGTCATGTACTGAGTGACAGCACACAATAGTATCTATGAGAAGTTTCGTTTAGCATGACACCAAATAATCTGAAATTGTTTGTTTGAAATTGTTTGTCTGGTGGTGGATGATGCCAAATTTGCTTCAAAGGGTCGAAACTGTTAACAAAGTTTTCGATTCAGTTTTTGTTCTTGTTCATACACAATTATCATTAGGTAGGTCGTGGACAATTGTCTTGGGAGGTGGGAACCGCGTGTGTTGGAACTCGTTTAGGGTCTGGCCCATTCTCCATTTCCCTGTTTTTTTGAGTACTGATTTTGATTGCTTGGCCCACTTCTTTTATAGTGCAAATTTCTTCATGCTCAATTCTCATCTTTTATCACGTTAACATGACCCCAGCTTATCTCATGATCTATATTTTTTTGTCTTTATAATGTAAGGACGAACTATGAGCAAAAAAACGTTTTTTTTTTAAGAACTGAAATTATATTTTGAAGCGTATTCGTGACTTGTGGGATACATTGTGCACCTTACATCAGAATGAAAGTGGGTGGGAAGTTAGGAACTAGGATGGACCATTGACTATGTTAATTCAAAACCCTCCTTAGAAGAAAAGTACGTTTGGTGCCATGGCCGTTCTCCGGAAATTGTCATATGTTTATTTTATTCAGTGTTCTATATTCTCTCCAACATGCTACCCATGAAAATACAAAGTTGGATCGAGCAATTGACTTACATTCGATGAAGAACTTTTAGATTTTGTTTTTCATAATGAAGTGAGGAACCACAAGATATCTACCGTTATATGGAAAATTTAACTCTTACTGCTTCTCTAACTAACACGATCTCAACGCTATATTTTGGGTTAACTTTTTTTAAATCCTAAACTTTTGAAATGTGCCTTGTCAGCTTAGCGGTGGATATGAAGCGTGCGAGAGTATTTAACGCAATTGAATTATTCTCTTTCCAAATCTGTATACACTCTATCACAACGTGGAATTGGAAAGCCCAAAATGCCTCAATCTCCACACCTCATGCCAATTTTTCACATTACTTAAAAATAACGCTTGGAAACTTGCTTCTTGCACCCTTAACAGGCATGCCTGGATCTCGAAATATGTTTTCAGATAAAATGTTAAAATTGGTGGGTGTCTAGATCTTAAAGTTCAAACTTGTTCCTTGCACCCTAATATGCATATCCTTTCTGTAGACGATACATTCTTGTCACATGATTCATGACCTCTCAAGTTTTTTAATTCATTCAATACCTAAGTCTGAATTTGCCAGCTTAGTCTCTTCACTAGTTCTTGGGAACTGAAATACTCTCAGTAACTTATGACTTTCATCTGTCCCAATCACAACTAGACATTCCTATCCTTAGCTAAGTGTTAATTGCAAGCGGAGGCCATTTGTGAGTTGCTCCAGTGCCAAACTTAAATATATGTTCTTAATTAACGCAACGCAGATGAAATTGCAATTTGATGATCTTTGTGTTTCATTTATCTCTTCCTCAATGTAATTGTCCGTGTGCATTAGTCTAGTTTTTCCTCCGCAATAACCACGGTGAATTGGATTATCGTTTTGTGATATTTCTCTGCCGAAAGATGCCCTCATGCATTTTTATTATAGAGCGAATAAGGAAACCCAATGTAGGTGCAAAGAATAGGATGACACACCTCAAATATTGCCAATATCAATGGAGAGTCTTTGAATATTCAAAGGAATTAAATGCAGCAAATCAATATAGAAAATTTACTGGATTATTAAATATAACAATAAAGGAAATTTTTCAGCATAAATCACCTATGAAAATAAGGAAACTTGGACAGCAAAATGCCTATTAAAAACTGATTTTACTAATCTATGTACCATATACATAGAATTAGATATCTTAAGTGTCTTTTTTTAATGGACCAAAATATTAAAATATGACAAATATTTAGTTGACATTCTATTGTAATTAATATTGATTTTAATTTGGTGGTGTACATCCTATTCTCAATATATTACTTTTTTTTTTCCTTAAGGGTGTTCTTTTTGGAAGATGAATTTGAGAAAGAATGTGTAAATGAATTTGAGGAATTTAAAAGTAAGTTGATTTTCGTTTTTGTTTTAAAAAAGTTAAAAGTGAGTGAGAGTGAATTTGAAAGAAAAATTAGAAGAAATTAGTATAAGATTTAATAATATAAAAAAAATATTTAATTAGTAAAATTGAAGATTATCTTTTAATTGTAAAAATAATATAAAATGATATTTATTAATAATATATTTAATAGTAAAGATATTTTAATTAATAGAAAAAAAATAAAAATTTAAAAAATATTAAAATAATATTTTATTTAAGTAAGATCAAATTATTTTGTTTAAACTTTAATTTTTTTAATAATATAATATAGTGAATGTATTTTTGTTGCGTAGAAAGGAAGTTCTTCTTTTCATTTTTGTTCATTGGATTCTTAAAATTCATCAAACACTGCTTTTTGGAATCGAATATCTCTATTTAGAATGGATTCCAGGAGGTTATGTTTTCATATATATAAAATTGGAAATTATCAAATTACTAGAGGTAAAAATGAAATTTCGTATTAAACTCTTTTAAATGTTCGCATATTACTGGGTGATAAAAAAAGCATTTATCCTACAAATCTATGCATCTCATTGCTTAATTACCTCTGGAAGCAGCCTAAATTTTCCACCATCCCGTTTATCACAATGATTATTTAAAAATTATCAATAACTTAACTTTTTCATCAATTTCCATTTTGAAAAGGCCTTATGATATTGATCTTCGTGTGAATAATATAAGGTTCATGAAGTAAAACAAAAAAACTTACAAAAAATCTTAAAATGTTAAACTTAATAAGTTAAATTTGAAATAAAAATGAAAATAGTTATTGTATTAATCATTATTGAAAAATAAAGTCGTGATGTAATATTTTATCAATTGTTTTAATGACATTCACTATTTTAAATATTGACTTAATTGATAGAAAATAAAGATTATTAAATTATCATAATAATAATATAAAATAATATTTTTAAATAATGTATTTTTTGAAAATAATAGAAATAAAATAATATTTTTAGTAATGTATTCATAATATGGTACATTCTTTGTAACGTTAATATTGTTAATATTACTAATATTATTTAATATATTTATTATTATTATAACTTATTTATTTTAATAATTACTTTCACCGTTAATTGAAGTTCACCAAAACAAAACACATGGAATTTGATAAAACTAGTTTTTAAACCATATACCTTACTTATATTTCTTCTACATAAAGGGTTTTTTCTTTCATATACCCTTAAATATCACTCATATACAAAGAATAAAAAAAATTACAAATTTAATAGTCTTGCGTCGCTTTTAAATTCCTCAAAACGAATACAATTGTAAACGCAAATCCGTCTTTGCATTTTTTTCATGTTACTCTCAAACAAACACACTTTAAATTTATCAATCATTTTTGTTACATAAAAATTTATTAAAATAAAATAAATTGTATAAAGTATGGAGGTGACATCCCAAAAATCCAGTCTAAAACTATATGATAGAATAATCATATTGATAATATTACAGAACAGTCTTACATTAAAATATAACGTACAGTTGTGGTCGAACGACCTTACAAAGAAGAACAAGAAATTTAAAGTTGTACAGGGTGCAATTCTGACCGAACGGTTTACAAAAGAATTATACCGAACGGTCCTGCGAAAGAAAAGGGAAAAGGTGATCGAGCAATCACCTTACTATCAGACTATACTACTGACCGAACGGTTCTACTGTTCGGTCTTAACTTCTACCTCAACTAAGTTTTCTTCTTCCAACGCCTCTTCTAGCAGCTCGTCTCCTTCTACTCACATCCACATGGATGATCATTGCAACAGAAGGACAACCGAACGTACAAAATAGACAAGACAGGAAACATAGGGTAAGCTTATGTAATTTAATTCATGTATAAACATATATTTCACACAATCAACCAAACAAGATAATTCATCATTCGTTCATGCAAAGCCTAATACTAGACTGACTGTCCGGACTGTATGAAATCTGTGTAGCTACAACGTTCGTGCACCCGGGTGATGTAGTAGCTGGGATGCCCTCAACAGCTACCACCCAAGGTTAGTCCTATCTGCCCAAATTAACCATAAGGACTAGGACCTCCTGCCGTTCCCACACATGACTTACCCTCCTCTACGTGAGGACGAGTAATCACGGAACATCAGGATGAACCGCCAGCTTAGCATGCCCACATTCATACTTTACAAATTCCAATATACATTCATGAGCTATTCCTCCCCGTAACGCTCGTCCATAATCCAAAACATTTCATCCATATCATATTCTCTTCATCTTTCATTATTAATCATATCAATTAAACCCTTCGTACAAAGATCCCTAAGGATACCAAAATACCGAACGTTCAATCCTAACTCAGAACGAGACCGAACACTTAGAGCGAGACCGAGAGGTCTCCAGTTCCAGAACAGATTAAGACCGAGAGGGTTACTATCGGGTTGAGAAAGAAACCGAGTACAATTAGATATCACAAGAACGAATAGAACGAATGTTATTTACAAAGTAAGCCAATTAAATGAACTGACCCTTGAGAGCTCAAACCGAACACCGAAAAGACCATGCCAAGTGCTAAGACTCTAGGCCGAAACCAATGGATACAGACACTTCAGAACATTCAAAGAATAATACTTAGAAGAATTCACATGAAGAAACCGAACGCTTATAAATACTTAGCTTATTTGAGTTTAACATCAAGAAAACCGAATGCCAGTCAATGACCGAGCACGGTAGAGAGAGAACTCTATTGAAGTTGGACGAACGCCATTTTCATCAAGATAGATTATATGAAAGAGAATGAGCGTTTGGTGTAAGACCGAGCACTACTCAATACGAGCGCTTGTGTAAGACCGAGCACTACTAAACTTATAGTAGAAGGCTTGATAAATATAATAAAATACCATTTTGAGTAGTGTTTAAGAACAAACGAAAATATACAAATACATATAGATATACTTAACTTTATAACCGAATACCAAGGAACAACTACGCTTGGCCGAACGCTCATGCACATTATTACAAAACGAAAACGCTCGTCCTCAACTAGGATTCTTCCCAAATGAAAGAATCCAATTTCATCTAAGTTCACTAGAAAAATCAAACGGTCAAGGACCGTTCAGTGACGAACGTACACTTTCATAGGAAAATTTCATACTAGAATTATTTATCTCCACTCACTTCTCAACATTTATCTTCATAATTTCATACATTCATATCATAGTAAATTTCCATACTTCATAAAATCAAAACATAGCAACCATCATATTTCATATTAATTCAGTCAATTCAACGAACGTACATGCAATACAAGCAACATACAATTAAATTATATAAGCTTCTCTTACCTCTGAGCGTGACCGGACGTTCACAGAGGCAGAATACAGTTCCACCACTACAAGTTCTCCTACCCTCAACGCTCGACAATCCAAACTACACCAAGTGAAAACCCAACACTATCAGAACTACGAATTTTAGAAAGTAAACAACACATGAAACCAGAACTTGGTTTGCATGTCCAGAAAACCGCACGGCTGAGTGAAGAGAAGAACTTACCAGCTCAGCTTCACAAACCGATCGGTTCAATCAAAGCTCTTGACACCGGGAGAGTGGAAATGGTGCCTGAGTGATGATCGGAGTAAGAAACGGTAAGGATTTCTTAGAGAGAAGATGAAGGAGATTTAGAGAGAAGGAGGAGAAAATGAGATTTTCAGAATCTGGGGAAGAAGGGTGCATGTAGAGAGAGTGACGTGAATTTCTGAAAAATCAAGTTTTCCTTCCATCGCCAAAACGAGCGTCCGCTCATCTGCCAACACCTGCCTTCGCCCATCTGAGTGTCGAACCCCTCGCTTGACACATGGAATCCACTAAAACGGCACGTACGTGGATTTGAGTGGTTCTGACAGGAGGCCACACCAAACTTATAATAAAAATATTTTATTAAATATAAAAAATATATTTATTAGAAAAAAAATATCTAAATAAATACATAAAAAATAAAGTACTTATATTATTCTTCATCAATAAAATTTTAATTAACTAACTTATCATATAATAATTTCTTAAAAACATATGAAAAACATATAATAATTTCTTAAAAAAATATGAAAGACTTTCAACTTTCTACCATCGTGTAATAATTCGTATACATCATTCAATCATTTATGGTTACTTACACTAAACATATACCAGAAAATAAAATATTTATTTGAAATAAGTAACTAGTTATTTTATATAAAAAAAGTTAAAAGACTTACATCATTTATAAGTGAATAAGGGTAATATTTAATTATTTTATTCCTCACGCAGGTTCTCTGACGTCTTGTTTATTCATGATTCAATACTCATAAATTATTAGTATTGTTTCTTCTTATATTAATTTTAAAAAAATATATTTCTTCAAAAAGTTGGAGATAGTAAATAATTTGTGTATTAAATCTCAAACCAAAAACTAAGGCTAACTCAATACAACAATATATTTAAGCATATAATTAATCACATATCCAACATAGAAAAAAAAAATAAACAGCATACTTTAAAATAATAGACTCATATTAAAAATAATTTTTTAAGATAATAATAGGAACCTTAAAGCGTGAAAGACAAGAAACAATGGAGAATGATGCAATAGTACCCGCGTTTTAGAGAGCTACTTTTACAAGACAATCAATTAAAAGTTATTCAGATGGTCTAGACAATTCTTTCAACATCAATACAACATTCCAAGTGAGATAGGTCACCACATACAATTATTTTTTAGCTTCTAGATAAATCTAGATTGTATTTTATCTTCTTTTTTTACTTAAACTTCGGAAGTTAGCATTTGCCTTCTTTAATTTAGAAAAAAGAATACATAAATCCAATACGAAATCAAAAGAATTCACAGTAAATTCCAATCCAATGAAGAAAAAAATATTGTTTCGAAAGGATATTAATTGCTAACATTCGAAGAAAAAAGGATTCCTTTTTAGAAATACACTAAGGAGCGCTTTGAGTTAGGACTATAATATTCAGATTTCGAAATCAAATAATGTCCCACCTATAAAAATTGAAATATTTTGAAAACAAAAAAGTTTTTTTTTTCAAAATATTTCAATCGGTATACTAAATAAATAGGACAATTCTGAAACTTTTTGTGCAATTTTATTTCTAGAAAAGTTAACAACATATTCATCCCAGACATCATATTTATCTTTGCTCCTAAACATCATACTCATATTAGACATCATATTAATCTTTGTTCCTAAACCATTAATAATGCAAAACAAAACAATAAAGCAAAGCAACAATGAACTGAGCAGAGCAACAACAAACAGAGGAAAGTAAAAAGAAAAGAGCAAGACACGAGCAAAGCATAAAAATGCAAACATAAAATTAGAAAGAAGAAACAAAGAGAATCACGCTACCATTACGGCAAAGACAACGAATGATGAAAGCAACAAGGTGAAACACACACTGAGCAACACAATAAGGAACAAAAGGTACGATGACAAAAGTGCATGATATTAGTATTTGAAATAACCTATGCCATATGTATTGTTCATAAAAACACAAATAAAAAAAAGAGTTGTATCCGACCTTGGTCAAGCTGTAACCAACATTAGCTAAGTTGTATCTGACTTTGATCAAGTTGTATCTAATCTTAGTTGAGCTGTATCTGATCTTGGTTGAGCTACATCAAACTCGTCCTTGCCTAAATATATCAAAGTGTTAATTTTGAAATTTTAATTACCTTTAGCCTCAATTTTCCATAGAACCGAAACAAAAAGAACATATGATTTCGATTATGTGAAACCTGAGACCATATATATCCTCTTTAGAAAAAATAAATAAAAGTTAACAGGATTTTGAAAAAGATTTCTAAATTTTGGCGCATCTTTCGATTTTAGTTTTCTATTGGCCGATACCAAAAAGGGTTATATGACTTCACTTCTTTTGCAATTGAGACCATTTGTACCGTTAATATAAATAAACAAAAGAGAAATGTGATTTTTGAAAATTTTTGAAAATTTTGATGCCTTTCAGTCTTGGTTCTTTATTAACATGTTAAAAGGAGTATATGAAAAAATTCTTTTGCAACTAAAACCTATAAATTTTTCAAAAATACCGTTGGATCATTATATACTTTAATTTTAAAACTATAATATATTGCGCTAGTTAAAACGTTAAACCTACACTAATGATTTCAAAATAAATAATATTTATATAAATATCATTTAATTACGAAATTATAATAGTAATAATTTAAAAACAAGTTTATGACAATCATCATTAATATTTTTTTTATTAAAGATTTAAAATTAAACTTACTATATTTATTGGATTAAATCATACTTAAAACTTAATTCATATATGATGAATCGATAAATTAGTTACTAAAGTAATATTTGTATAATTTGTTAATGAAAAAGACTTAGAGAAAGGCATGTCTTTCTATGATCACCACCTATATAGATATAGCTAAGTCAAGTCATGGAAGCATAAACATAAATGGCACCAAAACATCTTTCTCAAATCATATCATCCTTATCAAAAACACGGCCATTCATTTATTATTTTATCATGTCCATTTAATTATTTATTTTTCTCTTTCGTTGGCTCTTAAGACTTGACTAAGACTTGTGTTTGACTATATACATGTAAACAAATATATGCATGAGTGATTAAACCTAGATTTAAACAAGTTTTATTTCTATGTAAATATAATTTTATCTAACTTTGTTTTTTTAAGAAATGTTTTTATATCTTGACCTTTTTAGAAGTTTCTACCATTAATTGGTTTAACATTAAAATAGAAATTTTAGGTACAATATTTAAGATGATAAAAAATATTTCAAATTAAAATAGTTATATTATTTTTATGTATATAATTCCATTAAATAATATATTTATTGTTTTTTTATAAATAATATAATTACACGCATTTTTTTAATACATTTTAGTAAAATATATTATATGAATTTTGTTCTTTTATATTACTTGTATTATATAATCATTATTTCTTAATAAATATAATTTAAAGAAGATAGTTACGTATACTTCTTATTTTATATTACATAATATGTGTTTATAACTTTCCACGTAAAAAAAATAGTAAAAGAATATACCATAAACATAATTACTTTTTATATTATTTTTTAATAGCATAAAGATAAAAAAGGGAATACCCATATTCAAATATGTTTAATTTTAAGGGATTTATTAAGAGCAGTGATAATATTATATTATAAGACAAAACTACTAAATATTTTTAAAATTGTTGATAAATGTTAAGATTTAAAACGGACATGTAACGTTATTAACTCAACCCAACTTATTTATTAATAAGTTAAAAGAAATTTGAATTTAATCCGTCTATTACGAATTAATGAGTTAAATTCATTAGCTTAATTGTTCACTTAATTATAATTTTTATTATTATTAAAAATAATATATTTTTAATTCAAATTTAACTAAAGTGCAAGTTTAAATTAGATTTGTGATAAGATTTCATTCATGTATTAATAAATTTTCTCAACAAATATTTTGAATAACTTTATAAAGATTCAAATTTGTTTATATAATATTTGTGGATTTTTCATATGTTATATAATTATTTCATATAAAAGTAATTTTACTTTAGCTTCTATTTCAATATTTTATAAAATGATTAATCTAATAAAAAATACTTATTAAAAAATGAGATGAATTGTGAGTCAATCCGATTACGAGTTCAACCTAGATGAACCTATTTCTAAGTGAATTAAATTCAAAATTAGACTATATTAAAATTTCAAAATTTTTTCAATCCAATCCAATCTTGAATTATCAATTTTCTTTTAAAAAACTCAGTAAAATTTGGTTCTTTAAAATTTCACACCGTATTTATTTTTATTTTTTCTCTTTTATCGTAATGTTATTTTTTTCATTATTCATTTTCTTTGTTCTCCCACTGATCGTACTAGAGGAAAAGGAAACATTGGTTTACATTTAAAAAAAACACAACAAAGTAAACTCCACGGAAAATACTGAAAGTTGAATGTTGACATAATAAGAGTTTTACAAACCTCTATGAAGTACTCAAGCTTTTACAAACTGCGGTGAGTTTCGCTTTTTCAAAAATTATCAAATATTCCGTTAACATGTTAGCGTGGACCGACTCTATGATAAAAAGGTTTAAATATGTTTTTGATCCCTTAACTTTCAGCGAATTGGAATTAGTTTTTTTCAAAACTTTAGACTAATTTAGTTCCCAAACTTTAAAAATGTGTGAATTTAGTCTTTTTAACCAAATTTTATTAATTTTATTTGATATTTCAAACGCATTTCTTAAACTAATTCCAATTTTTGCTGAAAATTAAGAGACTAAAAACATATTTAACCATAATAAAAATAATAACTGCGGATAACACATTTAACAATATAAAAAACCAACAGAAATATTAAATATAATTCCATTAAAATTAACATTTTTGTAATGACTATATTTATATTAAATTATTAATAAAAACTAAAATCAAACAGAATCATATTTATAGAGTGTGGAAAAAACACCCTGATATTTTATATTTTGTGGTGGAAATGTGGAGTTTCGTCCTAAAGTAAGAATTTTAAAATATACAATCAGACAATAAAAATATTTTAAAAAGAATTGAATTATTAAAATGTTGAAAGAGTTAATAGCATCACAAGATTTTCTTTATATATTTCCGTGAAATTAATAATAACGTATTACAAAAGGTTATATGAACCTGTTCTGTCCTTCGCTCACTCCTTGCACCGTTACTACTATTATGACTTGTTAGCTCAGTGACAGCGAACGCGCTTTCAAGTCTCTTGGGTCCATTCACTGATAAAAACACAGACACACACCAATCCCAACTGAAGCTGTCATTACATGTTACCTTAGAATTTATTAGAACTTTGGAACCAGTCCATGCTTTACTTTACTTTCACCCTTTTGCTTCTTCCTTCTACATCTTCTTCAACTACATTTTTTTTTTCTTAATACGTTTGCTCTTTCCAAATTTGCTTCCTTTGGATATTAACCTTAAATTCTTGCAAGAAACACGCTTTTCTTGCTGCAAGAATGGAAAAGAACAGGAAACTCAGCCGCTTGCAGGATCTTTGTATAGCTTCGCGCCTTGTGGCGGTTTTTTTCTTGTTTCAGAGTTTGGGTTTGTGTTGTTCTTTGAATGAAGAAGGTACCTCACTAGTGGTGGGATTTTTGGGTTTGAGGAATCTGGTGGCTGCTTGGATGATGCTGAAACGTGGTTTCTGTGTGCAGGTAATGCTCTTTTGAAGTTCAGGCAGAGAATAGTGAGTGACCCTTTTGGTGCTTTGTCAAATTGGGTGGATGATGATTCATCTTTTGACCCTTGTAATTGGTTTGGAGTTGAGTGCTCAGATGGAAGAGTTGTCGCCTTGTAAGTGCTTATTTTTTTAACCCTTTTTCTCAGAAACTGCTTATTTGTAGCCAATGCTGTGGTATAATTCATGGCCACACAAGAAAAAAAGAGGAATATTTATGTTTTTTTTAACAATTTTTCTTCATTAGTCTCTCATGTTAAAAGTATTCCCCAGTGTTCATAGTGTTAAGCATGAAAGATTTGTTTGGTCAGGAATTTGAAAAGTCCACAGAAACAGGCTGTTATCTAACAGCTTTTGAACTATAGTTTCCTCTGTTTTGAAATTGACTTGAGTGATTTTGTGCTCAGGAATTTGAAGGATCTCTGCCTTGAAGGAACTCTGGCACCTGAGCTTGCGAAACTTATCCACATAAATTCCATGTAATTTTTCTTACCTGGTTTCATTCATTTCCTATCTCGGTTCCTTTCCTTCATTAATTCTATTTTGGCCTTTGATCGAATAATTGGAGGGTGAATATGCTGCAGTATTTTACGGAACAACTCTTTCTCTGGGACCATCCCTGAAGGATTTGTGGAGTTAAAAGAATTGGAGGTTTTGGATTTGGGATACAACAACTTCAGTGGACATCTACCTGCTGATCTTGGGAGCAATATCTCACTAGCAATCCTGTAGGGTGATGACCCTCTTTGAATAGTTCAATTTCACTTTTTCTTTTAAGAAACTTTTTGCACATATGCTCACTCGGTTTCTTCTAATTGTAGCTTGTTGGATAACAATGAATTTCTTGTTGGTTTCTCACCGGAAATTAATGAACTGAGGCTGCTTTCTGAGTGCCAAGTGGGTGAAAATCAGCTAACTAATGCTGCTAAAATGCCAGCGTGTATAGAAAGAGCCACCACATGGTATGTTACTAATTAATTGAAATGTGGTCCATCTCTGGAATTATGTACTTGTATTTTGTATTCTTAGTCGTGTCCAATGTATATATATTTTATTATATGATAGGGTCATCCTATTTCTTTTTTCTAAAAAACCAAGTTCACACAATTTTCTTTTTAAAGGCATATTGGTCAAGGTAAAGGTATTGCTCGTGGCCTACTGCAACTTAAAAAACCATTTCATCGTACTCATGAAGATCCTCGTAATCGTGCGGCTAATCCACCACAAGAGAAGCCTTCACTTCCTTCTCCTCCTTCACCAGTGCCAAAGCTATCTCCCCCTGAGAAAAGTGCTTCTAAGTCTCCTACTCCACATTCTACACCAGGTTCTCGAGCACTACCTAAAACTGAAAAAAGCACTTCACCAAAGGTTCATATTTTGGTTGGAGTTATAGGTGGTGCAGTGTTTCTTCTTTTTTCAACCATTGGCTTATATATTTGTAAAACAAAGGTGGTTAATGTCAGACCTTGGGCCACGGGACTAAGTGGACAGCTGGAGAAGGCATTTGTAACTGGTAAATCTAAGCAGCACACAATTTTTATCATGATAAAGCTTATATACAATTTTTAAGTGTTTTAATGTTCTTCTCAAATCAAATTTGAAGTTTTACTTGATATTACATGATCTCAAGTGAATTTGACTTCAAATCTAAAAATAGAATATCACAAAAGTCCCCGAGGAATTGCCTTTAAATTTTGTCTATCATGCTAGGACCTACATTATTAGGCACAAGATCTACTGCTTATAATAAAAAAAATTGTTTTTCTGTTTCCAAGAAGGATCATGTCTTTTTAATAAAAAAATAGAAGGTCTAAATCCCATAATGCATAGCAACTCAGGATTCCTGAAACACGACAAAGAACAGGAACTTAACTTATTTTCAGGGTTCTTCGGTCATCTAATGATCTTGCTTTGAATGACAGAGTTCTTCATTTTCAGGCGCTCAAAAGCTAAGGAGATTGAATCTTGAAGTAGCATGTGAAGATTTTAGTAATGTAATCGGTACTTCACCTATTGGCACAGTGTACAAAGGAACTTTGTCTAGTGGCGTTGAAATTGCTGTAACTTCTGTTCCGGTGACATCATCCAAGAATTGGTCAAAGACTTTAGAAGTTCAATTTAGAAACAAGGTATCAATTATCATAACAGAAGAAGACCAAACAAACTTAACACTAGAATTGCAATCTAACCATTGTAATTATAACTAACTTTTTAACCGTTATGGTTTCAGATAGATACATTATCGAAAGTGAACCACAAGAATTTTGTAAATCTTATTGGATACTGTGAAGAGGAGGAGCCTTTCACCAGAATGTTGGTTTTTGAATATGCCCCAAATGGAACACTATTTGAGCATTTACACAGTAAGTGTTTTACCATTTTTAGAGTAATTAGCACACCAAGTATAGCAACATGCATTCTTTAACACGTTCTAAATTATTGGTTAAACTTGTTGAAAACCATAAAACTAGTTATTGTTGTGTTTGAGTTGGTAAATTTGTTCTTTTGAGTGCCAGTAAAAGAGGCTGAGCACTTGGATTGGGTAACAAGGCTTAGAGTTGCAACGGGTATGGCTTATTGCTTGCAGCATATGCACCAATTGGACCCTCCTATGGCCCTTATCAAGCTGAATTCTCAAACTGTTTACTTGACTGATGATTATGCTGCCAAACTCTCAGATTTTAGTTTTTCCTATGAAATAACCTCAGCTGAGACAAAAGCCATTGACATGCCAAAAGCAAGTCTAGAAACTAACGTTTATAGCTTTGGTGCTTTGTTATTTGAGATGGTTACTGGTCGTCTCCCTTATTCAGTGGAACAAAGGGACTCCCTTGAAAACTGGGCATCACACTATTTACAAGGAGACCAACCTCTCAGGGATATGGTGGATCCAATTCTTGAATCTTACCAAGAGGATCAGCTTGAACAAGTTGCTGCATTGATTAAATCTTGTGTGCATCCAGATCCAAAGCAGAGACCAATAATGAAAGATGTCAGTGAGAAGCTAAGAGAGATAACAAAGATAACACCCGAATCAGCAGTTCCAAAACTTTCTCCACTTTGGTGGGCAGAGCTTGAGATTGCTTCTACAGAAGTGCGTTGAAACCAGTGAAGCAGATTGTAGTTAAGTTCCAAAGGCTTTTAACGTTGTGATCCTTTTTCCATAAAAAGTTGTTAAAAAGCATCTATTTTTATGTTGTAGAACATGGTCGCAAATGACTTATGGGAGACCAAAAATGTGCAGTGATTTTCTTTCGGTGCAGCTTTTTATTGTAGTTTATGGAATTGCACTGAGAAGCAGTTTTTTGTGTATCAGTTAATTTCAATTCAGTTCATTAGGCGAATCAAGATATTTGCAACTCTTTCATTCTCTTCAAATGTGTCAAACTGACTATCATTTAATTTTTAAATATAACGGTTTAATTGCTTGTTTTATCCCCAGTTTTGTTGAAGTGTGTCAAGTTCGTTCACTCTTTTAAAAAAGTTACAATTTCGTCTACATATGGTTTAAAAGTGTCAATTGCATCCAAACTTAGAAGAATTTGCCTCAATTAAGTCCTTTCCGTTAAATAAACAGAAACAGCGTTAATTTTTTCTTCTCTCTCTTCTACTTTTCTGTGCAATGTAGTCTTTTTGTCAGTGTTTGCAGCATAAAATGATTACTTTCCAAATAAAACAATTAAACATTTTTTATTTCAAAGGAGCAATTAAACCTCTGTACAAAGAAAAAGATAATATTATGTTCCACTCTACTTTTCAACCTAACTATTACTATTACGTGTACACATATACCCTTCTTTAAATGTTTTAATAATATAAAAGGACAAAAACAATATATGTATATTATTGTGTAAATATATCTAAGCAAAATATATGTTTTTTTGTTTGACACCCAGTTTCAAAAGAATATTAAATTAATAAAAATATTATAATAAAGTTAAATACAAATAAAATTTGTAAAAACTCAGTAGTATTTAAATAAATTTAATAAATAAAAATAAAATATAGACGAAAAGAGAGAAAACGAGAGCTTATGAAAAAAAAGTTAATTTTTTTATGAGTTGTTAGTTGGTAGTTTTTTTTTTACTGTCAACACAAATATTATTATTTATTAATAATTTGTTTCAGTTTTTGTAAATGTTGATTGAAATGTTTCAATTTTTGTAAATGTTTGTTTTTGAATTATGAAGTTTATTGTATGTTTCTGTAAATGTTTCTTCTAGATTTTTTAATTTACGAAACTTAAAAATTATATTGCTAATATAAGTTAAAAGATTGTCTCACCATAGTGTTTTTTTCAAACAAAAAAAAAAGATAAAAAGAAATTGTTATGATGGTAGGATTAACAATCTTTAATATTGTTTAATTTTGAACAGGGTAAGAGAGAGGAACTAGCACTTTTCAGTAATTGAATGATTAAACCTTCTCTCTCCAACTCTTGAAATGCACAAAAAATGTTATCCATGAATATTATAATATATTATTTTTTAATAAATTATTTAAAATTTATTGCTTATGACTGTGTGGCTGACACACAGTACAAATTTTTAAAATATTGAAGGGTGTTCTGACAAAAAACTGTTATAGTCAGAGGAGCAGAAGAGAGAGAAAGAAAAAGTTAACGCCGTTTCTGTCTATTTAACGGAATTGACTTGATTGATGCAAATTTTTCTATGTTTGGATGCAATTGACACTTTTAAACCATGAGTGGACGAAATTGCAACTTTTTTAAAAGGGTGAACGAGCTTGACACACTTCAACAAAACTGGGGATAAAACAAGCAATTAAACCTATAAATTAAACACGGGAAACATGGTTTCTAGAATTAGATTTCAGGGAAAGTAAATTTTCCTTCATCTTTAATTTTCACTTTTCTTCACTTCTCTTACTTGTTGAGAATCTAAGTCTATTATCCGAGAATCTAAGTTCCACCTTATATAAAAATGAAAAAAAAGAAAAAATCGAGCATCATATAAGAAATGAAAACTCATTATTCTATTGTATTGATAATGTTTTTTATTGGATTTAAGTTTGATAATGTTATATAAAACCTAACATCTCTCCTCCACCATTTCGATAGTATTTAATTTGGAACATGATCGGTTGGAACATGATGGGTGGTGGTGATAGCAGAAAATTTCGTCGTTCCTTGTATTACAGTAGGTAAATGTAAATCTTTCTCACATTCTTCTTCTCAAATAAAATTCCATTCTTCACCAATGATCGAGATGTTTTGTTGCATGCACATCTTCAACTCGCAAGAGTTATAAGTCCCAACATCAGAATTTCATCTTAGTACATGATCTGTTTCCACCATATCAAATACGCAAGAGTTCTTCAAGTACACACCTATTCATGAACAACATAATTTTATACAAAAAATAGCTTACTTTGTTGCAAAAGAAATCGTATCAACAATAAAGTATGTAAACTAAATTAATTAGTACCATACCAATGTAAAAATGGTCAGGAAGAATACCTCAACTCTTCTAGTTCTTCGGATTCCAAGTTTGAAGTTTAAAAGACACATTACTTTAACTTTTTTGTCAAAGGAGTTTTTTTCCATACTCAATAGACTCAGAGCCCTTCACTTTATTTTGGACAATGTTGGTTTCTATTTCATGAATTTTCCTCTTTCTCTTGGATTCATGCACTGTTTCTTCTGAGGAATAGTAGCATTTGAAGGTAACATTTACACCCAATAATTTCATAGTCTCCAATGTCAGAAACAACTTGGTAGAAAATGAAGCCCAACAAATTTTTGGGAATTACAATAGTGAACAAAGATTGTGTAAAGTGGTTATGAAACCAATCTCGCCATTTCTAGCTGGTAAATAGTAGCTAATTTTGCTGTTTTTACCTGATACATAGGAAAAAGGTGATGGATAGAAATAAGAAGTATAAACTGTTTCTGGTGGTTGTTTTGCTGGAAGTTCAATTTTGACAATGGCATCTTTCAAAATTGCATCATATGAAAGCTCATCCAATTTTATACAATTTGAGAGCAAAAAGGTACACTGGGGTATTTTAGATGGTTCAAGTTCAATGGTTGAATATAACATTGTTTGACAAGGAGATGTTGAATGGATTGCGGAAGTGCTGGTGGTACACACTGAAGCATTTTGCATCTTCCAACATCAAGAAGTTTGAGTCTTGACAAATATTTCATGTTTTCAGGTAAGCTTATGATGGTACAACTATCAATTCTTAAAATTTGCAAAGCTGATAAAAATTATATGTTTTCTGGGATTTCACACAAACTTAGACATTTGTATGTTTTCTGGGAAAATTCCAAGAAATTTCGTATTTCAATTCATTTTCTTTATTAGAAGTACTAATTTGAAGATCTTCCCTTAGCACTGAAAAAGAAGTTTGTTGCATATGTAATTGAGTCCATGCTTTTTTGATTCTTCTGTAACATTTTATAAGAAGCAAGATCCTTCGTATTGAGAAGAAACCCTATGAAAAATAGCAGCAGCAAGAGTTGTTTTTCCAACGCCTCCCATGCCCCAAATTCCAATTATTTGAACTTTTGAATCATTTGTCACTAAAGATTCAATCTTTGTGTAGTTTTCATCATATATGAAAAGACCTCTAAATTCAATATTTTCGATTTAGCTTTTGCAGAACAACTTTCATAATATCATCAATCAACTCAGATTCAACCCTATATGAATAAATAAAAAAGTACATATAACAAGTTAGTAAATAAATTTAAATTTTAATAGAAAGTAAATCAATATTGAAAAGATAAAGAGCGAAATAAAAAAAGTAAAATAAAAAAAGCTCTTTATACACCACACAACTTCATGAGAAGAGAAAATAATTAGATCCTTAAATTCCAAAGTTTTCTCCAAATAAGTA
This sequence comes from Vigna angularis, assembly GCF_016808095.1. Lineage (NCBI taxonomy): Eukaryota > Viridiplantae > Streptophyta > Magnoliopsida > Fabales > Fabaceae > Vigna > Vigna angularis. The sequence continues at coordinate 24,272,106 of NC_068976.1, forward strand.
TTCAAATATTTTTGTCAAATATCTATCAATTTTTGTTGATATCTAATAATCTCGACTGAAAAATTATCGGGATTACTGTAATGAAATTTGTCTAAACTGTATTTTGCTTCAATCTCTAAAACTCACTGTCATGATCTTATTTAGGGCCAAACTTAATTATATCCAAAACTAATATAGTTGTTTGTTACAAACTTTCTATATGTTTCATATGAAAAACAAAATTTCCGCATTTTCTATATTTTCAATATTTTTAACTAATTTTCATATAATAAATAAATATTGGCTGGAAATTATTTAATCAAATTTGGAATAAATATTAGAAAAGGAATGGAAATATTATCCAAGTACGAAATTATATTCCTTATATCCGCTGAAAAATATTAAATAATTAATGTTCAAAAATTAAAATAGAGAACCAACTTGCTTTCTTTAGTTATAATTTTTATTTCAGCATATGTATTATATGTATATATATATATATATATATATATATATATATATATATATATATATATATATATATATATATATATATATATATATATATATATATATTCTATCAAACTTCGTATTCTAGAGTTGATTAGACTTCGCATATTTTGGTAAAAGAGAGAGGAAGAAGTAGAAGCCATGAATATGGTGTCATTTTGAGGAAGAAAGCACTCTTATATCAGGAAGCACATGCTGCAAGCCAAGTCAACCATTTTATTTTATTGTCACTTGGTAATTATATTTTTATGGAGAAGTTAATAATGCTTTAGAGCTTGTGTATATGTAAATTTTTTTAATTTATCAAAGTTCTATAAACTCATCCTTTATTTTAATTGAAAAAATGGAAATGACATTATCGATTTTTCCATTTTTCTTTAATATATGTATGCAAAATTGATCCTTTCAGAGTCTATGGTTTTGGCGATGAAACAAAAATTCTTCAACTTTATATCCGTTAAAAATTAAAAATATTGTATATATTTAATATGTTTTGGAAATGTGTTATTTAGTGTTTTTGTTTTTGTTGTTTTTTAAATGCTGAAAGCATTTTCTAAAAAACGGCTATGCTAAGCCTGTAACATACTGAACCGAATCAACCACTAGCACTGAATCTTTTGCGACTTGTCCATGCCAATAACAATGACAAACTCTGAAGAACCCTCCCTTCCCAACCCTAACAATAACACTCAAGACTCCACCAACAGCGATGCGGAACCTCACCACCACCACGATATTGAAGATGATGAAGAAGAAGAAGATGACGAATACGACGAGGAGGACGACGTCGTTCAGCAACCGAATCGCACAATTCCCCAATCCGCAGCGTCCAAGCTGCGCGAGCAGCGTTTCAAGGTGGAAACCCTATCGCGGCGGTTGTCGTCGGAGCTTGTTCCGATCCGAGTGCATGACGTGGTCATAAACGGCAACACTAAGACCAAGGATTGGGTTATTGTGGCGGAGCTCGGAGGCATAGAGAACGCCACCAGCATGCAGGAGCTCGTGCAAGTTTCGCAAATCGCCATTTCCAGGCTACAGGACCTCGAAATCTTCGATTCCTGCACGGTTCGCCTTGAGGCTGGGCCCCGAGAACTTCCAAACACTGCCAATGTCATCGTCGACGTTGTCGAAACCGGTAACAAAGTTTCAGCCAAATTCAGCGTTTATAACAAACCCTCGGTACCTTTCTTCCTATCATATTGATATAATGCATTGACTTGAACTGGATGCTTGTAACTTTGATTGAGGCATTGCATTGTACAGAAACGTATGCGCAAATATACGAGAGCCTATCAGGGGAGAAGTGAAGAAAGGAACTCTGAACATTAGTATTACTTAGCTAGTCAACCATAGATTTAATTGAAACTAACCTTGACAGTCTGTGGCAGATTAGATGGTCATGCTCTCACGCTTTTTATGTATATACTACTACATCATAGTAATTAGACAAAAACTTACTCTAGGTTCCTAAGGTGTTCTCTCTACTATTTTTCATCAGAATTTCATATTCATCTCGGTGTTTTATACAATTCTTCAATACAAAGCTTTATTTTGTGGATTACTGAGATGAAACTTCAATTCTGAAGAGAGAACAATATCAACAACACCTATGGAAATGTTTCTAAGTTTTGTCCGAACATTGTTTTTCCTGCTAGGTTTGAAGTGTTAACAAGGACAAGGGAATCTATTTTTTATTTGTGCGAAAAATTTTGTGTTTTTTGTAGACTAGTTCTTGGACAGCTGAAGGTGCTCTTACGTATAAGAACTTCTTGGGCTATGGTGATCTATGGGATGCTTCTTTGGCCTATGGTGCCAACCAAGCGACTGAGGTGAGCATCGGGGTGCATGCCCCTCGAGTTAGAAGGTTTTTAACTCCTTTTGTGGCACGGCTATCCATGCTTTCCCAAGATTGGCAAGAGACTTCCTCGTACAAAGATCAGTTAGTGGGTGCGTCTCTTGGGTTGATCTCGACCAAGCACCATGACCTAGCATACACTCTTGGATGGCGTACCTTGGCAGATCCATCACAGATGTCATCCAGGTCTATAAGAAGGCAGCTTGGTCATAGTTTAGTGTCTTCTTTGAAGTATACATTTAAAGTTGATAGGAGAAATTCTCCTATCAGGCCAACAAAAGGATATGCTTTTCTTTCCTCCACTCATGTTGGTGGCCTCACTCCAGATCCACGGAGCTTGTGGTTTCTGCGCCAGGTGTGACTAAATTCTTTTATTTTCCTTCAATTAATATTAATTTGATACTATGTAAATTTAAGTACAATGCTTAATACATATTAACACTCATGTTCAATTCTGATAAAAAAAAACACGCATGTTCTATGATTTTGGTGTAAGAATTATTGAAATCATCTTGGGAGTGGCTAGAATTTACAAATTGATGCGATCAGAAATTTTAAAATGATTTGATAGAATGAATATGTAAAGAAATATATGACCAAAATTTATATGGAAGGAGTTCATCTCCTTTGTCAAAGATATATCTATTCTCTCATAAGAGAAACTAGTCTCTGCATTTGGAAAAACACTAAAATTGCTTTTTCTTTCTGTTTTTGAGTTTGTTATTTTCAAATCTGTTTATTGTACAGAAAAGTTAAATATTTTTTTCTTAGAAAGTGCACAAATAAATGGTCTCCCTATACGTCATTAGTTACCTTGTTGACATGATTCAGTTGGACTTTGTTGTTTGCGATGATAAAGGGGTACTAGCTAGTCGAGGCAATGCTTATGATTAATGATAAATTTGTTTATCTTTTGTTTTCATAATTGCTTTGTCTCTAGAGCTTGATTGGTTGCTTATAGCGTTATTATTCATTGTTGAATTCAATATCCCTTAGTGGGACTGAAATCTCAGTGCAAATGTCCAAGGAAGGATTTCACAAGTACGAGGTTCAAGGAACACTTTCCCATTTGCATTCTATCCTGCATGAATTAGATGCAAAAGTGCTCTCTAATATTTTAACGTTTGTCATCAGTTATAGATGCTTTGTGTTTCTTGGATGAGGCTAACAAGTGCAACTTTCATCTGATTTTTTTTTTGTATGAAGCTAAACCTTACTGGGTAAATCTTATTGTATTTCTCATTAATTGAGACCTTGAATAAAATAATATAAAATAGAAACAAGAAATACAGGAATGAATAATCAAACTACCCCAAAATAGTTTGCTGTGTTATTGGACTTCATTTGACTAGCATTATGACGCTGTTTCTTTTTTCTTCCACTTGTTTATCTAGGAGTTGTTAGTTCATGGTAAATTGAGTTTTTAACTTATATTTCTTTTTCTTTACTTTTACGTCTCTTTTAATAACTTTAACCGGTGGTAGGAAGATAGTGCGGTTGCCATTGTGTATGGCAAAGGAATCAGATACTACATGGTAGATGCGTGGCCTGCTCATTCTTTTTCTTGGTGAATTGTGTAGGGTGCTTTTGGTTATAGTAATTGTTGAGGATGGGGCAGCCTTTAAGGCATGGACTATGGTTACAGTAACACAACATTTGTTGAAGAAAACATCGTGTAAATGTTCTTTTTTGTCCTGAAATTATAAAGGGATGTTATAATAGTCGATGGGTTTTAACGCTGGGAAATAAGTCCCTGAAATTGAATTGCGTTTGTCCCTGTTGTTAGTCGTCCACTGATTCCTTTGGCCAATGTTTCATGTAGTACTTTATCTTCCGTTTTGACAGCTGACATTTTACAATAACACCTGACAATGTAAGGAAGAAGTAACCATTACTACAAATAAATGGGCATCCATGTGTTTACCAAAAGGGCAGATAGCACGCCACTTCAAACGTTGGTTAATAAAGTTAGTGAATGACTATTTATAAGGACTAACTTGACCAACAGAATTCAATTTGAGACTTATTTGCGAGAAAGTTACATGCAGAGACTATTATGATAGTGCTTTACAATTTTGGGGACAAAAGTGACGACATTCATTTTCTGTTCTATGTTATTTTGAAAACTCTTTTTGTTGAGCAACTCTATTAACTCTAATGTTCTAATGCAGGAGTTTGATGTTCGCTTTGCTGTCCCTTTTGGGTTTTACAATACAGCATTGAACCTTGGGATATCTGCTGGTGCTGTTTTTCCATGGGGACATGGATTCAAATCCAAGCCATCTCCCCTTCCAGAAAGGTTTTATTTGGGTGGTGATTTTTCTCCAGTTTGCACCCTAGGAGGGCCAACAACCTTATGGGGATTTAAAACTAGAGGATTAGGTCCCACTGAACCTCGTAGGCCAAATAGAGATGAATCCGATGATGAGAATTCCTCTGGATGGGACTTCATTGGTGGAGATCTTGCTGTTACTGCTTTTGCTGATCTCTCGTTTGATCTTCCAATTAGGTGGTTGAGAGAATATGGAATACATGGTCATGTTTTTGCTGGTTCTGGGAATGCTGCTAAATTAACTCAGAATGAATATAGGCACTTCTCTCCTCGGAAGTTCTTGGAATCTTTTCGAGTGTCAGTGGGATGTGGATTTGTTATTCCTACTAGCCTCTTCCGCCTAGAGGTCAGCATCTACTTTAATTCTTTATTTTTAATTAAAAAGATCGAACTAACCAGAAGTTGAGAGTTTGGCGGAGTTTGTAGTGAAATGTCAGTGATGACAAAATAGAGGATTTGGAGTAAACATGTATATTTCGACAATAAAGAGTGTGAAGAAAAGAAAAGACAAATATAGAATTTTTTAAATCTTGTAGTCACTGGTATAAACGATTTTCCCCTTTTTGGTCTTCTCCCACATTTAATTTTGAACTAACCACTTAGGACATGTTTATGTATTTATTAGCAATATGGTATGACATGACATTTGAATTCAGCAAGGTAATTTAGGTGAACAATCTGTTGAATTGATAAGTTAGCATTGTTAGGATTATCTCTTTTTTGTGGTACCCATCTCCTACACTCCACCTTACCTTTTTTTTTTTAATTTGCAATATATGTATTTCTTCACCAACTTGTAACTTGTTTCAGGGTAACTACGTTCACATACTCAGAAAGGGTGAGCAAGATCGTGGGAAGACTGGATTTAGGTTTAGTTTCTCAGCTCCTTTGTAGCAGCCGTATTCTCTGCCATTTTTAATTCTATTTTGATGTAGTTCTCCAATCATTAAATAATTTTTTGCCATCTAACTCAGCATGGAATAAGAGGGCATCCAGTCATAGCATATTTTCTTCCCGAAAATAACGCACTCTATACTGCAATTTTAGATGCATTGCCACTGAGAGTTCTTAACCTTTTCCGGCTTGCTTGTATTGTAAAGTGTATACCACTCTTTTATTGGTTCAGATTTCATCCGTGTGGAGATTTTTTAGTCATATTTTGTTTTTTTTTTCCTTTCTTGTGTGCATAATAAACAATTCCATTTAATTAGAAGTACTTGATAAAATTAGTAATTAAATTTGAAAAACAAATGTTGGAAAGCATAAAAAGTAATAATGTTTTTAAAATTGAAATGGAAATTGCAGCAATAATATATAGTAGTGATTCAAGATTAAATAGTTAAATTGCTAATAATTTAATACGGCTTTTATTCTTAATATACCACATCAAACAGTAATAAGAAAAACATAATACAATGTTTGTAACTTCATGATGTCAAAATTAAACTTCAATTACAAATATTTTTACTTCTAAATATAAAATTCAAAACAAAACCAAATCAAACATATCATACCATTTGAGTGTAATATAACATATAATACCCATTGAATTTTAATATAATTACATAATTAAGAGAATACCTCAACTCAAATTAGATAAGACTACACAGAATTTCTCTGTGCATTATTAATTTAATTTAATACAAACTTCATTTAGAATTATTAAAAACCAAGTAAAAACAAATAATTAGTCACAGAAATTATAATATTTTTGTATCCAAACGAATCATTAAAAGAATTTATTATTATGAGCCACTTAGAGAAAAGAAATGATTACTCAATAACAATATCTTCTTTAAGTTTTTTCTTAGTTTTTAATAGATAGAGGTAAGATATTCTTCTGACAGGGATTATTTCCTAATCAGCAGTCATTTGCGCAAAGCTCCAAAGCATTGAAACCAAAAATTGTAAACAAGAAATGATGAGCTATTTTTGAAGTATACCAATTTCATTCACAAAATATACAAGTGTGAAGTGATGTGAATATCATCATCAAACAGAATGATGAGGCTGAGAGCAGCACCTATTGAGGAGTCTGAGCAGTGCATCTGCTTTTCTTCTAGCTCTCAAAGATCCATCAGAAGCCAAGCTTTGAAGAGAAGGAATGCTTCTTGGATTTGCCAAGAGTCTTCTTGCAACCACTTCTCCCTCTTCTTTGCACAGTCCAAGCAAAAGGGTTATTGAATTTTCCTTCCCTTTCACTGAACCAAATCTCAGAAGATCAATGAGAAGTGGCACCAATGCTCTACTATTTCTTATCTCTTGCAATCCCTCAGAGCAACCGAGGAGTGCAGCAAGCACTGCAAGTGCATCATCTGTTATGCCAGCCTTGTCATCCATCAGCAATTCTACCAGCACAGAAACTGCACCAGCCTTAACAGCACTAACTTTGTTAGGATTGTAAACTGCAAGATTGAACAGTGCAGACGCAGCATCTTTTTTCCCTATTGAAGTGCCTTCTTTCAAGAGTCCGACTAAAGCAGGTATTGCCCTTGGTCTTCCTCCAATATGCACTTTCAGCTCATCCACCATACACAAGCTGTATATTGCTGCTGCTGCATTCTCCCTTGCCTCCATGGTCTTCCCTGATTCAAGTACTTCTACTATGCTATCAACTGCTCCTGCTGCCATGATCAAAATCTTGTTGTTGTCAAATATGGAGAGGTTGAACAAGGTTGTCACTGCATGCTCTTGAATTCTTGAATCTTGAGATCCCAGAAGTGTTACAAGAAAGGGAATGGCCCCTACTTCAGCTATGACACTCCGGTTGACCATGCCGGTTTTTGCAAGTAACCGAAGTTCATATGCAGCTTGCCTTTGGATATCAGCAGAACCAGTTGCCAATTTTCCAACAAGAAATTCTGCTGTCATTTTGACAGCATCTGCAGCAGCTTTGTTTGCAGAAATATGGTCGATGGCCTCCTCCTTCGAGTTCTTCTTGTTGTGGCTGTTTCCCTCGGTTGAAGGATCATTAACTGGGACATTGTTGTCATAGCACCATTGCTGAACAAGGCTCTTCAATGCATAGTTGGGTATTAAAGCAGTGTGAATTAACCTTTGCCCACTTTTGGGGCATGTATGATGACCAGAGTTTATCCATTGTCCAATCGATGTTCTATCATATGTGTGCCCAGATGACACAATCACGGGGTCCCTCATTAAGTCAAGTGTTATTGGACAACGAAATTCATCAGGAACATTAGGTGTCATGGACTGAGAGGATGAAGAACTATCATGAACTTTGTTATACAAAAATGAAGACAGTGGCTTACAATCTTCTTCATTTCTACTACTCTCTCCATCTCTGAATATCATGGTTTTGGAATAAGACACCAACGATATGAGGTTGTTTATATTGGAGACAATGATGAGTCCTCCTGTGCCAGCTTGGTTCTGAGCTTCAGCCTTTAACTTTGATATTTCTCCATCATAATCTGATGGGGTTCTCAGACCAATGCTGCTCAGTATTTCTTCCACTTTTCCAAACTCAACAAACCCTTTGTTCTTCTTCTTTTGTAAACTGTTGTTAGCCATTGCTAGTTTAAGTTGTTCTCTTCGATGAAGCTCTCTAGGATCAATGAATAACTCAGCCTTCTTTGCTTGCTTGTGAAGAAGCTCCACCTGTTCCCTAATATCTGATGTTACATTGAGCAAACTCAAAGGAAGAATATCAAGGGCCCTTCCCATCTCCTTCACCAGCACATAAAATTGGTTGGAAATGAACTCTAACTGTATCAGACTCCAAAGAGAGCTTCCATCTTTGCAGTCTTGGATCAAAACCTTAACTCTTCTTATCACAGAGAACAGTTCTGTGAGACACAGGACTGAAGAAGGAGGAAGTGGAGTACCCGATTCTTTAATCTCTTCAAACAAAGAAGAAAGAAGCTTGATCCTTCTGATCATGGATGAAACGTTTCTTATGTGTACGAAGGGAAACTTTTCCATTGAGTCAACTTCTTTGGATATATGAATCAAAGAATCTAGCAGAGACCCAGATGGTAACAAGCCTTGGGAGACCATCATAGCAGATAGAACATCATTCATTGTGAAGAGGATGTTTTCTTCATTCTCATGCTTCACACAAGTTTCTCTCTTCAAGGAATTGGATTATTCTGAGACCTTCTTAAGGCACTTTTTTTACATTAAAATAATTGTAAAAGAAGTTAGCTATTTGATTATTAAATGCATCGTATTTTTGGCTCTTTCTATTTGTGTAGTTTGTGCTAAAGACAAGAACAAAAGTACTAAAGAGAGTTGAGCATTACTTGGGGTGCTGCCATTTGGAGGATTCTCCATGCGTGCGAGATTAGTGGTATTCCTCAGACAGTTTTTTATTCAAAGATTAATACTTTGAGCCATTTTTCTATTCAAACGTGAATAGTTTATGATAATGAGCCCTGTTAAACAGCTTTCAGTTGCTTGGTTTCTCCACCTTTGAAAATCTTATTCACGATCACCAAATGAATATTTTTCATGCAACTTGTTATTTGATAAATGTGCATGCCAACAGATGCATAACATTTCATTTTCTTGATCTGTCGTTTGAGGAAAGTAAAGCATTATACGTAGATTATGACTCCTGAAATCCTCAACGGCTCTTTCTAAATCATCGTGCCATCCACTTACCATTTCTGATGTCATGTTTGTCTTCTCTACCATAGAATCCAAAATTGCACCCTCTCTAATGTTCTTGCTTTTGCATCATGTATTAAATGTCAAAGGGCAGAAACAGGTAATAATTTGTTTATTATAAGTATTTGTTTCTCATGAAAACACCATTGGTAAATGGTTATAAATTTTTATAAATGTTGTGAATATTAAGATGATTAAAAGTGCCACATTTAGTAAAGGTTGAAAAGTTTTACTATCACTTTAGAAAGTTTTAATCTCAGTTTAGAAGATGTAATAGATACAAACATCAGTTTATTAATTTATTTTACGATATTAAATTAAATTTATAATTTATTTTCTAATATAAATATACTTTATAAGATAAGATAAAATTACACTAGTTTTGATTAATATACTGTATGACCACCCGGTCAATCAAGATAATTATTTTGAACAATAACAGTTATTAATAGACAATTAAGAAGAATAATAATCATTGACTGAAAATTAATAGAAATAATATTAGTAATTAATGGAATAGACCTAATGGTAAGCTTATTATAATATTTATAAATATATATTTGAATAAGAGGTCAGGTAATTTTAACTCTGATTACTCATCCTTATTACATAATTATTGAGTAAATCATTGACTTGGAAGTCGGAGTGCCTTTGACAGGTATCAACCCCACCACTAGGATAATGAGAAGAGAGAGCCAACAATGTAACTTGGAAGATAGATGATCATCATTATTACATAATTATTGAGTAAATCATTAACTTGGAAGTTGGAGTGCCTTTGACATGTGCTCACCTCCACGAACGAATGAGAAGAGAGAGCGAACAAACGTAACTTGGAAGATAGATAATAATCAGAAAGTTCATCCGGTCTTTAGAACAATTTGAATACTTTGAATAAAAAATCTCAACCCATATCCGAAACAATTAAATTTTGTAAGATTAAGTTAAGTATAATTGTTAAGACATTATTTATCTTATTTTTAGTTAATTTTTTTTTCATTTTTGAGGATGTTGTCAAGGTAGAAGCAAACATAAAAGACCCATATGGGTGATAAAATCAATGAATGAGATTATAATAAAAGTGGAATTTTGAAGCAGGAAAAGTTATGGATGACTCTAGTAAAAAAATTATGTTTGTGGCCGGTTTCTGGGCTATGTAGGTCAAACTTTTTGGCAACAATTTGTATAATGATTTTATGATTACATGTCACAAACATGTGAAGCTAATGTAGTTTTCTATATAGCTATGTGGGTAGGATAAAGATAGGGGAACTTATTTTAGGCAACTAAGACCACTTGTCAGTTTTTTAAGTTTCTTTGTCTGCATGACCGGGACAACAATTTTAACTTACAAGTTTCAATGTACCAATGTTTAAATATCAACTCATTAAAAAAAGTAACAATTGAAAATTAATCGAAAAAATTGAAAGCGTGATCAAAGCAATTATTATTTTTATCTATTTTTAATTTTAATATAAACTGTTTGTTTGGATTTTGGATGGAAAATTAAAAATTAAATAGAACTTCTTATTATGTTTAAATATAATATTATGTTTGGAAAGATTTTATTAATCTCTCAAAGTTTCCTCAAAGACTTTATATCAAGAAATCAAAACAAAAAATAATTATTAAAGGAAAGTCCAAAGTATTCAATATTTTCAAAGTTAAGACTATATTTAATGATTTTAATTAAATATTTTTATTGAATATTAATATTAGGGATGAAAAGGTATTCAAATATTAATATAACGTATAGTAAATTAATATTTTTAACAGATATTTTTATAGATATAGATATTTTAATTATTGATTTTGTTGATATAACAGTAATGGATGTTATAATATTTAACCTAATGATTAGTGTTTCCTCTTAATGAATTTTATTTAAAGGAATATTTAACAGTAATGAATCTTAAACCTTAAACAATAACCACAATAAGTATAAATTTTATTGTGCCTTGTAATATGTCATTAGAAGAAAAATCAAAATAATAGCATATAATGAACTTAGAAAATATAGTGTGGGAATGAAGTGTCCTAGGCCCTTTTAGATTGAATCATAGTGCGTCTTATGAATTTTGGGTCACTCTAGTTTCAGCCCAGAACAAATATTAAATATCACGTACCTTTATTCCAATACCTATTATAAAACACACATTATTAAAACTAAATTAAATAGAACAAGCAACGTGGCTATAATAGATCATAAGCATGAAAAAGATAAAAAAATAATTAGTTGAAAATTAGCCATCATAAATATTATATAGTATTTAATAGTAAGAACAATATAATTGCAATTAAAATTATTTAAAAATAACTATTTTGACATATCTTTACCATCCGAAAAGAAAGTTTTCAACTTAGTAGACTTAGGAAAGCATCTATCTTAGTCACTTGTATCTATATGAAATTATGTTTTATATAATTTACATAGATTCTGTGTAGACGCTTAATTATTTTAAAAAAATCCTGAAATATTTCATAGTTGTATATTATTCTCATTCACCTCGTAAGAAAAATGTAATTGGGTTTATTTTCAAAAATATTCACCATTACTTTCAATTAAAATATTTTACAAACTTAGTTGACTTTAATGAAATGCTAAGTATTTCTTATTTTAAAAATCACACTTCGCAGAATAGATTAAGCCAGTGAAATTTATTTTAAAAGTTATATTAAAGAAGAAACCATTAAAATTAAATACACATTTAAATAATTCATAAAGAAAAGGTAAAAATTAATTAGTTAAGCTTTTATTTTCAATGATTTATTCTTATTTTTCTATATTAATTTTCAATGAAAGATACTTTCTAAAATATTGTTTTTACTATAATTAGTAAAATTATTTGATATTAGTTAGTTGTCTTAATTATCATAATATATATATATATATATATATATATATATATATATATATATATATATATATATATATATATATATATATATATATATACTTATGCTGTGTTTATTTCAAGTGATTTATTGTTAATGAAGAGCACTTGAAATATGCTTTTGGTTTGACTAATTTTCACGGAAAAACGAGCGGAGATTTGCAAGTTAACTTTATCTGCTGTAGTGGGAGGGAGATGCAATATAGTAGTGTGGTGAGGTGCTGAAAGAAAGAGAACTTTGAATTTGTTTAAAAATATGAAAGGAGGAGAATCTATTCCTCTCTCACCAAATCGATTCTCCTCCTTTGATAGTGTATATTACTTTTTTAAATATATTTCTTTTATATGAAATAATAATAATAATAATATTTAATTTAAATTTATATCATTTATATAATAAAATAATAATTATATAATTATATCAATTAAACTTTCTTAAGAAATTCATTCCATTCACATTATCTTTTTTGTTTCGATTATATGAGATTGAGGGTCGGTCGTCCTGGCTTTGCTTGCTCCGTATCTCAGATCGTCCAAGATTCTTCAAGAGAGTTGACCTCCTGAAGATAGTACAACGCTCAAGTCAGATATATTTCTCAAGAAGGTATCAATTGAATTATGAAAAAAAATGTTTTCAGCTCTACATTAATCATATATTTATAAAGCTTATAGTCATAAAATCTATTAATTAACCATTAATACTCGTTAATATACTTGTCAACTGCATATTAATAACGGTTATCCTATTAATTAGTCTTTAATCACCTAAAACGATTTATTGAACCAATTGGGTGAAAGGGTATCTGACCCATCACACCGACTATATATTCCATATAGTACATTTTTGCTTAATTAAAATAATTTCACACTCATTTCTTTTTCTTCTCAAATCTATTTAAATCTATTTCCTTAAATCCATTTTCAAATATTTATTTCCGTTATTCATTTCCTTTTATGTAATATTTTCTGAATAGAAAGGTTGAAGACATGAACATGTATCAACACTATTGAAAGCATATTTGATGCAAACTTTAAGGTGAGTCAACCTGTGATCTTGTTGAGCCCATGATTCCTTGAATCAAACCTACTGCCTATGGAACTTCTACTACCCAAAAGCCTATGCTAAGTGCCTCCATCATCATCCATACCCATTTAAGCACCCAAACTAGTAAAAGTAAAAATGTCAATACCAACTTTTACAACCATTTGACTTAGATTCTCAATCATTCCCATTTTCTTCATCTTCCTTAAAACTATTTCACTTTTCATTCTTCTCATCAACTTTTCATATTTTCTTGAACAAAAAAGGAAAAAAAAACAACCTTTTTTTTTCTCAGAACACACAGCCCAGATAAATTCCTTATCTTTTCTTAATTTACTAATGGACCATTTAGTTTAACATCAAGGTATTAATATTTTTTAAAGTTAGAAGAAAAGGTGTATATTATTGAAACGTCGATTTTGTTTTATTATAGATAGAAGAATTGATTTCAAAATTCAAAAGGAAAAGACTTGAATATTATGTTTTGAGTGAAAAATTGAAAAGAATGCAGAATCTCTCTACTACTATGTGACAGTCACTTTCGAAAGTAAAGAAAAAAGATGGAATAGTTTTTGCATGTCTTGGATATGGTAAGCAGTCAAAGAGTTGATGATATTTGGTTTTACTTTAATATTTTTTTTTTCACTTTAACGTTTTTATCTCTGAACAAAAAAGCAGCAAACACTGTGTTTATTATTTAGTAAGAGAAAAATTTGGAATACCTTTAGTAAACTGTAATTGGTCTGGCTTAGTACCATTCCCCTACCTCATCTTTGGCTGATATGTTTTTCCTTCTTCACTTATTGAACACCAGAAAGATGCTCCTTCCTCCAATAAAAAAATATTAAAATCAAAATTATATATATATATTAAGTGATATTGAAACTAAGTCTCTCAATGAAAATTTAAAGAAATTTTCATTTTCACAAGTTAATATTTCAATTTTAAGTTCTTTGAGATATTTAGATACAAATAAAATGTCTCACATTAAATAAAAATAAAAGATGAACATAAATTTATATATATATAAATATTTCCATTAAATTTATATATACATATAAAATATTTTTATTAATAAGAGACGAGTGATATAAAAACAAATTTATTATTAAATAAAAACAAAAAATAAATATAAATTTATATACACATAGTAAAATATCTTTTGAAGTAATATATATTTAAATTGTATTTAATTTTGATTTTTAAAATATATGTGATTATTGTGTGTACCATAACAATATATAATTTTTAAAAATAAAAAAAAGGAAATATAGTGATCCATTGGGAAAAAAAAATGTTTTGTAAAGAAAAATGTTCAAACTTTAAACGTTCTGCTATTGGGGTTGTGATGAAGACAAGTTCTAAAAACTTGTGCTAGTAAAAAATACTGGATAATATCTCCCATTCTCATATCTAAGAGACAGCTAGAACTTGATCACTACAAAAGTCTAGGTCTCTGAATAATGAAGACAATTCTTTAGCACAATTTAAACCAAATTATCTCCATTATAAATTCTATGAAACTCTATCTTAAGATTAAAAACGGAAAACATTATTTTATTAAAACATTATATTTATAACATTGTTAGTTAAACATGTGGATAATTAATGGTATAAAAAATAACAAACTAATATAATAGAAGTAACAACTTTTTAGTGATTGACTTCCATCAAATTAATAATATAAAAAAAATAGAATGTAATAAAATTCTATTCATAGTAATAGAAAAGTTTATATTACTAGCCTGGTTTAGATTCATAAAATTTTTAAATAAAAATTTTAATATTTGAGCCAGTGAATATCAAGATTGATTCATTTGTGCTATATTCAATAAAACTGAAAATTTTAAACTAATTTATTGATTCAATACGTGAACCGATCAAGTTAATCTAAATTTATTGATAATTTATAGTTTTTTTTTTCAATTTGTCATTTGAGACAAAAATGGTAATTCAAGTGGTGAATTTTCAATAAAACAAAATAAATAATAGAGAGGCTGGTTTAAATAATGGTATCCTAGTTTAATAAGTTGGTAAGAGAGAGAATGGTATGTTGCCGCTCACAAGCTTTTGACTGAGTCAAGCTAGGGCCATTCATTCATATACACCTCACATCTTATTTATTTTTGTCGACAAATCTTCATTTAAAGTTCAAAAAATATTGCGTCTCAGAGTTAGAATTTAATAATTAAATTAAGTTAGATTAAATTTAATTAAAGTCCTAGTCAAATTTTATGTATCACATATATTCATAAATTTTTAATTGAGTTCTTATTTAAAAAATGATTGAGTATTTAAAATATTTGTTTTTTATTTTTCTGAAGTATTATTTTATTTGATTTTTACTCTAAGGATGGTGTATCTCTTACTTTTATCATCTCGTATCGAATTCTCTAATTTATTTGTTTTTTTCTCTTACTTTTATTTTATTTAACTTATCAATTAATTTGTTCATTTCCTTTTTAAGAATGAGCTATACCTATAATGAAGTGGTCAAAGAAATTTATGAACTTTTATCATTTCGTCCTCCTTTCATAGGTATAGGTATAGAAAATAAGCGAATTAATTGATGGGTTTGAGAAAAAAAAATAAAAGAATTAAATACATTATTTCGTTCATAATAAAATCAAACTAGAGAGTATTTAGACGGAAATAAAAAGTTAAATAAAATAATTGTTTTTTAACAAACATTGAATTGAAAATACGCTATATACTTAAAACTTAATTAACCAATGAATTAAATTTAAAAAATAAGTACAATACTCATTAAGATGATAATTAAACCACATTGAACCATTTTTGTCTAAACCAAAATACTTTTTTTGTCTTTTCTAATTTAAGTTTTTTTTACATTTAATTATATTTTAATTTTTAGCAACCTTAAAATGGAAGACAAACGATTAAAAACAAGAAAAATGGTAAAACGACGTTAAAATATTTTATTATTTTTAATTTTTTTGTGTCTGCATCAAAGAAATTATCAATGTTGAATAATATTTATGTACATTTTTGTCCTCTAAATAACATTTAGAAAATAGTTATTGTTTGTATGAATTTATATTATTTTAATTAGTGAAGTTAATTATTCTAAATCTAACTCTAGTAGATTCAATTTTAATTAGAATTAATTATCCTGAATTTCAACATAAAAATAATAAACTAAATTATGATTAATTACATCTTAGACAGTAATTTAGAGTACTACACCACATTTCAAACCACAAGATGCAATCATTATCGTTTCATGAAAGGGTTTTAGGGTGTTTTTTTTTTACTTTTAACGTCCCAAAAAAATACTAACATGGGAGTTGTTAATTGACGTCCGAATGACTATTTTTCGATGATAATTAACATACAAAATGACTATTTTCGACATCAATTAATGTTTGAAAATGATCATTTTTGACATCAAATGAGATCTAAAAATGCACTTTGAGACATCCTTCTTTTTTGTTTTTTTAATAAATGAATCATTTTTAGAGTTTTATCAAACCTAAAAAACAGAAAACTAACAAAATGTAGCTCAATTTTGACATTTAATATATCCAGGACTCATTTTCAAAGTGTATGAACTAAATACAAACTAAAACAAATGTTGCATATCTTTAAACGACCATAACTTTTACTCTGGTTGGTCGATTTGACATTAAATTATTGGTTGGTCGATTTGACATTAAATTATTACTGAGCGTATATTTGTGTAAAATGAAAGAAATATTATACGTTCTTGTTGCCATAAACTTTGTCCAATAATGGTTTGAGTTTGACCATAGAAGATTTCACACAAAGATAAAGGAAATAAATTTTCACCATTCTGCCCAAAATTTTAATGAATTTACTAACATATAACATCTGTAAAGTGATATTGAGACGTCTTATAATTCTTTGACATATGAAACTAGGACATTTGACATCATACATGAATACATTTTTACATTCACATCAAATATTTTTTTTATCAAATTTTCTCAATAAAATGTTGGAAATGGAGAATTTCGATGTTAATTAATCGTATGAAGTCGAAAAATATAAATTCTGACATCAAAAATTCAACATTTATTTACAAAAAAAATTCACCAATCATGTTTTTATGTTGATTTTTTTGTATTATGACATTAAATGTGAGTCAAAGTCCATTTCTGTAATTTCTGTACTATAGTGAAAAAAAACTAATGAACTAAACCCAACAACTAAGAAAACCAGAGAAAGACTAATAATAGTTATTGTAAATTATAGGGTGTTCAAGACAATAATTAATATAGCATGCTCACATACATGAGGTATAAACATGTTTTCTATAAGTTGTTAATAGCAAAATAAATAAATAAATGTAATATATATATTTTAAAAAAAATCAAACTTAAAATGACATGAAATATAAAAGAAATATTTAAGAAAAAGATCAGCAAAAGTAAAATGAATTCAATCGTCGTACAAAAATCATTTGAAATTATGAACTTTTGTTTTCAACTACAATCGCACAATATTCAAGATGTAATGTCTAGAAATATGATGTATAGTAATTTTATTAATTTAATTTGATCATCCAACTTTGCTTAATAAAAGATCGACTTATATATAGTGAATATAGAATCTGAAACCATATGTTGTGGATAATGTAAAGTTGGGAATATTTTGAATATTTTACTTGATTAATTTTTTTAAAAAGTAACAGTTGGTGAGAATGTTAAATTTAAGTTGATATTTAATTTAGATTAGGCATGATAAAATGGGGAAGATAAATGTCACCTCAAACTCAAAGTGAGGAAAGGGATGGAAGATGATAATGCATCCATCCTCCTCCATTTTCTAACGCATACCCCACTTCTTTAATGCGCGTCCTTTTCCCTTCAAACAATCAACGGTCCATACCAACCTTCCACGCCAACCGTCCGATCAAGATCAATCTCTCTAACTTTTTACTTACTACTGTTACACCACCCACTTCCTTCTCCTCACCTTCTTCTCCACTTTCTTCACAAAATACCTTATCTCATATACCCATCACGACAAATCCCTAAATTTATATAAAATACTCATTAATTTCAATATCAAAATTTTAAATAATATGTGTTATTTAGACTAATACTTAGATTTTCTTCTCTTATTTCTTCCACGCGGAAGAAGAGATGACCAAAATTTGGATGAATGAAGATACTCATTTATTAGAATCTATATATGTGTGTTTTAGGGGCACAGATTTATGTTCACTGTATCATCAACTTCAAATATCATACTATTTTTATCGTTATCATTCTGTAGTTTCTCCTAGCATGGACAAAAATTAGATACACGTCTATTTCTATCTTCGAGTTAACCTATTTTAGTAATTTCTGTTATGATTTTATGATTCAACGAAAACAGTGAAATATATAGAACTATTTAGAATTTCCAATCGAGATAGAAGAATAACGTACGCTGGGTGATAGCTGGGACAGGAATTACGAAAGCAAACTATTTAAAAACTAAGAGCAGTTCATTGCAGGAAGTGCTTATTAGCATATACAACGCAGTCGGTAATTCTGATCGATCAGAACTGAGAAGAGTTGCAACGAAGGAGAGAGAGAGAACATAAGATCATAATATATAAGGGATTTGAATGAAATCATCGACCATTTCGTGTCTGGTCAATGGCGGAGATTGAGAGGAAGAGTTGTGGCAGAAGTTGTCACTGAAATCGTTGCAAGAGAAAAATTCAGGGAAGGGTGGCAAACTGACATGGGAATTGAAGGAGTTGTTGGAGGTGGCGATGGCGGCGGAAGGAGTGGTGGCAGCGGCAGCATAACGAGCGAGACGATCCTTAGCAATGGCAAGGTCGTGTTGAAGCTCGACCATCTTCCTCTGGAGAAGAGCTATGGCACCGATACATCCATAAATGGGGTCTCTGAGCCTGGCTTCTGCTTCATAAGCAAGAGAATTGACGGTGTCCTCTCTCTGCTCCTCGGGAACTTCGATGAGGATCTTGCTGACATTGCTGGCTCCAAAAACCTTGTGCACCTTGGCAAATTTCTTGCACTCATCAGAGCGAAAGTAAGGTGCAAATATACAATTGGGTATGCATCTTCGCTTCAAGAACTTGCAGGCTGCACAAGAGGAACTGGAACGTGGCTCGTAACCCTTCATGCCTCTCTGAAAATATTCCTTCAAAGTTTGCAGTTATAAGTGTATGGCTTTTCTCTATATAGTTATTTTGCAGAATTGGTATTTAAGGCAAAGCATGTTACCATGGCCATTGGCTCAGCTAGGTCGCAGGTTAGGGACTTGCATGGGCCAGTGTTGTTCTTTTAATGCATTTATTTTCATTTGTTCATCATTTTATTTATTTATTTTTTAATTTTATGGCATCCATTCAAATTGGGAGTGCAAAAGTAGGTCCAAATAATTGATTCATGTGGACAATGGGTGGTATGAGTTGGTAGTTTTCAAGTTAGATATGATAGTTCATGAATAAAGATGAGGATATTTTGATTGATTGAAGAAAAGAAATATTCTCAATAAAAGCAAAATTATCCCTTGGCAGTGAGAGGTATGGTCATTACAAAGAAACCAATAAGATCGAATTGAGTACTTTAAATGTAGTTGGAACCTTCAGGACAACATAGTGGAGCCAAAATTAAAGCCAGTGAAATGTTGTTTTTATGCTTTCTATATCATTAGATATTTCGTTTTTTCCGTTATTTTTACTCCCTTATCAATCTCACCAACTGTTACATTACATCCCCCAGATTAATTCTTAATCACGTCATTAAAATTCCAAAACAAGAAATACAAGCTGTCAGCTTTAATAATTACCAAATTTATTAACATGTTTTTACAGTTAAAATTATTTGTTTAGAATAAAAAAAGGAAAAAAAAGTTGAAGTGATTGAGTTGCAATTTTGTAAGCGTGGGGAAAAGCTGACTTTATTGTTATTGGATTGATCGTGTTTGGGATTTTATAGAGAAAATAATAAGAAGGAAGAAAAGAAGAATGAATAGTAATGGGAATAAAGATGTTGGAAGGTTAAACGGAGTCGTAAACGTGGTATAACCACTTTCTATCATTGCACATCACTGTGCGGGTGCAACTGTAAAGATTTGCTATCTCATTATGGAATCTAATATAATAATTGCAGATTGCATTGTTAGGTGGACTCATCATAGCCCCACCTTTGTACCGACTTCCATCACCCTTTCAAATTATTCAAATTCTATTTTCTTATGATAAATATCAAATATTACTTTAAGGTTTCAATCATTTTTATATATACATTTTTTATTTTTTATCATATTATTAAAAGTATTATGTAAAAACTAATTTAAAGTATATAAATGAGTATAAATTTCATTTTAAAAATCAGTTTTGTGAGATTGATTTAAATTTAAAGTTTACTTCTTAATTATTGGACTACTTATTAATATTAGAAGTCTCATCGACTAGAAATAAAATCAATTTAGAATATATATAAATCATATGTAAAAATAAAAATAAAATTTAAAAAAGAAAAATCGGTTTTTAAATAACCCGAAAACTTTTCTATTGGAGGTTAACTTTCATTCTCTATAGTTCTTTGAATTAAAGTTTTGGGATAGAATCTTATTTATGTTATATATAATGAAATGTAATTGAAAAATAATAGCCTAAAGAAAGAAAAACTTTTTACGAGCGCAACCAAACGCAATAATTTAGATAAGTGATTTGTTTAACTTCAAACTCAAATCATGTAAATATTTAACTATTTTTATGTTTAAGCTTATGGATAAGTAAAAAATAATGTAAAGTAACATCATTTGAAATGTGAAAAAGATACAAATATGAAGAAAAAAACTAAAATTCTTTATTGGATAAAAAGAGATCATTCAATCTAAAGTTGAATAAGAATCCAATAATCTTTTTTTCCCATTTAATTTATTTGGTCTTCTTTGTAGACTAGAGTTAGGCACATGAGGCTTTTTGAGACAAATTGTCTTTTGAATACATTTTCAATTATGATCTCTTAATTGATGTAACACTAACTATCATTCTATAGTAGTTCCACGTAGATTTGTTATTAAAGTAAACATGATAAATATTGTCAGATTTAAAAGCACATTGTACCATTTATTTTCTAAAATAAAAGCATAAAAATTGACTAAAACAAATTTAAATAAATGTTAACACATCACTTATGAGGTCATTTTATTTTTTCTTAAGTTTTAATCTAATTGTGGATTCCTATACACAATCGTAACTTCATTTTTATTATTTGCAGTTCAATTTTATTAAATTAATTTCATTATTATAATTAAATATGAATAAAATATTTTAATAAATAATATTTAACAT
This sequence comes from Vigna angularis, assembly GCF_016808095.1. Lineage (NCBI taxonomy): Eukaryota > Viridiplantae > Streptophyta > Magnoliopsida > Fabales > Fabaceae > Vigna > Vigna angularis. The sequence goes on from NC_068976.1 coordinate 24,293,655, forward strand.
ATGCAAAAAAAAAAGTGATAGCATCCAAAAAATGATTTTATCTCGCCTATAAATTTTAATAATAAACAGTAAATTTATTTTTTTAGTTAAAGGAAATATATAACTGTAAAATGTTTATTACCTTTCAAATTCATTTTTCTATCATTTTTTTTGTTACTTATTGTCTAATTTGACCTACGGTAGCGTTATTAGATCATAGTCTTCATTATCAATTAGTATATCCATGTTATAAAATATCAGATAAATTTGAAATTTCAAAAATTATATTCTCTTTACCCTTTAGGACTCCGTTCATGAGGATTGCATACGTTAGTTTGTTGTCATATTTACTTTAATTATTTATTTCTTTACAATAATTTTGTTTTCCACTTCTTTAACCATACAATACAAGAAAAAATAGAATTAATATATGAAAAATTCATCAATAATAGTAAAGTTTTGTCAATAAAAAGAAACATTTGAAAAAAAAAATAACAACCAGTAAAATGTTTGTCGACTACATATATCTTACTAAAAGTTATGTTATCTTTCTTGCTTTAATTGTTTTTCACTTGTTTGACCATATCACCCAATTTTTTGTGTTAGAAGATGTATTTAAAACTTTTGATTTGTTCTTTGTTTTTTTGTTACCTATATATGGCCCAATTTGACCCACATTGGTGTTATTGGATCATAATTTTCACAATCAATTAGTGTATTTATATTATAAAATGTCAAATACATTTAAAATTTTGAAAGAAATTTAGAAATTTTTGTTCTCTTTCAAAATTTTAACCTTGATTTTTGATTGATTTTGATTTTGATTCTGGTTCATCTCTCAACATTTATTGTGCATGCTCAAAATTGAATTCTCCACCATGATTCACTTTTTCTATGATCATGATCTTATTCATAATAATCTATGAATAGTTAAATCATTTTGTTAACTCTAAATCTTTGACTTTTCAGTTAACTTAGTTTCCTTGCTCAAAATTGGTTGTGATATATATAGTAATTATACTTATTTAAACAAATACTTTTTATGTCGTCAAATCTTACCCATGGAATTTTTTTCTGAGATATTAAGTAATGTTTTAATAAGGGTTGGTTCGCTTTTATTGAGAAACAAATGCTAGATTTTTTTTACTAGCTAATCTTTTTCTATATTCCCCACAAATAAATTGAGAAATAAAAATACATGAAGACCTATATGGAATAATAAAACTCGTAGCAACGAATACATGAAATGATGAGATTTTGATAAATCATGATTATTTATCATCAGTAGAGGTTCGAAGTAATGATTATTTTGAAAAAAAAAATTGATAATTATATTAGTTAATGTACCGATCGGTCCTCCTGACACATAGACCGAGCGAGCGGTTAAACCAATGCCGCCCACCCAGGTCACAATCATGGTCGAGCGTCCAAGGTCGTCCATCCAGGTCAACCATCAAGAACGAGCGGCCTGCCAAGGTCGTCCATCCAGGCCAACCGACTGAATATCCATCGTGACCGGTTACCCTTTCGGGCGGCTGCCACAAGCGTCCCTCCCAGGTTGACATTCCTGGGCCGGTTATCCTTCTGGGCGGCCGCCACAACCGTCCCTCACAGGTTGACATTCCTGGGCCGGTTATCTTGCTGGGCGGCCGCCATAACCGTCCCTCCTAGGTTGACATCATTAGCCGGTCACCCTACTGACCGGCCGCCACAACCGTCCCTCCCAAGATTGACATCCTCGGCCGGTCACCCTGGTGACCAGCCGTCACGACCGTCATTCACTATGTCGACTACGCGATTAAACACTAATGAGTCATTAAAACCCTTAATGAAGATTAAGGTATGATTAGGCCATTTTCAGGCCCACGAAAGGTAAAAGCCCATTACAATCAGTATAAATAAAGGTCCCAGGTATGATTTCTGGAACAAATTCCTTATTATGCAATACATACATGCATCACAAACCGCTCTGTCATATTACTGACTTGAGCGTCGGAGTGCCTTTGACAGGTACCCGACCGCCCGGCTTGGAGTATGGAGCAGTGCTTGGAGTATGAGGACGACCGCCCGGCTTGGAGTATGGAGCAGGGCTTGGAGTACGAGGACGACCGCCCGGCTTGGAGTGTGGAGCAGCGTCAGTCCGTCACTGTACCGTCCGCTCGGCCTTCTTCGGTTCGTGGGATTCAGCAGCGACCGTCCAGTTTTCGTTAGCTTCTAGTGTCCCAGGCGCTAGAGCCGCTCGATCTGCGTCAGCTAGTGAGAAAGCGTCCGCCCAGTCCGTAGCAGCTTCATCGTTCATCCGTCCGCCTCTACCGTTCGTGATCGTCCGCCCGACCTTCGACAAACTTGTGTGTTTTATTGGTTGGAATCATTTGATGTAACACAAACAAGTTTGGAATTTGATAATAATACAAGAGTGAATTTTTAATTGATAACTTGGGTGCTAAATTGTGAGCAAAATAAGACACATAATGATTCTACTATCACTTTAATAGTAAATTTAAGTAGAAATGTAACATTTGAATCACAATGATACAAAAAACGAAGAGTGATAATAAAAAATGTAGACTTAATAATCACAAAAAATTATCTTAAAGACTATCCCAAGTATGTTTTATTTTCCTTATTTACATGTTTCAAACAATGTTTTTATTTTATACATGAGAAGATTATTAATATGTGATACTTTGTTGAGTTCTCATGTTTCAAGTAAGCTGTGATGGTGTAGGAACTGTTTGTGAAGAGTTAGAATGAAAATTACATTCCACAATGCAAATTCAATGAGTCAGATATAGTAGTGCTGATTTACTTTATACAGAGTTCGTGTAGAGAGATTCATTGAGCACATTTTAGATTTAAGAATGTTGTATTTTGGTGAAAGTAATACAAAAATTCATAGGTTTTGTCTCAAAATATAAATCTAGAAAAAATTACCAGTGAGATAAAGGATAAACCTTATATATCTTTTTGTTTTTTTTAAAAGGGTGGGAACACTACAAATGTCCTATGCTGATAAAAAAAAAAACTACTTCATTTGATATTTAATCTTTCTCACATTATACCATTTTTTCAGCATTCTTCTATGTTTATGCACCTTCAGATTTATGAATTGTTTTGTATAAGAAATCTAATATAAGAAATAAAATTTTAAAATAAAATAATAATATTTATGATTGCTAAATGAAAATATAAAAGAATGACAGTATCAAATTATCATCATCCTTAAGGCTGCATGGGATTTTAATCCAACGTGGGCTATACATTGGGTTCGGCCACTTCAAATTTTCAATTGCTTTCTCCACCTCTATATTTTCTCCTCACACCTTCCGATTACAATCTAAAAAATTCTTACACTTTTAGAAAATAACTTTCAGAATGTGTCAAAGAGCCCCTATTTATGTACGTTTAAAGCTTAAAAGCTAATTTGGTTATTGCATTGCTTATAGAAGTGCGGAAGCAAATCATATAAGCGCAGAAAGAAAAAATCGATATTTTAATGCTAATCCCAATGTCATTGTATTACTTTAAGAGAATATGAAACGAGTATGCTTTTTGCAACTTTTTTCCTCAATGTGGATTAGCCTTATAGGTTATTGCGGTGTTTATGGAGGTGCGAATAGAGTTCTAGAGATGCGAAAAGAAAATTTCCATATTCTGTTGCTAAGCCCATCCGTCAAATAATATTTAAAATAATTTCTTTGTACAAATAAATATTATAAAAAAAAATCAGTTTACCAAAATTTGGATGATTATTAAAAAGCACCTTGTCCAAATTCATTTGAAGAAAATATATAGGTGGAAAAAACAATTAAAAATTTGAAGAGGATGAAAAACCCATACAGCATTAATAATATCCTGGGCCAACCCCACTCAATCTTCTTGGATAGTCATTCATATCTACTTGATTTCATCATTCATGGCCGAAAAACCAAAATTGTTTAGTAATGGCGAGTTCAAGTTATTCTTGATGGTTCCCTGAAAAGATGGCGATTAATAAGCACAAGTTTCCCTGTTGCCCCTCGGGTTCGACAGCCATGTCTAAGTCAAAGAGATTCTTGTAATGAAACATCATCTAACCTACGAATACTGTCAACAGTTTTCAATCCCGTGCTTGCTGAAAACGATGCAAAGAAGAAATTTGGGCATTTGAGGAATAAAGTACGAGATCCATATGATTCTTAAATGAAGGGAAAGAGCCAATTCTAGTGCTGAATCATTACTTTATTAACACAACAACTCAACATGGGTCAATGTAAAAGGATTGTAGCATGTTATTTAAAAGCTTAAAAATGAAATTAGGTAGCGTTGGAGTATCCGAGAAAGAAGTAAAATTGCAGATATGGCATGCATACATAAGACAGTGTGTTTTTGGTTACAGATTAGCGTAAAAAGGGTAAAAAATTGAAGTAGATGATAGAGGTTATGGGAGGATGTTGTGAGATACGTAATTGTTATTGGTAAAAGGTGAAGCATAATAAGAATGAGAGAAGAAGCATAGTAGAAAAAAAGAAGAGATGAGTCAGAGGTGAGAGGAACGCATGAAAAGGTGGTAATTGTCAACGGCGGAAGTGGGGACAGCGACCATGACCTTCACACTAACACACTCATCTCTCACCGGCAAGAACAAACAGTACCTATCGCAGCACACGGGTCCCACGTGCCAAGCCTTTCCCAAACCCACGTCAATATTCTCCAACCCCAGCCTCGACCACTGCGACACTATCAACACCCCAACCGGGTCGGGGCACCCTTTCCTCTCCCAGACCCACTCCATCACCTCCCTCACGTGTTCCTTCCCCACCCTCTCCTTAGCCCGCTTCACCAAACCCGACCCGAACCCCACCCCTCCCTCTTCCAACTCCCTCGCACTCGTCTCCGCACACCCCAAAACAAACGCGTTCCCGTAATACCCCTCGGGCAAACCCGGCTTCAAACGGTTCCGCACGTTTATACTGAACACCAGCTTCAGTTTCTGGTTCCCCGGAAACCCTATAGCTCTCGCCCAGCTTCTCCACACGTGCGCCGCCAGTACCTCGAACGAAGTGTACCGCGCCGCCTCGCCGTCTTCGCTCGTGGACCGCGCCACTCGCTTTAACTCGTTCAGCCGCGTCTTGTCGAACGTAATCGACGTTGGTTTTAGCCCGGTCGAGACCTTGTTCATGAAGCTGCATAGGTCCGGGACTCGGCTAAACTCGGGATGACTGGCTGAATCCACCCGCGTCTCCTCCCCGCGCGGTGGTTTCAGAAGGTGACGCTCCCAAACCGGTTTCTGTATGCGCATGTAACTCGTCTCGAGTCTCTCGTTGGCCAACTCGGCGAAGTGGTTGAGAAACTCCGCGCTGCCGATGCCGTCGCAGAGGCAGTGGTTGATCCCGATGGCTATAGCGGCGGCGCCGTCGACGAGCCAGGTCAGCTGAACCACCAGCGGCGGGGATCCCTTGAGCACGTCTGCCACGTGGAGCGACAACAACGGCCTCCATTGCGCAACTGTTTTAGGCGCTTTTTCAAAGTCGTTGGCCTTGTAACGGACAGCGAAGGCTTCTATGAACACCGCGCCTTGGGCCGCACACACCACCTCCAGGCCCGGGCCATCGGGCTTGGGCCTGACCCTGCCCGCGAAGGGGTAGTAGGGAACCAGGGCTTTGGCTAATGCCGATTTTAGACGGGCCGTGGTGTTAGGCTGGTCCAGCCCAGGGGAGGGCTTGTAGACTAACAGATACTCTATGGTGAAACGAAGGAAGAGTTGCGAATCAAGCGCTGATAGAGCGAGCACGCAGCGTGGAGTGGGCTCAGAAGGTGTAATCACCGATGCTTCTTTTACACGCACGGAAGTTCCCATTTTTGTTCTCTGGTTTAGTTTTTTGGGCTGGGAATTTTGTAACTTTTGCAACTTTTGCAACTTGGGCTTGGGAAGAGAAGCTTATACTCAAGAGATGCCTGATTTAGAACAAACAGGTTGCGTGCGAGTGTTAGGGTGAATACATACATATGACGCAACAAATGGATGATATTTATAAGGCACGAGAACATGTGAGTTGCTCGTGGGTTCTTCTTGAGGTGAGATGCGAATTCTCATGCAGTTTTATTACTGAAGTAATTGACGTGATAACAGTAATTGTGGTTTTAAAAATCAATCTTAGGTGGTTGAAACATGTGTAATAAAATTCACAGAAATTCTTAAATTCTATGTGGGGGCCCAAGTGTAATATGGTTGTAGAATCAGAGATTTGGGAAGAAGAGTAGTGTTGTCAAGCATTTATTTAGGAACTTGATTTTGGGGTGCCAAGATTCTCTGGGCATCTTTGCGGAAGAAAATGAATATGAAAACAAAGGCGGTACACTGTAGAACAGATGTGCCCGTTTGCTATTTTTGTCTTTTGGGTTGGACTGATAGCTATTACTCCCTCCATCTCAATCACCCACAAGCAAGCAAGCACAATTATTTTTCAGACTTTTGTTTATCACATTGCTTACAGTTGTAGGGTGTTAGATTATAGTAAAAAATATTTGCTTTACACATAGAAAAAAGTTGTGTATTTTTGTGGTGTTTGTGAAGTGTGACATTGTGGTGAGGTTGACGTGAGTCGTGGCTTCACCGGCCTTTCTGTCATTCTGTCCAGTTTGTGTCCCCATAATAGGGTAGCTATACCTGGCAGAAATTTCACCATCCAAAAATATTAAAATGCAATAGGTGAAAACCACTCTCTGGGAGGATAGGCATGGATAAAAGTTAAGTTTAAAGCATTCCCTTTCCTACATATAAAAATCCATCATCTATATTTGGTTAGGCATACATGTTATTCATCAAGTCATAGTCGTAAATTTCATTTTGGCACACTTTTTAGTAAATATATACAATTTTTCAGAGGGGTTTTTTCCTTTTAGTAATTTATAAAATGTGATAGAACTTGAACCCAGTATGATGTTTTTACCTACTGTTGTATATATATATTTCTATCGCTAACCCCGAAGTCAGACAAATTATAGTTGCATGGATCCACATAATGGAGAACAACCTAGAGAGTGGGGTCTTGGATGGTTTTTCTCTTTATCTCTTCTAAGAATATGTATTTTTTATTACCTTCTTTCGTTTAAGATATTCCAATGATTCAAAGATGGTTATATCACAGAAGCTTGGAGAAGAGATTCTGTCAAAACCACTAAACATTTTATATACTTGGTTTTAGAATAGTGTTAATTGTGAAATGATATCATTAAAATCAATTACGGTTTCGTTTAAGAATTTAAAATTTCTTTAAAAATTTTATCCTTAAAATCATGTTATAAAGTAATTATATGATAGAAAAGAAATTGAAAGAAGGTTGGGTTTTTGACATTAGCATGCATGAGGTTGAGAAGGACAGAAGCAGAGTGAAATCCAGAACGTTGGTATCACCGGCCAATTAATTCTCGTGCAGATTCTCTCTTGAAACATCGTCTCCTTCTTCCACACAAGACAAAATATGGGCAGTGAAGAGATTGAGACGCATATGGTTCTTAATTAACGCAACAGTACACTATCATACTACAGAGACAAGGTAAAAATAAAGTCTATCAACAGTACAATTTTTCTTTATATTATTATTTCTTATTAATGAATAAAGAAAGCATATGTGAGACCATAGGACCTACCCTTCCCCCACTTGGATCCAATTTCAGATTAAGATCATCACCATATCTCCCTAAAACCTTTCAACTAAAGGCTTTTATAGGGCTTATCAAAAGCTTGTTGCCATTGGTTCATGGTGGATGTGCATGGATATGTGCATGAAAAATTTTGGTAAATTTCTTGCACTCTTTTTCTGATTCCTTCTTGCTTTGGCTGCTTTTTTTTGTCCTGTTTGCTGCATGCCCATCACATCTTTTCGCAAAAGTAAGATATATGTTTATCAACTTATGAATTATTAATTAATTAAAGAAAATAAAACATATTTAAATACACCACTTTTCTCCTATTTTGAAGGAACCTAGCCAGCTATATACCCATTCGAACTGTGTAACGCTGATTTGAAGGTTTTGTTCTCAAGATTATGGACAGTGATATATTACTTAATTAGCTAAGCAAAAGAGGATAATATAAGAGTAGAATCTGTGCGAATCCAGGAAAAAAAAAAAAGTCCAAGTGCTAGCCACTATAAACGACAGATTAACTAGGCATGTATGAGAATTAGAATCGAATACAGATTACATAATCACAAAAATTATTTATAATCAACAGAAATCTCACGTATTAATAACGTTTATATTCGGATATTTATTTAGAAAAATAATAATAATAATATAAGTACAGACATTGATTAATATTAGTTGGTTTCATATTTGCGATAATTTAAAACAAAAGTTATATTCATTTTAGTTAATCAAATTATATCATACTTTTAATCATTATTTTTTAATTCTTATTAATTATTAACGTTTGTTCTTGTTTTTTTTTGGGTTATATAGACCTAATTTTTGTGAGATGGAATCATTCCCTTTATAGAATTAAAGTTCTATGTGTTAGATTAATTTAATTTAATATTAACTCAAATGATTTTAATGTAAAATATTTTAATGTAATGATATTAAATTGTAAAGGAATTAAAGTCATTTAAATTATTTTAGAGATATTAAAACTAATTCTTGTTCTTCTTACTTTATTAAGGACATTGTGGTCTTTTAATAAATATTTTAAAAGAACTTGTTACTAAAAGTTACGTTACTCATTTTATAAAAGAATAAATATATTTTTAGATAATATTTCACTTGGCAAAGGACAACACTTTAACAATACAAATTATTTACTTTTATTCATGTTTGTTTATCCAGAATATGTCAAGTATATTAAGAATGACACATTTTATAGTCCATTAAAGTGTATGTTATAAAAAAATAAGTGTATTTATTTTACAAAATAAGATAAATACATAATTAAAGTACATATAGTTTGAATTCAATGAGCTTTTTTAAAATATTAATGACTGAATTTGTTTAAATGTGTATAATATATTTTCTATGGGTAACTCTTTTGATTAAATTCAATATTTTAAATTATGTTCATTGGTAATGATCCACTTTTAACTAGGTTTATGAATTTAGATTTTATGTTGATAATGAATTATATCCCTTCAATCATTATTGAAATTGATACATAATTAAAGTCTATATAGTTTGAATCTGATGAGTTTTTTAGAATGTTAATGATTAAGTTTGTTTAAATCTCTAGTAAAGAAACAATCTTTTAACATGTTTAATACGCCTTAATTTTCACAAAACTGAAGCATATTAAAACGTGATGGTATTTTTGTAATTAAGGCGAACTTATACGCCTCAGTTAAATGGAAATCGAAGCTTATACTTTTTACTGTTTTAGTTATTTATGAAACTAAAGCATAAAACCCCTCTCCAAATCCACCCACCTCTCTGCAAGTCACTGACAACTTTTCGATTAAGGCATACTGCTTCGGTCTTCATCGAACCGATGTCATTAAGCATTTATGTTTCGATTTGCCTTCTAACCGAGGCATATATGTTATTTTGAATTTTTTTTAGCTCTTTAGGCATCGGTTAGCAGATACTCTCGTTCACCAAGCTAGTCAAATTCTGAATCTTAACAAACATTTTCTTATACAACTCCTCCAAACCCTTGGTGTAGTTCCTAGCATCAGACTCAACCATTCTGCTCAACTGCCCAACCTCAAACCCGTCAATGCACTCGGTGAGCTCCCTCTAGTCATTGGCGGCCTGCTTCATCTGGGTGAGCCTCTCGTCACCAGCTTCATCCATCGAGGACCCATGAAGCCCGCAGTAGAGTGTGAGGAGGCTTGAGGTCGGGGATCTTCTGCAACGTACGGTGGATCGTCCATGGCGGTGGAGGCTTGAGTCTTGTATCTCTGTCAAGGCTTTAGGACCTGGGTATTACTTTACAATCAAGATTTGGCCACCAAACTAGTAAATTTTTACAACATTTGTAACTCTATTCGGAATGCCCATCAATTGTTCGATCAAATTCCCAAAGGGAATTTGTTTCTTTGGAACGTCTTGATTCAGTATTTTTGGCCTGTTTGTTTGATATTTTTTGTTACTGTTATTTACTCTGAGATGTAATTGATGTTGTAAAGAGATTTTTGGAGATGAATTAACTTTAAGTGCTTGAAACCAATATGTTCATTTCAAAGAGTTTTTTTTTTTCGTGTGCTGGCATCAACAGGTTATTGTCATTTCCTTGTGATGAGTGAAAAAAATTGCTTTCGTAAAAAAATGATTAATCAGGCTGGAGTCTTAGAAACAACTCTTTTTGCCAAAATCATGTCAAAGGTTTTGGAATGAAAAACTAATGAGCTCGAGAATTGGCATGCATTTTGCCATAGGCCTTTGGTTTGGAAGCATTTTTTCATCATTATAGGTATTTGGTGACATTCTGTTTTATGCTTGGCATGCGGAGGTTGAACATTTTCTTCTATTCAACTTACTAAATATCATAGGAAACAAGTACTTTTTGGTGTTTTAAATACAATATTGAAGTTTTTAATGATTTTTGGAAGCATATCCAATGTTCATTTTGAAAGGATATGATTTTGGCAAAATTCATGTTGAAATAGTTTTTTTATGTTGTATAGTTCTTTCATTCTAAAATGAAATAGTTAATAATCATCATTTGCACACTTTTTTCATACAATTCAAACTATTGCTTTTATTTTAATTCAATCAATCCGGTTGTAGAATATTTGAGAACATAATATGCAAACCTTCACCTTAAATAATGATATCTATAATGGGAATTTACCTTAAATCAAAGGAAGAGATACTGCCTCGGTGCAGTAGGAACTGAGGCGAAAAGTCCTTCGAGAAAAAAAATATATAAAATGAAAAAATTGTACTGCTTCGGTTATTTGTGAACCGAGGCAAAATCCTACCCCTTTTTGCCTCGGTTCACAACCGAGGCAAAAAACTTATCTCTTTTTGTCTTGCCTGTATATGTCTCGGTTGCGGAACCGCTGTTTATAGCCGAAAATAACCGCTGTCGTTTCCCTCGACTACACTAGTGAATGTGTGCAATTATGTATAATATATTTTCTTTGGGTAACTCTTTTGATCAAATTTAATGTTTCAAAATTATGTTCATTGGTATGAAATGATTCACTTTTAACTGGGTTTATGAATGTAGATTTTATGTTGATATAATGAATTAAATTCCTTCAATTCCACCATTATTAAGACTGATACATAATTAAAGTCCATATAGTTTGAATTCGATGAGTTTTTTAGAATATTAATGATTGAGTTTATTTAAATGTGTGCAATTATGTATAATATATTTTCTTAGGGTAACTCTTTTGATCAAATTCAATGTTTTAAATTATGTTCATTGGTATGAAATGATTCACTTTTAACTAGATTTAAAAATTTAGATTTTATGTTGATAATGAATTAAATTCCTTCAACCATTATTGAGACTGATACAAAACCTGATAGGTCTCTTAATGATGCTTCGAAACAATCTAATAGATTGACATTAAACTTTATAAAATTGTCTATGATTGAAAATTGTAAGTCATCTATGTCCAAAACTATAAAAATACTAAGAAATTCATGAAATTGGTTAAAGATTTCTCGCAATGGGATAATACTAACAAGTTGATTACGAAAAACCTAACAAGTGAACTCACAAACAAAAAGTTTGATTGGTCTTAATCTATTCATCATCATGTAACTGAAATATGTAATCTCATGACAAAGTTGAAGTCCATGGAAATTGAAGTGAGCGAGTAATTTCCAATACAATTCATTTTGAACTCCTTTCTTGTTAAATTTGACCCGTTCTAGTTGAATTATAACACCCTTAAAGAAAAGTGAAACTTTTACGAAATTAAGACCTTGTTGGTTTAGGAGGAAAGGAGATTTGAAGTAAATATTATTTATTTTTTCTATGAACTTGGATAAAAGAAAGTTACTTATATGTTTTATTGTTATTGTATACTTTCTGTGTTTGTCTAGATGACCTATAAATTATTGATAAAAAATGACATATTGTGATAGTCATCACATTTTGTGATCATTAAAATTTTCCAAGAGTATGTTTGCTCAGAAAGAGTCTTATGTTTGGTTCTATTAAGTTGAGATCCAACAGAGTTAACAATGTTTGTATTTGAGAAGTCACAATTTGGTACACTGAGCGATGAAAGGTAGAGACCATAGTGGGGTCAAAGGAAGTTTTACCAAGTAGGTGAATATCTAATCTTAGACTAGGATATTCATAAACTAAACTTGAGACTATATGATACTTGTTCAGCATCGCTAATGTTAAGTAGTGAGTATATATCTCTTTTGTGAACTAATAAATGGTTTATATTCTCGAGATAGAAATGATTATGATTGTATTAATATTTCTATAAGAAATACTCAACTACATAATCACTTCTCAAAGTAACTTTTAATGTTCATAGTAGATCATTATAAGTAAAATATGAATCCATATGTATGAAAAAAATGAGATTGAGTTTTCTGGTTGTATGTCCAATTTTAGGCCTTCAATGTTTATATTGTTTGTTGAGTTTATTAATATTGATATTTAAAGCTTACAAATACCTCACTTCTTTCATATTTTTCTTTCATAGGTACATGATGTACGAGTAAAAGAAAAAAATGTTCAATAAAAATTGTTTGAAAAATTATTAAAATTTTTTTTTAAAATTTGATTTGTGGATAATTTATATTAATATCCTTAGAAGAAATTATTGGGAGATTTTCTAGACACAATGTTTTTTCTTTATTTAAAGACCTGTATGCTATAGATTTGATATTATAATAATGATTTATATTATTATATTAAATTTATGAAATCTGTACTTAATATTGAATATATTATTAAAAATAAGTCTAAAGTGCATGATAATCATTCTATTTATTTATGATATTAAAAATTAGGTCACATCTAAGAAACGAATAATGAGGTTAATGAAAAATTACATTTGACCTCAATTGGATTTTTATAACTAGAATATATATTTGATTAAAATCAAACCAAATAGATATTTATTAATTCTATTACAATAAGTAGTGAAATTTTAGGATGAATACAATATATTTATGCACCTTTTCACATTCCAAGAGTATTTTATAACCTTTATAAAGGATTTTTTTTCACATTATTATTATTATTTGTATCTTCTTCAAGAAAAACCTCAATTAATATACTTCTTAAAAGTATTGGTAGAAAGAGAATTAAATAAAAAAATGAAAATTGTAAGATCTAATAGGTAGTGAATTTTATGGAAAATCCACTAAAAATAAACAATATCTTCGTCTATTTACAAAATTTCTTAAGAGTAGATATACTATGTCTCAACAAACTTACAAGTAACACTATTGAAGTTGAAGATAATATAGTTTTCATTCTAAACCATTTTCAAATTGGATTATGCTTTTAGTTTGAGAGTTAAACTAAATCGGAAATGATTTTGTCATTGGGTTAATTAGTTAAAAAATATCACTTTTTAAGGAAAAAGTATCTTAAATGGAATTTTTATTATTTTATACTTATAGTAACTATAAATAATATTGACATGATAATATATATATATATATATATATGTATATATAACTGAAAAAAAATATAATAAGATTTGCATTATATACTAAATATTTTTCAATAAAATAATATACAAAATCAATTATATTTTATATTATGTGTTTTATTGTATATCCAAAATTGTATAAAACTCTAAATCATAACAACTCAATGATCAAACCCGAAATTTAACAACTTTATTTTATTTTTCTCATAATTATTACATGCAAGAAGAAAATGAGATAAATTTGATTATTAGCTAATATTTTCTTAACTGAATGTTTAAAAAGGAGACTGGTAGAACTAAAAGATGAGAAGGGGGAAGTGTAGAAATTAAGACAGAAAAATTAACACGAGTGAAAAAAAAAACGAGAGGAAAATCGTGATATTCAACTAAATTATCTAACTTATTCTCTTCACACTTTAAAAAAAAATCATTAGCACCATATCTAATCAATTAATACAATAGACATATAATTAAATTTACAACTATAATAAATTATGCATGTAAATAAATACACGTGAAAACTTAAATTTTCACACGATATATATAAAAATGTGTGACCCATAAAAATTTAAATGCTTACCATATTAAATGATGTTTTTAAAAAATAAAAATAATTTCCGAAATCAATCATTAAATGATATATTTATATCAAATATCTTCTAATTGTATACTTTTTCTAATATAATTTATAGATATTATTTAAATTTAAACACACTATATTATATTAATAGACATATAAATGATACATTTGAATAAAAATATTTTATTTTCATAATTTATTCCGTTGTAATTTATCAATTCAAAAGATGGAAAAAAATATATTTAATTTTTAAAATATATAATTTATAACGACGTTAATACTATAATTACAATTGATTAAGTGAAAAAAAAATAGTTATTTGTGATTGTTAACAAATAAACAAAATAATGACTTTAAAAAAATGGAGGGTGTTTTACCCTAAGCGTTTCACCTTGCATTTTCAATTTCCTAAAATACCCCCTAAATAATAAGGTGGTTATTCATTAATTCTATGTTTGTTGACAATTTTTGTATCAAGCATGGAATACACCTCATTTTCTCCTATCACATGAAACATGCACTCCTACACTCTCATTTCTCATTTATTAAAAAATCCTACACCCCTTCACCTCATTAACAAAAAAAACTTATTCAAAATATAAATAAATAATTACTATATATAAATATTTGTATCAAATAATAAAATCTTACTAACAATAAAAAAATTATAATTAAATAAAATTTTAAAACACAAAATTTAAACATAAAATTCATATAAAATAAAATCGTTAAAAGAAACAAAATATTAGTCATCACATTTGACAACGTGAAAGGTCTGTATCAGAAGTGAAAAACAGATACAGCGTACATCGGATAACCGATGCAGCCCGTATCGGTTATCCACATCCGATACGGGCTTTACGCATTTCAACCCAAACCTTTTACAGATCATTTTATTCTAAGAAAATATTGTAATCATGTACTCTACACTCTACAAACATATGTTGCAAAACAAATTGAAAAGCAAAAAACACACCAACCAACCTGCACCGAAAATGGACAAACGCGAGCAACGAATTCAAGCAACGTGTGGCTAGATGCACGGTGTAAAAACAAGTTGAACGAAGAAGAAGAACTTGTGCTTCTGCCTGCGAAAGAGAGCAAAGAGAAGGACAATGTGAAATCGAAAAACGAAGCTCTGTGCCTAAAAAAGATGAAACACATATATGAAGCAAAAATGAAGACGAACATGTACTTGCCAAAGAGAAGAAGACCGGACGACAATTTCTACCTGTGCGAATTGAGGAAGACAAAGCCTCTGAAGTTGCCTTGTGTGTTGCAATGAAGAAGAGAAAGCTTGAGAAAGAGAACAAAATACAAAATGGGATTTGAAAACCAACAAAAACCTAAAGTCTGAAACTGTTGACAAACAAATTGTTTAGAAATCTTTGAATAATATTATTTTGTTTAAAAAAATTAAAAAAAAATTAATTAGGGGTAAAATAGGTACTTGATTAAAGTTTGGAGGTGTATGGTGAAAGGCTTGGGGTGAAACACCACAAAATGGAAGCAAAAGCGTTTGAACCCATGGAATAACTGAGCTCATATTGGACCTTAATGGGCTTAAGTACACTGTTTGTTGGTTGCCCTAAAACTTAATACCTCGTATACAACTTCTATTAGAAAAAGATAAAATGCCTCATCTTAAAAAAAAATATGAAAAAACGTGAAAAAAGATGATGAGATAATTTTACAGAGAAAGACTCAGTTGTTATCAAGTGAAATGAACCATTGAAAGTCTTTGAGATAATTTAGTATCAACTTTTTTTGTTTTGTTTAATTTTTTTTAAGGAACTTTATTTTGTAAGTTTTTTAACATAAGGTTGATTTAATCTCTATTTGTTTTATTTTTTATTTTTATTATTTGTAAATTATTCTATGAAATGACGTGATTATTAAATTTTGAAACGTCAATTTAAACGGAATGTTATAGTTTTAACATGAATTGTATATTAAAAACAAAATTATTTTAATTTTAAATATTAAAATTAAAAATTTAAATTAAGAAATTTGAAGAAAGGAATAAAATGTATTTGAAAAAAATAAAAAAGAGTTATAGAATGGGTTTTGGAAGGGCAGAAAGTGAAGGCATAAAGACAAAATGAGACAGAAGCAAAAAGTTTTTACTTGTGCGTCATAGAGCATTGTCTCACTCACTCTGTCCTCCTCAAGAAGAGAGGGTCCAACCCTTTCTCTTTTAATGTTTAATATTTGAAAGAAATAATGTTAGGGTGATATAGGCTTTTACATTCGACACATAAGATAAAATAATCATAAAAAAAATAATTTTTTGTATTTAAAAAAAAAGAAAAGAAAATATAAAAGAATAATATTAAATAAATATAAAAAAATTGTGTGTGTCTGAAAGATTATTTTTGTACTTCTAATTTGGGTTCAAGGTGAGTTCCATGGAGGGCCCAATTACCAGCCCTTTCTGACAATTTCACATGCAATCATAAATCTTCTTCCATTTCATTATTTTAAAAATGGATGAGTTTTGGAGTTATAATAGAATAGTTCTGATAGTGTATACTCATCTATAATTTAATTAACGAGAGCATGTTAATAAATTAAATGTGGGAAGTGAGTATATGTTAAAGTTATGTGGATATGTATTTATAATAATGATTGTAACATTTCATAATCTTTTTAATCAAAACATTTATCCCAAAAAAATAGATAGGATTGAAACCTTGTTTCAAATGTATTATTTTTTAAATCGCATTAAATTAAAAAAATTTGGAATACTAATTATATATATATATATATATATATATATGAGGAAAAGAAAAGAATTTCTTAAATATACAAAATACTAGTATTTTTTAGCATTAATTGTATTTCATTAAATAATTTAAATTATAAGTAATGATGTAACATCCCAAATTCATAATATATGTATTGTATAATTACATTTAAGGTAACATCTCATAATCTCTCACTTGATAATTCATAGTTGATATATATCTATATGTTTTAAACTCAGATGTCAACTACAAATTCATAAATATAGATCAAATTCTTCTACTTTATTCTTCTATCTCTTTCTTCATTGGCACTGAGTCAGACCACATTCCTTCATCTGCTCCCGTATAACGAATTATACGATCATCGCACATACCCAAACACAAACAAGTAGGGTGAGCTAACATGCAATCAATCGTTTATAAAACATGCATATTTACTTTGATGCACTCAACAAACCTTATATAATAATTATGTCAGACACACTCATACCATCATACAACAATCGCATCATAGATAATCATCCATTACTTTGATACACTCAATAGACACTCATTCAACAATACCCAATAGACACTCATTCCACAATACCCAATAGACACTCATTCCACAATACCCAATAGACACTTATCCCGATGATATGTTGATGAGCGGTCACGGGAGGTTATGCACTTGTGATGCCTTCTACTTCCTCTTACAAATACACTTCCAAAATACTTCATATCATCCACAAGGTTAGTCCTCAACACTATGTCCAAAACCGGCACATAGACCAGGACCTCCTATCCTCCATACCATCCACAAGGTTAGTCCTCAACACTATGTCCAAAACCGGCACATAGACCAAGACTTCCTGCCCCTCTCACCACATAATTTATCCTTCTCTACTTGAGACTGTATGATTATTAGAGTATCAGGATAACCTCCAACTACGGGACCCTCAACATCAACATATACACAAATACCATATCATTACTGAATCTCTCCACAAGACTCATACCATACTCATATTCCTCAACTCACATTATACCCTTACAAAATCTTCCCATAATACTCATATCATGTTCAGATCCATAAATTCAAATCCAATATAATAAAATACAATCATCACAGAAATCATACAAAATGAATATATCACAAAATAAATTAACAATACTAAAATATCACCATAAATGGTCATCGGAGAAGAATCAAATGTTTGACGAATCAAACTCACCATAAACGCCAGTACATATGACTAGTCACAACTTATTGGATTTGACCAGGGCTGCTCTATGATCAGGGATGTACCAACTCCAGTTTTTAAGATTCCTCTATCCTACCATCACAATTATAATTCATAATTCCATATCTACCACAATAACATGAATCCATCAGACATTTTCATTCCAATGAGATATATTGCACAATAATTTAACAGTACTCAATCTGTACAACAAGATTTAAGTTAAAAACCTATCGAGTAGACTTCCAGGAAAGAAAGGTGTGTCACAATGGACAACTTAAGTACCAAGTCTTTCCTTAGCCAAAGTGTTCCTCAACTAGTTTTTAACAAATTTCTTATTTACAAATTCAAAACAACAACATACAATATTAACACAGAAATTCACTATAGATAAATATACAGTAAGCACATATGTTTTTCATTAACAGTATTCACACAGAATTTCAAGACATGAATAGTAATAAAACAATACTAAATCATAATATAAAAGCTTAGAAAGATTAGCTCCCCTAGCTCTATTCCAGGCTTAATCTCTTGCTCAGAATTCGTTTCCCCGAAAATCTTCCAGAACTTCTACTCTTCTTGCAACTAAAAATTTCTTTCCAACGCTTTCTTCTCTATTTCTCAAGCTCTCACTTGATTCTTCCTCTCTTTGTGCATAATAGCCTCCCATCTCATGGCTATTTATAATCCAAAAATTTTATTATTCACCAATTTTTTTAATATTATTTATTATTTTAATATTATTTTATTATATTAATATTTTAATCACCACTTACATATTGGATTCCTCAATAATGCCTTAAAACATGGAGTGCTTTATCGAGTATCAATATTTTTTAACAAAAAGGTAGAAAAGAGTTTGAACCCATGTTCTTGAAATCACCACAATTTTCTACCAATTAAGCTACCAAAATTTCTTATTTAGCTTTCCACATTTTATTTTTACATAAACTTATTATATTTTCCATTCACAAAGAAATTTATAAAATTGTTACTATTAAGGTAAATATTTTTCATGGGTCTTACAAATGAATTGTTATTGGTTTGTCTAATTTGGAGTCCAAGATGATTTATTTGTTTAGTATGTTTAATGTTAATTTTTAATTAATATCCTTGTATTTGTATTATGCATATTTATTGTAAGAAGTGTCTTTCTTTCAAAACAAGTAGTAGCTCCTCTTAAGAATTTCACATGCAAACATAGTTGTAATTCTAATAATTGAGTTTTATTTTTTTTTAAAAATCATTATTTATCTAAAAAACTAATTTTATAATATTTTTTATATCTTCTCTCTAAAATATTGATTCTATCTTTCATTTTATTGGAAATCAGATACCGATATAACGATTATTGCAGAAATTGCTACATGATTTATTGATAATTTTTCCATTCAAGTAAGTTTGTTCTCTATTTTTTTTTCTTAAGCCAAATTTGCACTCTCTTTTGCATGTGTATACCTTTCTTGGTTATATGTAGCTCTTTTTTGCTTAAGATGAGTCTCTATTTGTCAGTAATGGTAGCAGTAATTGATCCTTAAATGAACATTTTTTTTATAAATAAAGTATTTGTGAGTTGAAAGTTGGATGAAATCTTAAGAGTTTTGTAAGAGATATTTTTAAGATAAAAAAAGCTAGTGAATTTATTAATATTATTAATTTAATTGTTTTGATACAGAAGGAATGAGTGTGGTTAAATTGATAATTTGAGAGACTGTACACTTATTGTAGAAAAAATGGCATCAAAACTATATGTATCTATTAGTTTAATGATTGGAGAGCTTGAGAATTTTAAATTGAGAAGTGGGTTGAAATTGGTATAGTTATGATGAAGTTGAAAATTTAGGATGAATTTGTGGGAGTGAGTAGATTATTGTATCATTATTATTGTTATACTTGGTTGGTGTAAGTTTGACTCAAGATCGTGGATTGCGAATAAGTTTTAGTTTGAAAATTGTTATTTGGTAGGTACTAGAATTTGGGGAAAATAAATTATTTGTGCTTATATAGTTAGCATGCTGGAGTGTGATTGAATGAGTAATTTGCGAGGATAATCTTGTTGAAATCTAATTTGAAAAGTTAAAGTTGATTTCACTCATGTGATTGGTATGGTCTGGTTGGTTAGATGTGATATGAATTGGAGTTGATATTGTGTAAACATGTTTATTCAGTCATGGGATCTATTTGAGTAATGTTAATGTTGTGTTGATTTGGAAACTTTGTTTTACATATTGGAGTAGTTGAACTGGTTGTAAGGGTTAGGTATTGGTAAAACATATTTTTTTTTTATACATTGGAAGGGTTAAAGAATACCTAGAGTTATGATACTGTTTTAACATACTGTATTTCGTGTTACAATCAAGCATAACCATCTCACCGTCAAACAAAGTCTCACATCGGATAAAATAAGAGATGAACATGAGTTTATTATATACACATAAGATACCTTTATTTATCAAAAACAAATCCGTGAGAGCTTGACCCAAAGTGGACAATACTTCACCAGTGTGGAGATCTATGTGTGTGGAACCTCCCTACAGTTAGTTAACTATCTACATTTATTTTAATGTATCATCTTTTAAGGTGTTTTAATATACATTTATTTTAATGAAATAAAATTATGTTTAATAATAAAGATGTTCCATGACTACTTAAAGATAAAGATAACGATGTGAGTTAGTCTGTTTCATTTTAGTATGTTTTGCATTCAGTCTACAAAATGTAAGTCGAAATAGTTCGTCCTACAAAAAAAAAAAAAGTAGACTAATTTCTTTGGTCTACTATACATAATGTTTTGCATACAACTTACATAAGAAATTATTTGATTTTTTCTCTTTATAGAATGTAAAATATTAAGTACAAAATTTTATTAACCTTATATTTATTTAATTAAATTAATAAAAAATAGATTTTATAAGTTTATTTTTTAAAATAAAAAATATTTATAATTTTATAATTCACATTTAAAATTGGCCAGAAACAAGAAAAGCAAATAAGCAAAAAGTTACTTTTAGATAAACTGAAATTTTAATGAGTGATTTTACTTATAAGAAATACAAACAAGTTGTTGTGTTGATGTCATTAAATTTTAAAAATTCAAAATTGATGAGGATTATGCAAACCAAATGCAGGTTGTCTGATTGTTAGTCCGCACAGACTATAAGTTATGCAAACTGACCGAAATAAACTATCATACTAAAGAATATTCTACACTTTTTTATAAGGCTTGAGGGTTGACTCGCATGATTAGTTCCGCATCACCACGTCGTCATTCCTAATTGAGGATGAAAAATAGATTCTATTCTATAATAAAACAAAGCATTCTCCTTTTAAGTTTTGAAGGACACATTCAGATCTTTAAATGCGAGTTTGTATTTTTTTTTTCAATTTGTTATGATTGACAATTGTAGAATTTTTTATTCAAATTCTATGCTCAGATTACTTTGTTATTTTGGTTTTGCTTATTATAACAAGTTTTTATATTTATTATTATATAATCTTATATCTATAGTAAATTGTTGGACTACAAATCTTCTAAATATATTAAATATATATGTTGTGTTTTTTCAAATTTGTGCATTATTTTCTTACTAAGTTATTTTTGCTTTCTGGTGTGTGCTACAACTTGTGAATTCAAACATTAATGTTAACTTTAATAAAGGATAAGCTTTAATGATTAATAAAATATTCATATCAATTTTTTAACAGAGAAGTATTCGAGTATTTCAACTCATATATACATAAAATCTAAAACATAATCAGAAAGACAATAGGATCTCGTCCAATTACACAATATCAAGCAAAGAAATTCATTTTACATTAACATCAAGCCTAATACAGCATTTTTTGCTTCCAATATTCATGTTTCAATTCAATAATATATATGTGTAACCTTCCAGTTATTACTGTACGAGTGACATCAGTGAATTGACATAAGGTTATGCACATTTTTTTGTAGAATTATAGTTGTTCTCTAACTTCACAATATCATTGTATCTATCCATGAATCATATGCATGAATTTGGAGGCATGTAAACCTATGTATTGCTATAGTTATGACTCCTACCACAAGTAAATTAATTATAGAAACATTGCATTCATCCTTATTTCAATTATGAGATTAGAAAATTAAGATCATTAAGCCTTTTGAGCAATCAGTTATTGACACACATATGTAAATTGACTATTGTGAAATCAAATATGAGAATCTTGTTTTTTGTTTTAACATGAACGAAAAAACAAACTTAAAAGTATAGAAGTTGTCATTAACATGATTAAGTTCACTCTAAACAACTTCTCAAACAATGTAATATTCCTTCATCATAGTTTCTTTTATGAAGAAAATTACCTAACATATTTGTTTTATATATACACCCATTCGTATAAGATTGTATATATAATTTTTACTAAATCGTCAAAATTTATGTTTTCTTCCATCAATACAGGGAGAGTTTGAAGAATGATTTAAACACAGATATTACTATTTACATGTTTATATACAGATAAAATTTCACTACTTTTGTACACATAAAGGCATTAATATTATTTCATTAAATTTAAATTTGTAATGAATAAATTTGTTATTGATTTGTGAAATTAATATTTATATCTAATTGGTCTCCTATTTGTATTATGCAGTCTGTTATTATGGATGTTTTTTAAAGTCCAGAAGCAATTAATGAACTTAACATTAATGTCCACGTTTATTTGGTTGATAAAATAAATTCAAATCAGAAAGATAGACTTCTATTTCAAAACTTCAAGTCCCTAGTTCCTTCTTGTATAACTCAAAATGGTCTTTTAGTCTAAAGCTTTTAATGTTATTCCGATTTCAATATACTTTAACCACAAAATAAAATAAAATAAAATATTATCAACTATTAAAATAATTGAAATTTAATTAATAAATAATGATTGCATCTGGACGAATGTTATGACAATTTTGTTGTATATTGTTTTTGAGAAATTTGTGAAACAAAAAGACAACGGAAAAAAAAAAGAGAACAAAACTGAATGAAATAAATAATGACAAAGAAGAGAAATTGTTAAATACTGGAAAATGAAAGAGTAATGTAAGGACTTATAGGAAGTCGAAGCCTTCTGATTCTTAAGGAAAATATTTCATGTATATTTCTAATTTTCTTAGACATTTCTAATATCTAATAATAAATTAATATTTTTTAATTGATTTATCTTAAAATATTTTACATTTTAAAATAAAATACTACTTGATTTGTGTCAGATGAGTATAAAGTAAAAAATGGAGTATATATTTGTGAATTGTCTCTCTTCTCTCAACTGTTTCAGTCTTGTTGTCATTTCCCAATGAAAAATGGAAAAGTTATTGCTTTATTCTTAAACACTTTAGTGGGTAGGATGAGCAAATTTGTATTTTCCAAGCTGTAATTCTAAAGAGTTACAGACAAATCTCTTATACGTGCCAAAAATATATGTCTTGTGTTTTTTTTTTAATTCTAATTTGATGAATTCTATGAAAATAACTTGTGATGAGTATAACATTTGTATAAATAAATAAATAAATTTCCTGATTCTTGAGGACATAATTTTGATTGTTTCTGAAAACTGCGGAATAAATGATCTAAAGAAAATCTAGTCATTCCCAAACATGAAAAACTCTAGTGCAAAGTACACAAACATGTACTGTAGCCACAAGTTGGAAGAGAAAGTAGCT
Organism: Vigna angularis; assembly: GCF_016808095.1. Taxonomy (NCBI): domain Eukaryota; kingdom Viridiplantae; phylum Streptophyta; class Magnoliopsida; order Fabales; family Fabaceae; genus Vigna; species Vigna angularis. The sequence continues at coordinate 24,317,432 of NC_068976.1, forward strand.
AGGTATATAAGATAAATGTCTTTCGTGGCTTTCAGTATATATAAGTATTGGAAGTTCAGCATGGTTGATAAATAAACCAAACAAAAAAAAACAGATATTTTTGAAGCAGAACAACCTTCCAAACATAATCATGACAGTTCAATGGAGGAACTGCATGCACTTGTATATATGTGTCTACTTAGCTGACACTCACAGCTATTTTCTTTGTTTTCAAGAACAAACTTCCAACATCAGTCACATTTACATTTACGACACAGTCCCATGCAAATGGTGTTATTTATAAAGGTAATTAATTTAAATTGATTATATATAGATAATTAATTTGAATGGTGATGAAAGATTGGGTGGGAAAGTAGCAAGAAAACAGTAAAGAGAGGAAGAGGGTGGTAAAAAGTTGGGAAAGAGAACTTGAGCAGAAAATGAAGAAAAGAAAGAAAGAAGGGAGTGTGTGTTTTATTTATTTATTTATTGGATGGAGAGAGATGAGTGGGGTGCTTTATTCTCTCTCATGTATAAATTGCATGTTACACCGCCCTATTCCACCATTGACAGGGATGACATCGAAACCCCTTTCAGCAGAGCCTCCTCTTTGGACTAATCAACATCAACGCTGAACGAGGTACCCAAGGGTCTCCATCTTTCCATCTTTCCCCTCAGATTAAAAACTGGGCCCAACCAATGGCCTCTCTCCAACCTCAACCCCAAGACACCAAACCCACCGTCACCACCGCCACACCCTCCACTCCCAGCCTAACATCTATCACCTCCAATCACACCACCATCAACAACAATACTGCTCGTAAATGCAAAGGCAAAGGTGGCCCCGACAACAACAAATTTAGGTACCGCGGCGTCAGACAACGAAGCTGGGGCAAATGGGTCGCCGAGATCCGCGAGCCACGTAAGCGCACCCGCAAGTGGCTCGGCACCTTCGCCACCGCAGAAGACGCCGCCAGAGCCTACGACCGTGCCGCCCTCATCCTCTACGGCTCCCGTGCCCAGCTTAATCTCCAACCCTCCGGTTCTTCTTCTCACTCCTCCTCCTCTCGTACCACCTCTTCCTCTTCCACTCAAACCCTAAGACCCTTGCTTCCTCGCCCCTCGGGCTTCGCTTTCAATTTTCCCTTCCACGCCGCCGCCCTTCCCTACCCCTGCGCCGCCGCGTATGCCACCACCTTCAATTACACCCCGCAGGCACTGTGCCCTAATGAGAATAGCAATAATACAGTGCATGCTCATCGTCATCATCACCATCGTCGACCTGAGGAAGTGGTGCAAGTGCCACATGCTTTATCAACATCATACCCAAAGTCGGAATCCGATGTGAGTTTAGATGGGAATAATACTACTGTTAATAGCTCCAGTAGATCAACCTCGTACCAAAGACATGGTTTCCAGGATAATAACCGTTTGCATGTGCAACATGACCATTCCTCGAATCATCAGCAACATCAGAAAGGCGATGTGGATGGAGTTGATTCCGTTGTGGGTTCGGCGGAGGGTTCTCAGGCAAATATGGAGGCTTCCGAGGATCCAGATCTGTCGTTGGTGGGGACAGTGGGGCTTGGATCTTCTTCGTCCCTGTGGCCTTTGGCGAGTGAGGACGATTACACTGATAATTTGTGGGATTATAATGATCCTTTCTTCTTTGATCTTTAGAGAAATTCTAGTTCCAATTGCTTGATTAGATGTGTGTTCGGAAGATCACACATAGATTGAAACTATTGTGAATAAAGTGTTGGAGACACGACCCAGACGCTGACGCTGAAAGTTTATTGCTTGTTAGTTCTAGTATTAATTATTAACTGTGGATACTGAGGGTGGTAGAAATAAATTAGTTTTCCCAGTTTAGATTTAGTGCAGCTGGAAAATAATTGCTGAGAACTCGAATGCATTCTTCCTGGTGCTTGAGGATGAATCCAGGGTTATCTTACAACATTTCTCTCATTCCAAATAGAGGTAAGTCTTTTCTATTATTTGGATTTCAATGTTGTCTTGGATCAAATCTCTTTTCTCTGTGGCAACCAGTGGTTGAGAAATTTAATGAATGAAAAAAAAAAAAAAATACATGTTGCTCTCAGTTCGTCTTTTCTCTTTATTTATCTAATTATTATTGATACAAACATTCTCCAATCTGAACATTTGTGTCCATGAACTGATATTGATCTGGGGAATGCTTTTCAAGAGATTTGAAGCTAGTTTAGTGGTTACAAGTTCTTTAGGGACATACTTAAATTTATTGCACTGAATCTAATTTACCTTCTTAAAATTTTAGTAGTATAAATTATTTTTAGTCATTTTGGGAAGTTTTAAAATTAAAAATATATATTACCAAGTTTCATCTAATCAAAGTTTAATAAATTGGTGTTGAACTTAGCTCTTTAAATAAATATGCTTTTAATGAATTATTTTCAGTCTCTCTTTCACAATTTTATTTGAATGACAAGGAAGTATAAATAGTAAATGTTGAAATTGATTTGAAATTGGTTTCATACTTACTTGGTGATACTTTTCTGTTGTTATTAAAAACATGATTCTAATGTACTTTATAATATCAATCTAGAGGGAAAGAATGAGTGTTGCCTCAAATTTAGTTTAAGAAGTTGATTTAAAAGAAAAATAATTATAAGAAAATGTGAAGTCCTAGATGGCATTTATGGCAAACTGTTTTTATATGAAGTCTTCTTTTTATAGCCTTTATAGTTTTTTTAATAATTTATCATCTTATTTTTTTTTTATAATATAGAAAAAAGGTGAGTTATGAAATAATATAACCTCCATCTCTTTCATGAAGTTAGTGGTAAGAAAAGTATGATGATGTTTTTCTATAGTCTGCTTGTTCACTAACCTTAGGTATGTATGAAACATAAACTTAATATTCCAAAACATAGTCACTTTTTAAATGTTTTAACCTCCACTTTTCAATAACTCATTGGTAACATTCTAGATTACTTTTATAAGTATGAAGTATTTTTATAGTTTCTCTACCAAGCATTACTCTGTAATCAATTTTGTTTATTTCTGTATCATTTGGATGATAAATTTAATATTAGGAAACATGTGACTAATGGTATAACATCCATTTTTCATGTGTCAGTTGCTTGCATTTTTTTTCAAAAAATTTATATCCTTTTTACTTTTTTGCCCATCTTCGTTTTATTTTTATATATTTTATCTGTCTTTACTTTCGACTAAAGTTAACTTTCATTAAAATTATAATGAAAGGTTTAATATTGAAGTAAAAATTAATTTTTTACTGTTCAATTTAGTTTAGAATGGGGAAATGCAAAATTAGATTATATTTTTTTAAAATATTTGTCTTGTTTATTTTTTAAATTGTATTCCTCTTTTTCTTTAGTTGAAAAATGTGTTATTTCTTTTTCAAAACATTTCAATTTCATCTTTTTTTAATGAAAAGAAAAACTGAAAATTGGATTAAGTATTGATATTTATAAATAAAATTAATGAACTGAAATTAAATGGTTTTGACTGATGACATTTTCCAATAAAAAGTAATAAATTTCATTGCAACATTCCATGTATACACTTTGGAAATTTACTATATATGAATGCCTCACTTCCTTCTTTGTTGAAAATTAATATCTTGGACTGTTATGCTTTTCATGTAAAAGATGTTTAAGTACATTTAGATACCACCAAGCTTGAAAAAATCATATAGATATTTCATTCTTTTGAAATATAATAAAACACCAATGTTTGAAATTGTAATAGCTTAATAATTTGATTTATAAAACTAATAAAATATATAAAGTCTCTGAAATTATATACTTTTTGTTAAAATTGAAAAGATGTTAATCTGAATTTTGAAATAAGTAAAATAATAATATAATCCTTAAGATTATATATGAGTTATCACTGAAATTGGTTTTTGAAATTGTACTAGTAAAACGGACTGGTCATTTATTTGAAATGCTTAATTTTGTTTCACTGACACATATATCATCTTTAATACTTTTCCCTGTTTTCTAAAACCTTTTAATTATTTTTATGAATTTTTTTTTAAATTATGAAATTGTTAGTTTCTTAAACTTTAAGGGTTGTTTTTATTAAATTGTTAATTCAATTTATTAATTACTTTGAAAAATAATAATTCAAATTGTCTGTTCTTTTCTATTATTTTAGTTTTTTTAATTCTTCTGAAAACACTATGGACGGTGATTATGGAACAAGTTTTATATTGAAAATATTTTAATAATTTAAATAGGTAAATAACTTAGAAAAACTATGTCAAAACATATTACTCATTTAAGTAAGTTATAACTTGAATGTTTCTAACAACAGAGTTCTTTACTATATAATTTCATTAAAACAATGGTTTTGTGAATAAAAAATATTTTTATAAGAGTAGTTATACTATTTTTAAAATACATTAAAAACGTACACTTTTAACGATATTCTTTTGAAAAATTAAATATACGTATTTAAATAAGTTTCATATATATATATATAAGTTTTCCTCTTCTTAGAAAATGAAATATGTTGACATTAACCCATGTCAATTTTAAATATAAACAACTTTTCATTCACTCTTATTTTGATGAGAATTGAACAAATAATACAATTTGTTATAAGTTGGGCTACAAAATCAGATTGTTGTACAGGCCGTACATTAACTCCTGTTTTTTGTTCTTTAATGTTTGACTGTAATGGGCCTATTAAATTAAGGATGGTAATTTAGTTAAAAAAATGTTTTTTTATTAGCCTTAAAACCTCAACTAAATGTAGATTAATTAAAAAAGTAAGACTAAATTTAAATAGATAACACTAATTACTTGTAGCCATACTTTTTTTCTCTAATATATATTTCACTGTTATCTATCATTTACACCATGAATTTTGAAGATATTTTTTCTTACACTTACAACTTATAAAAAATTGTTATCTGCAATAAAATATACTCAAATGGTAGTAAATATTTCTTAATTAAATGTCAACTCTTAACAAAAAATTCTAAATTTTTTGTAGGATTACTTGATCCAGTAAGATGGGAAAAAAAATCTATATTTAATTATAATTTTATCACATATACATTTCTCTATCTAAACTTATACATATTGTTTTGATAAATAATGACCATAACTCAAATATTTTATTTAAAACTTGAAACAATAATCTTTAAATATATGCTATCATATATGGAGGATAAAAAAAAGTTTATACCAAAACTAAAAGCAAACATTGTCAAAGATTGAAGCTATATCTTTCAGTTATATATTTGAGCCCAAAAAGTCATAACTTAAAACTCTTCAAAATGATTAAGCTGTCATAGTATTAGTCAGTGCAAAGGCTAATTTTTTTCATATATCTTATACACATATACACCAGTTCATAAATAATTTGACGTTGGAGATTTAAAAAGTTTATTTTCAAATTATTCTAGAGTGATCTCAAATTGAATATTAGCAACAGTTTCTCTATTTTTTTAAAAAATATTTTACCTTTTATTGTATTAAAGTTATCAGAAGTCATCAAATTCCAATAGAAAGTCATTTAAGTAATAAAAATGTATTAAAAATGTATCACAGTTCACAAAACTTTTGTTAATATATCTGCATGTCATTTCAAATTTGCCCATGAAATATGAATAAATAAAAAATTAAGTTTCTTATTGGTCCATCTGTTCAAAACCATGCATTATAAACATATAAAAGTGAATTTTCTATGTTACTGCTTCAAATTCTTTTTTAATTTATAATGTAGAGCGGCACAACATTAATTATTATTTAAAGTGTGTTTACTGTGTATAGTTACTTATAAATGGATTGGAATATTCTATATACTCTCTAATTTATAATTTTTTTTGTTGATAAAAATAAATATCTGCATAACATTCTGTTATTGGAAGTTTATATAATTATAAGCTAACAATTATACTCCTCCAGAAAAAAAAAAGTTTACAGTTAATACTATGATTATTTTATAATAATATCAGAATCTTACATGAATATTTCTTGAGAAGAAAGTAATAAAATGTTACAAAAGATAAGCATTCACATAATTACAGTTGTTAACTATGACTTTTTAAAACTAATTTATGTGCCGTTAATTCTACCTAATGTCAAATCTATGTAATTCAGTCAAATACATATTCTCAATTAATTATGCTAATTCTACAATTTTTCTTGCATTAACAAAGATATGAGATCTATTGAGTGTGAAGTTAATTCAACAATGAACCTTTTGAATGAGTTATTGGGTCACTTATTCCCATTAAATATTAATTTATGTTATTCAGTAGAACATACGTCTCATTTATTTGATAAACTCCCTGATTTCATGGAGTTTCTTTTAAATGAATATATTAATTTTCTTTTTTTAATATATCTCTAATAACCGACATAAAATTTTAAATACAAATCTTATATTGCTTAAAGCTAAAATCATTAATGAATCTTTTAAATAGCAAACAAGTTTAGAGACAAAAATAATTAATTATAATAATTGAATTAGATATTATTTCACAAATTAAAAATTATTTATATTTTGAATAGTTTCTACTATTAAGAAAATTATAATTAATATGTGAATTGTAGTCTAAATTAATTTCTTATGATAAATATCAAGATTTTAGTCAATAATAGTAAGTATATGAAATTTGGTAATTAATTTAGAGACTAATTTATATTCAAATGACAAATTAATTATAATTCTTTATTAATTTAATGTATAAAATAGTATTTAAAATAATTTAATTAATTACTTTTTATTTCTAAATTTATTAGTTCTTTTAATAATTTTTCTAGAGTTATATATATATATATAATTTTATTTTCATGCATAAAATTTTTTCAAACCAGTTCTTTAAGTCATTCAATTTGGTTTCTCACATCATTGATAAAAAAAACTATATTTATGTATTCTCCATAATTTATTATAATAATCCTCTTATTTTCAAGTAAACGAGAGGTATTGAATGCTATTAATATTAATATTTCTGTATTCGGCAACATTGATTATCCTTCATTCAATATTAAAAGTGTGTAAAAGAAGTTTCAATAGAATGGAAAAGCTTTGTTTTGCTTGAGATTTTCTGTAATGAGAAGGAAAAAAAAAGATAGAATCTTCACCTTATCTTTCGTACTAATTTTAGGTTCGAAATGGATTAAAAATTTTGCTATCTTTAATAAATACAAATAAATTATACAGGAATGCCTCTGTCATTACCAGTTAAGGACATTCTATAAATCAATAATATAGTATAAACATTAAAAATATAAATGTAGTATATATTTTTTGAAGAAATGAACATCTAATATATATAATATTAATTATATTCATCGTGAGACAAAGAAGATGAAGTATGAACGTAACATCAAACCATTGGTGTGTATTTATAAAATAGTTTCATCTTCGACACTGTTGTGGATAAGCTACCATGATGTTATTGACCAAGTCCCTAATGGACCAAAATCATGTACGGCAGGTACATTCGTACATTCATAAACTATAATAATTCATTCAACTTTTGAAACAAATAATTTATAAAATTTAATTTTCCTTCCAAGTATTTTTTTTTATTAAATTGGTAACCACAATAATTTATACCCTCGTAACGTGAAATGGCCGTAAAATTTGAACTTGTGAATATTATCTATGAACATGAATTGAGGCACCATTTTTTCTATATGGATTCAGATAAAGTCAAAGATTTTCTTTCAGCACATGTAGCTGGTTATTCACATTTAAAGTCATAAAGTTTATAGCTATTATTTGGTTGTGATCCATTACTCACAGTTTTTCAGTATGGAAGTCTGAAAATAGGGCCGGCTCAAAATATAGACATCAAAATAATTTTAAGAATTTGGGAAAAAATAAATTAATTAATTAAAAGTGTATCATATAACCCTTAACTAGATATTTTAATGAATATTATCAGTTTCGAACAGATTATCATCAAAACCGGACGATCACGAAATTTGACTGATCGACCTTAACTATAATATTAAATAAATTAAGATAAAGTTTCATAGATTATTGCTAATCAAAGGTTTATTGGGATATCTATAAATATAAATTTGAAGTAAAGAAATAAATAATTATATTTATTGCATTATTAATATTTAAACTTGAATTAATTTTAACATTGAAATATCTTTTGTAGGTACTAGTCAAACATTTTAAACGAATAATTATGATAAACTTGGAGTGGAAGATAATATTGGGATCATTTGAACTACTTTATAGATGATAGACGTTGATCTTGTTTTCATAAAAAAAAATATGAATAATGGTTTGTTATTTTATTAAGGAGAATGAGAAAGAAAGAAAAAAAAGATTCTCTTTTGATTTTCGTCCTTCTAACAATGAAGCAATTCATAATCTAACAGCGATGCTTGTGTGGCATTACGTAGTTTTTGAATGATAAGTTTGTTCTTAAATTTTCAAGGAAGAAACCTAATCTTATTTGTTTGGTATAGATAATGTATTTGTTTAATGAGTTATTATTAATCAATGCATGATTTAACAAATGCTCCTCGTATTTCGGTTGTCATACGCGTATGCCAAGTGTAATGGCTTTGATCGCGTTTAGTTTAACTTAACCGCAAAGTTTATCAAAGACTAAAGAGTATATTTTCAAGAATAGAGTATAAGAGTAACACGTATTAATTAAAAATTAACCATTAATACTATGATTTTTTGTGATAACATCAAAATCATTTAGGAGTATTTCTTGTGTAGAAAGTAATATCCAAGCTTATCAAAGATAGGCATGCACAGAATTATAGTAGTCATAATAGGAACTATGACTTTTTAAAACCAAACTATGTGCCGTTTATTATTCCACACAATGTAAAATCTATGTCATTCAGTCAAATATATATTCTCAACTAATTATGCACAATTCTATTGCATTAATACGGATTCCATATCTATTGAGTGTGAAGTTAATTCAACAACGAACCCTTTTAATGAGTATTTGGGTCAGTCATTCCCATTAAATCTAATTGATGTTATTCAGTCATCCCTGATTTCATGGAGTTTATTTTAATATATATAAATTTTTTTCTATATATATCCTCAATAACTTGTATAAAATTAAAAGCAAAAAACACAATAATTTACATAAAGAAAAAGTATTTAATGAATCTTTTAATTATTTAATATTATTTTTAAAAATTATTATTTTTAAACAACATTTTCACAAAAACTGTGATGTTTTATAATCAAATATATAAATTAATTAAATTGAACTTATTTAAGTTTAACCATTAATCACAGCTAAAACTGTGAGCATAAAGTTGTGTTAAATACATGGAACAAAAAAAATAATCGCATGCATAATAATTGTATTTTACAACGATATTGCCTTTTTTTAAAAGGATATTTGTGGTTTGTGTAATAAAAATTATTTCTTCTAATTTTCTTTAAGTATTCATTTCCAAAAATAATTTTGTTTCTATTTGTCTAATTTATACGGCCTAAATATAATATTCTAATCTCACTTATCTAGTGATGACAATATAGATTTTATAGTCACTCAACAATCATATAGTTATCCTACTGTAAATATATAAGAAGCTCTTCACTTCTTTCAAACTTTAATTGATGTTTAGTACTTCATTATATAAGATGTATTTTTTTTTTTTGAACTTGTAAGAATGTCTAACGAGCAATTGATCACAAAATTCAATTAAGACCTTGAGATGAAAAATCAAACATTTATAAGAATGTATCTTAAATTTGGATTTGCAAGTACAAGAAAATCAAAAGAAGTATTTCATACATAGGAAGTTGAATGTGCGAGAAAAAAAGTCATTAACTTAAAAACTATCAACTTCTAATAAAACTCTAACATGTAAATAAAATGTTGTGTAAATGATTTGTACAATGATATTTTAAAAAAAATCTGAATCTAAATCTTACGTTTAATAAAAATAAAAATTGAAAAACATAAAAAATTATAAATTTATTATATTGAAAGTTTTGAATCGAAAATAATATAATTTTTTATATGAATTTGAGTCTTGATAATATCGTCATTAAACTTTGTCGGAAGATTCATCAATACTACTTCTTTTTATTGAGTATATTATTATTATATCGTCTTATACACAAATAAAAAAAAAAAAAGAGTTGTATTTAAAAATTTTCATTTTTGGAAATTTTTTACTAATAATGAGTGTTTAGAAGCCAGAGCTATCATTTTTATCTTGGAAACAACATGTATGCTTGTTTTTTTTATTTCTTTTTTGAGAATAACAATAATAAAATCCTGGAGAAAATCATAAGTGGCATAATAAAAAAATACTATTTTTGTGTTTTATCTTAAGAAAAGACAAATAAGATAGTCTTGTGCAGTAAAAGATATTTCTGTAATTTTTTTATAACACCATTTTTTAAGAGCCTTAAAAAACTGTAAAAAATTTTTTTTGTCTATACAGTTACATACTTGTATTCTTTCACACGTTTTCTGAAAATATTTCAAACCCTGTTTCGAAACAGGAAACAATATCATTATATTGTCTACCTGAATTTCTCTTAAAAGCAACTATTCTTTTTATATTTAAATGACATTTTGAACATTTAAGTCAACATTAATTACTTTGTTGTCTTTTATATTTTCATCATTTATTGGTATTTAATGTTAATTACAATGTAAAAAGAAAGTATAAATTTTGTAAGTATTTTATTAAATAAAAGAAATTATAGCATTTCTTGATTTCCCTAAACAAATTCTTAAACCACGCTTAAAAACTAAAATAATATTATTTTCAGTGAATTTAATACTTAGCATTTAATAAACATGTGAATTTAATTTTGAAAGTTACAATATGTTGATATTAAAACCACCGAACATTTGTAGAATATACCAATTTCAATAGGAATTAATTATTGAGATATTTTGAAGATGGAATTTTTGTGTTTATCAGGATTAATTTAAAAAAATGGATTAAAAAATTAAGTTATGTTATATATATATATTTTCAAGGTTATGATATTTATACAATGTATATGAATATATGCATAAAAAGATATGATGATACTAATTCAGTGTATCACTCATTTTGCATGTGATAAATGTTGTCATCATTTTATTGTGTTTATTGGTATTATTGTCTTTTATGAGAATTATGATGATGATAGGTGTGATGATATCGTAACTCTTAAGAAACTCTTAGGTTTGTTTTTTTTAAGATAAATTTGAGTCAAAATGAATGAATTTAAAGATAAATATGTTATATATATATATATATATATATATATATATATATATATATATATATATATATATATCAAGGTTGTGATATTTATACATATTATGTGTATACATACGTTTATAAAAAGATGTGATGATACTAATACATTGTATCACCCATTTTGGATGTGATAAATGTTGTGATCATTTTTTGGTTTTATTGATATTATTGTCCTTTATGAGAGTTATGGTGATAATAAGTGTGATGACATCATGACTCTTAGATGATGTTATGTATTTTTTTTTAAAGATATGTTTGAAGATGAATGAATAAAATTATTATTATTTTTTTAATATTTGAAGATAAGACGAGAGAGTGAGTCAACTTGAAAATAAAATTTATGAAACTTTATCAGTGATTTAGTTGATATAATAAAAAAAAGGGTTAATAGATATAAATTAAACATTACTAAATTGCTCTTGTATGTAAATGTAATATAAAATTACTTTTTGATTAGATAAAGTATTTTTTTTAAAAATAAGGTTTATGAATAGTTCCGAAGAAAAAAATTAATATTGTAATAAATAAAAATACAATGTATTTGGTATAAATTTTTTAACATGTTGAAATAATTTTCATTTTAATAATAAATTTTAAAAGCTAAATATTTTATCATTATTAAAATAATAGTGATTATTTATTGTATTAAGATTGTTCCAATAAAAAGACCCTTCATTAATATATAATAGTTGGAACAGAAGACCCTTTATAAATTTTGGAAATCTTAGTTGAAATATATTAAAAAAAATTACATTACACATTCAATTAACATTGATGAAAGTTAATATTTCAAAATACTTTAAAAATATATAATTCATAATTATTTTTTAATCATTTAATAATATTCTATAATAAAAAGTTTCTATTTAATGATTCGTAATCGTTTTCTTGCTGCAAGTTTAGCAATTAGAAAATAGAACTTTTATGGAAATATTTTCGTGAATAGATGAACTTTGATTAAAAGGAAAATAAAAAATACTTCTAATATTTGTAATATGACAGAGAAGATATAGAAATTAATTATTGTTATTATTGGGCAAGGTTATTTAACACTCAAATCTTTAAACAAAACATGACATTTTAAATAAGAAGTTACAATTGAAAATATCATTCATGTGATAGATTATTTTCATTTTAGATGCCAAAATCCGTCCTTACAACAAAAACAAGCAGCGAGGTCCTGTAAATTAAAAAAATGATAAGTAATTAACAGTGTGTTCGATTGTCATAAAAAGGTAAAAATAATTAAGTTTAGTTTCAGTATTAAAAATGAAATGATTCTTTTGAGCAGAAAACTTTTGAAAACGCACTAGTAACAGAATGTGTAGACACGAGTTTAAGGTTTAATTCGTTTCATTTGTTTCATTTTTAGATAAACACTAACACTAATAAAATTAAAATATCCAAAGTGTCATGTGCCCCACTGAGAGAGTATACCTAATCACCAAACGTAACTATAAATAATGTTAGATAGACAATCAATGGAAGCATTAATCTGAGCTATTGCAGTGGCAGCCACTGTTTACACCTCTCTCCCAAACGCCGTCGTTTTGCTCCGCCACCGCCGCTTCCTTCTCGAACCTTCCACCATGTCGATTCGCGATTCCGAATCCTTCAATTGGCACTCCGACGCGGAGCTCGAAGACCAGGACCTCCATATCCGCGGCCAGAAGCTCTTCTTCATCGTCGTCCTTTTCTCCATCGTCGTCCTCTTCACCGCGCTCTTCCTCTTCGCGCGACGGATCTGCCACCACCACGGCCTCCTCTTCGACGCCGTCCCACCGCAACAGGCGCCGCCGACGCTTCCTTCTGATGACGGCCTCGACGCCGACGCGATCAAGCGGCTACCGATTATCCTGCACCAGCGCACGGCGGCGGAGGAGACGGAGTGCTGCATCTGCCTCGGCGCGTTCGTCGACGGCGCGAAGCTGAAGGTTCTCCCTGGATGCGAGCACAGCTTCCACAGCGAGTGCGTGGACAAGTGGCTCGCGAATCACTCCAATTGCCCTCTCTGCAGAGCTTCGCTGAAACTCAATCCTTCGTTACCGAGGATTTTGATCCAATCGCCACCCGTTAGAACAACGCTTCCTCTCTGATACTTTTTTTCAGTTCAGATTAGTAACTTAGAAACAGTTGAGTAGTTCTCACTTGTTTTGGATCATATTTTGCATGTGTAAATCCTTGTAAGAACTACTAATGAATCGCCGAGAAATATTCATAGTTCTCAAACATTTTCTTTCCTTTCCTTCATGGCATTGCTTTCAAATTTGATAATTCACAAACAGAATTAATTATTTATCCACATATATTATAAACATTCTTTTAATGCATGAATATTAAAATCAATTTAGACACTCTTCACTATAAGTACTGCTAGTTATCTACTTGCACGGTTTGATAAGTTGGATAGAAGATTAAGATCTGGATAAGAAATATGCGATTATATGGTTTTTATTTTAAGAAATATACAATAACGTGGGAATGAAATAAGATCTGTGTCGGGAGTTTTCCGCATTTTGAACGAATTTCATTAATTTAGATAAGAAAATACCCAGATTCCGAATTTAAAACTTCAAATAATTTTATTGTTTTAGTATAACAGGAGTCAAAATAATTGAGTGTGGTTTGGCATTTGAATACTATTACAACACAGAAAAAGTATGAGTGTTTTTTTTTTCAGTGCTTTGCTGCATTTCTTTATTTGGAATGTGTGAATTATTAGTCGCATTTGCCGAAGTTGGAGTATTTATTGAGAGTTAATTAAATATTAATAATTTATTGGAAGATGCGAATTGGCAGAGGCAAACAAAAGGGGTACCCAAGAAATTCCTTTCACATGTGACAGAGGTCCAACGCAGAGGTTTTTCACAGTTTTATATTCTTGGTTTTGTTTTGTTGCCACGTTGGGTGATGGAAAAGTACGAGACCGAAAAGTTCATAATATTATTTGCTTGGACCCTCATCCATACAATATTACGCTCTTGAAGGTTCTGTTTGTGTTGCGAAAATAGATCGTGGGTGACTTTTTAAGAAATTGGGACCCAAAACGCGGAAAAGCGCGACTATGCTACGACCCCTCCCCTCATTATCGTTTTCAATTGCTTCAATCCATTTAATGTCGTCTTAGTAACTTTTATGTTAAGACTTTATAAGTAATTTATATGGATGATGTTGTTTTAATAATTTTTTGGACAATTTTTTTTGAAAATAATTTATGTGATAATTTGTGATTGATCGTTTTAAATATACAGGCCAATAAAATAGCAAAAAATTATCAAAAAAAATTGTTAAAATATCGGAGTGCAATTTATATGTCATTACTATTATTTAATTTAGGACTTAAACATAAAATTATAATTAATTTTATTTTCTAAACTTTAATACTTTTTTAAATATTTGACTTATTTTAAAATAATATTTGACTTGTTTATATTATTTTTGATGTACTCAAACTCAAATGTAAGTTTAAAATAAACCTAAAAAGATTAACCTTATTAGGTTTGAAAAATTATATTCATATATTTTAAAGTTTAGAAATAAAAATATATCAAAGTATATTTAACAATCATATGACAATATTTATAAGAATAAAATAGTTTTAATAAGAAAAGAAAAGAGAAAGTGAAGAATAATAAGAAATAGTATGAATAGGTTTTAAAAAAAATTATTGTGTTAAATTTATAGTATATGTTTTCTGTGATGACAAGTTACCCATCACTTGGATTTCGCTTGCAACGCGTGTTTCATGCTGTTTGTTTATGTGAACACGTTTCCAGTTTCCAAACGGGATTTGTAGTCTCTTTTACAGAGGAACTGAGCAAGCAATTCTACTTTTTACCAACTTTAAGTATTCACATGTTTTTTTAGGGAATCAAACTCAGATAAATATATACAATAAGATTAATTTGAACGAAAAGTTCTGTAAATAAAACAATACTATAGTATTCATTAAATGTTTAGAATTATGAAATCTCAATCTTAATATGCATGTAGAGATGTAATTTATGAACAGGTTTTGCCGCTCCAAATTTTGTAATAAAACAGATATTTCCAACTTTAGTTTATTTGTGATATTATTTTCCAGGTTTTTTGAAATGAAACGAGTGGAGAAATTCAAGGAATGATCAAAGGACAGCTTTTTTTTAGTTAGATTAAATGCTCTACCAGTAAAGGAGATAAATGATATTTTTGTATAACAAAAGAACATGCTAAGAAAAAAGTAGGCGACAGAGAAATTAGACTAATTTTTTGCATTGATTTTATAATTCACATGTTACAGGAAAAACAATTTATTTTCATAACCTATTATTCCTTTATGAAGATCCGTGATCCATTTTGAGTAAAATGGTTTCCACGGTAAAGAAAGATTTAATTTATGAAATTTAAACAGCCACCGATTGGGAACGAACATAATACCTTTACCTTTTCCCTTCCTTTAAAATATTCTCAAACCTTTTTAGCTTAGATCTAAATTTTGTTTGGATTTTTAATGAAGGCATCTTGTTTGTTGTATTATTTCGTGTCTTTTTCCTTCTACTTCCATATTCGTCTTTTCATTTTTAATACCAATAAAAATATTCATATCGAGAATTCATATTTAATTACCAACAAGTATATATAATTTTTTTTCATTTAGCAGAGAAAATATATAATTTATAACAAAATATTTGTTTTGTTCCAACCCATTTATAAAATGTTTACATGAGAAAAGTTCTATTGATATATCATTGTGCACATCTTCTCTACACTACAAATAAATTCCTTCTATAACAAAAATGAATAAGAATAATTCATAATTGTATTCAAACCTCAAAACTTCTTCAAATAAATAGGATTATTTTGTCCCTTACCTACAAATCACATTATCCCTCAGACCAGATAATGACATGTTCTCTTTCAAGGTTAGATATTTGTCATACGTAATAGTATTCCCTGTCTCCAATTCTTGTATCTCTTTGAGTTCATTTACTGATGTTGAAACATTCCTATTTGAAGCAATTCTCAATGCTATTTTACTTTGCAGTGCTTTTTTTTCTCCACCATAATTGAGTATTGCACCGTTTTGAATGTTTCTATTCCACTTTCGTTTTGTTGTGTTTATGTCAATGGACCGTATTTCTTTTTGTCTTCCAAGTCTTTAACCGAGATGTTACATGTTAAAGCATTATAAAATTCTTTCCTATTATAAGATAATATAATTGCATACCATCTAACATTTCTCTTTTCTTTACACCATAATTCCATGACTTTTTTAACCATTTGAAGTCAGTTATTCCATTCTAACAAGTACTTCGTCAACCATTTATAATCCCATTCAATCCATTTCTACAAGTCACTCTTTCCTATCCCACACAAAATGCATAACTACCCATTTCACTAATTATTGTTAAAATTCTTCTTTTATTGGTACAATCAGTACTATAAGTATTTTGAACATACAAAATTATACTCATCAACTCGAGATTATATAAATCATATTAGGCTTGTGAACATTACTAAAAAAAATGGTAACCCTTTTGTGCTTATTTCATCCATCTTTCTAGAGTTTTTTTATATACAAAAACTAGTAGAAAAAAAAAATCAATGAAGATTTATTAAAATAGATATAATCCACTGTCAATAACATTTTTGTAATAAAATATTTTTATAATAAAAGTATTAGTTATTATGGTAGATAAAGCCAGACTTACATAATAAATTAAGAGGACAAATGACAGATCATATATATGATATATATATATATATATATATATATGATATATATATATATATATATATCATAGTAAGTGAAATGTTTTATAGTGAAAAATCATTATGTTTATTTTTGAAACATTTGTCATAGTATGATTAAATTTCTCTTTTTTGTTAATCGTGTTCAAGCAGCTAGTCCACTCTTAATCTTACTATTGCGTTTTCGATCGTCTTTCATTCTTGCACCATTTATTTTACTCAATCCTGTCTTCCACCCTCAACATTGTTTTGTAGCAACAACAATCTCATCTTCCACCTTCAATCCTATTTTTTAGTCATCGTTCGTTCTCCACCCCTCATGCAACAATCTTGTATTCTATGATCCTTGTCGGTCGTTCTTCACCCAATCCAGTTCACGTGACAGCTCAACTTCTTCTCACATCATTCGTTTTCCATTGACGCACGTCTTAATTTTGAAAAACTTGAAGGTGTTCTTAAGGGTCTTCAAAGTTTTACTTTTTATATCAAATTTCCATTCATTTATTGTGGTTCTACATAAGTTCCCAACATGGTATAAATTATTAGGAATTTAAGACTTTTTCTAAGTTTTCAATTTTTTTAAAATTTATTAGGGATTTAAGACTATATTAAGTATCAATATCAATTGGGACTTAGAAAGATGGGCAATTCAATTAATTTAATATTTTTTATAATATTCTTATATTTTTGTCAAATAATTTTTTTTTTCATTGTCATGTCTACCATTCTAATGCAACATGGATGAAACACTAATGTTTATTCAACATCTCAAAACACCAACTATCATTTAGAAGTTAACTCAAACAACATTGAAAAGGCCTTCCATAGGTAGGTCCTGCTCTTTATTGTTTCCTCTTTTAATCCTTATAAAAGTTTTAGCTTAGTATGGTTTGTCTTTCATATTTGCCCAATTATATTTATCAAACCTTTGATGTCTCCTGGTTCCAACATGAGGAAAGTTAAAACTATCGATTCTAGTTACCCAATATTTTCGTTGTTTCATGTCTTTTGTTGTATTTCCTTGTTTCTTATTAACATACGGTTCCTTTGCTTTCTCTTTTACAAAATCTTAAGCAAAATTTAGGTTTAATCATTTCGCATGTCCCTATTTTTGCGAAATCGTCTCAAATAGGTCTTTGTATTTTATTTGATCTCAATTAGGTCCTTGTTTTTGTAAAATTTACTCAATTGAAACCTTGTCGTCAATTGGACTGGACGACGTTAAAATTTCTGTATGTTCACTCGCTGACTGTGTAATTTTGATTGATGTGGCATAGTGTGATCGTCTTAGTTGGAAAACCCTCGTCGAAAAATTGCTTCTCCTGCTAGTATCCATTGGAATGGAGCGCATTAGCAGGCGAAATCTTCTCCGACATCTTCCACATGTAATAATCACCTCCCATAGCGCCATAGCCACCTGCAAAAGCACTTGCTTGAAACGTGATTTTGGAAATCTAACCATAGAGATGGTTGTATCTCACGTTCAACTTCTGAAGCCCAACAACTTTGTTCGGAATCTTACCAAACATGACATTATGTGACAAATCCAGATTCCTAAACCTCTCCCCAAACCTCAATTTCCCAAAATCAAACCTCAAGTTGTCCTCGTTGCCCAAATCCCCACCAAATGTAAATATTGTGTTTAATTATAAAAGTGAGAGGAACATAGAGTTCTACCGCTGCGATTCATCATCGCCGTCTTCGTCCATGCCCATACCCAACACCACCGATCCCAAGAAACCCACAACCGACCCAATCCTGGTGGGAGTCAGTGTCCAAGGCTCGTTCCCGCATCCACGCCCTCGCCGCCATCCTCCCCTCCTCCTTCCACGACCCTCTTTCCTCTCTCGTCAACTCCGACCGTCCCGCCCTTTCCCTCCTCTCCTCCTACACTGCCTATGCTACTGTCTTAGCCTCCCTCCCTAGCTCCCACTCCCACCCCCTCTGCCACTGGCTCTACGCCACCTTCCTCTCCGTCAACCCCATCTCCGCCTCGTCGTACTATCCTTCATCCATCTCCTCACCGATCTCTACCTCTCTTGCATCCACTTGAAGCAAAAACAATACCCATGAATCCTATCCTTCACGGACAAGGTCAAAACCAATTCCTTATACTATAATAAAGAATTTTGATTTAAACTTAACCCTACCACCATTCTTCAGTTTCTTTCATCCAGAGATTTAAAAACAAATGAACAAAATAATAAAAGAAAGAAGTTTTTGGTTGGATATAGAGAGAGAAGAAGATGAAGATGAGGAAAGTAGAAATGGTGCTTGGAATGATATTATTACTCAATATGATCTTATTGTTCCCGGAAAGCGAGTTGTGCCCTAGCTCTAAGTAAGCCAAATTGGGCATCAAAGTTGCAATCGAGGCAAGAATGTTCCCGAATTTTTTTTTTCGAGAGAGTATGAGATTCCAAAGATTGAAGGAAAAAATAGCTATGGTTCTTTTTGGTTCCCTTCTAGGGAGATGTAGTTTAGGTTAACGAGTTTGTTGATGGCGGGGAACTTGGAAAGGAAAGTAGGGAACTTGATGGTGTGGTCGACGACGAAGATCTTGGTGTCGCCGCCGACGTAAGAGAGCTGGTTGTCATGGGTTTGGGGTTGGATCTTGCCGTCGTAGCTGCACATTAACTTATTTAAAACTTAAAATATAATAAATTCCACATAAGGCAACCACGTCATTAAAAATTGCGCAATCAGCAAGCCAACACATAGAAATTTTAATGTCGTTCAATCTAATTAACGAAAAAGTTTCAATTGACTCAATTTTACAAAAACAGGGACCTAATTGAAATCAAATAAAATACGAGCACCTATTTGAAACAATTTCGTAAAAATAGGGACATCCGAAATGATTAAACCAAAAATTTATTATGTAATAGATGAACAATGAACTAAGTATGTGCTATTGCTTTTAAATCATTTTTAGATGAATTAGTGGTAAAGTTAGTTGGTTGTTTGAAATGAAATTCAATGCTGGTTTTAGGAGAGATTTTTTGGTAGTATAGCAAATGTCCTATATTTTTGTTTATGATGGGATATAGTGTAATACTTATTAGTAATTACCAATAACACTTTATAGTTGTGCACAGTGGCCATAGGATGTTACAACATATCAATGCCTTTTTGAATTGTTGATGTAGGGGTTGTAATTGCAGCCAAAATAGTGGCTATGTGGAGCTGGAGTAAGGATTTTTTTTAAATCCTATTTTTCCCTCAAAACTTCCTCCATTTTTGTTGAGGTTGTGGGGTGGGTTAGAGGCATAGTTTTGAATTTAAAAAATTCTTTATAGGATATAGTTTTTGGTGCTTATTAACTTACCTACCCTTTATTTGGATATGAAGACAACATACTTTATGATCACTAATAAAAAAAATATTTTCTACAACGACTTATTTTGACAGATGAAATTCACCTGTTATAATAGGTTGAATAATGACATTTTTGTAATAAAAATAACATTATTATGACAGGTAAAAGGGGACCTGTCATAGACGCAGTAACAAAGTTGAATATTCTGTTCAAAACATATTATGACAGGTCTAGGAGACCTGTCATAGTAGTTATTTACTATGGCTGTTAGTAAATTACCTATCATAATATGGTGGATGCAATGACAAAATTGAAATTGTGTTGAAAACCTATCATGATAGATCTAGGAAGACTTATCATATTAGGTCTCAATCCCTAATTTTTCCACTTCAACCATGCATCCTCTTTTCTTCCTTATTCGTTCTTCGTCGCAAATAACTCCTTGCTCAAATTCCTTCAGTCAGTTTCACTCATAATAAAGAAGTTTCGTTCTTCTCGCATTCATTTTCATTGGCCTTCCACCGTGTGTTCCTCCTTTACATTGGCCCTCCCCTGGAACCATACAAAGTTGTTGTTACTTGCATCCTCCATCGTGTTATATAATATTTTATTGTTTTCATACCATTCATGCTCTATATGTTTCCATCATTGATCATTTTGCAACCTTTCATATATGACCTGAAGTTTATCTCTCACTTCATCCATTAATACCTTAACTTCCTTATTGGATGGTCTATTTGTTGTTGCAACTTATTGTAGTGGTGCATGATGTTGCTCTTGGGAACCAAATGGAACAAATGATGGATGAAATGGCACAAAATGTGGTTATTGCTCATATTTAAAAAAAGATGATTTAGGATATAAATCATTTAATTGACATATAGTCAACTTACTTATATCAATGTAATAATAGGTGTGATAATTTGTTGTTGATAACCATATAAATCATGTGGATAGTAATCATAGTTCATTTAAAAATTATACTTTTGATTGCTTTCATATGAAAAATTATTTTGTATTTTTTAAAGAGGTTTTCTAAAAAAAAATTGAAACAGTAAACTTCAACAAAAAAAAATGTGCATCTAAATGGACAACTTAATACTTATCTTTTCTTACCCAAAGTATTTTTCAACTAATTTCACAAATTCAAAGAAGAAATTTCTTAGACAAAAATTATGATAAAAATAAATAAATTACAAATCGAAATAAATAAAGAAAATAAAACAAGATAAAATAAATGTTAAAAAATAAAGAAAAAGAAAGTATTAGTGATAAAAAATAAATAAAATAAAAACCAAAACATTAACTATTTTTTTAATTCAAATAATTATACATTACAAAAAGTTATTTACACTTTTATCATTTTAGTAACTACTTTTTCAATGTTAACTAATTACTAATGATAAATTAATTATTTAAACAATATTATTTAAAATATTTTTATTTCAATAACTACAAATTATTTTATCTATGTAAACACAAAAACTATTAGATACATATTTTCTAAATATTTGTATTATATTATAAGTTAATAATATATGTAGATTAAGTAAGCCAATATATAAGAGACAAATCATGAGAATAATATGAAATACCTATTGGTAACAGTAGAAATTATGAATATAATAAAGATAAGAAAACTTCAAAATGGCGGTTACTTCTAAATAATAAGTTTACAATTATATTTAAAAAAATTCAGTTAATAATTATATTATAAAAAATAAAATGAAAATAAAAATGGCATACATAAAAAGAAATATCATTTTTATAATTAAATATAAATATATCTATAAAATTATATATTTTTATTTTTTTAATAATTATTTTAAAATTTTAAATAATTCTAAATTTTTTTTTGTATTTCAAAAAAATTCTACACTTTTTTTAATGAATTTTAAAATTCGATAAAAAAATTTTTTTTAACAAATTTCAAGAGTCGATGACGAATTTTTTAAGTTTTCAATGAATTTTAGAGTTCCGTTAAAGTTTTTGAAAACTCTTTAAAAGATTTTAAAATTCGCTGAAAGAATATTTTTTAATAAATTTTAATATTTGTTGAAGAATTTTTTTTCTTAATCAAATTTTAAAATTCAATCAAAGATTTATTGAAAGGTTTAACAAATTTTAAAAGTCATTGAAAAAGGATATTTTCGGAATGTAAAAGATGTAGGGAAAAAGGTGGGGAGGTGGTGGGAGTAACACTCCTAAAAAGATATATAACATGCATGGAGAACCCACAAGCCATTGATGCATGACATGAGACCATTGCTTTTTGCACCCCGCAATTATTAACCACACTCTCAATAATATAAAACAACTCAAAATCCTCCCCACCACTGCACCACACCAACACTATCTTTACTGCCACAACCTTTTTCATTATCACTATATTGTGAAGAGAGAGAAAATACAAAAAAAAAATTCCAAAATCTATTTTTTGGAAGATATTTTTCGAAAAATACTCATATATTTCAAAAATACTGTTCGAGATTGTATTTCATGCATTCAGAAAATATTTTTCTGGAAGTTCTATTTCACAAATTTGATTCTGAAAATTTTGTTACTAAAGTTTCGTTTCAAAAATATTATTCTAAAATTTTTGGAAAAGTTTATTCCGAATAATTTTTAAAATGTGTATTTCAAAAATAACTTTTCAAATAATAAAATAGTCATTTTATAAAAGCCATGTTGATATCGATAATGCCTATCTAAGCCCATTGATTAAGGATGCATTCAGGCTGGGCCTTTAGTTAGAGCCCAATACTTCCTAGGGTTTCTTGTAGGCTATAAATTGCAGCATCATTATCATGTTTTGTCTTCTTAGTCCTCTGCCACTTCTCAGCAGCAATCGGCTAGGGTTCGGATTTGAAGAAGAGTTGGGAGTTTGTTCACCATGAGGGCCAAGGTAGCTTCATTTCTACGCTGTTGATTTTTCGTTTCCTTTTTTCTATTATGAGGTTCGGCTCTGATTACGATCGCTTCTCTTGTAGTGGAAGAAGAAGCGTATGAGGAGATTGAAGAGGAAGCGCCGAAAGATGAGACAGAGATCCAAGTAGTGCCTTAATCTTATTTTGTTTCTGTTGAATTTACAGTTGCTTATGTTCTAAATGGAAACCCAGTAGTTAGTGTTACTGGCTTTTCCTTTTTGTGTTTTGATACATTTTGTTGGCTTTAATTAGTTTATGTTTGGTTTTGTCTTATTAGCTCGAAACAATGTGCGAATCAACAGAATTTCTTATTTGCATCTCTGATTTTCTCATTACTATTTCGCGCCTAGATGTTTCCCTAAACTTTTTAGGGCGGTTATAATTTTGGATTATTTCTACTTCAATTTTTTCCAATTTAATTAGTTCATCTTTTGATTGAAATGTCTTACTCCAATATCAGGTCAAGATTGATTTAGGTTAATACTTTTATATTTCCTCATACATTTTTGCATTATTTATTTTAATATCTGTAGTGTCTGTGTGTGGGACTTTATCTGTCGTTTAATTTATGTTTATAGACCTAATTTAAGAAACATGATTGAATACGTGATATGTTGATTAATAACAAATGAAGGTAATTCGAACTTGTTCTAATCTTCGTGAGCAATCAAGGAATTTAGGCAAAATATGCAGTATTTTCTTAGTTTGTTTAAGTAAAGTTCTATTTAGCTGTTGACAAACAAAACAAGTTCACAAATCCGTTTATTTCATTTTCGTGTGTGGTCTGAAATAATCATAACATAGTTTAGAATATGTAATTTTTTGGTTAGTTTGAGAAAGTAGAGAAAACTTCTGAAATGTTTTTTATCTATGTTCACCGTGATTTAAATATTAAATATTAAATTTTTGTTTGTGGTGAGAAAAGGAAGGGTTGTGGGGTTAGCTTTGTTGTTTTGGTATATCAGGTGCATCGTGGTTTGGTGGTAAAACAGAGCTGGAAGAACTATATATGCATAAAAATTGAGTTTATTATCTATTTTACTTCGGTTTGTATCTATTTTAACAATTTTAAAAATTCAACATCAATACTTCAAATAAATGTACTAATCTAATAATTCTTTATAAATGAGTGGATTTGCAAGATATCCTCTCTAATCTCACCAAAGTTTTGATTATTTGTGAATAGGGCTTGTGTTAGGTGTGTATAAAAATATATATGCATATATTTATTTATTAATGATAATATATATTTATAATATTAATAAAATTATTAACTAATATATTAATTTTTTTTATAAGAACAAAATAATTTATGTTTTAATATATTAAGAAAAATCTTTCTAATCAAATCATTCATATCTTTTACAATTCTTTTTTTTTGAAATTTACTTTTCTTTATTTTTAAATTTATTCGAATTTATAACAAAGCAACAAGATAAAGTCAATGAGAACATGATTTGTTTGACCATGAAAACGGAAATTAAATTTTGTTTAACATTGAAACAGGAAGTACTTGGTAGTTTTAGATGCAGAGAGGTAGTACAAATAATGGTGGAAGCAGTGTGTGAAATGGAAGACTGATTCCATATAGAAAGAGGGTCAAGAGTGAATGAGTTTTTTTTAGAAATGATTTTATTAAGTTAATAAATTATAATTTTATTATTATTTATAATCTATACTGTTATATAAAATTATTTCCTTCAAGTATTTTTTAATTTTTACCTTCAATTATTTTTTAAATAAAAATACTTATTTTACAATTTTTATTTTTAAGTGACATTTTTTTTAAATTTAACATTTTTTTTTCTAAAATTTAACTATTCTTTTAAACTAAAATAACTATTTAAAAAATTATGTAAAAAAAAAATAAAAGTTACCTACAATAAAATTGTGAAAATTTCTTAAATTCACTTTTATAATTAGAATAATAATAATAACAATTGTTTTGGTGAACATAATTTCTAGACAATTTTATCCTTTATTGTTACATACATAATTATTTATTAATTTTACCTTTTATCAATATATTTCATTTTATCATTTTATTTTTTAAGTTTATGTAAAAAAATTTCAAACTCGATTAACTATCAAAATTATATGATAATTTTTTATTTTATCACAAAAAGTAAATACAAACATTTTTACTAGTTTTTAAAAAATTATTATTTATTATTATCTTCGCTATTATTTATAATTATGTTATTATTATTTAAAATTTATTATTAATTTTTTATTTTTACTAATATCTTATTATTCTTATTTTATAAATTTATTATTATTATTTTATTAACAATAATAATTATGACATATACTTTATACTACTTTATTAATTAAATTTCTTTTATTACAAATTGTAAATATTAAAAAACTAATAATAATTAGTTTATATATATATATATATATTAAAATATGACATAATTTATCATTTTTGGAACAGAGAATTTATTCTCTACTATATAAAATTATGTTACAGAAAGTAAATTCTCATTTAAAAAATCGATTATATATCTTAATTTACTATAATTTAATACATTTATTTTACAAATCTTCGTTACTACGTGAAGAAAGAATGTCATAAAAAAAATCAACTCGTTTTTTATTTTTAATTCTTTTATTCATTGATTTATATTTTTTTTTTTCATTCGTCTTTGCAAATCGAATTGCAAAAACAAAGGATTCTTAAAGAGACTATTGAAATCGTTTGTGATGTCATGGGATGCTCGCAAACGTCTGGAGGAGTGACAGGTCTAACTTGTGTTATCTTAGTAGACGGTGTATTTATTGGGATAACCTTGAAATTTGGTAGCAATGCCCGTGTGGGACATAGAAGAAATGCTTTGTAAATAGGGAATTTTATATAAATATAATCAAAATAATATTTTATAGGACAAAAATAAATAATAAATAAAAATATTAAAAAAATCGTCTAAACAATTTATATATTGAATGAAATAAAAAAAACAATTTATAAAAGAATTTAAATAATAAAAATTGTTTTAGTAAAAAAAATCTTCAAATAAAACAAATTAATAATAAAAAAGTAAAAACAAATTTTTTATATTACCAAATAAATGAATGGTTTTTATTATTAAACATTTAAATTGAGATTTATGTTAGCTAAAAGAGAAGAAATTCAATATATTTTGATGATAAAAACAAGGAGGTTGATGAAAACAATTATAAGAATTCAATATGCAAAAGATATTGGAAGACTTATAATTGATATGTAAAGCTTTTGTAATAAGGTATTAGAAAATATGTATCAAACTTAGTTTAGAGGAGTTTCAAAACACCTTGTACAATACGAGGCAAAAATAGTTCAAAGGTGTCAAAAACTTTATGGAATAGTGCATTAATTACATAGGTAATGGATTATCCAAAAATAATTTCAAAACTTTTGAAAACCCTCTAAAAAAAATCGATTAACGTTTCTGATAAAAGATTATCACATAGAAGAAAACAATTTTTAAATCAATGTAGCAAATCACAATAACATAATTAATTATCATTATAGCAAATCACTACTTATAATCTATTATCACTAGCCGTTTTTAATCGTTATACAACTGATATTCTTGTTTCAAATGAATAATCGATTTATTACTAGGTATTTTCTATACATTAACTTTTGTCTGTGTGATGGTAAGTTTTTGTTTGTTATTAAACCAATATAAAACTACTTGTGTAAATCTCTCTCTCCTTACATTTTTTTGGAAAATGTTTGTTCGACAACGCCCATTTGACAACAATTTAACAACGACACGTGTCGTTGTGTGATTTGCTGTTTGTACTGGAGATTTGAAAAGTAAAAAATGGGATTTGGAGGGTAGTTTCGGAATGTTTGATTGGCGCCCTTACAGTTCCGTGTTCTCTCTCTGAAATTTGGTTTCATTCGAAAACACACCAAGAGAGTTTCACGAAGCCTTCCACCAAGAGAGTTTCGAAACTTTGCGTCCACCATTCTGAACTTTGTGCACGCGAGCGAAATCGTGTTTGGAAGTATTGAAGTCCGGCATTGAAGTCCTTTGTCTCCGTCCACCATTGAAGTGTTGGGAGGAAGTGTGTTGAAGGGGCAAGCGTTGTCATTTTCTTCAAAGGAGCGGTTTTTTAACGTCGCCGTTGGTCGTTGGACGGTTGGGGTGAGTGTTAATCGCAAGGTATTTTATATGCCCTTGTTCGTTTTCGTTTTATTGAACCTTGCACAACGACGGTTTTTTCATTGCGAACCCGTGTTTTCCCATTGGCGTTTATTCCTTTGGCCATTTATGTATGTCCACCATTGGTTTTCCCGTTTATTGTAAGTTTGATTGTGTAATGTATGTTTTAAAGCTGAGTTAAGGATTCCTGAGTCCATGGTATGTGTACTTGCGTTTTGGAAGGAGTTTGACTAATAGTAAGTTGATCATCCTTTCCTATTGTAGGTGAATATTTGACAGACGCTATTTTTAGAGTTGAAAATGGAATCCTCTAATAACAATGTAAGTAGACAATAAACAGGAATGTTTTCTTTGTTGTTTTGGAGAAGCAATTTGACTGTTATAATTTTGACCTGTTTTATAGTGGCGCCTTCGAGCTTGGATACATACATCGTACATTGCCAACATGAACTCCTTACTGGCAGCGACACATAAGATGCGCATTTCACAAACTCCGTTTAAGTGGTGTTTAGAAATTGGAGATCCTTTAGAGGTGAACCTAAAATTGTTGAAAAAGATGGTTCGTCGATGGGTTCCCCACCATCAATCGTTTAGAGTTAGCCAACATCTGGTGCCTTTCAATGTGCAGGATGTGTTCATGACTTTAGGGTTAGGAGTTGGGGGTTTGGAAGTTCCTTTTGATGAATCAGTTGTGGGTAAAGTTGGTGAATCCTTTAATTCAAAATGTACGAAATTGAAAGACCTCATAGATATGTTCAATGTGCTTGTAGGTAATGATGATAGTGAGGTAGATAGGGTGTGTCGCCTGTATGTATTAGTTTGTTTTGTGGTGTTCTTTTTTCCCAGGAAGGCACGATATGTGTCCAACATGCCTTGTTCAGTCTTAGATGACTTAGACAGTTTGTCTAGTTATGATTGGAGTAGTGCTGTACATAGATATCTTGTAGATAGTCTAAATAGATGTAATAAGAAACTGCTTTCTGGATCGATTGCTGATTCATTGAGCATAAGTGGGAATGCTGTTGTTTTGCAGGTATGATTTATATTGGTTGTATGTTGCATTAATTGAATCCATAGTAATAACTGTTGTGATTAGTTTGATTGTTTTAACTGTAGCTTTGGGCGTATGAACGTCTTGGTTTGCATGATGATGATTCTGCCAAGGAATTTCCGCGCGTTAGGCGATTTTCTTCGTTAAATTATACAAAAAAAAAAATAGATGTTATGTTTAAGACTGCCGAGGTAAGTAACTTTGTTATGAAGTTATGTTGTTATGTTTTAATGATTTTTGGTGTTGTTATGTGATTGTTGTATATTTATTGTCATTGTCAAAGGTACAATTTGATTGGTTCCTCAGTGAGAATGATTGTTTAAATCCCATCATACGTCGTGCTTTCAATTTGGATGAGGGATTGAGGCGTGAAGGTTCTGAGCGTGAAGAAAAAGTAGAAGAAAAAGCTGAAGAAAATGCTGAAGAAAAAGCTGAAGAAAATGCTGAAGAAAAAGTAGCTGAAAATGAATATGATGAAAATTGGCTATTATCCACTTTGGAAAAACTGAGAACAAACAATGCCAGGATAAGAAAAGTCAGAGATGAAATTGCGGCTGTTAGGAAGCTACTTGCTGATCGTGTGAAGTATCGAAAGGTGGAACAATCTCCTTCATTTCATGAACAACGTGCAGATGAAAAACATGAAGATCAACAAAATGAAGAACCTGGACATGAAGAACCTGCACATGAAGAAAATGAAGAAGCTGCACATGAAGAAAATGAAGAACCTAGACATGAAGAAAATGAAGAACGTGCAGATGAAGAACCAGCTTGTACCATGGTTGTAGAAGAAGAAGTAGTCGCCGCTGACCATCCAATAGTTGTCGTTGACGTTGGCGATGGTGTTGATGATGGTGAAGGAGAAGTGGATGTACAACCGTTGAATGTACTGGCTTTGTGTTCTTTTGTTGGTGATCCAAAAACAGTCGTGGATTTCGATAAGTTGTACCACGCAGTTACGCGAAGAGACATTCCACGGAGGTTAGAACACAGTTATTTTTTATAAGTTGTTGTTATCGGTAGTTGAATTTATGGTGAATGATATTCGTAGGTGAATTAATGATGTTGTTTTTTCAGGTACGTCTCTGAAATTATGTATCAACTGTTGAGCACAAGTGAATGTAGCTCTTTAGGGCCAAGGCAATGTGTAGACAACATGGTAATTATACAGTTGACTTTAATTACTGTTGCCATTCAATTTAGAAAGTTCAAAGTTCATAAATTTCATGTTGAAGTTGTTAATTGTTGTGCAGGCTTTAATTTTTGCAGCAACAATGTTCATGTACTTTGAAAAAAGGTTGACTGGAGTCATAAAGAGGATTGTATTCAGTCCTATGTTTGGGGTAAATGGTTTAAGTAGGTGTTGTTGGTTTTTGGTAGCCTAGAATTGAACATTGACATGGTTGTTTAATGATGTTTTTTTTTTATATTGAAGACCCATGTCCTGCACGACTATAGGAAAAGACCAGTCAATCAACATGTGTGGCAACTTCTTGACTACCAGCCATATTTTCGATATGATCTGGTTCGAGTTGAGGCCTTATTGTCTGCTGATTGGGTGAGTAAGATGTACTTTGTAAGCATATCCTTGTTTTTTAATGTGGGTTACTATTTTGACATATTCCAAACAATGTGTAGGTGTTCATCCCAATTGTAAGTGATGGTCATTGGTGGTGTTATGCACTTAAGGTCTGCACTTTTCAGTTTTATGTCATAGACTCACTTGCCAATGGTATCAAAGGACGTTGTCGGATTGATAGAAGCATTGTAAGCTTTACCTTTATTAATAAATTGTTTGGAAAATGACTTCTTAAATCGTACTTACTTTAAACTAAGTGTTTTCGTTATTTTAACCAAACAGGCTCAAAATATACAACGCCTTTGGGGTTTGTTGACGGATAAACTTGAAGAGACTAAGTGTCCTTTGTTAGTTGAGAAAGCCAACATCCCAGTCCAACCAAACACGTAAATATATTTGACCTATGTGTTAAAAAATTTTGTGATTCCATTGACAAAATTAATGGATGTGTTTTTGAATTTGAACAGATACGATTGTGGTGTAATCATGATGAAAGCTATTGAAATCTGGGATGCAGAGGACAAATATGATGGGAAAAGCATGCCTGATTATACAAATGTATGTTAAATTATGAATTTCTCAATATTACATGATTAGACCGTTGACATTGGTTATGAATTCCAATATGTTCATTTCAGGAAGAGTTGGCTGCGTTTAGGAAAAACTTTATATGTGACTGGATCCTCGACGAGGACAACGTACGAAGAATGGATACGCTGCAACATTTTGGATTACTATAGGATTAGAAACGTGTCCTTGGTTTAGATTATTCATCAGTAGTAAAAGAATATACATTGTAGACAATTATACTATTGAAAGTGTATTACTTGGATTTATGTACAT
The DNA here is from genome assembly GCF_016808095.1 of Vigna angularis. NCBI lineage: Eukaryota > Viridiplantae > Streptophyta > Magnoliopsida > Fabales > Fabaceae > Vigna > Vigna angularis. The sequence continues at coordinate 24,348,257 of NC_068976.1, forward strand.
GTGAACTTGTTCTAGTAATAATCAATACAGGTGAAGTATTGGTAATATTGATTTTGGTTGTGTTTGTTTTTAGTTGGAGTGTTTGTTTATTCCTTACGAAAAGTGCATCGCTGCTCCCCTATTTTTATTGAATAACTCCCCATTTAGTAGGTCAGATAATGAGAAGGCAGGGGTGGGAAGGCAGTAATGAGCTGCTGTAATCGATTACAGTGACGTTGTAATCGCTTACGACTTACATGTACCGAAAGTGCGTGGATGGTCCACTGTTATTACTGAGTTGCTCCCCACTTCTGGGCTGGACCTAACTTCTGGGCTGGACCTAACTACTTTGGCTTTATTACTGAGTGAGCAGAACATGGACGAACGTCCTGAGCAAGTGGAAGCCGCGAAGGACGAGGACGAGCGTCCTCAGTGAGGACGACCGTCCTGACTAAGGACGAGCGTGCTGAGTAAGGGCGACCGTCCAGAATGAAGGGGGAGGACAACGAACGTATAACGGGCGAGCGGAAGGACTGACGGGACGCTCAGCTTAGTATTACAGTAATTAATATAGTAAATAAGGATACAATGATTCTTTCAACATAATTATAATAAATAGGCAATTAGTATTATTCCCTACCTTTACTGGAAGGAGTGATTAGTATTAATACAGGAGGCAGCTAGAGCTTAGGCCATGTTTTTGATTATTTGAGTACTGTTAGAGAGGTTATGCTCTCGTGTGACTGAAGGAGACCCTGCTCCCAGTCATTGGTTGTGTTTTGTGATTACCAAAGTTTCAATAATAAAGAGTTTTATTCATTTAAGTACGTTCGTCACCAGGAGAGGCAAGTTACGTGGTCAGGCACGTAACACTGGATGAAGGAATGGGGTGGGAAGGGAGTATTGGGCTTGTGCAATCGATTACACATACTCGGTAATCGATTACGATTGACCTGTACCGAAAGTTCTTGGCAGGTTTCCTGTTATTACTGTATTGCTCCCCACCTATGGTCTGGAACTAAGTTCTTTGGCTTCGTTGACACTGGATGAAGGAATGGGGCAAGGCAGGGGTGGGAAGGGAGTATTGGGCTTGTGCAATCGATTACACATACTCCGTAATCGATTACGATTGACCTGTACCGAAAGTTCTTGGCGGGTCCCCTGTTATTACTGTGTTGCTCCCCACCTATGGTCTGGAACTAAGTACTTTGGCTTCGTTGACACTGGATGAAGGAACTGGGCAAGGCAGGGGTGGGAAGGGAGTATTGGGCTTGTGCAATCGATTACACATACTCGGTAATCGATTACGATTGACCTGTACCGAAAGTTCTTGGCAGGTTTCCTTTTATTACTGTGTTGCTCCCCACCTATGGTCTGGAACTAAGTTCTTTGGCTTCGTTGACACTGGATGAAGGAATGGGGTAAGACAGGGGTGGGAAGGGAGTATTGGGCTTGTGCAATCGATTACACATACTCCGTAATCGATTACGATTGACGTGTACCGAAAGTTCTTGACGGGTCCCCTGTTATTACTGTGTTGCTCCCCACCTATGGTCTGGAACTAAGTACTTTGGCTTCGTTGACACTGGATGAAGGAACTGGGCAAGGCAGGGGTGGGAAGGCAGTATTGGGCTGCGGTAATCGATTACAGATACGCTGTAATCGATTACTATTGACGTGTACCGAAAGTCTGGTTGTGGTCCCCTGTTATTACGGAGTTGCTCCCCACCTATTGGGTGGACCTAACTACTTTAACTTCCTTGACACAGCATGACCTGCATGGTGTTTGTCTTGGAAACCTGGACGTGTGGATGCAGTCATAAGGGAATGGGACATCAATAGGGTGGCCCCAACATTGTGTTTTCATGACTGCACGAAGTAACTGGGTAAGGCAGGGGTGGGAAGGCAGTATTGGGATTGTGTCATCGATTACGGATACGCTGTAATCGCTTACGATTTACATGTACCGAAAGGGCATGGCGGGGCCCCTGTTATTACTGAGTTGCTCCCCACTTATTGGGTGGACCTAAGTACTCTGGCTTCATTGACACACCATGAAGGAACTGGGTAAGGCAGGGGTGGGAAGGCAGAATTTTGGTACACCATGACATTGTTGTTATATTAATCGATTACGGGTCCCTTTTAATCGATTACAGCAACGTTTGTTATTCCCAGGTTTCCCTGCCATGATCTCTGAAGTTGGCAAACACAAAAATAAAAAACTACTGGGGAGTTAATTAACCCTGTTTGGGGAGACCACACACACTTCTAGTACACAATGAGATTATTGGTAAATTAATCGATTATGACTCCCCGTTAATCGATTACACCACCGTTACTTTGTCCCAGGTATCCCTGGAATGATCTGTGAACCTGGCAAACAATCAAAAAACGCTACCATACACTACTGGGGAGTTTGTCAGCCCTGTGTGGGTACACCAGTCATACTTTTGGCACACAATGAGATAGTTGTTATATTAATCGATTACGAGTACCAGGTAATCGATTACAGCACCGTTAGTTGTTCCCCAGGTTTCCCTGACATGATATCTGTTACGTGCCTGATCACGTAACGTGTCTCCCACTATGAACGAACACACTTAATTGTATAAAAAAACTCTTTATTATTGTACTTAGGTAAATCACAAATCACAACCAATGACTGGGAGCAGGGTCTCCTTCAGTCACACGAGAGCATAACCTCTCTTACAATACTCAAAATAATCAAAACATACCCTAAGCTCTAGGTGCCTCCATTATTAGTACTAATCACTCCTTCCAGAAAAGGTAGGGAATAATACTAATTGCCTATTTATTATAATTATCTGGAAGAAATCATTCTATCCTAATTTATTATAATAATTACTGCATTTATTGCTGGAATACGATGCTGAGCGTCCCCCCTGAATTCCCGTGATTGAGGACGCTCGTCCTTACTTCGGACGCTCGTCCTGCCTTCGGACGCTCGTCCTCACTTAGGGCGTTCGTCCTCGCCCCTTGTTGACTCCCCCTGCCAAGGACGTTCGCGCATGCTTTGCTCATCCATGACGCTCGTCCTTTCTCCTCGCTCGGAACGTCCGTCCTCGTTCTGTTCGCCCATGACGAAGACCGTGCACAAAACCTTTTAAGAACGCTGAAAAAACACGACCAAACACTACTGGGGAGTTATTTACCCATTTTTGGGTATCGCGGACATACTTTTGGTAAACATTCCCATTTCTGGACTAGTAATCGATTAACTCTCCTGTAATCGATTACAGCTTCCTGAGCCCTGGACATTTCATATAACTACCACAATTTGAACTTCCCACTGCTACCAAACAACAAATGGAATTATTATAACATTCAAAACTGAAACAACTGAAACAACCACTTTCTTTATCAACAATACCAAAGCAAATTGTTCCAAATACAACTATCCATAATTAAACATAATCCTAATACTGGAATAATCAGAAATTACATTAATCAATCAAGTTTCGGACTATATCCAGTGTAGGGAGTTCTACAAACATGGCTTTTGTAACGTTTTCGACGTACTCTTTCCTTCATAACGGTTTCATGGCTGTAAACTCCTCCCTCACAGTCAAAGTTAATGTCAAAATCATGTTGGTTACACGGTGTACTGTAACCACCTTCATCTTTATTATTCCCTTCAACCAGCTCAGCCTGCAATCTAGATAACTCTTCTTCAAGTTCTTCAATTACACCATCTTGTTCCTCTAAAGCATCATTAATACCTTTAATCAGTTTCATATTGATTGTTGATTTGTCTTCTTTATTCAATTCCTCTCCATTTGAATTAACTGATGCTTTGACACATGTTTCAATGTTTTCTGTCCTTGATGCACCATAATCATCAAGCATCTGCAATTTCATCACAATTACCATTACATAAAACATTCATTCAAAAAAATGTAATAAAATGATAAAGTACATACCACACCCGTCTCCATTGCACGTTTAATGAACTTGTCACCAACATTTATATTCATCCAATGCAAAAATCTTGGATATTTATGTACACAAACATTGGAAGGAATGAAACGATCACAAAACCATACCTGAAATACATCATAGACGTCATAATTAGTCATCTCAATTCACAAACAGCAAACAATCCATGGAACAAATTTACCTGGAACACGTATACACAACCATCCACATAAACAGTGGTTGCACCTTTTCCTCTATTCCACGCTGTACAAGCTTTGCACAGACTGCTAAGTAGATAATGGTACACTATACGAGCCCAACAAAAAGTTCCCAGATCACTGATTCTATCAACAATTTCAAACAAAATTGGGAATATTGTTCTGCTGCGATTAGGAAACAGTACTTCACTAATTGCTACCAAAATGTACAACCTACAAACATCTATTGAAGGCAAGTTTTTGTGTTGCTTCAAAATAAATTCATACACCAAATCCAATTCATATTTTCCATCACCAAAGTACTTGCGACAATGACTTTCACTGAGTTTGTTTTCATTCAATTTAATCTGCTCACCAACCAAACCCAACCCTAGGCTTAAGCTGACATCTATTTCCTTGAATTCAACAAATTTATCTCTAAAACTAAAACCACCTCTGTCATCATCCCATCTAATCAGTAAATCGCTCAGAATATTCCTTCCAATCTTAATATTACCATGTAATTCTAAAAACCATCGAAAGTGAGTCTTGGAGATTATGGACTTCTGCTCCTCAGTCAAAATGTCATTCAAAGAACCAATACGTTTCGTTTTCAATGAGTGACGAACAAACAGCTGCAAAAAAAAAGTGTTTTTTGGTACAAATAACCAACGTAAGTCACAACCCAAAAGCAACACACAGCAAAAAAATTACCAACACATGCAACACCAAAATCCCCTCCCCAAAATACGAATACGGAGACACGAAAAAGTTCATACCTTGTTCGAACAACCATTGTCACCGGACGAACCCATTGCACCAAAAAGGTAACAACTTCCACCAAATCGACACCGAACGAGACAAGGGTAATCTCTAACTCAAAGAAAGAAACTCAATGTCCACAGAGACACCGAACGAGACAAATCCACACCGAACGACAGAAGCATAATCTACAACTCAAATAAACAAACCCAATGTCCACAAAGATTCAAAGGAAAACAATGGTGACAGGGAAGCAGGAGACAGATGTTCAAAACAAAATGAAACCCTAAAAATGGAGAAAGGAGAACACTGCTATGAAGAGAGAAGTTGAAATGAAATTAAAATCCTCAAAACGGAGAGAGAAGACAGTCATAAGGAGAGAAGATAGAGTTCGAAAACGAAGAGGGCAATTTCGGAATCCATACTTCAACCCATTTCAAATCAGATTTTAAATTAAAAAAAAGCATTCAAATTCGACCAATTAAAACTTGACACGTGGCGTTGTCAAATTTTTGTCAAATATGCGTTGTCGGAATATCGCTGTCCCATTTTTTTATAGTTGTTGATATTATCTATTAATCAAGATAAAAAAGGGAGGTGAGATAAAATTTTAAAGCACAAGAAACCAATTCACCCCGTCATCTTAGTTTTTGTCCAAATACACAAACATTTCACTATTGCAACTCTAACAATTTAAATATTTTTTTGTGAAAAAATAAACAATAAAAATATTAAAAAGGAATATCTTTCATATATAAGACATACAAAAATATTTAATTTATATACATCATTTTGAACGGTCACAACAAAGGTTCTTATGAGAGAAGTATGATTACCTAATAAATTATGAGTATTTTAGTAAATTAAACAAGAATGGAATGAGGACGGAGATGTGTATTAGGACGAATATGGAGAAGGAAACGATGCAAATAAATACATACTCATCCATATTTCCAATTGAAAAAAATTAGATATTATTCGTATCAATACTCATACCAAGTAAATATGAGGATTCTTCATCAAAATGAAGACAAGTTCGAATAATATTAAGACAAGTGTTCCAAAAGGCATTTTCGAATCTAAAAATACTTTCCAAAATATCCAATTCAGAAAATATTGAAAATAAGGAAGTGTAGTGATTTTTATTATATTTTTAATAAGGGGTAAATTGGTGAGTGCCACTTTTATAGAGGTAGGATCGTCACATCACACAGGAATCTCAAATTTGTTTAAAGTTTATTATTAATTAGAGATAAAATGCAAATCTGTTCTTAAATGTTTAGTTTTAAATTCTACATTTTAAAGTCAATAGACTGTCAAAGGTGATCGATTAGAACTAATTCATTAACAATATATTAAATGGACAAGATGAAATAAGATGTACCATTGGAGAAGGAAGTCAGACAAAAACTGAGATGTTCCGTCAATAACACAATACTAGTACGTGAAGAAAGCAAGTTGTAGAATAAATCATATAGACCATGAAGTTTCACTGTCACTGTAATGGATAGTGAGGATCGTATGTGTAATGAAGAAGAGTAAAATATCGAGACAACAATATTACAATCGGAAAAACTTGTTTGATACCATAAGTAGAAAGAATTTATTTGATACCATAAAGAGAGGAAATAATCTCAATGTTAATTAAATGACATACTACGATTTATGTGAATATATATATATATATATATATATATATATATATATATATATATATATATATATATATATATATATATATATATATATATATATATATATATATATATATATATATATAACTTAATTGGTGAACACAATTTAAAAATAACAATAAAAGACTTAGCCAATAATATACGGTAAAATATGATCTAAAATAATTACACAATTTAAAAAAAATAACTTGTAACAATAAGTAAGAAAGTGCATAACAACTTTCTCACCGGTTAAGAAAATGTTTTAGGAGTGTTTTTCATATATTTGGATAGAGTCAAAGTTTGTTCTAGTTTTTTAGGGATTTTTTACTTTGTTCTTTATGTTTTGTAATAGTAGGTCAATAGGTTAATGGTTATTATTTTTCAATCTTTAAATATTGTAGCATTTTTTATTAAATAAATAACATCATTTTTTTCTTGAACTGTGTTACAGTTTTGTATCTAGAAATAACAATTGGTATCAAGAGCTTTATTCTTAAGGAGTATGTGAGTATGTGTTTTGGATATTGAAGCAAGTCCCAATCTGTCTTCAATTTCTTCATCGTATTTGAGGGTAAAAACTATAAAGTTTCGACAGTTCATATAGAGGCGTATATGGAAGTTGTGGATATTTGGGAAGCAGTTGAAAAGGATTATGAAATTCCTACTCTTCTAGAAAATCCCACCATGGTGCAAATCAAATCACATAAGGAGAAGAAGACCAAGAAATTCAAGGCAAAGGCCTGCTTGTTTGTTGTAGTCTCATCTATTATCTTCACTTGGATTATAACTCTGAAGTCACCGTATGAGATATGGAATTATCTCAAGTCAGAGTATGAGGGAATGCAATAATCAAAGGAATGTGTGAACTAAACTTGATTCGATAATTCGAGTTGTAGAAGATGAAGGAAACAAAATCAATTAAAGAGTATTCTGATAAATTATTGGACATTGCAAACCAAATCAGATTACTTAGTGCTGCATTCATAGACTCAAGAATTATTGGAAAAATTTCTTGTAACAATACTTGAAAATTTTGAGGCATCTATTTCAGCCTTGGAAAATACCAAGGATCTTACCAAATCACTCTTGGAGAGCTTCTTAATGCTTTGTAGGCACACGAGCAAAGAAAAGCCATGAGGCAAAAAGGTGCCATTAAATAAGCTTGCAAACCAAACGTCATGAGAGTGCACGAACAACAAGAAGAAGACGTTTTTTTTAAGAAGAATCAAAATCCTATTGGAGAATCTTCAATCAACAACAAAACAGGAGTCAAGAAGGGAACCTACCCTCCATGTCAACATTGCAATAAGAAAGGCCATCCTCCTTTCAAACGCTGGAGAAGACCAGATGCTAAGTGTACCAAATGTAACCAAATAGGGCATGAGGTTGTAATTGGTAGGAGCAAGAATCAACAACAAGGTGAAGAGGCTAAGATTGTTGATCAAGAAGAGGAGGATCATCAATTTATGGCTATATGCTTCGTAAGCAGTGAATCAAATGAAAGTTGGTTGATTGACAATGGATGCACAGATCATATGACTCATGACAAGTAGTTGTTTAGAGATTTAAAGTCAATTAACATCATGAAAGTCAGAATTGGCAATGGGTATTATATCTCTGTCAAAGGAAAAGGAACTATTGTGATCACAAGTTGTACAAGTACAAAACTTATACATGATGTTCTCTTTATTCCTGACATTGACCAAAATATGTTAAGTGTGGGCCAATTTATTGAAAAAGGCCTTAAAGTTATTTTTGAAGATGAATATTGCTTGATTAAGGATGCAACTAATCAAAATATCTTCAAAGTAAAAATGAAAGGAAAGAGTTTCTCACTCAATCCTTTAAAGGAGAAGCAATATGTTTTTTGTCTCAAAGAAGATGTCACTTATCTTTGGCACAAGAGATTAAGACACTATCATCGTCATGGGTTGTTGCAGCTAAGAGAACAGGGGTTGACACTTGATGTTCCCAACCTTAGTTATACAATCTCAAGTTGCAAAGTGTATCAATTTGGAAAGCAAAAAAGAAATCCATTCCCGAAGTCAACATAGAGAGTCATTGACAAATTGCAGCTCATCCACACAGATGTTTCATGCCCTCATAAAACACCTTCCTTAAAAGGTAGTCTCTATTTTATTACCTTTATTGACGACTTCACCAGAATGTGTTGGATTTTTTTCTTGAAGTTTAAATCAGAAGTAGCTCAAGTTTTTTGGAAGTTTAGATAATAGTTAAGAATGAAAGTAGCTGCAAAATTCATATTGTAAGAACTAATAATGGGAAAGAGTATACTTCAGCAGAATTTTATAAGTTTTGTGAAGATTCAAGCATAAAGCATCAGTTTACATCCCCTTACACACCTAACAAAAGGGAGTTAGTGAGCGGAGAAATAGATACATCATGGAGATGTCAAGATGCATGTTGCATGAGAAGAATTTGCCAAAGAAGGTTTGGGCAGAGGCAGCAAATATGACTGTGTTCCTTCAAAACAGTCTTCCCACAAAGGTAGTGAAAGGACAGACATCATTTGAGGCATGGTATTGTTATAAACCATCTCTGAAATTCCTTAAAGTATTTGGTTGTTTATGTTTCACTCATGTTCCACGAAGTAAACGTGACAAGTTTGATAGGAAAGCTTCATCAAGCATCTTTATAATTTATAGTATTGTCAGCAAATTTTATAAAATTTTCCAACCACAAATTGGAAATATTATTATGAACAGGGATGTTCACTTCGTGGAGGATGAAGAGTTGAACTTGGATAATACCAAAAGAAGGGTCAGAACATGGTAGAGCTGGAACTCAAGTTTTCTAGTTCAAGCATTGAAAAAGATGACTTGCAGAATCAAACAATGGATGATGCTCTTATGACAGGAACAAGGCCACTCTCAGATGTTTAGGAAAGGTGCAATATTGTCGTATGTGAACCTACTAACTATGCAAAAGGAAAAGGGATCAAAGGTGAATAGATGAAATGGAGGAGGAGTTGTCAATGATAGAGCAAAACAAAACTTGGATAGTAATGGATACACCTCAAGACAGGAAGGTAATTGGAGTTAAGTTGGTGTTTAGAAACAAACAATGGATGATGCTCTTGTGACAGGAACAAGGCCACTCTCAAGCATTGAAAAAGATGACTTGCAGAATCAAACAATGGATGATGCTCTTGTGATAGGAACAAGGCCACTCTCAGATGTTTATGAAAGGTGCAATATTGTCGTATGTGAACCTACTAACTATGCAAAAGGAAAAGGGATCAAAGGTGGATAGATGAAATGGAGGAGGAATTGTCAATGATAGAGAAAAACAAAACTTGGATAGTAATGGATACACCTCAAGACAGGAAGGTAATTGGAGTTAAGTTGGTGTTTAGAAACAAACTTAATGTTGATGGCTCGATCAACAAACACAAGGCTAGGCTTGTGGTTAAATGGTATGTCCAAATCTTTGGTGTTGGTTACTCTAATATTTTTTTCTCTTATTGCTAGATTGGACACAATCAGGTTACTACTTGTAATAACTGTACAAAGGAGCTCAAAAGTGTTTCAGTTGAATGTAAAATCAGCTTTCTTAAATGGTGTCTTATAGGAAGAAATTTATGTTGTGCATCCCCAAGGGTTTGTGAAGGAAAGTGAGGGAGATAAATTCTATCTTCTCAAGAAGGCCCTTTACGATCTAAAACAAGCTCCAAGAGCTTGGTATAGCAAAATTGATGAACATTTGCTGAATTTTGGATTTATGAAAAGTCTATCAGAAACAACCTTGTATGTCAAGCACAATGGTAATGACATTCTTATTGTTTTGTTGTATGTCGATGACCTACTAGTTACAGGAAACAATAGAAAGCATATTCAAAACTTTAAACAGGAGATGATGAAGGTGTTTAAAATGACAGATCTTGGAGTTATGTCCTACTTACTTAGCATGGAGATCAAGCAAGGGCAAGGTGAAGTTTTCATATGCCAGAAAAAGTATGCAAAGGAAATACTAAAGAAATTTCAAATGGAGGAGTACAAGGCGGTAAGCACTCCAATGAATCAAAAGGAGAAGTTGCACAAAGAAGATGACGCTAACAAAGTTGATAAGGGATATTTCAGGAGCTTGATTGGTTGCTTGATATATCTCACGACAACAAGGCCTGATATTTTGAATGTTGTAACTGAAGTGAATTGCATATCGATTCATGCATTGTGCAAGTGAATTGCATCTCAAGACTGTCAAAAGAGTGATTTAGTATGTGAAGGCTACAAGTGATTTTGGTGTGAAGTTCACAAGGAACAAGGTGTTCAAGCTAATTGATATGAGAAGTACTTCAAGAAACTATAGCTCAATCCATTACCGAAGCAAAGTTTGTTGTTGCAACAATTACCATCAATCAAGTTTTATGGTTAAGAAAAATTTTACTTGACCTTGACCTGGAACAGAAGGAAAGCACATGGATTCTTGTTGACAATCAAGCTATGGTTGCTATCACGTGTTTCATGAAAAGTAAACACTTTAACATCGAGAAGGTGTAATTAAAATTTTGTGTTTTTACTTTGATAATCTGTGTTGATATTTTGTGTTTTTACTTTGATAAATCTGTGTTGATATGTGTTTCTGTAGTAAAAATAGGGGTAACATTTTTTTTAGTTGCTTTCCACTTAGTTCTAAGATTGATTGCGTTTATAAATACCTAGTTTGAAGATAGTGTAGATAGTCATTATAGTTCTAGTGTGTAAATACCTAATTCTAGTTTTTAAATACCTAGTTTTTCTTATTTTAGAATCTGTTTTAAGTTGTTTTCTAGGGTTGTTTAGACTCTATTTTGTCCGTAGTTTCTCTAATTAGAATTCATTTTAGGTTCCTTTTCTTCTTCTATACTTGCTTTCTGTTTCATGAAATGTCTTAGTCTTTAAATAGGAATTGTTTCAAGTTTTTTCATTTTTTAGGTTCTACTTTTAGCTTTTAAATAGAAATTGCATTAGAAATTGCTTCAGGTTTTTCGTTTCTAGGTTCGGTTAGGAATTACCATAGTTCTTGTCCATTCATTGTTCATGTTTCCATTTTTATAATTTGTTTAGGTCCTTTTTTGTTGTTTTTTTTCGTAGAGCTTTAGTAGGAACTGTTTTAGGTTACATATTGCTTTGTCTGAGTTGTTTTAGGTTTTAGTTTAGTCTGATTAACCTAAGTTCTAGGGATATTAGGTAATCATGTAGACATTTTTAGGTTCTTTTAGGTTATCTGTTTCACGTGCTTCTTTCATTTCTTTGCTCATTCATTTAATTTCTTAGTTAGAATTGCCGTTCTCTGCTTTAGATCTAGGTAGATGTAGTTCTAGCATTGATTTTTGCACCTTAGTTCAATTCAAATAAGCAATTTTTCCACAGCGGGGAAAAGTCAAAAGATCTTGCATATGTTTTTACTAAGGAAAATGACACTTGAACAACCATTTTTGACAACATTTAGACACGCGCACACGTGTTAAAATCTGAGTGGTCCATTTTCATTTAATTTTTCCAACTGGACCACTCAGATTTTGACACGTGTGCGCGTGTCTAAATGTTGTCAAAAATGGTTGTTCAAGTATCATTACCCTTTTACTAAACCATTGTCTACTTGCAAGTTTGAGTTTTTGAAGTCAAGACTAGTGTTTGCAGCTCCAATAGCAAGAGTATCTTCATGTTATTTGGATAAAGACAAAGTCTGTTCCAGTTTTTTAGGGATTTCTTATTTCGTTTCTTATGTTTTATAAGTGTGGGTAGTTGTTATTTTCCAATCTTTAAATATGGTAAGATTTCTCATAATACACCGTTTCAATCCTGTTACATCTAAAAGTTTCATATTGTGATTGATATAAAAGTGAAGAATTGATAATGCTAAACAGATGAATTTCAAACAAATTGAATAACATGTAAAAGTATAGAGAATACGGTCAGATGATGAATTTAATCAAGACCTGAAAACTCAAAATTGAAAACGGTATTCAATACAAATATTTATTATATACAAATGTATTGAGACTTTGATAAGGAAAAATAAAGAAAAAAAAGTATTATTGTTTTATACATTTGCAAATTTGAAAATTAGATCTTAATTAAGATCATTAGATTAATTAAGATTTTATTTGTGAAGATTTGGAGGATGATCTAAAGAGTATTCCCTTCCCTTGTACAAAGTATGAAGGTAATTGCTAACCTCATCAGCAATCATGCGCCGCATGATCTTCAGAAAGTAATCCTGATTCGAAATCTTGTTTTCTTCTGCCACTCTTTTCTCTCCCTCTTCCAGTTCTCCATCTGATTTTTCAGATGAGGGAAAAAGACTCAAAGGCGTGATAACGGGAATCTCCTCTCTTTCTTTCTCCGCATGCTGTTTCTTGAAAGGGTAGTCCCACTCCAACGGAGAGGCGCGCTTGGTGTTTGGCGATGCAGCCGATGACAACTGACTCATCGTGCTACGGCGCCGGAGGGTGGAGTTCCAGTGGTTTTTAATGGCGTTGTCTGTGCGGCTAGGGAGGAGGCGAGAGAGGGTGGCCCACTTGTTCCCGTGAATAGCGTGCGCCTTAATGATAATCTGATCCTCCGTCGAAGTGAAGGGGCGGTGCTGCACCTCCGGGTTCAGCTGGTTGCACCATCGCAGCCGGCAGGACTTGCCAGAACGCCCCGGAATGCTGCTGCTGATGAGGGACCAATTCCGCGCGCCATACTGGTTCACCAATTTCAGTAGTATCGCATCCTCCTGAGGACTCCACGAGCCCTTCACCCGATCGTTGCCAACGTCCGTCATCCTTCATCTGTTTGCGAAAATGTTATCTAAGGTTGTTGCGTGTTGTTATATTATTATTTCCATTTTTCTGTTTATATCACAAATAAATAAATAAATGAATATAAAGATTTAGTTGAGAAGAACTTAAAACTTAAAAAGTATAACCGCCGAGTAGATTTACGTAAGGTGGTTTCGGTTTCAGGTAGTGGAAGTTTACAGGTAGATTTTTAAGTTTTAACTGGTTGAATAAAATTGATGGGTTTATGAAGAGAGTGGGCCAAGAGAATGTTAATTAATTAATTAATATGGAGGAAGTTATAACTTCCACTTTGTCTAACTGATTCAGATAACGTTTTCCTATCAACTCTGACATTTTTGACCTGTTTATTTGTTGGATTGTGTTGTTTTCAAATTTTGTAACGAAGGACATTCGTTTTATTTTCTAAAATGTGTTGTTTTCCATTTTAGTTCAGCAAAAACGATAAGTGTGACAGTTAAGAAGAAGCATAAATGTTATATTGACTTTTAATAATAATAATTATTATTATTATTATAAGAATTTATTATTATTTATTAATATATGATAGATTGGGCAACTAACTAACTTATGAGAAGTCAAAATGAAGGTGAGGTTTAGCGGCCATCCGTTATGTATATTTATTTATTTATTTAAGATTAGTTGGTTATAGATAGTTGAAAGATATATGAGATGGGATTGGAAGGAAGGAAGGAAATTGCATAAAGGGGAAGTTTTGCAACTGTAATTTGTTTGTGCAGTTAGACATGCATATAGTGCATCCATCACATTTCACCCTTTTTTTTATTCTGCCTCCATTTTTGTAGGTTTAAAATAAATTTACTTTCATGATTTTCTCTTATTTGTAAGATTTAATAAGATTTAAGTTCAAAAGAAATAATTAATTATTTATTCAGTTTTTATTTTTAATTTAATAGATTTTTTTATCAATACTTATTGAATCAAAGTTAATTTCTCCATTTTTTAAATCTTTTTTACAAAAATGTATATTAAAAATAAATAAATTTAGTTGGTAAAAAAATAGAAACAATTTTTGTTCTAAAAAAAATCATATAATTACTTTCCATTGCTAATTTATTTTATATAATTTATTTATTTTTAAATATATGGATAAAACATTCAACCCTCCCTTTATCAGAATGAATGGCCATTAACAATATAATCAGTTATATTAGTTGGGAAAAATATTTATTCAAATATAAGCAATGTAATTTCTTAAAGTTCACTCATCAAAATAAGAATCCATTTTGTTCATTCAATGTTTGTTAGTATATAAATAAAAGTTAAATTATGTATAAGTACCTTTCGATAAAATTTATATTTAAAATATTGTTGTAACAACTTTTATTAGTTTTTGATATATTAATTTTATCTTTTATTTTTTAGTTATTTTGTTATTATTTTTATTTGTATTTTGGGTTTGATTCATATTTTCTGTATTATAAATTGCGGTTTCTTTCAATAGCGTCAATGTCGTTTATTGTTGTCAGTGACATCTTTGTCTACTGTTGTCATTGTTGGAGTTCTAGTGTTGACCGACAAGTATATGGTTTTGATCGTTTCGGCCAGACGACTATCATGCCTTCAACTACGCTTTCATCGAGCTCCTATGTGTCTCTCCTCTCAGACAGATATTTAGAGTGTCAAGTAATGTTGGATTTTTAAGGTTTTTTACTGTTTATCCATGATTTTTTCCGCTACTTTCTCTTCTGACCTACGTTTGACCCGTTCATATATATGTTTTTTCTCCAAGATAATTTTAGTTAGTTTATTTATAATTGGGGTGACTATTATGACATTTTTATCCACAAGATGTCAAGAATGCATTTCTCAACAACGATTTGCAATAAGAGATTTATATGAAGCAACCTCCAATATTTATTACGAAGGGAAGTTTTTTAGTTGGTATTTCGTTTTCTATGTCGTCTTCGTAGATAATTAACAATTTGACGGTAGAAGTTAGTGCATACTACATATAATTTTTATGCACCTCCTAAAGGAGATATCTTTATTTATTTTTATCTTTTATCTTTAGTTTATTTGTTATTATTTCTTATCTGTATTTTGGATTTAGTCTATATTTTTTTATTATAAATAAAGAATATTATCTGAATATTCAACAAAGAGAGATTAATAGTATATATAATTTTCATTATATTCCATATTCATAAAATTTGACATGTGCCTCGTTTAGATATGGCTTAGACTTTATTAATTTTGTAAAATAAAATTGAATATCTATATTAAGGGGACTTTTTTTATATACACATTTTTTTCCTTCAATTTTTCATGTTATTTTAAGTTAAATTGATTATATTCATTTTTATTCTTTAAATAACTATTATTTAAATTTAATTATTTTATAAATTTAAATAATTATTTTTGTCAGACCCCATTAAAACACACTCAAAACCTCAAGTAGTGGGATCCATGTGCCAATGAGTGAGTGAGCGTTTCATTTAGTGGAAAACGGGTGGCTGTAGGAGAGTGACCGTTCGGCTTGGGTGACGACAGTACTTAATACGAAATTTCAAATGTCGTGTCACTTTTCTGCATGCCTTCCTTCTTCTTCACACTGCTGAAACTATTTTCTCCTCCTTCTCTCTAAAATCTCCACCTTCTCTCTAAGAAAATCTCACTTTTTCTTCTTTCAATCACCTCTCAGGCACCGTTTGAACACTCCCGACGTCAAGAGCTTTCGTTTAAAGCGATCGGTTTGTGATCCTGAGCTGGTGAGTTTCTTTCTCTTTAGCATGTTCGTTTATTCTCGCATGCAACCCTCTATTCTTGGTCGCCTGAGCGTGTCGTATTATTCTGAGCGTTTCTGGTTTTCTGTTTGGTTCAGTATTCCTAAAACGTGATTGTCGAACATAACGTCTTGGGTAGTGGTGAGCTCTATTATGCATCGTTGAGCGTTCGGTTACGTATAGAGGTAAGAGAAGCTTATATAATTTGATTAAGATTGTTATGTTGAACGTTTGTATGCTTGCATGATACGTTGTTTGATTATTTGATGAGTATGAAATATGCATGTACTGCTTGTCTGGATGTGTGGATGGATGAATGATATACGCTGTGAACTGAGTTGAGATAGAATTTAATCTTCGAACTGTAGTATTCTGAGCAAAGGTGATAGTATGGTCGAGCGTCATTAGCGAGCGTTCGGTTCTTCTTAGGAGTGCATGGTCTTACCTGATTTCTCATGCTTTAGGGATAGTGTCTAAGAGTCTTTCCTAATACTATATAGGATTAGGTAAACTGTGATCGAGAGTTCGCAATCACCATTCAGTTTTCCTTTGAGTGTTCGTCTATATTAAGTTCTTCTTCTCCAAGGAATTTCGTTAATGAAGATCGTGTTATAATATTAGATAGGTATAAATGAGTGTTCGGCCTAAGTGTAGTCCTTCTTTGGATTTCCTAAATAGTGTAGTTCATGTATTATATACTACTTAAGATTGTAGACGTTATCGTTCTTTTTCAGTAAAAATAAGTGTGGAGCAATTGCTTATATATATTCATTCATTTTATGTAAGTTTATTTGTGCTCGGTCTTGGACCAAGCGTTTGATCTCAGTAACGCACGTTCCTGATAAGTACTTGGTCTTGGACCAGCGCTCGTTCATTAGTGTTCGGTTTCTACAGGGCTCAGTCTTAAATCAAGCACTGGGTCTCGTTTTTAGTAATCTATTATTACCCTTTTAAGAATAAGGGTCTTCAGCCAAAATCGATAGCGTTCGTTACTCATAGTTTCTCATCAGTATTAGTATTGTGTGTCAAACAGTGTTGGTCTTTAAAAAGTGTTTGGCCTAAAGTCTTAGTACTCGGCCTAGGCTTCGTGGCGTCCGTTTTGAACTCTTAGTGGTCTATTTATTGAAGTGAATAAGTAACGCTCAGTCATGTTAGTTTCTAAGAAGTGTTATTCAACTTATGAGATAATGAGAAAGTGTGATCGTATTTTAGTTGAATGTATTAATGATGAAGTGTAAAGGAGTTTGAAATGTGATGTGAATGAAATAGTTTGATTTTGAACGAGTATTCCATGGAGGAATATCTCAGAAAGTGGTTATTGATTGGTAAAGTATGAATATGGGCAAAGCTTAGCGGGCGTTTATCCTGATATTCCATGATTACTCATTCTCAAGTAGAGAGGAGTAAGTCATGTGTGGGAATGGCAAGAGGTCCTAGTCCATAAGGTTAACTTGGACGAAACGGATCAACCTTGGGTGGCAGCTGTTGAGGGTATCCCAGTTACTACATCACCCGGGTGCACGAACGTTATAGCTACACATGATTCATACAGTCCGGATAGTCAGAGTCAAGTGGTCGTTATTTGCATGCCTTGATGTATGAATGATGATTTGAGTGTTGTTGGTTTAATTATGAATGTTGTATGTTGTTATTGAAGAAATTAAATTACATAAGCTTACCCTGTTTACCATTTTTGTCTATGTCGTGCGTCCTGTCGTTGTCCTGTTGCAATGATCATCCGTGTGGATGTGAGCAGAAGGAGAAGAGCTGTTGGAAGAAGTATTGGAGGATGCATCAGAAGTGAAGGCCGAACCTTAAGAACGTTCGGTCTGTTGATTAGCTTTATAATTTGTAAGATCGTTCGGTATAAGTTATTTTGTGGAACGTTCGGTCTAGTGATAGCTATCGTATGGTTTTAAATTTCCTGCTGTTATGTAAGGTCGTTCGGCCATAATAGTACTTCGCTGAGTGTTGAACTGATCTGTAGTATTGTTAATATGTGATTATTCTCTTATATGGTTTTACACTGTATTTTTGGGATGTTACAATTTTACCATTTTATGTTTTTAATAAATAATTTTTTGAATTATTTTTATACAAAGAAAATTATTTTTTGTATACACATCTTTTCTGTCAATTTTATTCATTATTTTAAATTGAAATAGTTATATTTTCATTTTTATCCTTTAAATAACCCTCATCTAAATTTAGTTATTTTATAAATTAAAATAATTATTTTACTATTTTAACTTTTTAATAACTACTTTTTAAATTCATATAATTATTTAAAATAATAAAAAAACTATCTAATAATAAAACTTATTCAAATTATTTATTTTTATTACTATTTTTAATAAAAAATATTTTATTATATTATTTATATTTATAATTATTTTTAATAAAAGTTATTTTATAGTTTAATAAAAATTTTCTATTTATATTAGCTATTTATATATTATGTTACACATCGAATTTTGACATCCTTATTGTCATAATAAACCTCTTTTGTTACTAACCATTAAATAGGCCATAAATCGAGAGTGAAATTTAGAATATAAATATATTTTTTCTCACAAAGTTATATACTTAAAAATGAGTAGAAGTTCAACATAAATATATTTTTTTAAAAAAATACTTATTTATTGGTGTAATATATTTATTAACAGCTAAATCCAATCTCCTATCGTCCACATGGAAAGGAAAAAGTATTTCACATTCTTAAACAAAATTAAGAAAATTAAGTACTTTCTTTGTATTGAAACCAAACCTAAACCCGAGAGATAAGTGTTCATATTATAATAAGAGATATATGAACTCTTGAGAAAAGAAAAACCGTAGTAATCCTTCCTGATCGTCCGAATCCCATGAGTAAAGAGAAAATTAAAATATCACCTAATTCGGAATAAGTTTGGTTTGAAACTCGAAAATATTAATTAATTTTATAAAAAAAACAAAATTCAAGACAAAAATTGTACTATAAAAAACTGAAAAGGAGGTAAATAATTAATGCATATGAGTAAGGACAGAAGTTTTTTATAATGTTTTTAGATATAAAACTATTACATATAAGTGTCATAGAATGAGTGTTTTTACAGTAAGAGGGTATGAACTTTATACTCAGAAAACATTAAAGAGAAAAAGCATACTGCAACAGTGGATTACCCTTTTCACCTTATAAATCATTTTCAAAGGAAAATTTTTGTGTACGTTGGTTTTGTGAAACAGTGCTCTAATTAAGAGTGTGGTCCATATCTACAACGATATCACTGCTGATTGCTGCATCTCATAATCATCTGTGCTTCTCCATACAAAGAAGCATACCATCAAGGGTCCCATTAAGGAGGAACACCATTACTCAACTACACGTTTCAATCCATAAATCGTTTCAAAGAAATCACATTGAGAAAGAGGTTCGTTGAAGAAATATAAACTCGATAAAATATGAGTCCTATCATAATATTTTTTACTCAAAATCTTAAAATAATATATTAACGAGTCTTTCACCTTTATATAATATTTTATTACTTTTTTTTTCTATTCAATACGAAACTTGTGACTCATATTTTGAATCGCAAATCTCATCTTAACTAATAATATAGCAAAAATAGTATATATTTTTCAGAGATGTTTAAGTTGAAAGAGGTTCAAATAAAATTTTAAGATGCTGTTTAAGTTTATATCAGCGATCAGATTTTTCACTTGTTGAAAGATATATTCTTTTCCCAATGGTAATGCATGCTTGATCTAATGCAAATGAAGTAAGATTTTCATCTCCTTTTTCTTGTTGATCTTGGAAAACTCATGTTTCTTTCTAATTTGAAAGTAACATAGCAAATGTTTTTCTGCTATAAATCTATGACCACAGCCTAATTCTGCTAACGTTTCAACGAGTTTTTTGCAGAACTAGTAACTGTCTTTGAATATGCTTAACCAGTTTTTTATTCTGGTGTGACTTTTTGTAATTGTGTGAAACAAATACATTATATTTATAAATAGGAAATATTTTTTACACATTTTTTTTATTACATTTTGATACAACATGTCATATTTTTTATTGATTCATTATTTATTTGTTATTAATATACTCTAAATTTAATATAAAAAAATAACATATATGTTATATTAACATGTAGTCAAGAAAAATCTTTATTAACATATCATTATCCTCGTTCATACTAAATTATGGATTAAGTATTAATTGTCTGAAATACCAATTAAAGTTTAACTAAAAATAAAATTAAATGATACCAATGAATCCAATTATTATTTTATTAGCTTTTATAAAACTAAATTAAATTTTAAAATTAATTTCTTATCAGAATTTAATTTAGAGTCTATTTTACTTTATTAATTTTTATAAGATTAAATTAAATTTAAAATTTATCTTAAAAAAGAATGAAAGTAATTTAAAGTAGAAAAGTAAATATAAATCTTACTTTATAGAGTAGATTTAAGAGATTGTCAGATTATTTTGAAGATATATTTTGTTGAACTGTAAAACGAAAGTAAGAGTTGGGTTGCATATATTATATGTTGAAGATAAAGAAATGTTGAAAAAAAAAATAAAACAATGTCATATAGTGACAGAAGGCATCCTAAGAATAAAAAAACGAAAAAGAAAATGGCAGTGATGAATTATGGTTGTTGTACGTAATGAGAAGGGAAGAAGAACCTCTGCCTCTTACTTCTGGTGGGACAATTAGTGGCCACAGATAACGAAGCAATTTTGTTGACAGCTGATTTAAGTGATTGTTTGAGAGTGCTGAGGCAAACACTGTTCTCTTCACTGTCCTTTGAACAAAGAACCAATATGCTTTTGATTCTGCCACCAACACTGGCTATGTCAGCCTTAACTGCTGTCAGTCTCAACCCTTTCAGAACTTCGATCAGCTCAGGGAACACTTCTGGTCGATCATCACAGCAAACTGAAGCTTTGATTATCATCTTCTCCTTCAATTTCTTCACTTTTTTGTAGCTTTCATCTTCAGCTTCCTGGAAGTCAATTGTTACTTCATCAGTTTCACTTGGAACAGTGATGCCTTTGCTCACACACATCGCTTTTCGCTTTAGATCTTTCACATGGTCTACCACACTCCCTAGTAATGCTGCTTTGTCCATCTGCACCCACACAATTTTTCCTGTTATACTTTCTTTCCGTTAAAGATAGGGATGCTAGTGGAACTAAAATCTATGGCCTATCACACAACCTAGTATAGCTATTTCATCCTATGATCCTCTTACTTTCTTTTCTCTTCTAAACATTGGAAGTTAGTGAAAAATTGAAATCTGCATCACCTATCAGAGAATTGAAAGTGACTGTGCTATCAGGGAATCTGGTTTTTATTTAACTCAAGGTATTTTTTTCAATTTGAAAGATTGAATTTTTCATCCAAATATTCTTTTTATATTGATAAACTTGAAGATCAAACATCTGGGATCATATATTTAATTATCTACCAATCATATCATATATTACATTGGTACGTCAAATCTGATTTAATTTGGCCTAATGATACCCTATACATCCTAGGAAATTCTGGTTTCACTTTCTTGTTTGTTGTCTTAAAGAATATGCAAACTTTGAAAAGAACAGTGTATACTTGTAAGGAGAAATTATGCCACTCAGCAAAAGAGAGTCATGATGAATTTTTCTTTTTTCTTTTTCCTCTTACCTTATCAGACTTGGGAATGAGTTTTCTGAGAGTTGCAAGCTGTGCATTGATTCTGTCCCTGCGCCTTTTCTCTGCTTGGCTATGACTCTTTGAAGCACTAGCAACTCTATCTTCTGCAATGGTTGCAGGCCACAAAGGGAACTCAGTAAACTGAAGAGATTGAGGGTCAGAAGCAAGAGGGGGTGTTTGAGTTGTTGGAACTGAAAAAGGAGATAATCGATCACTGTTTGGTGCAGAATTGCACTGAGCCATGTTGGTAGCAAGAGGCCAACCAGAATAGTGGTAACTTTCCATATGCATAATCAGAGACCATATTCTAATGCCTGTGCCTGGCTTTGTGAGCCTTTTATTTCCCATTCATTGACACTGTTTGCTTAATGGGAGATCTTCTTCTTATCTTTATGGTGATTGGTGTGATATGGAATGACCTTTAATGGGGTCAGATGAAAATGGTTTTTGGCCGTATGCGCCTGTCACTTCACCAAGAAAATTTTCTCCCTAATAAATCTCACTACACTTTGTGAAGAATCTCAAGTTTGAGAAGATGAAAAAGGATGAGCCAAAATAAAAAGCAAGAGGGTGGCATGGCCCAACAAACAGGTTTATCTTAATGAGTATCCGTGCTGACTAAGAATTTGAAGCAGAAATTAAATAGTACCTTGCAATTGGACTTGGGAGCCACTGTGTAGAACTCTGGAATAGCTTGACCTAGTAACAGTGACTGATGTATGTAGTGCTGCAAGAACAGTATCTTATTCTTCTATATGTGTGTATAGCCATAAAGTCTTTTGTCTCCTCTCTTTGTAATTATAACCATTTGGGCTCTATCTCTAAATTATTGTCCTCATCCTAGTTTTTTTCTTTCTTTTAACAGTCAAATATTCATCCTTTCTAGAATTTTTTAAATCTGCTTAGCAAATTGATGTTTCTTGATAGATATCTTTTACAGATAAACATGCAATGATCCCATTTCTAGCCATATATTAAAGAACAAAAACATCTGTTAATCATCTTTATAATTCTAGTACTTACCTTAAAATTTTAACTTTACAGTTAAAAATGAAAATGCTACTATTTTTAACCCTATATGGGAGATTCCCTACAGACAAAATGCTCAATGATTGGTTTAATTTCAAGAGTGATATGGTCAAGGTAAGTTATACTTTGATTGAGGGCTTTCTCGTTGAATTTGAACTTGGTTAAGTTTGATGAGAGAAGTTACGGTACTATCAAGTTACGGTACTATCATATACTGTCACAACCCTTGCAGTGATGAGGAAGATGAAAAAGGTGGCTGAAGGAGAACATTTGTACACAAAAAAGAAGGCAAGATTTTCTCGTACAATTAGAAAAATGTCTGATGTAACAACAGTGATAAAACGGATTGTCCATTGAGCTTAAGACAACTTGTGGACCTGTTTTATCTCTCTCTCAATTATTTTATGTGATTAAAAAGTGACAGAATGAATGAAAAAACAGTCATGCTAATCGATAGGGTGTCAATCATATGTTGAAACAGTTAGCATAAACTGATCTTGAGAATCACCGTACTAACATAAATGATAGTAGTATTACATAACCATAGGTATTCAATTAGGGTTTCAGTCACAAGAAATCTCTTCAAAATCAAATGGGTTAATTAATTACTTGAATTCTTTGAATATAGTGATTGAAAGGTGGAAATTCAAAGCATGGCACTGACTAAAAGCGGCTTGTTTTGTACACTTTAAATGGCTCTCTGATTGAAAAGCTCACATAGTGTGTCTCCAGCAGAAGCTAGCAAACAAAGGAAGCTTCAATTACAGTGATTGGAGGGTCCCATTTTCCTTCACAATTTGTAACTCATAATAAAGCACCTTAAAGAGTGATACGACTATTTATCCAACCACTCATTTTGCTACCACAATTATCTCTCTTACAATTTCTGTATTTTCTTTCTTTTCTTTTTCTCTTATCTCATCGAAATTTTCGGCTTTTGGGTCCCATAATCTGAAATCATATGTCCAATTTTTAAATATATGATAGGCGGAGAGAAGGCGTCACGATGAAAATGTGGAAAACCAAAATGATCAAAGTAAGGTGACACTTCCTTTAATAGTTATAAACTTGACTTAGTAATAAAGTTCGAGTTGGAAGGAGAGTGATAAAGTGAGAAAGTGAGAAAGAAGAAAGGAAAAAGTTATAGGTTTATAATCTCTCACTAATATTTAAAAATTATAAAATTGATTTGGTAAGTTTAAAAAATATAAAAAAAAGTTATTGATTTAATTCTTCTAACAAATAAAATACTAATAACCAATATTTTGTATGATAAAAAAAAGATGGCACGTCCTTTTTTGTGTGAAGCAATGGAATGATGAGAAATAAAGCATTGTAGAGACAGAAGCCAATTAAGGTTGGAAGGTTATGCGTTGGTTCTTCTCCCTTGGGTCATAGAAAGGTGAAATAATAGAAAGATAAGGTGCAATCATGGAATGGCAATAAATGCATGCCTCAATTCAGAGTAATTATTAGAAGACGGCATAAAAATAAATGGGAAAGATGCACCTCAAAAAATATCCAAATAATTATGTAATTGCAAATCAGAGCTAAGAAAATCCTTTCTTTCTACTTTGTCATAATTCCATATATGTCATTCAACTCCGTGTTTTTTGTACTTTAACTTTTCTCCCTTTTGAGTCACTCCACACTAATACTATTACATCTTTGTAAGATGATTTCACTATAGATCATAAATTTTTTATGATTTTTTATATTATTTTAAAATTAAATTATAAGTTTAATTTAATCTTATAAAATTAATTTATGTATAATATGTGATAAATTTATCTTTTATATTTAATCGACTTAAAATTTTCAACCTAAAACATACAAAGGAGTGATTTATCTGTTTGGATGTCTCGTAATGTTTGAAGTGAAAGATGAGTAAGATATATTAGATGTAAATATATGCAGTGCACGTGGTGTAAAATATAGTTAGTCATCTCAAGAATTGAGATTGATGATTCATTTTTGAGAAATATTTAACTATTTCAGTGATGTTTTCAAGTTATTTGGATGGAAGATTTTGCTTGTGGTTAAATTTTTTTCAAGTGTATGTAGGCAACAGCAGGTTTTGTTGGAAATGGTAAAGGTTATTTGTTATATGATTACATCATCATTCTGTGCTAAGATAAACATGGGTATGTGACTTACCAAAAGACATGTACAATTTGGTCATACTAATTGTTGCCTAGAATGATAGATTGATTAGTCAATGTCTATGACTTACCAACAGACATGGCAAACCAAGTTTGTAGTCTTATCTCCTAACCTTATTTGCTGTTGGGATAAGTATGGAGTATTTCAATGATTTTACCTAATTTAACCCTTTAAAGTTGAACTACTACTGATGAAGTTTATTAATAATTACAAAATTAAAAAACGCATTTTTGAAGTAAGTTGTGTTACTCAATCTTAAGGTAAACTTGTTATTGTAATAAAACATTACAGAGTTTTGTTTTTGGCATTTCACTTCATCATTATGAATGACAATTCTATCAAAGGGCACATATATTCTTAAATATATATAATAAATATTAATCATTAACTATTTTATGCATAAATACAAACAAGCAGAAAGGAAAAGCTATAAATAATATTAACTGCTAATACATAATATTGATTGTTTTGTTTAAAAAAATCATTTTTGTACTTTTTTTTCAATAATCAAACTTAAGAATTAGAATTTTTCTGTTTGAAAACATTGTGTTTTGAATATTTTTTATTGTGATTTATGTTTTTGGATTATTTAAAATTAAATTTTCAATTTAGCTGTAAAAGTTTTTAATTGATATATTTATATTGCTTTTTTAACTTTATACATGCATAAAGGGTATGTAAACAGTATAACGTAAATAATGAAACAAGTATAAATATGTTTTTCGAATACATAAGGATGAGTAATATAATACATACATATAGAGAGAGAAATTAAGTAAGTATTAAATTTAAATGTATTCAATACATTCTCGGGAGTAACTCTTACTCCCAAGACGAGTTAACTCTCCAAATTCGAACCAAATAATTGTTGAGAATGACTGGATTCAACTGGATTTTAAGATTAACAACTCATTTCATGTAATCAAATTTATTTTATTTGTATATTTGTTTAAAGATATAAGATAATGTTTTACCTCTCACATGAGCAGCTTTTGAAAGAGAATTGCGAGATGGAAATGGGTGTAATTTGGAGTATCGTTTTCTCTATCTAAATAAGGTCGAATTGATTTTCCGTAAAAGTAAGCAGAATCAATCAAATGCTTCAAAGTGGAAAAGAAATTGATTTCATGGGAAAAATCGCGAGTATGTATACAAACAGGGAAATTTTCCTTTGGGTACATTCTCTCCCTTCATAATTCTACAAGTGCAATGGAAGATTGTCTAATGCTTTCTCTTATTTTATAAGCGGTTTTTCTCGCAAATTTAACCAAACAAATTCCTGATTTATTTATCCGCACAAATTGTGCTAGGTGCATTCTATTGTTCAAGTATTAATTGTGTGCTTTATTTATCTTCTGCCATATTTTGTGAATTCTCCACTTTTGATTTCCTAACATCCAGAGTGCAAGCGAGTAGAGAATTCACATGAACTAATTATAGGCTTCATAGGATTCTAGTTTTATTAATTAGGATTCATAGTGTTAGTAGATACACATTGTCAAGGTGGATTGACATAAGAGATTAAATATCGGTAATAAGCTTCCACGACATCGTTAAAATCTCGCTTGACAAACAATTTTTAAATCTGTTGTTGCCTGTAATCCAGTCGAGTGGCTAAGTCTTCGTTGACAACTCCAAATCACAGCCTTGAAGATTGAAAAGATATTTTTTCTGGAAGCAAAGAGGCCTAAAGGGCAGCAATAAAAACAAGAGAAAAAGATTACATCAAAAGAATCAGATATCAATTAAAATCCGAGAACAAAAGTCTGCCCTTGAAGGAAGCGACCAAACTTCTCCATACACAGGTCTCCAAATAATGGAAGCAGAGACGGTGTACGTTCATTTGGTGAACCAAGACGTAACAAGTGTTGGACCTTTCACAACTGTAGGATAGAAAAAGTATTTTAAGAAATTAAGTTATATTCAACTTAGTGAAAGTTAAAAAGAAGAAAATAAGGAATTTTTATCGATAAAAATTATCATATATTCAATAAAAACTGAAACATACTAATATGACTAGCCATGTGTCGCTAATGAGATTTAATAGAAATTGTCTATGGAACAAAATCTTACTGAAAATGTTTTAATACACTAATATAAAATAATGAGCTTATGGAACAACAATAGTCGATTCATCATAATTGCGACTAAATGTGAAATCAGATCACAATAAAACAGCATGCCAAGAAGGATTTGAGTAACTTCCACAACTACGAAGTGCGCAAATCTAGGCCTCAACATGCAAAGATCAAGCTGGTTGTTAAGGTCGTGAATTTCGTATATACTAGGAGTGATTCAGTTTTTGTTTGGTCTATAACTAAGACTAACTCATTTAATACAAGAAAAATGGTAGAATACAGAAATTTATGGTTAATTAGAACCAGCACAGCTCAAAAAATGCCTCAACTACAACCCAGAGAAAACAAGAAACTTACAAGACCTACACAATCTAAACAGAAACTTCAATTATTTTAACTTGGAATCTCCCAGCACCACCAGAAGCAAAGAAAGAATGCTACATCCAAATCACACAAGATATTCTACGCAAAACTTTGAAGTTTCGATACACCGCTCTTCATAGGGGAGTTCACGCTATACTTTGCCATCGCGTAAATGTCAGTAGCTACTGCCCATGGGTGGCATGCCGTATGGAGGCATTGGGGGCATCCCAAGTCCACCCATTGGAGGGGGAGGAGCAAAGCCTCCTCCCATTCCTACTGGACCTCCCATTCCAGGCATTGGTGGTGCCGGCAAAGCAAGGGGCAATAATTGAGCATACATGTTCTGCAACAGAAAACAAATCTCATTCATATTAGTACTGCTCAATCCTTAGAAAGGATTTATCGACTCCAAACCTTTCTGAACAGTCAAACTGCCGCTGACATAAAATGGCCACAATAATTACCTGCTGTGCAACTACTTCCTTTTCTTCATGCTCCTTAGCCTTCACTTCGTTTTGTGCTTCAATTTTGTCCTTCACTAGCTCATCGACTTTGCCTGTGTACTCACGAATAAACTACAACGGCCAAAAAAATGACGATTAGAGAAACCTCTGGATATGACGGAAATAAATTGATCCATTCCAGCTCAATGAAAGGCTGAAACAATAACTGCCTTAGTAAACCAAGATTTTTACTGCATAACTGTGTAATATCGCAAAAGACCAACCCCAATATTCAGAAGTTAAGCACCCATTACTAAGTACTGATTGAACATGTAATTATAATGTAAACCTAATATAGATTGGTTATATAATAAAGGAGGAAGTATGAATAGAATGTTTCCCCATAGAAGTATTTCAAAGGGACTGATTATATGATTGCAACCCATAAACTATCAAACTTTGCATAAACGATAAAATTTACTATTGAATAGCCATGCTTCTCAGGGAAATATCCAAAGCTTTGCTCTGAATTATAGCCAAGGTTACCAGAGATTAAAACAAAAGATAACGAAGTTAATTTTAGTGAATCATAATTTGTTGTATCAAGTTGTAAGACTAAGAGACAGCAAAAAACAAGTTCAAATATATGGCATAGATGATATATAGTGTTCAATGTAATTATGAACCAAAAATAGACAAAAACAACTTGACCACAAGTCTAACAAAACAAATTGTTAGTTGTATCTTAATTTCGTGAAACCTCTATTTTGGAGGAATAAGACCAAGTCAAATACAGTGTGTGTAATGAATGAGTGAGTGGCGAATACAGTTCTGCAATAAGTTCAGAAGTGCTACTTCAATCCTTTTCATTTAACAATTTAAGCTTCTATAACTTTTAAATTTCTCTCATGAGAATTGGTAAAAGAGAAATGAAAAAGTAAAAAATAAAATTAACTGCTGAACCGTTTTACCTTTATCAATGATAAGAAATTGCTATAATTCATCCATGCACCCCAAGGTTTTAAATCAGTTTACATCTTATGATACAAATCGATGACTAGTTAAATCATGTTAATAGTGAATCATAATATTATGAATACAAGTGATAAAACTAGCAGCATGAAATAAAAGCAAACCTGCAATAGATAGGGGAAGGCAAAGTCCACCATATTGTGCATCCAAGCTAGTTCAAGAACAATGTCTGCCCGGATCAAATCATAGCAAACAAATAGACATGAGGCAAAACATTCCTTCTTTCCCTGTGTAAGATATGAGAAGAAAAATTAGAAAATGCACATAATAGTTAAATTAAAATACTAATATCATCCTAAAGACAAACAAAAAAGCTTGAAGCCATAAGTAAGAAGCTTCGATGGCAATCCTTCAATCAGTAATTGGGTTGTAAGACTAACATGCTCTGGCTGAACAAACAACTCGGCTTTGACAAAAAGAAAATAATAGTCTAGGAATCAAATAATTTTCATCCATGACTTAGAATTGCACATACTGCAAGAGATACCATTAGTTTGCAATAAACATTTCTGTGAAGAAGGATGCAGGGTAACTATGTATGGATAGAACTGTACAAAGCATAATGGTATAATTATTAAGCAAAACACATTATCAAGGAAGTAGTGAAAACACATGCGTACATTTGTTTTCACTTTTTTTATGATAATAAAAAGTAATAAAATTATTAAATATAATAAATTTTATATTTTTATTGCAAACGGATTTTATTTATTTTTTAAAAATTATTTTATTATAGATAGTTATTTTAGTTTAAAAATGGTTAAATTTAAAAAAAAAATTCAAATGGAGATAAAAAAACAGTTCAATATTAAAAAATGTCAGTTAAAGGGTAAAATAGTAAAACAGTTAATTTAACTTAAGAAAAACTGTTATATAAAAGGTAAAATAGGTATAAAAATGTAGATACCAAAAAGAGGAATTCAATTCATATAATAGTATAGATAGTATAGATAATAGTTCGTCAATCTAAATAAGATATTGCAAGAAAATGAATTGTATAAGCAATTGGAAACTGAATTTAGTACCTGATCGATGAAATAAACAAGCAACTCCTCAGCAAGTTCACGTTCTCCAGATTGTGAGGCTGTCTCCATGGCGTCTTTGTATAGGTTATCCTTCTTTGACAAAGCAATAGACTGCTTCCACCTACCTGCCTTCTTGTAAATATAAGCAGCAACTCGTCTCATCTCAAGAAGCTCATGCTTTTCAATCTACATCATTAATAACATTCTATAAGGTTTCCACAACTGAAACCAAAAAATAGTTAAAATTCAGAGCAAATGCCACTCACCCTTTGGGCAAGGCCTATTTGATCAAAGTTATCATACAAATCAATTGACTCGCGCAGTCTATCATAATCCTCCTCCTCAACATATATCTCATTCAATGCTTCATTAACAGCAGATACATTGTTGCTTTGAACCGCAACCATATATGGTTTCACAAGGCGCAGGTGACCAGCCTATAGCATATTAAAGGGAAATTGAATGTTAGTTTTATGGAGAGCAACAACTAATTTATAACAACTTTTGCTTTACCTTCCGCAAGATGTCAACAACACGAGCATGATCCACACGAAGTGCAAGGACATTCAGAACATCATTTATAAGATCTGGATGCTCTTCCAAGTAGAAGTGGACAGCCTTATAATACAATTCCACATTAGCAACTTTAACAACAACATCTTTGAATTGCATGTGATCCCATGCTTCAGGTGAATGGTTCATGATGGTAGTTGCAGCATTATCAAACTCATCATATTGTATATACAAATAGGTCAATTCTTTCCAGTGCTGTTGTTCATCGCAAGCTCGTATGAGTTTGGGAATATTGAGCCTGGTTGAGAATAGTTTGATATGCTCCATAAGCTTCTCAGGGCGGTATCTAGCATATAGAACTCCAAGCTCAGTAAAGATGCCCATATGAGCCCTTTCTAACCCTAAACCACTCTCCATGAGAGATATTAGCTCATTGAAGCAACCTCTATTTTGGTAATACTCACTGACTTCTTCCAAGTCATCCACCTATAAAATTAATGAAAAAGAAAAAGGTTAATGCGAAAAGCATTGGAAAGTCAAGAAGATCACTACCAGCATTACAACAGCACAACACCCTTCCAATCATAAATCATGTGCATTCACCACACACTTGAAGGGAATTTGTTTCACTATCACATACTGAAGAACCAGATCATCAAAACCATCAGAAATTAAGAAAACTTTTCAAATATACTTTATACACGCACACAGTTCACCAAAAATAAAAAATCAACACAATACCTGAATAATTATGTTCAGTCCACAAATCTGGGCCAAACGAAACTCCTCTGCATCAACACAAGCAAAGCAAACTTCCTTCCATGTCTTTGAGCTGTTAGCTTTCCTTGCTGCATCAACAGCACCTTGAAACTGGTTTAACTTGACCAGTGTGATGGCCAACTTGGCCCAGTTAGATATAAAAGCAAATATGATTTTTGCAGCCTCATATAATGCTTCATCATACAACCGGTCACCAACAGTTTGAAGATTGGCAACATTTGGCATAAGAATGAACTCCTCAATGTCACTTAGCCTATCAATCTTTGCATATGCATAAATGAGCTCACTGTCAACCTTGGGTTCTTTTGCTTTCTGCCTTACCATCAGCAAGTATTTCACCAAGTCATGGTAGACATTGGCATCTTCAGCAGCACGGATAACATCTAAAAATTGTGTAGAATCATCTGCTCGTATAAATGATTCAATTGCATCACTTACTAGCCCATCCCTGAGTTGAGCCTTGGCCACCTGACTCCAAACAGCATCTTCTTCAACTCTGAAAGCAAACTCCACAGCTCTATCAATGCTATGAATATTATCAAGCAACACATTGACTGCTTGAACATTCAAGTTGAACTTCTTAAAAATGGCAAATGCTTCCTCATATAACTGAGCTTCTACAGCCATTTCTCCAACTGCAGGTCCATCAAAATTATCCAACCTATTGACATAATCCATAACTCTGGACGGATCGGCCTTTATCGCTGTCAAAATAAGAAGATTCTGCAAATTAAAGTTCCCACTGAATGCAGAATTCTGAAGGACGATCTTCTCAAGAAGTTCAATCAGTTCATGAGGCAGATCAGCTGTCATGAAAGCCTTAACAGCTGCAGAAACTTGCTCAGGGCTTGAGCTTTCTGGCAAAGCAGTGGATACAACTTGATCAATAAGTTGCCTTCTATAGTCATTATCAGGATCAAGAACTTTGGCCCACAGATCACCATCCATTCTCTCAACAACATATCTGTCATCACAATATAAGCATGTGAACATTGGAGGACACAAGAAAGTTGATTTGGTGGATTAAGGATCACAAAATATAGGTTCTTTTAATGTGCAGGAGTGCACTTTAAAGTACAAAGTGCAGATATAACCATATATTTATAGGAAAATGAATGGTTGAGAATATGATAAAATACATTTACATGTATGAAAAATCTTGAAGCTGTACCAATTTTAACCATTGGTCTTCTGATTAATGATTGTAACCACACTTTATTTATTCAAAGTACAGTCACTTAGGAGGAGCCAAGACATACCTTGCTTGCAGTTTGAACAAAGAATTTTTATTAGTGACATAGATAAGTTCATCATCACATTGTCCTCGCCGATAAGCTACAACAGCTAAGGTGGGATCACGTTTCTCACAGTACTTGCCCACAACTCTAGAATCGTAGTATGGGTTGGTCGTGAGGAAATGTTCCGGGTTGTTGTTGCTATCAATGATAATTTTACCCAGTGCATTGTGAACATGTACATCCTGGCTTCCCTCACTTACAAGATGTTCCAAGAATTGTGTGAGCAAACGAAGCCGATTCCTGCGTACCAAAGAAAGGGACAGGATGAATAAGAAACATGAGTGGAAAGCAGCAGGACATTGGTAAAGGGAAAACACCACCTCTTCTCACATTCCTCCACAAGGGGCTCCACTGGCAGTAACGAACGAACAGAAAGAATCAAGCCCTTGATAAAATCTTCTGGGCATTCATCGTCCAGTAGCTGCCCCACAACTAAAGGAGCATTCCCTGGGTTTACCTGTATATGAAGGAACAAAGTTTTACAAAGGCAGAGCAGAAGAGAGCGATAGCACTCATGAGATAAGCGAAGCTACTACACTATACCTTTTGAACATAGCCTTCAATGTAGCGAAGCATGTTGCTTGTGTACAGATAGTGAGTTAGATCTGGAACAAATCCAAAACGATCGCAAACATTTATCAAAGGCCGAGCATCTGGAAGCTTAGCCTCCATAAGAAAGTTTTTAGTTTTCTCAGCATCATAGAAATTTGATTCTCTTGTCACACGCTCAACCTCCTTGATTTGACCTGTCTTTGCAGCTGCCTCAATGTACTTAAAGTGAATGTCAGGATCCTCGCTGTTCCAATTATTTAGAGGACATACATCAGCAGAAATACACAGGATAACATATCAATTATAAGTGAGGTCAATTACCAACAGAAAGAAAAAACATCTTTTCCTTTCAGAATAAAAGAATTACCTGGAGCTCAAGTAAGATCCAAGGAAAAAATACAATCCCTCATACGACCTAAACTGCTCAAAAATTTTTATGCAGGCCTCAACCCCCAATTGCTCACAATATTCTTTAGCAACCTGAACACACATAAGAAAGCTTTGTCAACAACTGTTGGTAAGTTCCAAGTTATAGAAGACAAGGACACCACCATACCTGCACAATGATCTGAAGGTTCCCCCTAAGATTTGCCAGCAGTAGGTCCTTCATGCACTCTAATGCCCATTCTCGTGACAGTGTACCAAAAAACTCTACAAGTGACTGTAACAACCACATAATAAGTATTTTCAAAGTTCAAATGAAGAATTTTAAACCCTAAAATAGATCTAAAAGCAGAACAGATAATAAACCTGAGGTTCAATTGCATGTGTATTAACAATCACACGTTTTATATCTGGCAACTCTGTGTAATGCTGCACCAAGAATATTGCAATTAATCAACAAACAGTTTGACTTTAAGTTAACACAGAAAGTGCCAGAATAGAGCACATTTGGACAATCCTTACTTGCAAAGCTCGCACGTAAAGGCCAGCTTTTTCACAAAGTTGAGCAATACGAGGACGGTCATAATGGCTGAACATGCCATTAGCCAATATTGCATCAGCAACATTAGGGAAAGTCACCAGATTTATCTCCAATACCTAAACAGCAATTCACAAGATCATATCACTTCAGAAAAGGAAAACATGAGAGTAAGACGCCCATAAAAGATGGGAAACAAAGGATGCACCTTTGTCTGAAGGAACCCATGCTCTGGTAGGTTTGGTTTTAAAACATCAAGGAGAAAAGCAGTTGCCTCTCGGATCAGATTTCTCTGAGAAGTAACCAAAAAAAATACATTAATTTCAAGAACCACTCAGTACTAAATCAATGACTATGAAAATAAAATATCACATTAACATCACGATTGATTAATCACAACATATAATCAACCTGAAGAAAGAGATCGGTTATAGTGTTGTAATCAACTGGGCTACCTCCCTCCATTTGAGACATCATTAATGCAAAATTAACAGCACCCTGCATGTCAAAATGAAAATGATAACTTTCAGCATCCATTATCAATTAGATGTACATGTTCAGAACACAGTTACCACACATCTAACAAGGAGGCAGACAATAATGGAGCTACAAAGAAATGGTTCGAGTTTTACTAAAAGAATTATATATTGCAGAAGTTTCTCTCACACCTGAGGATCTGTCCGAAGAATTGTTTGCAGAAGGAAGAGGTAGTCAGGTGTGTATCCAACCTATAGCAACAAATATGCACCACAATATTCAGGAAAATTGTGTACAGAAAAATGAAAAGGCAATACATGCAATGCTATTTATACAGGCAAACAAAATGTTATGCATGTTATAATAGCATTAGATGATTCTATGAATTAAACATCAATGTTTTTTTATGAAGTAAACAAACACCTGTTTAGAGTATATCAGAATTTTGTCAAACTCCCTCCTCTCAGCAAACGCAGCAACAACTTTTGGTGTAGCTCTGGCTTTGATATATATTTTTAGAGCAAGGTCATTATCCACAGTCTACAAGGAAGCATGCCGTAAATATTAATAGAATACAACATTTCACAATAAACCAGTAGGAAAATCATCAACCTGTTTTGGGATACAATTCAAAGATAGAACACAAACAAAGCACTCCCTCTGGACTCAATTATAAAAAAAAAAATTCAACTACTTTCACACTTCTTAACAATAGTAGTTAAGTTCGTTTAATATGTTGTTTTCATACAATAAAGAGGTACATTGCCTAAATTACTCTAAATTATATTTATGGAGGATGATGCTTAGATTTAAATATAAAGGTACTTTTGTAATAGTAGCAATAAATAAGGTTTAGGGAATTAGAATTTCCTTACATTTAAGTTCACCAAATATGACCATTTTTTGCTTAAGAGTCCAAAGGGAGTAATAAATAACAGAATGAAATTTAATTCTTCAAAATTTTGATGCAACCTAACCTTAACAAGATCTCCTAGTTCCTCGCTGCATTCAAGCTTGTCCTCTGCCAACCAGTTCTCCAACAGATTTTTCTTGTTCTGGTTCACAACCAACCGTGACAATTCTAATGATTCAAAGGAATTCAGCTTTCCCCTGGTCAAAAGTGTGCCAAAGTACTGCAATAGTGGAGGAGTTTGCCCAGCTTGCACAGGAACACTCTGCCATACAAAAAAGATAATAACATTTTAAACATTTATAATCTAACTTACCAAACGAAAGGACAGCACCCAAAGGCTAAAGGTAAACAACCGGAAAATAAAACTCTGAAAGTGAAGCAGGAGAAAAAAACAGAGAAAAATCTCAAATAGCAATATCCTGTCAAGAAACCTGAAATTTTGCAACTGTGTCAGGAGTTCGAAGGATTCCTTGTGGAGATTCAGCTGCAAGCTCTGCAGCTTCTTTATATTTTGTTTGGGCAAACAGTTCATGAAAACGTTCCACTACCTGTAATGTC
Organism: Vigna angularis; assembly: GCF_016808095.1. Lineage (NCBI taxonomy): Eukaryota > Viridiplantae > Streptophyta > Magnoliopsida > Fabales > Fabaceae > Vigna > Vigna angularis. The sequence goes on from NC_068976.1 coordinate 24,384,168, forward strand.
AACAAGTTTGGATATCATATCCATGAATAAAAGAACCAAAAACAATAAAATAAGAGAGATCATTTTTTAAGATACTAAAACATAGCACAATCAAATAATCAATATTAAATGTTTTAGAAATTATAATTGAAGGGATTAAAACATGTAAATTCCACTGGTGAAGGTAATGACAAAAGAAACAACAGATCAACAGCATCATGAAGGTCAGTCACATACCTATCACGACTCAAGCATAAATTTTTTACAAAAATAGAATCTCTAAATTAAAAGAAGTTTAAAACAAATATACAGCAAAAACAGAAAGGGAAAAAAAATGTCTATCAAACACCTATGAAATAAACTGAAGTAGGGTCAACTAAAAGGAAGAATAATTACTCATCAAAGTATTGCACTTTTTATTGCAAGCTTACCAGACTTCATGAAAGTGAATATTAGCAGTTACATCAAACCCAAGAGATTAATTCATAATGCATGCATCCAAGTCCTCTGGACCTCACTGATAACACATCCTTGAAGAAATATAGTATTACTAAAAGTGAGTTCTACACAGTTGACATACCAGTTTCTCAGCACCAGGTAGATTTCCTCTTTTGGCAAGACTAACTGCTAGCTCCAAATTGTTTAACTGTTACAATAACAATATGTAATTTGTAAAATTACCACTTAATACTCCAATTTACAACAAAAAAAATAACAAGGTCAGAAACATACTTGACCACTGACAAAATTCACAATGGTTTGTTCATTAACAGTAGCCAATAAGACCTGGCCTCTCCTGTTGATGGCATAAAAGCCTCCCACAGATGTAGCCTCTGAGGTCAAAAATATAGGATCAGGACTGATTCTGTTCCTGTACACAGCTGTAGCTGTCTCCAAATCATACACAAATAGTAGCCCAAGTTTCGTAATCACATAAATCAAATTGTATTTGTGAGATATCTGCCAAAAAACAAAGTAGGGATCAAATATCTACACTGTTTATAAAACGAACAAGTACTAGCAACCTCTGTACCTGCATGGAAACTGGAAAATCATCAGCAAAATCAGGGGGGAAGAAAAGATCTGCTTGTTTCTTCGTAAATGACGGCCTCCCTATAAACAAATTCATAAAGTTTGTCATGGACCAACTATATAAAAAGATTAGGTTGTTAGCTGAAGTGAAGATTGCTTGAGTGATTTCATATTGCATTTCCAACATGCCCCTTGTGCTAGAACCTTTTGGGCTTGAAGCATGGATAATCAAGAGGACACCCTGTCCTGTGCTCATGTCCAACTTTTTATTAGTATAATGGGAACAGAAAGGATAGGACTCAACCATTTTATTACAGAGGTTCTGAAAAATATTTAAAAAGCTTAAGCCATTAGGTAAGGAGACACATGAATCCGGGCTTAATAAGGATGATCAAGTCATGCACATGGTTCAATTTCTTAATACCCTTATTATCCGTTTTAAAAAATACTGACTGGTTTCAATATACTGCTATGAAAATTAGCTACTAAAACCATTCACATCTAATGAATATTTACTGATTCATCCACCTCATACTTTCAAACTTACATGTCTTTATAATTACAATTGGCAACCCAACATAAATTCAATACAATTACAAATGCATAATAAACATTTTCTAACGCTTGAACACAAGGTAACACATGGTAACACCTGGAACGCAATCCTCATAGCATGCTCTAAGTAACAATTAACAGTTACAGGACACACATTATTGACAATAACCAATTTCAATTTCAGCTCTACAATGGACATTAAAATTCATCAAGGTGATAGGTTTCTGAATTGGAAACCTATCTAATTCGCACTATCACACACAAAACAAACAGAAAAAGAGTATGAACTGTATATTTTTGTATAACTGCACAGCCACACCCACCAAGAGAGCCAAGTTTCTCTCTCCACAGGATAGGAATAATCCTGTCTATACACGAATACAATTCAAAAGGTGTCCAATATCAGAATACAATAGCTCTTTTATAGGAGCTTTATTTCCTGCCCAAAAACTAATACAGTTATAACTACCTAACGCTTCTCCCCCGCTTTATTCCCTTTTCTCTTTCTTTCATAAACTATCCATTTCCTATCACATTAAAATTCATCAAGGCATGAAAGAATCAATACAGCACACAAGACAGTTTTGACAACAAAACATATATTGCCCAGAATAATTACAATAAGAGATAAATCGTGAAGGAGCTGAAAAATATGCAGACCTGGCTGAGCACCCAGTTCTATAACATGCAACTTGGATGTAACCTGACCAGCATTAAGTGTCTTTGAGGCAAAAGAAATCAAAACAGAAGGGTTTTCATTTCCAGGAACCTGTCCAAAAACAATCATGATTTACCAAACATGTAGTAGCATATGCTATTCAAGAACTATTAAATAAAATTTATATAAAAAATGAGCCAAATAGTAAATGAAACGCACTTTAAATTGGGCAAATGATGCAGCATGAGCTTCAAGAGCCTGACTGCGTTGTTGATCCACAGAGAAAAGTTGCATGTTTCCCTTAACCAATTGAGGCCTCTATAATGAAAAATAATATTAATAAATACACCAAAAAAGATCAGGCTTGTTAAAATCACATTAAAGATCACAATTATACACACATAAAGCCAGCAGAAACATGGGTAAAAACTGGTAATGAATGAAAAAATCCTAAATTAGATTAGAAAATTGGAAATGCGGCTCATCATGATAGCTAACTATTGTCCATATAGCAATGCTATTTGAACCTTAGAATCACAGAGTGGAGAATAATACAGAAAGTAATAAACTATATCACAAAGGATGTTGTCTCCACTACACTGGAACAGGGAAACCTTGTATTCTGCCTACCATTTTCCAAGTCAGACAACAATATTTTCATATATGTTTGTTATTTCAGACCCATATTTTTATCTAAACAACCTATCGGGTTCAAAACCTTGTTTGAAGCTTGATTAGTGCAACACCCACAATTTTCATACAAACAGCCCACAGTATTCAATGGTGTTGTCTCTGACCAAACCCTTCCACAAAACCTGAAGATAACCAATTTTCTGTTGATTGTTCTGATATGTAGAAGAAAAGTCAAGCCTGCCTTTGTCTCTGTTCAGTAGCTCATTTTTTTTTAATATTTTTCATTCATGTTCTACCTGCTCACCCCTATGATCCATCCAAGTATTTCTGTTATGATTTGCTTTTTTTATTTTTTTCGTTTCATTGGAAATCCTTCAAGCGATCATGTCATGGCATCATCTTCTTGTAGGCTTAAAACTTGTTTGGTTCCTTTACATTTTTTTATCATAGACCAGTCAGTTTAGTTTAAGAATATGATTTTTATTATTATGATTATGATTATATATTTCCATCATGTAATTTTTGTACTTTTTAGAACTTACACATATGTATAATGTAAATTATTGAACTTGAACCTATAACCTTCAGAATAACTATCATCCCCCCTATTCATATTCTGTCGTAACAATTTAAAAATTGGGCACTCCACATCACTATTTGAGATTAACTATGACTACAACATGAACCAGAGATCTACCTCAGGGGAACCAGGAGCAATGCCAATCAAGACCAACCATTTTTCTGTAGGGTCACATCGATAATTAATTATCTGGTTGTTTGCCAAATTTGCTGTTCTCTCAAACATCTTAACGGGTTCAGAATCACCTACAAGTTATATAGACCATGAAGCATATACTAGTCAACAATTTGTAGAAACTACAAGCACACTGTACATGAATAAACTGGAGAATATAGCCCAGTGTACCACACAAATGCACTGATTTAATCAAATTATCGGCCTACCTTCAATTGACCAGTGGTATACAGAGGTCTGCGTTACAAGACCCAACATCTTGGGGCTAATCCACTTCCAAAAGACAACCTATACACGATTAACAATATATGTTAAAATATTGGACCTGTTACAATATATGTGTCCATATCATTATAGTTACCTGTTCAGGCATCTGATATGATTTCATCTTTGCTTTCAGCTCAATATTAAATATTTGTAGATGATCTTGAGTAGTACCTTGCAGTTGCGCTTCAAGAGAATGAAGTAATTTGTAAGTGAAGATAATCCAGAGGTAAACAACATTTCAAAGACAAGATCAACAGAAGCACGAGCCCAACAAACTGAAAACTTCAATGATTGCTCAACGTTTGGCAGCAATATGATCTATGAACATTGCAGCTCATCTTAAATACTAATAATTTTATTTTAACTATTGAGTTATGTATTATTGCAATATTCGATAGGCCTATTGTGAAATTGCGTGTTATTGAAATATTAGCTAAAGAAAAAAATGGAGAAAAAACATTTATCACATAATGCTCATATTTTTATTCAAACTGACCAGAGTAAAGTCATTTTTAAACATGATTTTTTCCCATATCTACATATCTACATTTATAAACTTTCATCTAATAGAGTGCAACTTTTTCAAATAAATATTATTATAGAACTTAAAATCTTGATATTTTAACTTCGTTGCATAAAATATAAAATAAGGATACCAGTTTACTTCATCTTCACAAACCAATCAAAGATCCCTGCTTGACAGTTATATGGCCCTAGTTATCAAGGTGCAAGTACACATGTTCAAATAACTAAGCATGTTGTAGTTAACCACACATGTTCAAATGCCCGGGTCAAACTAATCAAGATTTAGCAGTTTATTCCAATCCATCAAACAATCTGGTCCAAAAAAGAAAAAAAATATATATAAAAAGAAAATTGTTCAAAGAAATCAAGCTTCCAATGGATCTTGATATCCACAAAGACAGAATTCATGTCAATACCAACGTGCCAGATAAACGATCCAGAGTATTAGTAACAGAACACAACTTGCAACACACAAACTCTGGAGAAGATTATGAAACATGTGTCTTACCTTTCAAAGCAAGGATTCTAGAATTAGGATTCATAAGAGCGGAGTCTGCAGTGATAGGCCTCCTCAAAGGCTGATTTGGCATGGTCATGTCAATGATGACCACGCTATTCTGAGGAGAGGTTTCTCGAACACATATATACTTATCCGATTCCATCGTCACGTGTGTGAACGTGATGAATTGCGTATTGATGCCAATGCTCGGCAACTGCAATCACAAGTGAGATCATATGACATAAACTACCACATTTAATACACTACTAACAAAACAATTCATCAGTAACATCGAACAATTATGCTTCCCACTCTCCAGTTCAGAAAACAAAATAAAACTCAGATCTGCACATAAGTAACGGTAAGCAAACTAGAAAACTAAAGTTGCAGAGTATACGACTAGGAGACCAAAATTGACAGAGTTTGTGGCAAAACTGAGTAATTATCACAAGCCAGTGCACTTACTGGTACTTCCAGAAAAAATAACTGTAAATTGCATCAGTAAAGAGAGAAAAACAAGACTCGCGTGAAAGAAATCGAAGGAGGATGAGAACTCACTGTTAGGGCTTCTTTCATGGTGATCGGAGCATTCGCGGCCGCCATGGTGGCTTAGATCGATGAACAGAAAATCGAAGACTCGGATCTGCAACCGGCTATTGAACTCGTGAATTTAAAGCGGAACAGAACAGTGAAGGAGAGTAGAGAGAGAGCTTGAGGAGGATCCAAATCGCTGCGAGATCTGGAAGCAGCCGAAGCAAAGACTTGGACCCTCTTCAAAGCGAAGAGGAAAGAGAGAGAAAGAGAAAGAAGTGGAAAAGAAACGGGATATTGAACTTGTGACACGAATAAAACGAGGTAGAGTGGAATTGAATTGGCGTTTACACTGCCGAGACGAGAAGAGTAAATCTCGTCTCCTATTAGACACACCAAGCAAGAGAAGCGAAAATATTTAGGAGCGGTAATAAACTAATAATAACGCTAAAAAAGGAAAAATGAAAAATCCATTAAGAGGGACTGTTGGAGCCGCGTCAACATGCCTTGCTACGATGGCTTGCCCTGATCTTCAACACGTAAGAGGGTGTCTTGTCTTTTTCATTTCCGTTTGAAATAGCGCAGCGAAAATAAAATAGGGCATTTCAGAAAGAATTTGTTTCTTTCCATACCATAGAACAATAGTTGAATTTTCTTCACATGTGTATGTGTATGTTGTACTAGATTTAACATGGATTAATCATTTCCTGTTTAAGATCAAGAGAGAAAAAAAAGTTATTTCATGAGAAAATTATGTTTATATAGCTATAACTTTTTTAAAAAAATATTCAGTTTAAGTTAATTTTAATTCATAAAAATTATTTTATTAATTTTTTTTGTTTTAAAGGATTTTAATTGATAATTTGTTCATAATAGTTCATAATCAAAATGTTGTTTTCATTTCCAGTTTAATCATAATTTTATCAAAATGTTGTGTTCATAATAGTTCATAATTTTAATCAAAATTATTTTATTAGATTTAACATGGATTAATCATTTCCTGTTTAAGATCAGGAGAGAGAAAAAAGTTATTTCATGAGAAAATTATGTTTATATAGCTATAACTTTTTTAAAAAATTATTTTCAGTTCAAGTTAATTTTAATTCATAAAAATTATTTTATTAAATTTTTTTGTTTTAAAGGATTTTAATTGATAATTTGCTCATAATAGTTCATAATCAAAATGTTGTTTTCTATAAGGATGGATCTACACAGAATGTTACTAAATATTAAACTCAAATTATTGTTTGCACTCCCTAAATTTTAATTATATTTTTTTTCTTTTTTTTTTGTTTACCTATGTATTACTTGAAGTTTCCAAGATGGGATTTAGAGTCTAAATTGGAAACTAATTAGTTGACAACATAATTTACAGTCACACAACTTAGTGCTTTGTAAATTTTCATACATACTATATGAGAAACATAATGGTTTATATATTTTTATATATTTAATTTAAATCACAAAAATAGTATAATCAAAATTTATTATATTTGTTTGCGTATAATATTAATAGAAGATTTGTGTGTTGAATTAGACTCTGGATTCTATACTTGTTATATGACCTTCCATTCACAAATTCATATCAAAAGTTAAATCTTCTTGATATGATAACTAAATTTCGTTTACTTCTAGAATTTATTTTCACATCATTCTTTTAAATTATAAAAACCTTAATCAACTTTAACCGCCTAACATCTTCATTTGTATGAGTATAATATTAGTAGAGTTTGAATAACTCTATTCTTTAATTGCACATTTTATAATCACTTAATGTAGTATTTTCTTCTTGAAACTAATTACATTCATGTATAACAATCCACCTGACTCACTCTCGTATCATCAATTATCATCATAAACACTTGCAAAAAAATTATGTGTTAAAAAATTATGTGTTAAATTAGACTTAAAGATTTTATACTTATTATATAACTTCTTATTTAGACAGAGTTAGATCTCAAGAATCGATTTTGAACTAATTTCATGAAGGTTTTATTGTGCATAAAATTGATTTCATAGTTTTTGAAGCTTGTTTAAATAGGTTTTTGTGTTATAATGACACTTTTGTAGTTGGAAGACGTCACAAATAAGTTATTTATTTATATTTGTTTAAAATTTGTTTGTGTGTGGTTAGGGTCATTGGTGAAATTGACATGGTGATGTAGCTTGTAGGTTTTGTGCTTGGTTTCATGGTGCCTAAAACCCATTCTTTGAGGGTTTAAATGTTGTAATATTTCATGAATTTAAAATCACATGCTAACATGTCATGTAAGTTTCTTTTTTTGAATATTTTCCTTTCACTTTAATAACTACGTCAAAAAAAAAATTATTATTTCACATGGAGTATCGTTATGACTATTGTAATCTTTACAAATTTTATTGAATCATTACTTTTTATATTATTTTTTCTACTATTATTTAAATTAATCAAAATAACAATCTCTAATAATTAAATACATAGTTTTTTCAATTTATTATTAAATTGATATTTAATTCAACATGTGAACAAAATAATACTCACAAAAATATTCAACACTTTTCTATAACAAATACATTGTACTTTTTATTTATTATAATAATATTATTTTTCTTATAGAAACTATATTTTACAAAATTAATTTCAGCCAATTTAAAGTTATTTTATATTACATTTATCAACAAGAACATTTTGATAATCTTAAATTTATGTTTATTAAAATATTTTTATCTATCACACTAATCACATCGCTTACTAATTTTCATATCGAAATCTACTCACTTTTATCTCTAAATTTCTTAAAAGCAATACAAATCATATTACATAAACAAATAACAAGGGTGAAGTATAATGGGAACATGAGCCAAAATATTAAACTTTTATGTATAATGAAAATTTATAGAAATTAAATTAGGTGAATTTTGAAATTTGTATAAAATATCATTTAATGTGAATAAATAGTAAAACATAAAATTATACATAATATGTAAGGACCACATTTTTCTTGGTGGTGGGGACACGGTGGTCACCCACCTTTCGCATTATTGGAGTGCAATAATGAGGGAAGGAGAGAAAAGGAGAAGGGGGGGCATTTTACGGGGGAGGCTTGGCAAAAAGAAGGGGGGATTATTGGCATGTGAGAGGGAGAGAGGGAAAGCAGCAGAGGGAGGGAACCCTTCTCCCGTTTCCAGCCGTCCAAAGGGCAACCATGGGAAGCTGTACAAACTCTGAAGGGCAGAAAGGAGGAGCTGGGTTGGGCGTCTGGTGAGAGGGAAGTTCTTGCAGCCAGATCTGGAGAGAAAGGGGAGAGGTACTGAATTTGCTAAGAGATCTGGAGCTGTATGACTGGAGGAGATGTGATGGACGAACGCCCGAGGAGAGGACGAAGGTGTGTGTCGCGATGTCCTTCGAAGCTTCCTCCAGAGATGATCGCAGCGGAAAATGATGACGAAGCTCTAAATCGAGAGACAGACTCAAGAAAAACCTAAGATCTAAGGTTTAAACGGTGGAAAACCTAGATTGTTCGGTGGAAAGTGGATTAAACGGTAGAAAGGAGAAAACAAACTGTGAACTCGAAACGTAAAGTGAGAATGATGAAGGAACCCTAAATTTGGATGGAGATGTTCGGTGTAGAGGTTTATAATGATGAAGAGGTGAAGCTGTGAAGAGAGAAATGGAGTAGAGGCTTACGGTAATGAAGATGCGTTTCAGAGGAAGAAACCCTAGAAGATGCGCGAATGAAAAAAAAATGGAAAATGATGCTGACAGAAAACGCGTGGCTGAAGGAACTTTGACGCGTGCCGGAAGCAGATTGGAGAAGAAGTGATTATGCGGGAATGATGAGAGAGAAGCACCGTGAGAATGGAATATGGAAGGGAAAGAGTGTGCTTGGAAGGTGGCTAGAGGGAGTCTTTGGACTCTCTAGCCTGACTTTCAAGAGAGAATAGTTTCCATTTCAGAAATCCTAATTCTCATTAATCTCAAAAGTGACAATACAATAAAGGAGCTGGGTATTTATAGTAACCCATGCTCCTTAAGAGCTAAACTATAAAAAGTAAAAATACAAAAGGAGGACTACGTCAAGTACGATTCCATCATACCCTCCCTCTTAAAAAAAGATTTGTCCTCAAATCTGGCAATCGCCTTATGAAGAAACTCCACACAATCTTTGGGAGCATGGCCATCTTGGAGTGGCCTTATTCTTTTAGATCTAGTTTTCTTCCTCCTGGATCAAACACGAATCTGCAATACACATCAAATATATCTTCGGTTAATATCAATCCAAGAAAGAATTTTTCTTTAAAAACAAGAGAATAAGAACTTCTAATACTTTGATTAGTAATCTTTGAAATTTTTAGAAGTCCAAATTCAATTTTATCTTGAGTTAATTGTTTTCTTAAAGATAAGAATAACTCAAGATTTGAATTGTCATATTTTGAAAATGTTTTCATGACAATTGGTTTGAAAAAGAAGTCAAAAATTGAAAAGTAATCAATTATTGAAAAAGAAGTAAAGATTTGGAAACCTTCCCTTTTAGGTTCCACAGTCTTTGAAAGAATAGGATTTGTCATCAGTAACAATTTCTCCTTTTCTTTCTTCTCTCTTTCTTGCCTTTCTCTCTTTTCTTCTTCTTTTCTCTCTTCTTCTCTTCTTAATTCCTCTCTTCTTCTCTCTTTTCTTTTCTCTATTTCTTCTCTTCTTAATTTCTCTCTTTTTCTCTCTTCTCTTTTCTCTATTTCTTCTCTCTCTCTCTTCTCTTCTTCTTTCCTTTCTTCCTTTTCTCTTCTCTCAATCTCTCTTTCTCTTTTCTTATCCTTGATCTCCTTAAGTCTTGCCCCAAATTCTAATTCTCTACGAAGAAACCCATGATCATTTAAACTCTCAAGAAATAATTTTCCATCATTAATGCAATCCCTAATTAGTTCTAGGTTTCTTTTAATGCTTGAAGGCACAAACTTTCTTCTCATGCAAGCTTTTAAATCATGCCAATCACGTATGGAGGACTTTCTACCTTTCCTAACATGATATTGTCTTTCATCCCACCACTCACTAGCATTTTCTTCTAACTTAGAGAGATATATACTAAGAACATAATATTCACTCTCTTCACAAAACCAATGATTTATTTTATCAATTTCTTTTTCCCAAGCTAGGTATGTTAATACACCTATGTCTTTACCAAAGGATGGAAGATTCCTAGCTTGTTTAAACATTTCATCAACTTTGTCTAACCTAGAAGACCTATATGAATAACAAGACATCTTTGTTTTTAAAAGTTTTCTTAATCTAAAGGGTTCAAAACTTTCACTTAGACAAGTCCCAGGTAAGAGAGGTGAGCTAAAGAGCTGCTTAAGTACCAAGTCTTGCCTTGCCAGAAATGTCTTAGGCTACTAACTAATTACCCCTTAAACTAAAATCACCTTTAGAAACAAAGTACACAACTCAAACAATCAAGCACAAATAAAAGACTAGACTCTCGGACTCTAATGTGAAAAGGCTTAGAGTTTAATCCCTTTTAGCCTAATCAACCCTAAACGTGAACACAAAAATCAAAGAAACAAAAACACTAAAGAAACTAACGGACTCTAATGACCCCTACGAGATACACAAATTAAGTCAATATTAAAGTCTACTCCTATGGTGAAGCTTGTAGCTTTGGCTAACAAGACACATTCACCTGTCTAGCTATGTTAAAGAAAATCAAAATAGTCAAGAAAAGTTGCCAAGAGTTTGAAAGAGCACTAAGGACTCTTCCAAAGACTTGGACTTTATAAAAGGCCCTTTTACAAAAAAAAAATGAAACTAAAAGAAAGCTAGCCTATCAGCCTATTACACATCAAATGGAACAAAAAATTACAAAACATGTACACTGCCACGGTCAGGTACTGGTTCAGCTACAGTCCACTTTTGATGCCAAGTCCTTGTGCCAAAAAGATGTACACTCCTCCTGTTGCTGGTTCGGCCAGCTTTGGCCCCTTTTCTAGCTTCTGGTTTATCCTATAATCACAAATGCACAAAACTGTTGTGAGTATTCACTTAGTTAAAACAAATTGCAAAAGAGGATATAGGGCAGTAAGAACTTCCCTTTCTCTTGGCTGCACAAGCTTTCCACTAAGATTTTGTTGTTGCTCAAATAATGGTGTCAACTTATAGGATTCAGTGCACAATTTACAGTCTGCTACAGTACAATCAGTATGGCTTTTCCCAAACTACACAGAAAATTCACAACTAGTTAAGCAGAGGACACAATACAAATCAATGTCAAATATGTAATTCTAACTAAACTACCAAACAGATCAGCTATGCACACTAAAATTTCACACCAAATTTCAGCAAGGCACAAATGGAAATGGATATTAAACCAGATGCAAATAGGTGTAAATCAAAGCTGATTAAACAACCATCCAGACTAATCAAAACCTGACCAATCCAATGCAATGCAGAATCAATTCCAATTCAGAGTCAGATTCAGATTGGCTAATCCTAGTGTACAAAAATTACCATACCAGATCAACTTCCAAATAATGCTAAGCAATACAGGCTATAACAGGAACAGTTCAACCACAACAGAAGTAATTTAAGATGAAAGAAACTCCCTTCAGTTTAACACTCCCACGTGAATTGCTTCTGCTTCTGGTTGCTTAAGCTAAACTCTGTTGAGGTGCTATAGCTGTATCAATGAAGGTTCTGGTCTGCACTCCCAAATCCCACTCAATGCTGCAGTTTATCTATACACCAAGATCCCAGAGAAACAAAAGAATTAGTATTTATAATAGCACAATTCAGATTGGATTATTATCAACACAGAAAACAAATCCCATCCCTAATTTAACTTTCTCCCTGCATTGGTGTTTTTGAACCCTTAAAGGATTATAGCAGCTTCCAAACAACAATTACAACATCCAATTTATTAGCCAGAATTGAATCAAAGAAATAGTTTGCCTACGTTAAATCTGCTAAGCCAACAATAACACTACACCAGCACTATCACTTAATGTATGGATGTCCAAACTTGCTAAACCAAATTCAATTTTCAGGAACAGTTAAACCATATGATATCCAAGCAGAAAATTCAATCAAATATGGTTAACTATTTTTAATCAGGCACCAATACAACACGAAACTACACAACAGAATAAAAAAAAAACTCCCTATTCAACATGGTGTAGTTTATGAAGGTAGCAAAGCTCCTTTTTCTCCACTGTAGGTATTCTTGTGTTAGACTTCCCACACGTGCAAACTGCTTTTGAACAGTGTTAATCAGAACAAAATCTGCACAACTAAATGGTTAGCACATTGCAAGTTCAGAAGTTATTTCAACACTTAAACAAGAACACACTCTCAACAAGAAATTTGGCTCTTAGATGCAGCCACACAAAACTCACAAAAATCAGATTTATCTCTGGAAGTTTAAAGCACTCAAAAAAAATGAAAGGTTTGGAAGGGAGATTCTCCCTTGGCAGTTCAAAGCTGGAGAGTCTTCCAGACCACCACCACCTAAGATGCTACCAAGCACACAAACCTTCTTTCAAATTCCAGAAACCAGAGTGTAACAAGCTTCTCAATCAAGAATGGCTAGGCTAAGGTCAAAATCAGAAACTAGAACAGAACAGGACAGCCACAAGACAATGACAGAACAACAGATCTATTGCTTAAGACAACTCTAGATCAGATGAATAAAGCAAGTAAAAGCTTCAAATTAGGATCAGCAGAATAGATTGCACATGTGATAGACAAAACCAGAGTTATCAACCAAGACAAGCAAGAACCAAAGCTATTTAATAAAGGTACGCACAGCAAAATAGAGCCTAAGGAATAAAACTAGAAACAGATTAAAAACACAAGAAAATCACGGCAAGTTGAATCATACATGACCAAACAGATTTGCAACTGAAATAGAATAATGCATTGCCAATTGCTCTAAAATGTTCACTCCAATCCAATTATATGATGAACCAGAAAAAGGAGAGAAACATTAAGAGTGAAACTATGTTGTGAATTGCACTTGCCACTTGACTCTTTATGTGGTTCAATCAATACTTCTTTTATAATTGCTTTTTTTTCTTTCTCAAATCACAAGAAACTCATGCTTTTATACTTTCACTTTCTTTTGCTACAATTCACAACATATAATTTGACTCTATTTCAATTCAACTTCACAAGATATGAGTCATGATAGAAACAAATGATTCAACTCAAAAAAAATATCCAAAAGAAAACAAGAGGCTAATCACTCTCAGCCACAGTTATATTTTCAAATACCACTGGTTTAGGTTTCCTTGAGTGACCAAAAATTTATTCTCAATTGCAGAATTGATAACAAAGTGAAAACAGTGAATGCACATTATGCATCACAAACTCAGAAGTTCAAACTAAGTTCAATCACTGTTGTAAACAGTTTTAATGCAATTCTGCAGATTCATATACCTCAATAGATGCCAATGAAATGAAGACAATACTGGAAAAATATTTGAATCAGAACTTGGCAAAAAATTTAAAACCAAATATGAATGACTCACAGACTCTTCAAAGAAAAACCAGTTCGGTGTAGCTGGCCAAATCACAAATCTGTTGATTAATCAATGTGCAACCGAGCTAGGCTGAGCCTTTCATTGCTCACTTGGTATGCACTTGTTATTGATTAGGCAGAAACCAAGCAAAGTTATCATTAAACAGATTCAAAAACATGAGATTCATTATCTCTACCACTGAAATCTGCCACCAAGCTCATTTATCTAATTGTCATAGCTTATATATGGTGAACAGAACTTACTCAGTGTAGGCAACTCAAATGAATCACAAAACACAAACATCAGCTAGTTAAACTCGAATTTAATTGACAACTAAAACAATGTAACATGACATAGACAAAACAGAAATGGATTTAGAAAATAAAAGACTCAAACAAAGAAGATTCACCGAATTAAAATGAACTAAGACTCAAAGTAATGACTCCAGGCACAGAACAAATCAGAACACTCAAGACAATGAAGGAAAATAATGAACAACTCAGAAATTAAAAGAAACAACACAAATTGCTCAGAATCAAAAGCAAACAGAGACAAAATAAGATGAATGAACACCACGTAAATGAAGAAAACGCAACAGAGATGCGAATCAGAAACGCGAAACAGAAACTCAGAATCAAGATATCACAGACACAGATTCAACAGAAGACTTGAATTAACATTACGTGAATCAGAAAAAAATGGATCACAAACAAGAACAAACCAAAAAAACAAACAAACGCGAAGCAAATGAGAAAAAAAAAATTCAGAACAGATAGAACAACTTATCTGTTGACGCGTGCTCGAACCTTGCTCTGATACCACTTGATGGACGAACGCCCGAGGAGAGGACGAAGGTGTGTGTCGCGATGTCCTTCGAAGCTTCCTCCAGAGATGATCGCAGCGGAAAATGATGACGAAGCTCTAAATCGAGAGACAGACTCAAGAAAAACCTAAGATCTAAGGTTTAAACGGTGGAAAACCTAGATTGTTCGGTGGAAAGTGGATTAAACGGTAGAAAGGAGAAAACAAACTGTGAACTCGAAACGTAAAGTGAGAATGATGAAGGAACCCTAAATTTGGATGGAGATGTTCGGTGTAGAGGTTTATAATGATGAAGAGGTGAAGCTGTGAAGAGAGAAATGGAGTAGAGGCTTACGGTAATGAAGATGCGTTTCAGAGGAAGAAACCCTAGAAGATGCGCGAATGAAAAAAAAAATGGAAAATGATGCTGACAGAAAACGCGTGGCTGAAGGAACTTTGACGCGTGCCGGAAGCAGATTGGAGAAGAAGTGATTATGCGGGAATGATGAGAGAGAAGCACCGTGAGAATGGAATATGGAAGGGAAAGAGTGTGCTTGGAAGGTGGCTAGAGGGAGTCTTTGGACTCTCTAGCCTGACTTTCAAGAGAGAATAGTTTCCATTTTAGAAATCCTAATTCTCATTAATCTCAAAAGTGACAATACAATAAAGGAGCTGGATATTTATAGTAACCCATGCTCCTTAAGAGCTAAACTATAAAAAGTAAAAATACAAAAGGAGGACTACGTCAAGTACGATTCCATCAAGATGGATCACAGATTTCACAAAGGAAGTCTTCAAAGAGGTAAGGGGAGCTGAATTACCTTCTTCAGATGTTTTATGTGTTAGGTGTATGGATTGAATTATGCATGGTTGGTTGTTTTGAAACTGCGTTGTGCTGTTTGGAATTGACTTGGGTGAGTTTAAATTGTTATAATTGATCAATGGGAAGTGATTTATGTATGAAACCTTGTATGCTTTGGGTTGGAAGGAAATCTGGAAATTTTGGGGTTGAAAAATGGGGTTTTCTGGGTTCTCTGGAATCTGCGCGATTCTGCAGAATTCTGCAGAATGCGCGTACGTCCAATTTTGGTGATTCAAAATTCGACGTTCGTTCCAACAGTGTTCGACCAAATAGTGGTCGGCCTAACGTTCGTCCAATTCTGGTGAAACTGGACGTTCGTCCAAATTGTTGAGCGTTCGGTTCTGAACGAACGTCCGCGTTCGTTCGTCTTAGTATGGGACGCTCGTCCAAACAGTGTTTGTCCTTAAGATACATGTTGAGCGTTCGTCCTCCCAATATGAGTGTAGTGTTCGTCCTCCCAATATGAGTAAGTGTTCGTACTTAAATGTTATAGTGAGAGTTCGTCCAGTGAGCGTTCGTCCCAGTGAGCGTTCGTCCCAGTGAGCGTTCGTCCTTAGTGACATGTTGAGCGTTCGTCCTTAAAATAATTATTGAGCGTTCGCTATACTGAGCGTTCGTCCTGGTGCGTGTAGCGTTCGGTTAGGAGGTTTAATCTTTGAGCGTTCGTCCAAAACAGTGAGGAATTCGATATGGTGTTCAATGGTCTAACGTTCGGCCTAGTATAGTGTGATCTCACAGCGTTCGTTCTAGAAGTGTTCGGTCCATATGGTATTCGGTGAAATAGCGTTCGGCCAAATAGTGTTGAATCCAATATAACGTTCGGTTTAGCGTTCGGCCTAATTTCTGTTCAGACGTTCGATTTTAGTGTCCGGTCAATTTTTGTTAAATCTCTTAGCGTCCGTTCAATTGGCATAGTGGCGTTCGGCTTATAACGCTAGGTGGAATAGTGTTCGTCCATCCAATGATGTGCAAATGGTAATGGGTTTTAAGTTCATTTTCTCTTAAATTGAATTAAGTGCAAAGTGTCTGGAAAATATATATATATATTGTGATGTGATTTATGTGAATGTATGAGATATGTTAGATTTGATGTGATATTATGGGGTGTCTGGTTATTCATGACTCGGGATAAGGTTTAAAGTAACAGTATAATTCATGGACGTAATTCCATGAATCTCAAGGGAGATTACATGGTGGTGCCCTATTTTATTGGACGTAATTCCATGATCTTCAAGGAGAGGATACATGGTGGTGGCCTTATTGTGTGTGGAATGATTTGCATGGGAGCTCAGTCTTGGGGGTTATCCTGAAACTCCAATGGTCCGTCATTCTCAATTAGAGAAGATTGATTCATGTGGTGAGGAGTAGCAGGAGGTCCTAGTCTTGGAGGCTTCCAGTATGCTCCAAGGTGAGTAATAACGGACTAACCTCGTGAGTGTGGTAGGGTGAAACCCATTGGCAATGGCTTTGTAAAGCAGTAGAGGCCACCACGAGTGCACGACCCACCATAGCTCGACAATCATTCTAGTCCGGACGAGTCGGTTTATAAAGCAACAAGTCGGGGTATAAAGTAATAAGTCTAGTGATGTGAGTTTACTAGGTTTGGATGACTTTTACATGTTGTATGAGTGAGTGGAATTATGATTTAATGAACATGCTCTAATTGTTCTTTTATACGAATCTAAGTATGATAACATTGAATTAACTGTGTTATCTGTATAACATGCTTTTATATCTAGCTCACCCTTGCATTGTTTTTGTTATGTGTTGTTTGGGTATGTTTCTTTGGCGATGATCATCCACTTGGATGGGAGCAGATGTTGTCGAGGAGATCCCTTGGAGCAAGAGCTGGAGGTTACTGATATTGCAGAATAGTCTTCTTAGAGTTTCCTGATTGAACACTTGTAGTGTTTAATCCTCTCAACTGTTCAAGTTTAAATTTTCAGTTTCTGTTATTCCTGAATGACTGTAATTTCATATTTAATTACACGTCATACTCCGACTGTTCTCTATTTTTGGATGTTAACGTCTTTATTATATAATATTGGCTATTATATAATCGAGATGTTACATAATAAATAATACCAAATTTTATTAAGATTTTTTTCTTTTATTTCCTTGTCTTTTGAATTAGTTTATTTTTCATTTTCACGTGTTCTCTTATACTTTTTAAATAAATAATTAAATATAATTTTATTATTTTTATTCTCATTTTTTACTTCTCTTATCCCATGGTCAAAGAAAGATAAAGTATTTTCTTATTCACTTGAGGTGAGATTTTTTTTTTATCTTTTTTTTCTGACTTTGGAGTATTAGGTTTTCAAGAGTTCAACTATTGCATTATTGTCGAAAAACTCAAAGTTTTTATAAAAGAAAAATTATGTAAGAGATAGAGGAGATTCAGTTTGGTGAAGTTGTATGGGTGTGACCCAAATCATTACTATAGAAGATATGATTGGAAATGTTGATGGTGTATAAACCAATCTCTGTCTACTAAGGAGCTTATTGGCGAAGGAGGCTCGATTTTATCATGGGGAGCACTAGTGGTTAACCCCACCTTACCATAGGATAATGGAGTGGCACTATATTTCCATCTCCAAAACTTTGTTGACGTTGACCTCCAAAAGCACTGAAATGTGGAGGCAATTCTATGGTGGAAATGGTCACGACCTTAAAGTCCTTGTTGGAGTTTCATCCACTAACGTTGTGATAAAGTTTATCCACGTACAATGCCTAAGTCATGACATGTTTTACCTTAGAGGTAGTGAGATGCTTAAAGAAATTAATGGCAACAACAGGTTGGCGATTTAGGACAAAGCTTCAATCATGGAAGCATGTACACGATTTTTGGTGCAAGCCTTTTGAATAAGGTATTGAGAACCTTACTCGGGACAACAATGCCTTTTTCTTCCATATTATTCTTCTTCTTCTCCTCAAAGATGTTGTATGTTTTGTAGATTGTTGGGGTCACAACTTTGCATTCATGATGTGGTTAACGACAAGAGAGGAAAAGACAACGTGCACTATTTTTAATAAACACGTTAGTGTTATTACCTTTTTCAATTTTGATGAGTACTCAAGTTCATTTGGCTTGGTTCTAACAAGAAACCAAATAATATAAGTTATAATTTAAATACCAATAAATTGTCACGTGAATTGGGAACATCAATGCGATAATGGCTATGTGTGAGGATTATAAAATGTGGAGGCATGATAAAACTGTACTTGAGCCTCAAGATGGACACCAATGTTTTGATTCCAAATTCGTGAGTGATATCATTAAGGTCAATCACTATGCATATGAAGTATTATTCGTTTTGGAATTTGTTCTCCATTATTATTTTGTCCTTAAAATGTGTCTCAAAGGATGGAAGGAGGAAATAGTATTTGAACTTCCTTAGGTATCGATTTTTAAATAATGTGAGACTATTGGGTGTACCAAAACATAACCCCCTAGTCGAGGTCTAAGAAGAATAACTGTTTATCCCTAATGAAAGGCTTAATGGACCGATGGTTCGTCTTATGACCTCATTATCGACCTCATGGTGGGTGCCAATGTTTCGATCTCAAGTTTGCTAAGACTTTGTTCACTTGAATGGATTTGGGGAGAGTAATTGAATGAATTTAAGAGGATTTGAAGGTATTTTTTGTTGTTGTTTATTTAAGTGGATTTGGAGGTAAGTGAGAGTGAATTTGGAAGTAAATTAATTTTGTAAGAATTAGTGTAAGATTTGATTAATGTGGCAGATTAAAAAAATTTACTCCAAAATCCACCCTCACTTACCTCTAAATCTACTCAAATAAACAACAACAAAATTTACTTTTAAATTCTCTCAAATCCATTAAATCACTCTCCCCCAAATCTATTAAAGTGAACAAAAGCCTAAGTGATATCCTTAAGGTATTATTTGCTTTGAATTGACCATATAGTGGACACTAATGTGTTTAAATCCAAGTTTGACGAATATCATCCCTAGGTCAATCACAGCATTCTCAAGGTATTATCTGCTTTGAAAACTGAAGTTCTCTCAGTTTTATTTTAAAAATACATCAAAAGATAAAAGAAAACAAAGTTAATATGCTTTGAAAAACTATTAAATATGATAAGAATATTATATATTATATATATTTTTTAAAAATTTTATTATTTAAAAATATAGAAACGAAAATTTTAAACATTTCATGCAGTGGGAGAAATATTTTGAGAGTGAAAAGAAAAGGAGTTGCCTAGTTTAGGTAGACTTTTCCAAAACCTTTTTTTTCACTTCCATTAATTTTTATAATTTAGATTATATAATATAAAATATAAATATATTTTTAATCATAAAAAAAATATAAACTAAATAAATATAAAATATAAATAAAAAATAATAACAAATTAACTAAAAATAGAAAATAAAAATAAAATAAAGATAATATATTTAACTTATGTTATTTTTTTATTTTCTAAATTTAGAACAAATAATTTACTCAAATGAAATTCAAAATTAGTTATATTCTAAATTATATAATTCAAAGTATTTTTTATTTTTTTATATTTAAAATGTATAACCAAAAATTTTAAAAAGTACAAGAAAACTTATGAAAGTGAAAGTGAAAACTATATAGCTACAGGAAGAAATGACCCTGGTTCAAATATTTAAAGCCCAAACCCGTTTTTCTTCTGGGGATTTCCTATTCTGAAATAAAAAATCAAAATAAAGTAAAAATAAAGAGCGGGAGCCTAAAGCTTAGTTCTGCTGCAACACATTTTCCTTTCACTCTTCTTGTGCTCCATACTCGTTACCACCAAACTTATGCACCACAGGAACTTGCTCTGAGCTCCGAGAAAATGTCGATAGGAGTACGGTGCCTAACTGTGTTGGGCGAGTTCAAACCGTTTGGCCTCGTCGCTGAAGCTCTGGACGGCAAATCCCCTGGCACTGTCAGTGACAAGTACGATTACTTCCTCTTCGATCCAGAAATCGCGCGGGACAGAGACGCCGAAGATGAATGCGATAACGTTTCTCCGGAACCGACCACTTGTGGCGATCACGAGCTTTTCATCCGCGGCAATCGGTAAATTTATCACAAAACCCTCGCTTCTCTGCTTAATTACTTCCGAAGGTGCGGACATGGAGTTAAAGGAATAAGATAAGCGAAGTTTTTTTATTGTGTTCTTTTGCTGATGTTCGTTTGCTCCGCATGGTTACTACTTCGTCTGAGGCTGCACGCTTGGTGCGTCACATTGAATTGCTTTATCTAACGTGGGAGCTGTTTTTGTGGTAGGATTACATGGTCGACGGGTGCGAGAGTGTTTAAGAGATTTACCTTACCTTCTGACATTGTTAAGGTACGAGTTTTGAGTTTCCATGCTTTGAATTTGAAACGAGACTGTTTAACCTCCTATCAGAACTCATGTGCTATTAAATTTTGTTGAGTGAACTAAACGTTGTTCATGGAGGAATATTTTGACTTTCTTTGTGGACGTTTCCTCTCTGTTGTTTTTTGTGGGACTTCTATTCTATTTGAAATAATTCATCGTGCCTTCAAAAGTCCAGGTCACCTAGGAGTTGAGGCTAAGGAGGTTGCTTTATCTTCTTCCATTTTAATCCTTCTTTCCCCATAATAAAGTCTTCCTTCGAAACATTGTTTCTGGACTTGGCTTTGGGTTTTCAAAGATTAAGGAGGTTGAAATTTATCCAATCGGTCAATGGCTGCCTCATTGCCCATGCAATGAGAAAGTGAAACAGTGGAGGACCAAGTCCCAAATTTGTTTATTTCTTTCCACTAGTAGTAAATTTGATACTGTTTTTTGTTGCATTTACTGAGCAGTTCTGATAACTAATTATTTTCAAATTTTAGGTGTGCTGGTGCCGTCTCAATCATATTGCTGAAGCTCTTCTATGTATATTACAAAGTGATCGTTTGACCATCTATAATACATCTGGTGAGTAATAAATGAGGTTCAACCATCATTCAGAAGGAGAAAAAAACACGTATGACAACAAGACAATCTAGCCTTTTCCCACAAACATACATGAAAAAGACATTTAAACATTGGTCCTTGCCATTTGCCAAAATTATCAGTGTCAGATGTTTGCTGAGGTGCTATGTTTAGTAGCCAGTAATGTCAGATAAACAATACTCATTTCTGTGAACAAACATTAGCCAGTAATGCCTCTTATATATCAGATTGTCAATATTTCAAGATTTCAATTTTTGTTTTTGGTGATATAGTGGCTGAAATTTTCTCCTGTTTTATAGGTGAAGTGGTATCACTTCCACTTCCTCGTACAATCACATCTATATGGCCTCTTCCTTTTGGTTTATTACTCCAACAAGATGTTGAGACAAATATTCCTTCGCGTCTTCATTTTTCATCTCCAAGTGCTTTGCTTAGTACGCGTGATATGCTTCTTAGTGCATCTAATCTTATCCAAAAGGGGGAGGGTAGTTCAGTATCCTCTCATCTCATTTTGATGGATCCACTGGATGAACACCGAGTACGTTATAACAATCTACAGATTGTTGCTGAAATTTCACCGTTCTAGGTTTTATCTTGTTTAGTTGTGTTGTGACATATTTACTTCTATAAATTCTTTCTTGGCATTTCTTTTTTTATTACTCACTGACATTGTTTTACTGTCACTGTAGCCAACTTTTATTGAAGAAAGAGGAAAATTGAACATGATGAAGGAATATGATGAAAAGACAATTTGGACAAGTGATCAAGTCCCACTCATGGCATCCTACAATAAAGGTGTCTTTCATTGAAGTTCTAACAATCAGATCCTGGTTTCCTTCTGAATGGCTAGTTGTCTTGCTAATTTTTATGATGGTGTTACTCTGAATTCAGGAAAGATGCAGCACTCTTTGTGGGTTGCAGAAATTGTCAATTCTAATGTTGATGATGATTCAGCTGGAGGTTTGTTACCTGTAGATCCCATGAGTGTATTGCCAAAACATTTGTCCTTTCGGAAAATATGGCAGGGAAAAGGTGCTCAGACAGCTGCTTGTAAGGTTTGACATAGTCTATTATAAGACTTCTTCATAATTTGCTGGCTATAATTCATCTGTACATTTAATTGCGCATTTTTTGTTTTAAACGGGAAATGCAATTCATCAGTTAATGAGATGGTTGTTTCCTGTGGTTTTCAAATATTAATATGTGAAAATAATGTAGATGCTTTATATGACATCAAAGCTGTTTATCTGTTTTTCTAGCATAGGTGATGATTAATTAATAATTAAAAGTGTGTCAATTTGAATTTTCTCAGTTGAACATATTTAGTAAAAATAATTATTCAAGTGTATTCAATATTTAATTTGATTTTTAATATGCTTATAGAAGCAGACCACCTTGATGTGGTGGTGCTCCTTGACCTTTACTCAATATATACAACATTGTGGTAGCGTTTGCCTTGACCCTTTTTATTCTTTCTCACTTGTTCAGCCATCTGGCTTTTGTGGATTCATTCCATCTTGCTTTGCACATTCTTAACACATTTGTGTAAATTTTCAGTTTTTTAGTAAGATCCTACTTCTATGACTTTTACTTAGTTCCTTTTAGGGAATGTTTGGATTGCTCACTTTTTGTGAAAATGTTACTCCACCTCTCAAAAAAATTTGCATCGTAAGATTTAATGTTATTATTGGGAGATGGTGGCAAGACAAAAATCTGCCTTAATCTGGCAAATGGAACTGCAACTTATGGTATAAGTAAGGCAGCCAAAATAAAATATATCATATACCTAAATAGCATTGTTGAAAACTTCAGAATATAATAAATAAATTAAAACAATGAAATATATCAAGAACAAACTAGACACATTTTGAAAAGTACAATTCACAGAAGTACAGATTATGCATCGCACAAACTTAAGAGGTAATGTTATAAGCCTCATGGCAAAGTTCAGAGAAAACAAAACTCACTGAAGGTGAAATAGAGAGACTCAAAACAGAGGAATTGAAAGAAAAGTTCAGACAAAGAATGAATATAGAAAACAGAAAAGTAAATGGAGGTGAAAATAATAGTGAAGCAAAGAATCATAGAAGGATCAAAGAAACAGAGCCTCATGAACAAAGAGGTAACTTAAGTAACCGAAGTAGTCAGTTGCCACAGATGGGGGTGTTTGTTTGAGGTGGACACAGGTTGTTTTACTTTGTTGGAGGCGGTGTCCTCTGCAAAAGATGGTAAGATATTTTGTTGGAATCCACTTCTCCCTTGACTGATAATAACTATTATTTAATGTTTTAACAACATTGGTAAGAATGGTATTGTAAGATATTTTGAACTTAAAAGAAGCTAACTGGTTAATCCATTAATGATATTTTGTGTAACTATATTATCCAAAATATGTCAATGTTATTGTTTGAGGAATTAATTTATTCATTTATGTTTCTAACTTTTGTTCAGAATAACAGTGTATATTGTGTTGTTAGTGTTATAGACTTGCTTCCAGTTAGCTATCACAGCAGTTGGTTTACTTACAACAGCTGTCAGTCAGCACTGTTATTTTATGTTTGTACACTTCAAGTACTTATCTAAATCTTTATCATTCGATGAAATGAATTACAGTTAGATCACAATCTAAATCTGTTTAGATCCTTTTTGATTTTACTTAGAACAGTGAAACTACTAGTCAATTAGATCGCTGGATGCATGGATTGGATTCTCCTTTCGTCTTTGGATAACTTATCATTTAGTTTATACACTTCAGTTTTATTTCTTTCCTTATGACTCTTTCTTCAAGTGACTACTAGGTTTTCATGGCTACTGATGACGATGCAACTCCTGTTGTCTGCTTTTTTCACCAAGAACAAAAAAAGTTGTTATCTCTTAGTCTTCAGATGGTTGAAATAAATAATGAGATTGTGTACGATGTTAAACCTGATATGGGATGGAACATACATGCCATTGCAGCTTCACCTGTGACAGTAACCCGCCCAAGGTACATATCCCATCTATTTCTGCATTGACTTTATAGTAATGGTCATAATTTCTAAGTTCTGTTCAAATCTATGTTTTCCAGGGTCAAAGTAGGAGTCCTTCCATTTTCCGACATAATGGTTTTGTCTCCTGAAAATTGTCTGCTTCTCTATGTAAGCCTGCACTTAAATTGACACATATTGATTGAGTCATTCTTCATATCTTTTTGGTGTCCTTCCTGACTCCTGGTATTTGTCTAAGTCTATAGACTATCCTTTCTCTGCATGTGTTTTCCATTATATTGTGTTCTGGTTATTATTCTTTGCATAGAGTGGATTTGATACGTCTTTTGACCTGATGCTTGTATTGTTTTTTTTTTGCTTGCTGCTGTGGCTTTGTAAGGTTCCTGACTCCTGCTTTATTTTTATCTTTGTTTCAACTTCCAATTAACGCGTCTGTATAAAAATTGCTCTCTTTCTATCTAATTCTTTTATCATTGAATATTTGAAGTGAAGTTTATTTTATGTTTAATGCTAAATTTTTGTACTCCTCCTAGTATTGTTGTGGTTATAGTGTATTGATTGGCATATAACTGATGTTGTAGATATGTATTAGTTTTTACTGACATACGTTTTTGTTCCCTGATATGTACCGGTTATGGTTTCTCATAAATATGGCTATAAGCGTGGCAGATTTATTTTGGTTTGTTTGGATGAGCTGCTCAAAAAAGACTTATAGAAAAGAAAAAGAAAAAGAAAATGAAATTGACTTCTTTGTAAGTTAAATTTTAGTTTGTGCATAGGCTAATTTGTAGAAACTTTCTCATAATTTCTCAGAAACTTTATTTTTAGCTATGTATAAGCTAATTTTTACCTATGTATAAGCTAATTTTTACCTATGGAGAGGTCAAATTCATTTTTCTCTTCACATGTTTTCTATCTGAGATGTTCTTTTGGAGAAACTCGTCTAAACAAGTTCCCTAATTTTTTTTAATATTTTTTATACTTTTTACTGCTATCACAATCTTTCTCAGATTGTCACCATTGTCCTCTGATAATTCACTTTTATGATTCCATCAAGATTGCAAAAGCATAAAGCTTTATTTGATGATATGTCGTGTTTATATTGTAGTCTGGGAAGCAGTGCCTATGCAAATATGTTTTACCTTGCTTAAATAAAGATAAGATTTTGCATGATCTGGAGATTTCAGAAGAATCTTCCTTTCGCAATGACTTAAAGATCACTGGCCTTGCTGATGCTGTTAAGGGCAGAGTCAACGTGATAGTAAACAATAGGCAGGTATGATGACTTGTATTCAGAGATGATCTCTTTTCATTTTATTATCTTGAAGTTGGCATAATCTGTTTCTTTACATCTTTTGGCATCTGCTTTGCATATGCAGATCTTTAGATGTGCTTTACGCGAGAGTCCTTCATCAGTGTTAGCCAATGATTGCATCACAGCACTTGCTGAGGGGCTTTGTTCTAGTTTTTACAGACATCTTCTTGGTCTTCTCTGGAAAGATGGTGATCCAGCTCATTCACCAGAAGCTGAACCCATTGTTGATTCAGAATGGAACTCCTTTTGTCATGTAATTTTGCAAATTTGCAGAAAAAATAAAATTATATGTCAAAAGGGCTCTGATTCAGTGCCACATTCTGCATGGGACTTCCTTATTACTAGCCAATTTCATTATAATTTTTGCAAGGTAAACTCCATATTTGGTATGCCTTGTGCAGTGTCACTTGATCAGCAGGAATCAAATTTCGACAGGTCATTTGTAGATGACCCACAAAATTCTGGAAAGCCATTCTATACTGATCTGTTAAGGGAAAGTATGGAATCTCTTCACGGACTCTATGAAAGCCTTAAACTTGATAATCTTCGCAAAAGGTATGTCTCTAATCTCGTGAATTATATATTTAGGTTGCCTTTTCATTTTAGTCTCTAGTATACTAGCTTATGCACTTTCTGGTTATCTCTTACTTCTATCATATTAGGTGTTTTGTTTGGTAATGCTGCGCTGTTGTTTGGGAAGCAGCTAGTTGGCTGGTTTAGTGAATCTAGCCAATAATCAATATTGCTTTTATGTGTAAATTCAGTGTTTAGTTTAGTAATTTAGGCAATAATCAATATTACTTTTAGCTGTAAATTCAGCTTTAAATGGCTCGTTATGCTGCCCTGTTTATTTTATACTGGAAGACTTAAAGATAAAGTGGGATAAACCTGAGATTATATTGTGATAATAAATCTGGAATCAACATAGCTCACAACCTTGTACAACATGATAAAACCAAACACTTTGAAGTAGACAAACATCTTATGAAAGAAGAGCTTGACAGTGGCTTGATTTGCATTCCATATGTGTCCACTCAAGGACAGGTTGCAGACATATTCATCAAGGGACTGAACAACAGTAACTTTGAGGGAATTATATCCAAGTTGGGAATGGAGAACACTTATTCACTAGCTTGAGGGGGAGTGTTGAGATATTTTAGGAACTTTTAGATTTGATTCCTGTTGTTTTTAATTCTGTATATTGGTTGAATCTTGATTTTATTACTAGCATATCAATCTCACATGCTAGTGCGTATAAATTACATGCACGCTTGATTTTAGGCTGTCTTGAAGACTTAGTTAAAACGTCCAAAAGGTGATCATTAGAGCTAATAAATTTAGTACTAAGTTCCTTGGGCAGCAACTTCTTGCTAACAAAATAGTTGATGTCTCTGTAATTGGTTCTTTTGTGAAACACTAAAATGGAAGCAATGTGAAGGGTTGCCCAATGATACGTCATGTGACCAACAAAATCTTTTTTCTGTTTTCTGAGTATCACAGCTAAAAGGTTAATTTGATTTTCTTTTGGTTTTCATATATTGTTCCACCATCTGGTTTAAGTATTTCATTATGTTCTTTAGGCTGTAGCTTCCTTTGTAATTCCCACTTCTAGTTTTGTCATAAAATATTGATTCTATTTGATAATTGTTGCATATGATCTGCAGGGATTTGGAGCTTCTTTCAGTTCTCTTATGCAACATTGCTGAATTTCTGGTTGAGGAAAACTACTTGGATCATTATATTCGTGATTTCCCTGGTCTCAGTAAAAAATTTCTGATGCCAGGAATGTCCGTTTCGCCTAAAATTTGTCCGAGTTTATTCAGATGGTTTGAAAATTGCTTGCAATATGGGTGTCATTGTGCTAATACTAATGATATTCCAGCTTTAGTGTGTAAAGAAGGAAGTTCTGTGGTTAGTGTAGCCCGGAAAGTAGTTTGCTTTTACAGCATATTATCTGGTGCCAAATTGCTGGGAAATAAGCTGTCTACTGGTGTTTACTGTAGCATTACTATGGGATCACATTCTTCAAAGGAGGAGCTTACTGTTTTAGCAATGGTTGGTGAAAGGTTTGGACTTCAACAACTGGACTCACTACCTTCTGGTGTATCTCTTCCACTTCGTCATGTAAGTTTGAATCTGTTGGTGTCAGTCTGTCAGTTTGAGAACTTTTTATATAAGTTAATTTAAATCATTTTACTAATTTATGGAGTATGTTCAACATTTCAAATTATCTGTTATCTTAAAAATTCTAATGTTCATCTATATGGTATCAGGAATTGCCTACTGTTTTTCTTATTTTGAGCTTTTTCGCATCTGAGACAGTAAAGTTTTCCACATGTAATTGCTTGCTACTATAATTGATCGCTTTGAGCATAATGTCTTTTGAGTTTTGACATGTTTCCAGAGCATTTTTATGTCTGATTGCTGTCATGCCTTCTAGGCATTAGATAAGTGCCGTGATTCACCTCCCAATGACTGGCCAGCTGCTGCCTACGTACTTCTCGGCCGACAAGATTTAGCAATGTCAACTTTGGCTCGTGAATGCAAGTATAGGGGCATTGAAACACCAAGCAATGTGAATTTAATCTCTATGTCCACACCTTATATGCTAAATCTGCATCCAGTGACAATATCTTCTACTATTTCTGATGCAATTGGATTGGAAGGAGCGAAGTTTGAGGATACAGATTCAGTTGATGGGTCTATGACTGATGGTATGGAGCATATATTCAATTCTAGCACACAGTTGCGTTATGGTCGTGATCTTAGATTGAATGAGGTTAGTTTTGGCACTTTCCTTGATTATAGTAAATTTTCCCTTTTTGTATAAAAAAATAACAAATAATAATAATGCAGTGCAGTAAACAATACCTATTTTAAAATATTCATTGAAATATTTGCAAAAGAATAATTTTGCATATAAAAAAAATATAAGATAAAAAAATAAAAAGATATAAAGTTAAAATAAAAGATCACATGATCTAGATTCTAGATGTTTCAGAAAAAGTGGGATTAGAGTTGATGTGGATTAAAGTTGATGTGAATGTGATGCTGCTTCAGAATCAATTAAATATTATTAAAATCATAATGTAGAAACTTTCGCAAAAAGTGAGAGATTAAAATACTGTGTAAGTGTGCTGTTGAGATAGATTTAGAATATGTCTAAGTTTGAACTTGTTAGTATTTGATTGAGACAGTGAGGGGGACACGCAAACATGTTCTATTCTCCAACTTGTTTTCTTCTCCACCACTGCTATCTCAGATTTTATTTTCATCTCTCGTATAAGCTTCTTTTTTTCTCTTCTCCTTTAGACTTTATTTCCCGTGTGATGAAGCATAAGTAGTGTGTGCTGCTTCGTGAAGTGTATGCATGGCTGAATCTGGTGTAACAAAACTGAATCGCGAATCATACGGTTCCAATCCAATTCATGTCAAGATTCAAGGCATTAAACGATTCACCTTCCGATATGTATCGTCAAAGAAGAATTTCGAACCGAATCGCGATACTATCGTGTGATTCATACAATTCTAACTACCATGGTTGTTATATTTGTTTACTAAATAATTAAGATAAAATTAAATTATTAAGTTTAGGAAAGGGAGTAATCAAGTATAATGACTAATAGCAATATGGTTAAATAGGAAAATAAGTGTTCGGTGAATTTAATTGATGTTTGTCATCCTTTTCCTTTGTGTATTACTTTTTCTCACTGCTTAATTATTTTTGCTCGTCAAACTTTTTTTCATTTTTTGATCTTATGCCAAAGTAAGTACCTATGTATACTTTATGTGTCTGTCAATTTAAAATGAGTTGCAATTTTCGTGTGTCTTTCAATCCGAGTCTTTGAAAAACAAAGAATAGTTTGTAATGAACAAAACTTGTTGACTTTTGTAGGCTTGTTAGCCTAGTTAAGCTTATCAACTTGTTTGTAAGTCTTTCTATTAATTTGGCTTTGTAAGCACGCATTTAGGTCAAACCAAACTTTTAAACAAGTCATACATAGGGTCAGAAAAAGGCCTATAGTAGGTGAATAGTTCAACAACATCCAAGCTGAGGCCAAGGATTCCTTGATTGAGGCCTTGCTATTGACACTCCAGTCGAGGTCGAGCCATGAGGCCTTGGTTGGGGCCGAGGTTATGTCACTAATGCTTTGGTCGAGGTCAAGTTGAGGACATCTTTGCTAAAGTTGAGCCAAGGATACCCCATCTAAGGCCAACTTGAGAATGCCATGGTTATGGTTCGAATCAAAGTGGAGCTTCGCATATCAAATAAAAATTGTGTCAGCC
Source organism: Vigna angularis (assembly GCF_016808095.1). Taxonomy (NCBI): domain Eukaryota; kingdom Viridiplantae; phylum Streptophyta; class Magnoliopsida; order Fabales; family Fabaceae; genus Vigna; species Vigna angularis. The sequence continues at coordinate 24,414,287 of NC_068976.1, forward strand.
AAACTTTACAAAAGATTGTTTTGACCAAACGATTACTTGTGATGAACATTGATTTTAGAATTTTTAAAATATAAAAAATGCCCAATTTGTATCCAACTAATTGGATTGGATTTAAAATCCGAAATTGATTTCAAACAGATCCATTAAAATGAACTTAAAGTGATTTGAATATTATGGATCGGATTTGAAAATCCAGATTTTTTGCACACACGTGGTGGTTTATAGAACTTTCTAATGTTAAGCCTTCTTATATTCTCATATGACATCAGGTGCCTTATAGTCTTACAGATAAGAGATTTACACTCACCTCTATTACTCATGTTGAGGATTTACATCTCGACTGCAGGACTAGATAGTTGTGGATGGTTCAATAGTGGATGACACGTTAGATTTAACAAATCTTATTAAAATAGACTCTTATACCATCTTAAGATGTAGACTTGAAATTTAATTTAACGTGACAAAATTGGTTTGTAAAGTGATGTTTGCACTCACTTCTTATATATTATAATTTAATCATATCTCTGGTCAATGTATGCTATTAGAAAGTGAATTTTAAACATAATTCAACCTTATAAAACTAGTTTGAAAGGTAAAGTTTCTATTCACTTATACATTATAATTTGGTCATATCTCTAGTCTAATGTGGGTTTTCAACATACCCCCTCACATTGAGGATTGGACATCTCTAGCATGAAAATAAATATTTATAGGTGGTCCTATAGCAGGTAGCATAATAGATAAAATCTCACTACATAACTTTTGATACTATCTTGAAGCATAACATAACCTCACAACATTGATTCCTAAGGTAAGATTTGTGTCCATTTGTATGATGTGAGATTTCCAACACTATTAATACATGTATTTTATCATAAACTAACGTTTTTTACTAGTCCACTTTTAAAGTGATTGGTGCATGTTGTGCTAATGCAGAAGTTGTTTACAAACTTATTTCTTCATTTTCTGATCATGGCTATTGCTACTTCTACTAGGTTAGACGCCTTTTGTGTTCTTCAAGACCCGTGGCAATTCAAACATCTATTAACCATAGTGCTTCTGATCAGGACCTCCAGCAGGTATGTATTCCCGCGGTATTTGATTTATTTGTGTTAACAGTTTTGTTTGTAATATGATTATTCAATCGCCTTATATGCTGCCAAGTCTCATTCTGCAACCTTCCTTCTTTGGTCAAATTTCTAATATACACCTATGGAGCCCAGATATGAATGCGGATATGGATACAGAGATATGGCTAAATCGAAAAAGTATAGGATAGGGGACATGGCGTGTATATACATATTAGTTTCAAACTGTCAACTAACACAAATGGTCTAATCTATCTATCTAATATCTAAAAAGCGAAAAGTAATGATCATATAAGATTTGTTTCTTATTTTTATAATCATAATAGAAACTTATGTAATAAGTTTACAAGTTTATGGATGTTTTAAAAAAAAAACTGGATTTGTGGTTATTAACATTGTGTAGGAGCCATGTCAAAATCATGTCAGCAACAAGAAAATGTCTTTCAAATTGGACACTTTACCAATACGTGTGTCGTACAAGTATCATATGCGTGTCGGTGTTCGATACGTGTCAGATACAGGACACTATTTCTGAGGCATGTGTGAGCTTCATAGATATACACACTGTATATGACCTTGGTGATTGTGACATGCATGTATTTCAGAAATTAAATTTGCTGTTATGTACTGTCATATTAACTTTAACTGGAACTCTTGCCCATTTGGTGCAGTGCAAAATAAGTAAGATCTTCACAACCCACTTTTATGCGGAATAACTTTTTCTTCTGGATGGTATTGATATTTTGGTTTTCTTACATAGACTTGGGATTTTCTTACGTGTCTTTGGTTGCATAATCTGATTGTTTGTTCCCCTCATTTTTTTGTCATAAATTTGTATTTCTTGGGAGTTTTCTTGTTCAGTTGATTTTGTTATATCATCATATTTATGATTTATATATTAGGTCGTACTATTTAATAATTATTTAGGTAAGAAAAAAGTAATTAATGTACTCTGAACTTCACTAACATGAGTTTTATCTTTAATTATGAATCTTACAGCAATTAATAGTCTTAATTGTACTAAAGGAAAATATTATTTATTTATTTTTCACCTTTTTGTTTTATCTTTACTCCCTGTTTATAATTTATTTCTATAGTTGAATGGGTATACTTTGTTTTTTTTTTCATTTCAAAATCTTCTTTTGATTAATTTCTTTTACTTTTATGAAGGCTCAGTTGTGGCATCTTGCACAAAGGACCACTTCACTTCCTCTTGGACGTGGGGCATTTACTCTTGCAACCATATATACACTCTTAACCGAGGTTCTCTTTACATTAAACTTCTTTTTTAATTCCTATTTGCCTTCACTGAGAAATTTGAAGTTACTTCTGGAAATGTACTCTTTCTCATCAGTTATGTCTTGAATCTTAGGCTTTTACTGTTCCGAAGCTTGTATTAGCTGGTCGGTTGCCAGCCCAACAGAATGCTACTGTAAGTGGATATCATATTCATGACAATATCTGTGTTCTGTAATACTTGTTTTGACTTGTTGAGCTTATTAGTTTTTTGTGTTTGTTGACATGAGTCATGTTTGTCTGTTCACAGGTTAATCTTGACCCAAACATCAGGAACATACAAGAACTCAGGTCATGGCCTGAATTTCATAATGCTGTTGCTGCTGGACTTAGACTAGCCCCTCTTCAGGTTTAACATTGTTCCTCAAGTTACATAGTTTTGAATAGTTTAACTTTGTTTCTGCCAGTAAATTACTATTTTTTATAAGAAAGAAATTTATTATGAAAGGAAGGTAGATACAAAATGAAGATACAACTTCAATGTTTAAAACCATACAACCTCGAAAATAAAAAATATAAATATACTAAGAAACGAACAGCAAAACTTGCCAATCTCTTGAGATCTAACAAGGACACTCCTAGATATTTGAAAAGGCTTGGTTATTGTTGATATATTTGGTTATTGTTGATATATATGAAAGGAAGATAGATACAAAATGAAGATACAACTTCAATGTTTAAACCATACAACTTCTAAAATAAAAAATAAAAATATACTAAGAAACGAACAGCAAAACTTGCCAATCTCTTGAGATCTAACAAGGACACTCCTAGATATTTGAAAAGGCTTGGTTATTGTTGATATATTTGATTATTGTAATTTGACAATTGTTGGATATTGTTAGATATCATTAATTATTGTAATTAGTCAATTCTAGGATTGCATAGTTATGGTAATTGCTAAATTATTTTTCTGTAGTTATTATCTACCATACATAATAGTACACTCTGCATTCTCTTCTCATAGTGGTATCTAGAGCCTAACAAAAGGCAATCCTATTTTGTGACTTTTGGGTGGACTGTTTGTTAGCTTCGACTGGCAAGTTTACCAATGGCACAAGTATGGACATCTTTCGAATACAAATTGATGTAATTGTTCGTGCTCACAATTTGTTGTTATAATTATAGAAATAAGTAGCAGATCCTATATAATAAAAATGATCTATATTATATATGTATTATTAGAAACATTTACCATATCTTTATTATTAGAGGATGTTAGGTATTGTTAAGATGTCATTAGATATAATATCATTTGTATTTGGGTTTAATCCTATTTCTTGTATGATTCTTTATTATAAATACATTACTCTAGATGAATATTCTACACAAGAGGAATAAATCCTATACCTAGCTTTTCTATACATAAATAAAGCATATGTGTTGTCTTAAAAACACATGGTTTCACTTTGCTGTCTGTTTTTCCTATGGTTTAACCATCACTATTTGAACTAATTAGTAAAATGATTGTATGCAATCAAAGACAACAACACAGTAAAAAACTAAAACATATAGTTTATGATTATTTGTTTTGGTTAGATATATTAGATTATTATATATCTTATCTTCATCTTTTATCTTTAATTACTTTGTTATTTTTCTTTATTTATATTTTTGGCTTAGTCTATATTTTCTTTATTATAAATACAGTACCTTATATATATTTTCTACATAAGGGAGATTAATCCCAAATCTGTTTTTCACTATGTTCACCATGGTATCAAGAGCCTAAATTATTTTTTAGAAAAATTTCGTTGTCTCTGCCACTGCAGTCTGCCAGTGTTAACATCGCTAGGGTTCCAGTTCAGACCGATGACCACACGATTTTAATTTTCTTGACCAAACGATTTTAATTGTCTCGACCAAACGATCATTGTGCCGTCAACAACGCTTTCATTGGAGTTCTCATGCACCTCCAGAAGTCACCCACATGTGTTGTTTTACAGTGTTGTGGCGTTGCATCCTTGCTCCTCTCCGCTAGCGACTCAATGTCTTTATGGTGTTTGTCAACCCAATTTTGTGTTTCACGAGACTTGAAGTTTGCTAACATGCACAGGTTCTTTTTTGTCAATGATACTTAGCACCATCAAGGACTTTACCAATACCTCATGAATATAATTGGACTCTTCCTGCCTTGATGGTTCCTGGTTGAATATTTGAATAATTTGGGACCTATTTGAAAATTTGCAAATAGTTCAGGGACCTAGTCAGTAATTTAACCTAGAAAATATGTATTAGAATTTTGAAATGAAAAATTTACTCTTCCTACCCTTTCCTTTCCCTCCTAATCCCAACTTCCAGAACCAAAGGGAAGGTGTAATGGGTCCTTTTCTTTGTGTGGTAGATTGTGGATGAAATTTGTCACCTGGATTGGTGGGTAACAAATTGAGTTTTGTGTTTATCCTTGGGCTTCATTTTGTTTAGAACTTGGATTATTTCAGTAACTAAACGGATTATTTATCTTTTGGTGCTTTTTCTGTTCTTTTCTTTTTATCAAACAAACATGATTGTTAATGGAATGTGTCAGATATTAGAGGCATATACAAAAGCTTAAAAGGCGTCTGTGTGTTTTAAAGCAATAGCTTAGTCTCAGCAACGTTTTTACTTAACAAAGCATTTGGTTTGAGTATTTATTATTTTAGCTTCCATATTTCTTATAATTGCATATAAATCCCTTTTGCAGGGAAGAATGTCAAGAACATGGGTTTTGTATAACAGACCTGAGGAGCCAAATTCTGTTCACGCTGGACTTCTACTTGCACTAGGATTGCATGGATTTCTGCGTGTATTAGCTGTTACTGACATCTACCAGTATTTTTCTCAGGTTTAATTCTTTAATGCTTTACTAGCATTTCATTTTATTCTAAGGGTGATGATTTATTGTTACGAAATAGAAATAATTAATCTTAAATTTCTATTGAAAATAATATGTTCCATAGCATGCATTATATGTTGCTGCTGCTATGAGCTCAATCTTTACTTTTTTGGCCCTTTTTATAATTACTTTTCTAGTCAAATTGTGTCTAATTATTGGTTGAAAGCTGCTAAACTTAAGGTATTTGGTGCTAGTTACCAAGTGCTACAGTCATGTAATCTTGCATTGCTGCTGCCCCTAGCTAAAGGAACGGCATTGCAGTGTGTTTGTGTCTTGTCTGTTGTGCCTGCAATCCAATTTCAAACAAATTTTCTTTTTTGGTGGGGGGTTGGCAATTTTTGTTGGTAAAGGTGCAAGTAGACAATTGAGGTCGCTGATGGAAAATACAGTGTTATTTTATGTTGTAAAAGGGTTGACAGAATCACGAACAAAATTTCCCGAGGCGTGTAGAGTCAATGTCCTTAAGGACTTATCTGCGGTGTATTGTGCAAGTTCCCTAGGATACAACAGGAACTTCTCAGAATATTTCTGAGGATCGCAGAACTAGCAAGGATCTCTCAAAAGAGTATAAAAATAATAACCCATAATATTTTTAGAAGAAGAAAATAGCTAAAGAATGAAACACAGAGGAGAGGAGAATGAGAAAACAGAGTTTGGTGTGTTTTGGAATGGGGAAAAGGCTCTCTATTTATAGAGCTAGGGAGGAATCAATTAAATAAAAGAAATTAAAAATCATAAAGATTTTTAACGTTGGAATTGAACGTTGCCCAACTTTCTTCCTGTTGCTAATCAATTTCCAACGTTCTAAATCAAACGTTCAAATCAAATTTTAACTTTTGCAATAAAACTAATATATATATAACAATCCCCCACATATTGCAAAAGAGAGTTGAAAGAAAATAAGAAACTTTTATTCTGGGTCTCATAGGATGTAATGCATCAGAGCTGGTATAGCAAGCTATATGAACCAGTCTTAGATTGAGATACTTAACACACAGTGTAGTTGGTATAGCAAACTATATGAACCAAAGAGACTTGATGTGTGTTAGAGGTTTCTCAGTCACAATACACCCCCACAATCCTTGCTGTTATCGCTGTGTTGCGCTTACTGGGCCATGCGCGTGCTCGGTATTCATGAGTGCTCTAGAGATCATGCCAAGATCTCATGCAAGCGGCCCCACTTGACACTCATATAGGTGATTTCATCAAGTGTATGCTGCAAATCATACACCACCCATAAGGGATATGAAAATCATTAAAAACTTTGTTTAAGCTAAAATTCTTTCACCACATAGAATTTTAATGACAAAGTTTAACCTCTCAATAATGCAGTCTCTAGCACTTTCACACACACCATAGGAAGAGACATAATTGATTAAAATCAGTTTAGTGCTATCAGAACTAACAAGTGACTTGTTTTTACCCATATGAACCTTATTCATGGGATCTCCAATCAATAAGGTTGGGTTACCATCACTTGTTTGTTTGCAAGTGGCTTAAGTCCCATTCCCCTCGATGTTTTTAATATCATTTGTCTTCCCAAGGGTTTTGTCAGAGGATCCGCTAGATTCCGTTCTGACTTCACATAATCAATGGAAATAGTTCCACTCTTTAGCAGCTGCTTCACCAAATTGTGTCTCAATTGAATATGTCTATTCTTTCCATTGTAATTCTTGTTTTTAGCTATAACTATTGCCGATTGGCAATCACAGTGTATTGACACCGATGGGGTTGGTTTCATTTCTAGTGGAATGTTTGCTAAGAAGTTTCTCAACCACTCAGCCTCACTACCAGCCATCTCAAGAGCGACAAACTCAGATTCCATTGTTGATCTTGCAATAATTGTTTGTCTGGCTGATCTCCATGTAATCGCACCACCCCCAAGTGTGAATACATAACCACTAGTGGATTTTGTCTGATCTGAATCAGAGATCTAGTTAGCATCACTGTACCGTTCTAGTACAGCGGGAAATCCATTGTATTCAATGGCATAATCCATTGAACCTCTTAAGTATCTCATAAGCCTAGCAAGTGCATCCCAATGTTCCTGATTTGGACATTGAGTGTACCTACTCAGTCTACCTACTGCATAAGCAATATCAGGTCTAGAAAAGCTCATCAAGTGCAGTAAGCTCCCAATTATCTGGGCATACTGAGGCTGAGACAATGATTCTCCTTTATTTTTCATTAATTTAGAATTAGCATCATAAGGGGTACTAACTGGTTTTAAGTCATAAAACCCAAACTTCTTAAGAAGTTTCTCAATGTATTGTTCTTGAGATAATAATATACTATCTCCCTTTCTTATGATTCTAATACCTAAAATCACATTGGCTTCACCCATGTCTTTCATTTCAAATTTTGATCCTAAAAACAGTTTAGTTCTAGCGACAATCTCATTGCATGTACCAAATATTAACATGTCATCCACATACAAGCATATAATGACACAATCACCATTTTCAAACTTAGAGTACACACATTTATGAGCATCGTTAGGTGAAAAACCATCACAAAGTAACACATTATCAAGTTTTTCATACCATTGTTTTGGTGCTTGTTTCAACCCATACAAGGATTTTAAGAGTTTACATACTTTATCCTCTTGACCAGGTACAACACACCCTTTAGGTTGAGCCATATAAATTTCCTCCTCTAAATCACCATTCAAAAACGCTGTTTTAACATCCATCTGATGTATCACTAGTTTATGGATAACTGCTAGAGCTAACAACACTCGAATAGAGGAAATCCTAGTCACTAGAGCAAAAGTATCAAAGTAATCTATGTTGGGTTTTTGAGTAAATCCTTTTGCTACTAACCTTGCCTTATACTTCTCTATGGATCCATCAAGGTGATACTTTTTCTTAAAGATCCACTTACAACCAATGGGTTTTGCTCCTTTAGGCAAATCTACTAAAGTCCAAGTATTGTTTTTTTTTGAATTGATTCAATTTCAGTCCTAATGGCCTTATCCCATTGTTTTGCATCAGGAGCACTAGTAGCTTCTATAAAGCTTATTGGATCATTATCAACAAGATAAGTATAAAAGTCATCTCCAAAGGAAGTTTCCTTTCTCTGTCTTTTACTTCTTTTCAAATCCTCATTCATGGTATTACTATTATCATTATCATCAACAGGTTGAGACATCTCACTAACCTTAAAGGGAAACACATGTTCAAAAAACTCAGCATTTTTCGTCTCCATTATAGAATTTCTCTCAAGTATGTTACTTTTAACAACTAGAAATCTATAGGCAGCACTATGTTCAGCATAACCTAAGAACATACAATCAGAGGTTTTAGATCCTATTTTCCTTTTCTTAGGATCGGGTAACATCACCTTAGCTAAGCACCCCCACACTCTTAGATATTTAAGGTTAGGTTGGTAACCTTTCCACAACTCATAAGGAGTTTTACTGGTTTTCTTATGGGATATTCTATTTTGTAAAAAACATACAGTAAGCAAGGCTTCTCCCCAAAGGTTATCAGCTGCACCGAACTAATAAGCATAACATTCATCATTTCCTTAAGGGTTCTATTTTTTCTCTCAGCTACTCCATTAGACTCGGGTGAATATGGTGGGGTCACTTCATGGATAATTCCTTCTTTAACACAAAAGTCATTAAAGAGCACATACTCACGACCTCTATCTGATCTAATCCTTTTAATTTTCTTATTCAATTGATTTTCTACTTCTGCTTTATAGGTTAAAAACACATCAAAGGCTTCATCTTTATGTTTGATTAAGTAAACTTTGGTGTATCTAGAATAATCATCTATAAAGGTCACAATAATTTTTACCTCTTCTAGACATAGTTTGTTTCATATCAGCTAGATCAGTATGAATTGACCCTAATAGCTCAGTTTGGCGTTCTACAGAAAAACATGTTTTCTTTGTTAATTTAGATTCTACACATATATCACATTTACTACTCTGTTTATCATGCATATTAATCAATCCTAGTCGTTGTAATTTCAAAACATAAGAGGAATTCACATGTCCTAATCTAGCATGCCATATATCATACGAGTCAATAATATAAGCAGAAGAACTTGATTCATTATATTTTCAGAAACATTTAGAATGAAGAGTCCTTGATCACAATATCCCTTCCCCACGAAAACATTATTTTTTGTCATAATGATCTTGTCAGACTCAAATGACACTTTAACCCCCACCTTTCCCAATAGTGCTACAGAGATTAAATTAGCTCTGATTGATGGCACATGTAGCACATCACTCAAGGCTAGAGTCTTTCCAGATGTGAGTTTGAGAAGAACTTTTCCTTTTCCCAGAACAGGAGTGGTCCTGGAATCACCGAGGTAGACATGTTCTTCTCCATCCCCTACACTAGTGTAAGAGGTAAAGGCACTTCTGTTTGCACAGATATGCTTGGTAGCACCAGAGTCTATCACCCACTTGCTCACATTGGTCATCAGATTTACTTGAGAAACGACCGCAACAATAATGTCATCTCCTTCGGCTATATTAGCCCTGGGAGGATTGTCGTTTCTCGCTCTACGCCTGCATTGTGGTGCATGATGGCCCGACTTCCCACATACGAAGCAATTTCCTTTCTTCTTAAAGGTGGGTTTAGATTCATTGGGACGGGATTTAAGAAAATTATTTTTCTTTTTGTGATCAAGTTTTTATTCGTACCTTTTGGGAGCAGGTTTTACTTCTACCATATTTGCTTTCGCAGATAAAGCTTTCGCCCTTGCAGTAGCAGACTCCTTCCTGTTGGTATCTTCAATTATTATGTGTGTAATGAGTTCTGGCAGAGACATCTGTTTGTGCCTGTGTTTCAACTGTTGTTTGTAATCTGTCCAGGATGGCGGCAATTTCTCGATCAGAAGTTCTGAAACAAATTCATCCGGTAGCATTTGATATCTTCCAGCAGCTTGTGGTACTCGTTGATTTGAGTTTTTATGTCCTTGTCTTCAATCATCTCCCAACGGTAGTAGTTTCCTATGACGAATCGTTGTCTGACGACATCTTCGGCAGTGTATTTGAGAATCAACGAGTCCCAAATGTCTTTTGCTTCCTTGTAGGAATAGTACACATCGAACAAATCATTAGAAAGTGCACTAAGCAGAGTGTGTCGGCATACCTTATTCGTGTAAGTCCACTCTTCAACTAGTTTTGAGTTTGAAGGAATAGTAGAGTTGGGCTTCGGAGATGAAAGAGCAACAACAACTCCATACATGTCTAAAAGGGTAGACACACGTTCTTGCCAACGTCGGAAGTTCTGTCCAGAGAAAACCTCGATTTTTGACACGTCCAGAAGCGATTTTGCGAAGATCGTCTGGGTTCCGGAAGCAATGGTTTGGCTCTCTGAAGGCATGTTGTTGATGTCAGCCATAAGTCCTTAAGATTGTTGTAAAAGGGCTGACAGAATCACGAACAAAATTTCTTGAGGCGTGTAGAGTCACTGTCCTTAAGGACTTATCCGCGGTGTGTTGCGCAAGTCCCCAGGATACAACAACAGGAACTTCCCAGAATATTTCAGAGGATCTCAGAACTAGCAAGGATCTCTCAAAAGAGTATAAAAATAATAACCCAGAATATTTTTAGAAGAAAAAAAGAGCTAAGGAATGAAACACAGAGGAGAGGAGAATGAGAAAACAGAGTTTGGTGTGTTTTGGAATGGGGGAAAGGCTCTCTATTTATAGAGTTAGGGAGGAATCAATTAAATAAAAGAAATTAAAAATCATAAAGATTTTTAACGTTGGAATTGAATGTTGCCCAACTTTCTTCCCGTTGCTAATTAATTTCCAACGTTCTAAATCAAACGTTCAAATCAAATTTTAACTTTTGCAATAAAACTAATATATATAACATTTTAGAGTTTTGAGAGTTCTTTTTAAACTGAAATATTCTTATGAGAGTGATTGGAGTCATAACTAAATTCAATCAACTAAACATAAGTTGGAACCTGAATTTACTAAAGGTTGAGTTGGTAAAATATTTGATTATGAGGGCCTTATTGTCACTACAAAATGGTTGATGCAATATAATTCTTTTAATTTCAAAGAACTCGAGGACAATTTGTGAGATCTTTCCTTTTATGTTATATTGTCATGTTTTCAACTTTTCTATTTTGTACGACAGTGATTTTTCTCATGTATGTTCAGGAGCATGAAAGTACCACTGTGGGATTGATGCTTGGTCTTGCAGCTTCTTATGGAGGCACTATGCATCCAGCTATATCAAAGGTATTATCAAACACAACTTTTCTGATGAAATTGATGCTGATCTCTGCTCTTAGATGCTAGATCACAGTTTCAGTTGTATGAATTGTTTAAAAATGAAATGAGATTGAAAGATTAAAAGTGTTATTCCTATATATAAATAATATAAAGTAATTTATATGACAAGGAGTTTTGGAAATGTGTAAGAAATATGTTTTTAGTTTGTATTTGTACAATTGTAGTTATATATTTATTATGTTTTATGAATTTGTATACATTTTTAGATATGTATCTTGCACATATTGTGTGCTGTTAGTTTTAGAGTAACCAGATCATCATATTGTATGAATGCATCATACTATCTTCTCTCTTGTTCCTCCTATGTTTGGAGAACTGATAAAATTATCCTCTCACAGACACTTTATTTTCACATTCCTGTACGACATCCATCTTCCTATCCAGAGTTAGAGGTTCCAACCTTGCTCCAGGTATCTTTTATGTTTATTTTATTTGTTCAATTTAGATTAGCCTCTTTCACCCCTTCCCTCTGTCTGTGCTGGTTCTTTCTAAAATCAGAAGAGGAATTGTAAATACTCAAAGTTGTGCCTTTCTCTTGTTTGCTTACTTGTATGTCCTGATGAAATTCATTATTCTGTTAATAAGATTCAATTTGCATGCTATAGTTCTATCACAACCCAACGATATTTTTCATGCTGAAAGTGTTATATTTTTTCAGTCAGCTGCTTTAATGTCTTTGGGGATTTTATATGAAGGTTCAGCTCACCCACAAACAATGCAGGTTTTATTGGTAACTATATTTCTCATCTTCATTGTCTGTTTATTCAATGCTTGAACTTATACCTGAATTATTCTATTCTTGCATGCCATCAAGATAAAGTCAACATGAAGGTAGATTATAGTTGTACTATTACTATTAATTATGCTGAATTCTATTGCTTTCTTGGACCATTTAACCAGTGGGTATGATTTATGTCATTGTTGCCTCTTTCCCCTTCCTTTAAATGCAACCTGAGTTTTGATATATTTTTAATTCATTATCATTTGTGCACTAGTGTGTTTAGGACTTGGTTTATCAAATTTGTTTGATTGTGTTAGGATGATAGGATAGATTGGGTTTAGGAGTTAAGGGTGTGCGGGTGTCGGTTGTAAAAAGGGGAGCGGGTCAGAGCTGCTATAAATAGAGCTCTTGTAACTCTATAGAGGGCATCAAGTGTATTTTGTGTAAAGTCAGGTCTTTAGCCTGTAGAGGGAGGTTATGCTCAACCAGGGAGGTTATGCTCCCAACCCATTCTTTGTAAAGAGGATTCTTTTACTATGAATAATAGAAAAACCCATTCTTCTATTACTGTTTCTATCTTTTGAGTGTATTCTTGTTAAGTTCCAAACCCAGGTACCTAACAAATTGGTTCGATCTGCCGTTTCGAGAAGCGGCCGGATCATCCAGAGCACTGTCGTATCAACAGGAGAACTTGCAGTTATCCTTAGGAGAGGGGTGCCAGATCAAGAAGGGATCAAGACGTTATCAAGAAACTGCCGGATCCAAATTGGGGGAAAAATGGCGAGCATAATCGACGGAAGATTGAATGTAATGGAGGGTCAGATAGAAGCGGTGGAACTAGCGGTGGATGGAAGGAAGGTCGAGACGGCGGCGTTGCGCCAAGATTCGGCGGCAATTAGGAAAGACTTGCAAGAAGTCATGCTAATCTTTGGAGGACGGACTCGCAACCAGGAAAGGCTATCAGAAGGGAGCCAGGCGTCTGTCAACGATCATCGGAGGGTGATGTGGGAAGACGAAGAAGGAGGAAGGGAGGGCGAACCTACCGAGGGGCAAAACAGCTAGTGGAAACGGGTGGAGCTAACCGTCTTCAAGGGGATCGATCTGCTGAATTGGATCAATCGCGTAGAGAAATTTTTCGAGTTACAAGGGGTATCGGAGGAGGAAAAGGTGTGCCTAGCCGACATCAGGATGGAGGGGAGCGCTGGCTACTGGTTCAGAGCATGGAAGGAGAAAGCCAAGAATCCTCATGGGATGGTTTAAAGGAAGCCCTGGTGATAAGGTTTGAAACCAATGTTGAGCGTTTGGCGGTATCGAAACAGACGGGGACAGTGGAAGAGTACGTGCAATACTTCAAGACATTTGCGCGTCGAATGAAGAGGGTGTTGGACGAGCAACTGTTAGGATATTTTCTGGCGGGATTGCAAGAGGACATACAGAATCAAGTCCGACCACATGACCTACAGGACTTGATGGTGGCGAAGCGGATCGCAAGGGGTGTTGAAGAATTCCAGGGAGGCGAAAAAGAGAGGACGGCCAAATCCAAACAGGAGAGGACTGCCAGATTCGCACAGAAGAGGATTGTTGGACGCGAACGAGAGAGAACCGTCGAATCCGAACGTCAGTATGAAATAGTAGAGAAGATTAGGAGAAATCTCCCTTATGTGTTTAGCATGCACATAAGGTAGTTTATTTATAATGTAAGATAAGGGTTAAACCCTAAATACAGAATGAGCTAAGCCCAATTAACATAAACACACAACTTAACATCTAACACTCCCCCTAAAGCTGGAGCATATAAATCATATGTTCCAAGCTTGTTACAAAGATAGTCAATTCTAGGTCCTCGTAAGGACTTGGTGAATATGTCTGCCAACTGGTTGCTTGAGTTAACGAACTCAGTCTTGATATCTCCGGATATGATTTTTTCTCTAATAAAATGACAATCAACTTCAATGTGCTTGGTTCTCTCATGGAAGACAGGGTTAGAGCTAATATGAAGAGCAACTTGATTATCACATATAAGTGTCATGTGAGTGACATCTCCAAATTTCAATTCACTAAGTAATTGTTTAAGCCACACAAGCTCGCAAGTAGCAGATGCCATAGCTCTATATTCTGCTTCTACGCTGGACCTTGCCACAACACTTTGCTTCTTACTTTTTCAAGATATCAGGTTGCCACCAATAGAGACACAATATCCAGAAGTAGACCTCCTATCAGAAGGGGAACCAGCCCAATCAGCATCTGAAGAGCAAACGATTTTTGTATCGTTGTTAGGGCCATATAGCAAACCTTTTCCAGGTAATCCTTTAATATACTTCAGTATTCGAACAACTGCATCCCAATGGTCTTCACATGGGGAGTTTAGAAATTGACTCACCACACTAACTGCGAAGGAAATGTCAGGACGCGTAACAGTAAGATAGTTTAATTTACCAACTAATCTTCTGTACCGTTCAGGATCTGAGAAAGGCTCCCCCTGATTTGGTAGGAGTTTGATGTTAGGGTCCATAGGTGTCTCAACAGATTTACAGTTCATTAACCCTGTTTCCTCCAAGATGTCTAACGCATACTTCCTCTGAGATATGACAATACCATCATTGGATTGTGCTACTTCAATACCCAAAAAGTACCGGAGTTTGCCAAGATCTTTGGTTTGAAAATGATGACAAAGGTGTTGTTTCATCTGAGAGATGCGGAGATAGTCACTTCCTGTGAGAACAATATCATCGACATACACTATTAAGTAAATACATCCAGCACTTGAGTGGCGATAGAACACTGAATGATCCGCTTCACTGCGAGACATACCAAATTGTTGAACAACACAGCTGAATTTACCAAACTAGGCCCGAGGAGATTGTTTTAGGCCATATAAGGATTTGCGAAGACGACATACCAATCCAGATGACTCCCCCTGAGCAACAAAGCCAGGCGGTTGCTCCATATAAATTTCTTCATGCAAATCACCATTAAGGAAAGCATTTTTGACATCAAGTTGGTAAAGAGGCCATTGTCGAAGAGCGGCCATGGCAATGAGTAGACGAACAGAGGTCATTTTTGCCACTGGAGAAAAAGTATCACCATAATCCAAACCAAAAATTTGTGTGTAGCCTTTGGCAACCAGTCGAGCTTTCAGACGATCAATTGTGCCATTAGGGTCAACCTTGATAGCATACACCCACCTGCAACCAACAACAGACTTTCCAGATGGTAATTGGACAAGCTCCCAAGTTCCACTTTTCTGTAAAGCACTTAACTCATCCAGCATAGCTTGACGCCAGCCAGGATGAGTTAAGGCATCACCCATAGATTTAGGAATTGACACAGAAGAAATGGATGAGAGACAAGTGTAAAAAGATAGAGATAATCTGTGGTAACTAAGAACAATATAATGGGGGGAAGGGTTACGGGTAGAGCGTATACCTTTCTCAACCGTTTAAACATTTCATGGCTTCTCATGGCATTCTTCACCAAACCTCATGTGCCTATACCCCTCAACAAAATGGGGTGGCTGTACGCAAGAATAGACACCTTATTGAAACAACTCGTACCCTTCTCATTCATGGTCAAGTACCCTCACGTTTTTGGGGTGATGCTGTTCTCACGACATGTTATCTTATCAACCGCATGCCATCATCCGTCCTAGATAACAAAATTCCTCCTTCTATCTTATTTCCTCAAGACCCTCTACATCCATTACCTGTTAGAGTTGTTGGGTCTAGAAGTTTTGTTCATGATTTTAGTCCTGGTCTTGATAAGTTATCTACATGACAAGGAAGAAATCAAGGACTTGCTACCAGTGATATGATCGGTGGCGCCTGAGTCAAGGACCCAAGATCCGAGAGAGTGAGTCAGACCAACAAAAGGAGTACCTGTGCGTATAACAGAAGCAGATGTAGTGGAACTAGAGTGCTGACGGTCCTCATACCATCTGAGAAATTCCTGAAAGAGTACAGGGTTATTTATGGTATTTGATGAAGTAGGATGGTCTGCAAACGGTGATCGGAGAGGTGGATCAGAATTAGCCATTGCTATAGGTCGAGGAGGACGTCCATGAAGCGCATAACATCTATCAATTTTGTGGCCTAGCTTGCCATAGTGGTTACATTTTGGACGTCCTTTACCTGGCTGGCGAGACCGACTCCGATCATCAAGTTGGGCAGCCATGGAGAGGGAGAAACCCTAAAAAATCCAAAGTGCTCCGATTGACGCAACGACAACAGATCCAGAAAGAGGACGAGGAGGCGATCACGACGGTCCTGGTCGGTGGCAGATCTCGCCGGCGACGCAATGGCACGCGCGGCGGATCTGGTGACCTTTGCGGCGGCGCGTGGAGGCGCGTGGATGGTCTGTTCGCCGCGATCTTTGTATCACGGTGGTCGCCCGGCCGAGACGATCCGGATGGTATGGTCGCCGGTCGATTCTGGAACTCCGGCAGCGACGACGACGATGGGTACCGGAGACTGTGGAACTGGCTGGAACAAAACCTAAGCTCTAGATACCATATGAAATAGTAGAGAAGATTAGGAGAAATCTCCCTTATGTGTTTAGCATTCACATAGGGTAGTTTATTTATAATGTAAGATAAGGGTTAAACCCTAAATACAGAATGGGCTAAGCCCAATTAACATAAACACACAACTTAACATCTAACAGTGAGAGGACAAGCAGAACCAAATGGTCTTACAGTTACAGTTACAGTCAAAGGCCGAACGGTCTTACAGTCAAAACGGTCTCCCAGTCATTGGCCGAGCAGTCCGATGCCATGCGCTATAGCCCAAACCGATCGGGAGTGGCCGAGCAGTCCGAGGCCAATCACCTAGGTCGATCGAGAGCCGCCGAGAGTGTGGGGTCAGTATGGAACAACCGAAATCTGCCTTACTTAGAATGCCTGAAACGGAGAGAGGAAAGAAGAGAGGAATTTCTGCAGGACATCAAGAAAGCAAAGCAACCCTCAAATAAAGGAGAAAATTCAATACACACCCAACCTTCAAAGAACCTGGAAGACAAGACAGAATAGGGGTTCAAGTCCTGGCAGCAAAAATCCAAGATTTTTTCTTGGGAAGATCTTGCAGCAACTCTATCAAGGGTTGTTAATGCGAGCCGAACGGTTGAAGGGAACAAGAGCCGAACGATTGAAGGTTGGGGGAGGGAGCCGAACGAAATAAAGGCAGGGGGAGCGAGCTGAACGGTAGAAGAAGTTATTTTACAGGGAAGAATAAGAAGCTCCTCACCTTCAAGGAAATAATAAAGACATGAAAATGGTCCCATAAATTCTGTCTCTCATTTCGCCCACCACCAAACCTCCAGACCTGAATTGGAGGGCAGTAGCCAGTGGGTGCCTTTCATATGGTAACACGATGAGGAAGAGGAGCCCGAAGATCAAGCTTCACGGTTCCAACCTTGAGAACAAGGTTGTTCTGCAGCGGGGTGTAAGGTTAGGATCTAGGATGATAGGATAGATTGGGTTTAGGAGTTAAGGGTGTGCGGGTGTCGGTTGTAAAAAGGAGAGCGGGTCAGAGCTGCTATAAATAGAGCTCTTGTAACTCTGTAGAGGGCATTGAGTGTATTTTGTGTAAAGTCAGGTCTTTAGCTTGTAGAGGGAGGTTATGCTCTCAACCAGGGAGGTTATGCTCCCAACCCATTCTTTGTAAAGAGGATTCTTTTACTGTGAATAATAGAAAAACCCATTCTTCCATTATTGTTTCTATCTTTTGAGTGTGTTTTTGTTAGGTTCCAAACCCAGGTACCTGACATATTGCATAATCTGTCTGGTATATACATACTCTTATTTTTCAATAGCAGTTCATAAATTTCTTTCCATTTTCTTTTGTTTTGCATAATACTTTTTTACTCTAAATAATAATATCAATCTCTTCACTGGTTGATTAGGGCTTTCAGGGTTTCTTATCTACTAAATTGTTTGTGACCTATGTTTCTATTTATTTTCTTCTTTCAACTGGTCTTCCCCTACATCTATTTTGTAATTTTTCAGGGTGAAATTGGGCGCCGAAGTGGAGGTGATAATGTTCTAGAGCGAGAGGGCCATGCTGTTTCTGCAGGATTTGCACTGGGTCTTGTTGCACTGGGTATTAGCGCTTAAATAAATTGCAGGTTTTGGATTTTGGTTTCAGTTTTCTGTTGTTTGTCTAACCAAAATATGTTTGCCTGAAGGACGGGGGGAAGATGCACTTGGTTTCATTGACACGTTTGTGAATTGCCTGTTTCTCTACATTGGTGACAAAGTACACAATGTAATGGAATTCACAGATTTTCCCATCTTTTTTTTTCCTTCCTTGCCAAGAACTTCTGTCTTTTTGTTCTTTAGCAGTTAAAATGAGTCTTAGTTTTGAATGTACGCAAAATATCATGCGGTTGTGATCCTGTCTTCTGGCACTTTAGGACTAATAATGTGTATAATCTATATAATGATTAACTACTTCTGCAACAGGAGAGACCTCATTTTTCAACAGTCTCAATGGACGAATGTCGTGGCTCTGCACAGGTTCAGAGAATTCAATTCATGATTTATTTTTCCACAATGAAATAAAATTGTATGAGCTATTATAGTTAGGACACTCTTGCATAATTATTTTAAACATTTGTATTTGTTGTAGATGATGGATGGGACAACGGTCAATATTGATGTCACAGCACCTGGAGCCATCATTGCCATTGCTTTGATGTTTATGAAGGTGCTTCTGATGAACACACTCTACAATAAGTAATAGATATGGCAACGAAGTCTTTATCTGCTGCAATTTAAGTTGCTTCCTAACTTTCTAACTTTGGTCTGTATTCTTTTGGACAGACAGAATCTGAGGCTATTGTGTCTAGGCTCCCAATTCCCAATACATTTTTTGATTTGCAGTATGTGAGACCTGACTTTATAATGCTCAGAGTCATTGCTCGAAATTTAATAATGTGGAGCAGGTTTGTACTAGTTTCTTTAGGTTGTTGCAACAATCTACTTGAACCTGTTTGACACCCTTTTGATCCATGTTTGCTGCATATGTTTTGTAGGGTTCATCCCTCAAAAGATTGGGTTTGGTCTCAAATTCCTGAGATTGTCAGATGTGCTGTTGAAGGGATCGGAGGTGATGACAATGACATTGACGATATGGATGCTGAGGCTTTTATACAGGCCTATGTTAATATAATAGCTGGAGCTTGTATATCACTTGGTAATGTGTTCATTAGTCTTCATACTCATTTTATGATAAGTTTAAGAGAGTGCTTGTATGTTGATATCATACAAATTCTTTGCATGAAAACATTAATCATGCTACTGAATGAAATTATTTAAATCTCCATTGCTTCTATTGTCCTAGATATATTTTCTTATCCAAAGTTCCATCTATCTTTCTTACCACTCTGTGGTTGTGGTGCTGTTTGGTCTTTGTCTTGAAGTGTATTTTTAACCATGTTAGGACTGGTGTTTGCTGGCACAAGAAATGAAAATGCGCAGGAATTACTTTATGAATTTGCTATTTACTTTCTTAATGAGGTCAGTACAGATTTACGTAACCTAACTCTCCAATGCAAGCTAAATGATTGGTTCTAAATGGTTTATATTTTGTTTTGCAGATCAAACCTGTATCTCCTACAAGTGGAAAGGTTTTCCCTAGCGGACTCTGTCATCACATTGATAGGGGCACATTGGAAACATGCCTTCACCTTATTGTTCTATCTCTATCTGTGGTGCCTGCTTTCTCCTTCTGCCAGTGTCAATTAATTGTTTATTAATATCATGTGTAAAATTCTATGTTTAAACTTCTGTATACTAGGTGATGGCTGGGTCAGGACATTTACAGACCTTTCGGTTGTTGAGATTTCTAAGGAGCAGAAATTGTGCAGATGGGCAGTCAAGTTATGGCATTCAGATGGCAGTAAGTTCTGCAAGTTTCCTTACTGTTTTGTAAGTTTTATTTGAGGAGATAAAATAGTGAATATCAAAGGGGTTGGGTATTGAACTACCCTACCTTAGGTGGTGGTTTGGTACCATCATGCTAAAACAGCTATTGATCTTCAATTTGTCTTTTTATTGCATGCCCGCAAGTATTCTGTCTTTCTGTATATACGAATATTTCTCTATGTTTTAGACATATAGAATTGTGCTTTAGCTAGAAGAATCAGTGAAAAGTATTCTTCAATCATTTGGTGTCTGGTGAACCAAAAAGTCTATGCTTTGTAATCATTAAATGTATATTAAGTTTCTTCTGCTTGTGCTTTATTATAAACATCAATAGACAAAGGCTTATGGAGATTCAAATAGCTTTTATTATAATAGTAATATCGAATATCTCCTTGGAATTCATACATTCCTGTACTTCATTTGGTAAAACAATTTTTACATCATTACATGATCTATATTCATGCGACATCTTGTATTTGCTCAAATTATTTCTTTTTCATACAAGTTTGATAATTAGCTTTCCTCTGTTTGCCTTCTGTTTTTTCTTTTTTCTTTTTTTCCTTTTTTGTAAACCTGTTGTCTTAGGTAAGCTTAGCTACTGGTTTCTTGTTTCTTGGTGGTGGAATGAGAACATTTTCGACAACCAACCATTCCATTGCTGCTTTGCTAATTACTTTATATCCACGTTTGCCAACTGGTCCGAATGATAACAGATGCCACCTTCAGGTATGTCAGATTGGTGGAACTACTGTAACTTGTGATAAAAGCTTATATGTTCATTAGTTTACAGTTGGAAATAATTTTCTGAAAAGAGTTTTTTTGGAAGGCATTTCGCCATCTATATGTACTTGCAACAGAGGCACGATGGATTCAAACAGTTGATGTTGACACGGGTCTGCCTGTTTATGCTCCTCTTGAGGTCACTGTCAGAGAAACTGAGCATTATGCAGAATCCAGCTTTTGTGAGGTCACCCCTTGCCTTCTGCCAGAAAGATCAATTGTAAGTATGAATGTCTGGGTGGTGTCTATGAATGAAATCTGTGGGGAGCTTTAATTTGTCCTATTCAGTTAATCTTTTTTTTTTGTTTCACATTTCTTTTGTTTCTGATTGAATTCACTTTTATTTGATAGCTTTGTGTTGTAATTTGAGATAATATCTTTAGAATCTTCCTAACTAGAGGAAATAGATATATAATCTTTATTTTATTTTACTTTCCTAGTTTCCCTATTTCTCTTTATTTTACTTTCCTAGTTTCCCTATTTCCCTCTTTAGGAGAATTAGATTATTACAAATAGAAAGTACCAAAATGTATTTTTTATGATTGAGAATAATAAATAAGTCTTATTTTCCATATGGTATCAGAGCTTGTCTAATCCGCTTCTGCTGTCTTTGCTGTTTGCTGGCGGTGACCGCCATGACCGTCGGCGGCTCCCTAAAAGTCTCTTCTTTAACATACGTTTTTAATGGGCTCCAATTGCCCTAGTCAAGTTCTACCTTAGAATTCTAGCTTTTTCTCCAGCATTACCAACACGTCTGTCCTTCTGATAACAGCTACACAAAACTGTGCTTCCAGAATCTGGCCTAGCTATAAGCTATACTTCCAGAGTTCAATCTGACATAGCTATAAGCTATACTTCCAGAGAGTTGAATCTGACCTAGCTATAAGCTATACTTCCAGAGTTGAATCTGACCTAGCTATAAGCTATACTTCCAGAGAGTTGAAGCTGACCTAGCTATAAGCTATATTTCCAGAATTTGTCTTAGAATGGGATTCCTCAGACCAGTAGCTGCACCTGTAGTTTAAGTAATGCCCATAGTTGGCATCTTCACTCACTTCCAATCAGAATCCTCGTTCATTGTATTTCGCTGTGCACCGCCGCTCTCCGCCGCCGGCCACCATCCACCGCCAGCCACCGTCGCAGTTTAGACCGGTGACCAGCGGATCTGGATCGTCTCTTCGAGCAACGGCCAACCGCGTCGGTTCCGATGGCTACTTCTCATTCACGTGCCGCCACGAGTGCCAAATCAGTCCAATAGTCGTCGCCGCCGCCGTCGTCATTTTCTCCGGCGAAGATAAGGGTTGGGTGCGCCTCAAAGAGCGCGACTCAACCCTGGTAATCCACCTCCCAGAAGCCTCTGCACGCGCCGCCTTTCTTCAGCTGATCTCGGGTGCGTGTTCGTCACGCGCCACCCTCCCGGTGTCGGAATCACACCGCGCCGCTGCCGGTCGTGTCGCCGGACCTCCATCTCTGTAATCTGCTCCTTCTGATATGTCACTTTAACGCCATCATCTCGCCACTGTACTGAATCGCTGGATATACTTCATGACCCGCTCTCTCAACAGGGAGACCTCTTTCGACGCCATCGCATCAGTTCTTTCCTCTCCATTACGAAGGGTTCTCTACCTCTCCATTCGTTTCTGTTTCTCGAGCAACAGTGCTTCGTTTTGCTGCTACCATAGTCGGCGCCGGCGCAGTCAGTCGCCATCACGACAGTCAGTTGTTGTAACCTCTGCAGTTTGTCGTTGTTGGCTGTTTGCCGTGAGGGAAATATTTTTCAGCCCCTGCAGAGAACTTCCTTCTTGGGCTAGAGTTTAGCCCATACTTCTCGTGATACAGTGTTAAGTATCACCATTTAGGAGTAGTCCAGCAGAGAACTTTGGACCTCCAACCTGTCTTTGGCCTTTTGATGCCATCATAAGTCCCAATCTTTATTGTAACAGCTCACTGAGAGTTGTTCTATGAGACCGCCCACTAATTTGGCTCGTTCGATGTTAGGGGTTTCAGATTTGTCCCCAAGTACAGATTGGTTCTCACCTGTTCTTCCACCTTTACATTCTGTCATTGACGTGCATATGCCGTTCAGTCGTGAGGGAAAGAAAAGTTTCAGCCGCTGTAGGGTGGTTAAGTCCCTACAGGTTTGTTGCTGTTAGCCGCTGCAGGGCAGCTCAGTTCCTGCAGGTTTGTTGCTATTCAGGACAGTTAAGTCCCTAAAGGTTTGTTGTTGTTAGGGAAGTTAAGTCCCTTAAGGTGTGTTATTGTTCAGGGTGGTTAAAGTCCCTACAGGTTTGTGGTTGTTAGCCTTTTAGTGCCGCTGCAGGGTAATGTAATCCCTGCAGGTCTGTTGTTGTTTAGGGCAGTTAAGTCCCTGAAGGTTTGTTGCTGTTTAGGGTAGTTAAGTCCCTACAGGTTTGTGGTTGTTAGCCTTTTAGTGCTGCTGCAGGGTAGTGTAATCCCTGCAGGTCTGTTGCTGTTTAGGGCAGTTAAGTCCCTGAAGGTTTGTTACTGTTTAGGGTAGTTAAATCCCTACAGGTTTGTGGCTGGCCTCCCATATGTTACTCATGGAAATCATGTTCTTGAAGTTTTGTTGTTGTTCGCCACTATTGATGGCAATCCAGTACCTGCAGTTTGTTGCTGTTCGCCACTGGAGGCCCTTCATCTGTTCTTGTAGTTTGTTGCTGTTTGCTGCTACAAGTCATCATCCATTTTTGATGGAAATCTCCCTCGTCCATTGCTGTCCAAGTTGAAGTTTCATGGTGCTAGTTCGCCCTCGTCCATTGCTGTCCAATTTGGTTTATTGACGTTCTCTACAATTGAGTTTGACTATTCCAAGCTTGGTTCATACAATCTTGTATGATCCAGCTTGAGGGGGAGTGTTGTAATTTGAGATAATATCTTTAGAATCTTCCTAATTAGAGGAAATCGATATATAATCTTTATTTTATTTTACTTTCCTAATTTCCCTATTTATCTTTATTTTACTTTCCTAGTTTCTCTATTTTCCTTTTTAGGAGAATTAGATTATTACAAATAGAAAGTATCAGAATGTATTTTTTATGATTGAGAATAATAAATAAGTCTTATTTTGCATACTTTGGACTTGTAAATTTCCTATTGTTGAAGCAAAGAAAAACATTTGTAGCCTTTTACAACTAATTTGTATTGGCATTGGTGGTTACAGTTGAAAAGGATACGTGTTTGTGGGCCTCGCTACTGGCCTCAAGTAATAGACTTTACTCCTGAAGGTACACATAAACTGTTTTGCTGTTTATATGATCTGTTAATTATATACTTCTTAATCAAGTAACTCCAATTGCCCATTGAATAACAGATAAACCATGGTGGAATTTTGGAGACAAGAATAATCCATTTAATTCTGGTATTCTTTTTATCAAAAGAAAGGTTGGAGCTTGTTCATATGTTGATGATCCCATTGGATGTCAGTCACTGCTATCACGTGCAATGCACAAGGTTGAAATTACATATTGTATGATGCTGCTAGACATGTTTATAATTTATTCAAGTGTTATATGCCCATTTTATTTTATTGCTTGATCTAGGTGTTTGGCCTGACAAGTTTGAAAGCATCTGATACAATCAGGGACATTCGTAATGGATCTGATTCTATCACAGTTGATCAGTTGGTTGGTACCTTCTCATCTGATCCTAGTTTGATTGCTTTTGCACAACTCTGCTGTGATCCCTCTTGGTATAATAGGTAAGCTCATATTTGTAGATTGTTTGTGTTAGGTTATGTTTTTATGTGTCTTCCATTCTAATTGTTTGATTTATGTAATATTTCTTAAATCTTTTGATGAATAATTAACAGTTTCATTTTATTTGACTTGCACAGAAGGCACAAATCTAAGTGTGGGTTTTCATATGCATACTTGAACTATCTGTGTAGAAAATTAAAAAAGGAAAGAAATTGTCAAGAAAGGAGAACACTGATTGCTCATCCATACTGTTAAATATAGTGAAGAAGATTAGGAGAAATCTCCCTTATGTGTTTAGCATACACATAGGGTAGTTTATTTATAATGTAAGATAAAGGTTAAACCCTAAATACAGAATGGGCTAAGCCCAATTAACAGAAACACACAACTTAACATTTAACACTCCCCCTCAAGCTGGAGCATATAAATTATATGTTCCCAGCTTGTTACAAAGATAGTCAATTCTAGGTCCTCGTAAGGACTTGGTGAATATGTCTGCCAACTGGTTGCTTGAGTTAACGAACTCAGTCTTGATATCTCCGGATATGATTTTTTCTCTAATAAAATGACAATCAACTTCAATGTGCTTGGTTCTCTCATGGAAGACAGGGTTAGAGCTAATATGAAGAGCAGCTTGATTATCACATATAAGTGTCATGTGAGTGGCATCTCCAAATTTCAATTCATTAAGTAATTGTTTAAGCCACACAAGCTCGCAAGTAGCAGATGCCATAGCTCTATATTCTGCTTCTGCGCTGGACCTTGCCACAACACTTTGCTTCTTACTTTTCCAAGATATCAGGTTGCCACCAATAGAGACACAATATCCAGAAGTAGACCTCCTATCAGAAGGGGAACAAGCCCAATCAGCATCTGAATAGCAAACGATTTTTGTATCGTTGTTAGGGCCATATAGCAAACCTTTTCCAGGTGATCCTTTAATATACTTCAGTATGCGAACAACTGCATCCCAATGTTCTTCACATGGGGAGTTTAGAAATTGACTCACCACACTAACTGCGAAGGAAATGTCAGGACGCGTAACAGTAAGATAGTTTAATTTACCAACTAATCTTCTGTACCGTTCAGGATCTGAGAAAGGCTCCCCCTGATTTGGTAGGAGTTTGATGTTAGGGTCCATAGGTGTCTCAACAGATTTACAGTTCATTAACGCTGTTTCCTCCAAGATGTCTAATGCATACTTCCTCTGAGATATGACAATACCATCATTGGATTGTGCTACTTCAATACCCAAAAAGTACCGGAGTTTGCCGAGATCTTTGGTTTGAAAATGATGACAAAGGTGTTGTTTCATCTGAGAGATGCCGAGATAGTCACTTCCTGTGAGAATAATATCATCGACATACACTATTAAGTAAATACATCCAGCACTTGAGTGGCGATAGAACACTGAATGATCTGCTTCACTGCGAGACATACCAAATTGTTGAACAACACAGCTGAATTTACCAAACCAGGCCCGAGGAGATTGTTTTAGGCCATATAAGGATTTGCGAAGACGACATACCAATCCAGATGACTCCCCCTGAGCAACAAAACCAGGCGGTTGCTCCATATAAATTTCTTCATGCAAATCACCATTTAGGAAAGCATTTTTGACATCAAGTTGGTAAAGAGGCCATTGTCGAAGAGCGGCCATGGCAATGAATAGGCGAACAGAGGTCATTTTTGCCACTGGAGAAAAAGTATCACCATAATCCAAACCAAAAATCTGTGTGTAGCCTTTGGCAACCAGTCGAGCTTTCAGACGATCAATTGTGCCATTAGGGTCAACCTTGATAGCATACACCCACCTGCAACCAACAACAGACTTTCCAGATGGTAATTGGACAAGCTCCCAAGTTCCACTTTTCTGTAAAGCACTTAATTCATCCAGCATAGCTTGACGCCAGCCAGGATGAGTTAAGGCATCACCCACAGATTTAGGAATTGACACAGAAGAAATGGATGAGAGACAAGTGTAAAAAGATGGAGATAATCTGTGGTAACTAAGAACAATATAATGGGGGGAAGGGTTACGGGTAGAGCGTATACCTTTACGGAGGGCAATAGGCAAGTCAGACTCATTTGCTGGAGCCGGAGGAGACACAGGAGGCGGCACTGGAAGTGAGTCATGAGGGAGACAATTGCGGCGACTATAAACCTGAAGGGGTGGTGGTGAAGGACGATCCTGTGGTGAATGAGAGTCTAAAGGAGGAGACAAAATGGGTGGGGCATCACCAGGAGGATCACATATAAGAGGAATATCAACAGTAACAGGGAGAGGTACAAAACTAGAAGATAGATGTGTAAAGTAAAAAGAAGATTCATCAAAAGTGACATCAGCAGAGATAAAATGACGATTGAGGGAAGGGGAAAAACACTTATAGCCCTTTTGTGACCGTGGAAATCCTAAGAATACACATTTGTGAGACCTAGGAGATAACTTATCAAGACCAGGACTAAAATCATGAACAAAACATGTAGACCCAAAAACTCTAAGAGGTAATGGATGTAGAGGGTCTTGAGGAAATAAGATAGAATGAGGGATTTTGTTCTCTAGGACGGAAGATGGCATGCGGTTGATAAGATAACATGCCGTGAGAACAGCATCACCCCAAAAACGTGAGGGTACTTGACCATGAATGAGAAGGGTACGAGTTGTTTCAATAAGGTGTCTATTCTTGCGCTCAGCCACCCCATTTTGTTGAGGGGTATAAGCACATGAGGTTTGGTGAAGAATGCCATGAGAAGGCATAAAATGTTTAAACTGTTGAGAAAGGTATTCACGGCCATTATCACTGCGTAAAGTGCGAATAGAAACCCCAAACTGAGTTTTTATTTCATTGAAAAAAGTTTGAAAAATAGAAATCAACTCAGAACGATTCTTCATGAGAAACAACCAAGTACATCTTGAATAGTCATCAATAAAGGTAACAAAATACTGAAATCCTAAAGTTGACTTAACACGACTAGGTCCCCAAATATCAGAATGAACCAATGAAAAGGGGGATGATGCTTGTTGTGAAACACTACGAGGAAAGGAACTACGAGTATGTTTACCTAACTGACAAGACTCACATGACAAACTTGATAATTTGGACAGACTAGGAACAAGTTGCTGTAGTTTGGCAAGACTGGGATGACCTAACTGAGCATGAAGAAGGGATGGTGACTCCATGATTACGCCAGCATGTGGAGAAGGGCTGAGATGATATAGGCCATGAGACTCACATCCTGTGCCAATCATGTGTTTCGAACTCCGGTCCTGCAACCAAACAGAATCTTTGGTAAATGAAATAACACAATTAAGGGAACGAGTTAGACGACTTACGGACAATAAGTTAAAAGGAGACCCAGGGACATAAAGTACATTATCAATGGATATGGACGGAAAAATATGAACAGTACCATACCATGAGATGAGACTCTAGACCCATCAGCCATCGTTACCGAGGGTAAATTAACCGGACATGACAAGGAAGAAAACAAGGACTTGTTACCAGTGATATGATCGGTGGCGCCTGAGTCAAGGACCCAAGATCCGAGAGAGTGAGTCAGACCAACAAAAGGAGTACCTGTGCGTATAACAGAAGCAGATGTAGTGGAACTAGAGTGCTGATCGGCGGCAGAAATCTCCAGCAACGCGCCGACACGCGCGGCGGCAGCGGTGACTCTTGCGGCGGCGCGTGGAGGCGTGTGGGTGGTCTGTTCTCCGCGATCTTCGTACCACGGTGGTCGCCGGTCGATTCTGGAACTCCGGCGACGGCGGCGGCGGCGACAGCGGTGGAGGCGAAGGCAGCGGCGGCGACTGCAACGACAGCGGCAGTGATGGGTGCCGGAGATCGTGGAGTTGACTGGAACTATTCCTGTGCTCTGATACCATGTTAGTAGTGGGTTTTTAAGCCTAACTCAACCCCACAAAACCGGCTTGTAGGGTGAGATTTGCACCCCACTTATAAAGTAAGAATTAACCTTATCTCTAGTCGATGTGGGACTCCAACACACCCCCTTCACGCCGAGGTATAGACATCTCGTGCGTGATAGTAGAAATTGGGTGATCCGATAACGGCCCGATAGCGGGTGGAATATAAGAATCGAATGCCCACTTAGAACTCGCTAGGATAGGCTCTAACCATGGCTCTGATACCATGTTAAATATAGTGGAGAAGATTAGGAGAAATCTCCCTTATGTGTTTAGCATACACATAGGGTAGTTTATTTATAATGTAAGATAAGGGTTAAACCCTAAATACAGAATGGGCTAAGCCCAATTAACACAAACACACAACTTAACATCTAATATTCTGTTTGATAAATTGCTTGTTCTTTATCAGATATCTTCTGTTAGGTTCATGAGTATACCTTAGATCCTATCATCTTCCTAAGTACTATGGCTGCAAATTCTTTTCCTATCTCTATTGCGGAAAAATTGGATGATTCGAATTATCTACACTGGTGTCAATATGTTGGAACCAGTGATAAAATCACATAAGCTTCAACGCTTTGTGGTTAATCCAGTCGTTCCCCCTTGGTTCCTTACTGAACTTGACAGAGCTACTGAGAATATTAGTCTGGAGTAACTTTGTTGGTGTGGTTATGGTCTACACTTCTGAAATCTGTTCTCTCCCGTGTTCTTGGCTGTACTCATTCTTATGAGGTTTGGGAAAAGATACATGAATATTTCAGTCTTTAGACTAAGTCTCGGGCAAGACAATTGCAAGCTGCTACGAGAGCTGTCAAAATTGATTCCAAGACTGTTGAAGAATATTTACTGAAGATAAAAATTTATGTAGATGAACTGGCTAGTGTTGGAGTTCCTGTTCGCCATGAAGAGCATGTAGGTGCTATTCTTGAAGGCTTGGCAGCTGATTATGCTCTTGTTGTATCTGTTATTGAGAGCAAAAAACGCACACCATCCATTGCTGAGATTGAAGCATTATTGTATGGTCATGAAATTAGGCTCAAGCGACATGTTACTGAAATAGAAACTTTAGTTCAACCATCACTGAATTACACTCAGGGATCATTTTCCAGAGTTAATTCTTCAAGAGGTGGCTTTCGTGGATCCTCTCGTGGTAACGGTGGTCCCTCTAGAGGTCGTGGTGGCAAATTTGCTAATTTCTAGTGTCAAATCTGTCTAAAGTTTGGGCCTACAGCCAATGTTTGTCATTATCGGGCTTATTCTAATGCTCGACCTCCTGAATCGCTGTGCTTCATTGATCCAGCCACACAATGGTTAATTCCGTATTCTGCTGGAACGTACCGGACCTCTAACACTAACATTCCCTGAGTGTTTGCTTACTATTTAATTGGTATCACTATATCAAAGTTGATTTTAGTGCCTCATAAAAAGCAACCTATGGAGAGGCTGAGTCAAGGAGTGTGCTGTGACTTAGAAGTGGTGCTAAGATATGGAATTGAGTATTATGAGGTGTCTAAGCTCGATGTCGAATAGCATAATACGATGTTTCGTGGAATACTTAAGTGATTTGGTTCTCCTATCTTAACAACTAGCCTTTATGGGATGGTTTCCCAATTGCCTGGATACTTATCAAACAGTACAATACTTTTATAGAAAAGGGGAAATAATATGCTATAAAGGCAGATCACAAGTATACAATGCCTTGATCATTTGCTATAACCGTTTCTGCCAGTGCTGTTTTTCATTTCGATTGTATACAAGATTCCATCTTATCATTGTTTTTGAATTGTAAATATCTAGTACATACGCACTTGTATCACCGAAATATATGAATGTGATAGGTTTTTGGGTATGAAACCTATCTAAAACAATCACTCACACTCACAATCAAGAACTCAAATTGTAAAAAGAATGGGTTTCTGTATTTCTATTCAACAAAGTACATGTACAACCAATATACGGGAGCCTAATCCCCCTCCACAGACAAAAGTTCCTGTCTCTACAAAAGAGTATTCAAAAGCTACCCTATACACTGTACCGAAACTATTTATAAGAGTACTAACTTCCCGCCTCTCCTACTGTTAAAAACCGTTAGGACTCATTCTTCCTTCTCCTTTCATAAACTCTCCACTCCCTAACATTACCCACCGCCTGATGATCAACCTTGCCCTCAAGGTTGAAGTCTGGATACTGGTCTTTGATAGTTAGGGCATCTTCCCAGGTAGCTCCATCTCTCCCTCTTTCCTGCCATTCAATCAAGATCTGTTGTACCATTTCCTCCCCTTGTGGTGTCTGCCTCTTGTCCAATATTCTGAGGGGCCAGAATATTGGCCCATCTGCTTGCAGGTATGCTGGCAGTTCCTTCTCCACGCCCTTCGCACCCACTGCCATCTTTAGTTGAGACACGTGGAATACAAGATGTATTCTGGATGTGTCTGGTAATTGGAGCTTAAAAACTACCTCCCCTATTTGCTGCATGACTTTGAATGGCCCAAAATATCTTGCTGAGAGCTTTGGATGTAGTGTAGAGGGCATAGAAGTCTGTTTATGGGGTCTAATTTTTAGATACACCCAATCATCGACCTTAATCTCTGCTGGTTTCCCTTTTCTATTAGCGTATTTTGTCATCACATCCTGAGCTCGTGACAAATGAAATCTGAGTTGCTTAAGGGCTTCATCTCTCGTCTGCAATTCCTATGCTACTGCTTTTACAGGAGTTTCCCCTGGTATGAGCCGACCTAGGGATGGAGGAGCTCTGCCATAAACCATTTCGAAGGGAGTGCACTTTGCAACCCTTTGATAGCTTGTATTGTACCAGTATTCAACACCTCAAATAGCCTTCCAAAATTCTGTTTAAAACTTCTGTCTGCCCATCTTTTTTCTTGACCAATATAACTGGGCTAGAATAGGGGCTTGTGCTAGGTCTGAGATTCCTGTCTTCAACATTTCTGCAACCTCTTTCTCTATTTCCCCTTTCATCACGTGTGGGTACCTATATGGCCGCACATTCACAGGGTCAGCCCCTTCTTTGAGAGGTATCTGATGCACCATCTCTTTGTCTGGAGGTAATCCCTTGGGTTTGTGGAAAACCTCTGAATGAAGCTCCAGAACCTGCTCCAATTCCTCCTGCTGCCTCCCTATTAACCCATGCCAGTTATCATCATCCTCTCCCCTTTCTATCCGTCCTACATTCCACATCAATGTCCATGCCTCCACCTCCTTCATCTTCAACAAAGCTTCGGGTTCCACCAATCTTCTAGCCAACGTGGGTTCCCCTTTTATGACCACCTTCTCCCCTTGTCTGAACACCATCGTCAATTCACCGCAATTCAGGGTCACTTATCCCAGCTTGGCTAACCACTCCACTCCTAATATTATATCAACTCCTCCTAATTCGAAAAGATGGAACCTCTCCTCTATCTCGGTTTCCCTTATATTAATCACGACCTTCTTATAACAACCTCGGGTCTTTTTCCTTTGCTTGTCTCCCAGACTCAGCTGATAAGGGTGTGTGTCTTCTATTGGTAATCCTAACTCCTCCACCCGTCCTCTGCCAATGAAGTTGTGGCTAGCGTCACTGTCAATCAGAATCAGCACAATCCTTCCCCCTACTTTTCCTTGCAGTTTCATTGTTTTCGGTTGAGTGAGGTCTCCAACCGAAAATGCTGACAACTCCATTTGTTTCTGATCTAGTTCTGCCACTTCCCCTTCAGTTTCTTCCTCTTTGTCCTCCCCCAATATAACCACTCTCAGACTCCTCTCCGGACAATGGTGGCTTGGATTGAACGACCCACCGCACCTGAAACATCGTCCTTCTTCTCTCCGTTTTAAGAACTCTGGGTATGGCAGATTTCTCGTGTTCCTCCCCCTATTATCGCTCCCCGCCGTATTTCCAACCTTCGTCGTACCACTACCAATGTTCCCTTCCTTCCTTACTAAACCCACACTCTCGGAAACTCCTTGTCGTCCTTGGATATTGCGATTGGGCTCGGACCGCGTCACCGTTCCTCCACCTCCTGTCGTATGCCCCCAAGATGGTTGATTCTTGGTCACATTCCAGCCCTCAGCCTTTGCACCGCGATGCGCCTCCTCCACGTCCCTTGCGATCCTCATAGCCGCCATCAATTCTTGAGGATCATGAGGTCTCACTTGGCTCCTGAGATCCTCCTGTAAACCAGCGAGAAAATACCCCAACAGTTGTTCTTCCAAAACCCCCTTTGTCTGACCCACCAAGATTTCGAAATCTTGAACATACTCTTCCACTGTCCCGGTTTGCTTCATTGTTGCCAATCGTTCGAAAATGGTGTCCATGTTCCTACCTCTGAATCTTATGATCATCGCTTCCTTCAGGCCTTCCCAAGAACAGTTCTTGGCTTTGTCCTTCCAGAACTTGAACCAATAACCTGCGCTACCTTCCATACTGATGTAAGCCAGCCGCACCTTCTCCTGCTCCGTCACTCCTTGGATTTCAAAGAATTTTTTGGCCCGATTAATCCAGTTCAATGGATCGAGCCCTTTAAAGATGGGTAAATCCACTCTCTTTCTCCAACTGGGTTGCCCGTTGCTGCGTTTGACTTCTCTCTCGCCTTCCACTTCTTCTCACCTGTCTCTTCGATTCTCGTTGACGAACACTTGGCTCCCTTTTGAATTTCCCTCCTGATTTCTGGTTTATCCACCCAAGATTCGCATTACTTCTTGCAAGTCCTTACGCATCACTGACGTCTTCGCCTTTAACCCGTCCATCGCAATCTCCATAGCCTCCAATAGCCCTTCGACCACGTTCAACCTCCCGTCTACTCTGCCCTCCAAAGCGCTCAATTTCCCCTCCATTTCGCCTTTCTCTCCCAAATGGATCCGGTAGGTCAGACCGATTGATAGGTTTCTGGGTATGAAACCTATCTAAAACAATCACTCACACTCACAATCAAGAACTCAAACTGTATAAAGAATGAGTTTCTGTATTTCTATTCAACAAAGTACATGTACAGCCAATATATGGGAGCCTAATCCCTCTCCACAGGATAAAAGTTCCTTTCTCTACAAAAGAGTATTCAAAAGCTACCTTATACATTGTACCGAAACTCTATTCATAAGATTACTAACTTCCCGCCTCTCCTACTTTTAAAACCGTTAGGACTCATTCTTCCTTCTCCTCTCATAAACTCTCCACTCCCTAACAGAATGAAAATTTTCTCCTCCACTATCTAGTCTACTGTTCTCTTGTCCTTAATATCCAAATCTGTTTTACAATATTTTACCCTTAATTCAAGTACCTTTTTCCATCAAACATTTGGCGATAATTTTTGACAGCTGGTTACCAAGATATAATCCATATTTATTGTTGTCTGCAACAAATCTCTCGTTTAACTGAATGAATTATATCATCCCCAGCACCTTGCTAAATAAAATTTCTTATAATCCTATATTCAATAGGCTACACCTCTGGGAATATAGAGGCATAATTAGTCTTCAAATTATTCTTCAAACCTGAAATACCGATAGCCAAATTAATATTCAAATTGACTTCCAAGATAAAGGCACAAACTTTGTCAATTAGATCAGGTCATAGCTGGGTATTGTGATTGATTGATTGGGATGTACGGGAGCCTCATTTTTATCTATAGTTCACAGATACAATACATTGCATGCGGAAAAGTAATCCAGAGTGTTGGATCACTTTCATCTATCTTTGTATCATATTAACGCATGCATACCTGATTGAGGGTTTCCTTCAACAAGGTTGTTTTCTTTTTTTCATTTTTGGTTCTTAAACCATTTACATTCTATTATTCCTGGGGTTCACATTGAAGATGATAGATGATGAGTCAATGAAGATTCAAGTATAAATAATTATGCAGACTTCGGATTGTATGACATTCTTCTTTTTGTAAAGGTGCAATTTCTAAATAAATTGATGCAAATGCTTGCAGATCTGATGTTGATTTCAAGGAATTTTGCTTGCAAGTATTATTTGAGTGTGTGAGCAAGGATAGACCAGCTCTTTTACAGGTAATATACAAGAAGGTTTGTTATGCTAAATTTAAAAAAAATAGTGATGGTCCAATTTAAAAACCTTCTATGCCGGTTGCATTTCCATGTTGATCATACATGCCCCATTTCAGATAATGAGATTTTGCACTTTTTAAAATTTGAATGTTATGATATTCTGCTTTAATGATGGTTTTGTTATGCAGGTTTATTTGTCATTGTACACAACTGTTGAATCGATGGCCGAACAAGTTACTAAGGGTGCCGTTGGTTTTAGTGATTCGCTCTCTATATCTGGTTTTAAGGTAGTTCTATGCTTGGTCTTGATGATTGTACTTTCTTTTTTAAGTAATAATCTATCTCTAAACTGGTTTATAAGCTCAGCTCGTTAGGTACACATCTTTTCTCTTAGCAATAGTGATCTTTGCTAGGATTTAAGTACAATAAGAGAGTCCAACTTTAAAGACTAGTCCATTAGATGGGAGAACCTCAAAGGTTTAGGTACCACATCAAGTAACTTGTTCTGATTTGAGACTCGTCACATTGCCACCCTCTTTAATGGCCAACATCACTCTACGACTCTAATCCGGTAGCACCCCTTTTATCTTTGATGGTTTCACTGATCAATCGGTTTGCTATTTTCACCTTATTCCAGCTCTTTTCATAAACCATCTCTCAACAAAAAACATCAATAATTTTTAGGATATTTTAACCACAGGAGGAGAACCATACATAAAATACTAGTTCATTAAATAGGAGAACCTCAAGGCTTAAGTACCACATCAAGTAGTTTATTTCACTCAATGTGTGACTCCTAAAGTCTCTGATTTAAACTAATTGTGATTTGTTCAAATAAAATAAATCTTAATTCTCTAAGTCTTTTAAGTTTTTGCACGAGGACGAGTCTTGATGCAATGGAAGATTGTTTACTTGTGTTTGTGATGTCATGGTTGGTCATGACTAAAGTCTGCCTCACCTGTCGATAAGTTGGTAGACCCAATCCAGGCCCTCATATGTGCGAACCCTCTGGCCCACTCCTTATAAGCATGTGTGTGACTCGATGGTAATTGTTTCTGCTTGCAGCTTGCTCTAATTTATATCGAGGCACTGATGACTGGAAAATTGTCTGCCCCAAAAGGAGGAATTGTTCAATCAACATTTGTTGGTTCGCTTCGGAAGCAGGTGGAAGAGCTCTTAAATTGTTCCCAGGAATTGAAGGACGATTTCCATAACTACTTGAAATTGGGAAAATGGCCTGATGGAGAATCCCAAGATAAACGTTCAATTCTTCTGTCGTGGTTTCTTCAGTGGTTTGATGTACCAGCATCATCTGTAATTAGGACGACTGTAGATAGAGTTAAACCTAAGCTTATGTCGTCATCTTCAGTTCCCTTCTTGCGTCTGCTTTTTCCAAGAACTCACATTCGTGTGATCAGTGAAATAGATAGATGTTTGTCATGATTGTTGATCAGCTGTAACATTTATTGTTATTGTTATTACTATTATTATTATTATGATGATAAAGATGTGAATTTTAATCTTTTGATTGACAAATATTAATGTACAGTAGTTTTACACTGCAGGGGTGCAATTACTAGCTAGTACTTTTTCATAGGCTTCTTACGTATCAACAATTTTTTGCTTACATTTTAAAATTTTCACATTCAAGTCTTATGCATGTCATTTAATGGACATCAAGGTGCGTTCTATTATTTTTAATATGGCTCTATTAGGTGATATTAAGAGTTCATTTGTTTAGCTTTTTTCATGAAAAAAAAAACAGTTTCATTTAAAAGGCAAAAAATGAAAATTATATTTGAAAAAACATGAATCTGATGAAAGCTTATTGACTATTTTTAAAAATTACCCAGTAGCTTTCGATAAAGAACATGAGATAATTTTTTAAATGGTACTTTCTATAAAATAAAAAAGTTTAGTACCGAGGGAATTAAATTTAATGGATGAGGTGCTTCGTAATGAGACAATGTTTCAATGTGTCCTGCACAAACTTTTTCTCAAAGAAAATACCACAGTATATAAAAAAAGTAGTTTGATCAATAAACAATGGCTAAGTAATTATTTTTTTTATCTAATTATAGAATTGTTTCCTAACAAACTGATCGTAAATTTGATGTTAGTCAGGTTTCGATTTGGTCTAACTTTTTATGGACGCTGGCCTCGGTTTATTTGAGTGAAAATTAAATGCAATTTCTGAAGTATCATATTTTCGAACATGCACGGACCAAGGATCATAGAATACAATTATTTAAAAAAATGACAAAAGACTATTTAGAAACTGAAAAATGAAGCAATTATTCTAAGAAAATAAAGTAAAAACCTTCGTGCTTTATTTTCTCTTCATTTAAGGAACAAGGGTTCATTGTACATTTAAGGATCTTGCTGAGTAAATAAAAGGAGGTAAAAAGGTCCAATTCCTAAAAGGAAAAAAAGTCGATAAAAAGTGACTAAAACTTACAAAAACTGAAACAAATGCCGAGGCATTAAAGGGAAAAAGGAGAAATAATAACAATTAAGGAAATAGTGAAAAGGAAATAAGAGTATGTGTGAAGATCTCTATAGGTAGTCTGATGCGGGTCAAGATTGAGAGATGATTCGTGTATAGAAGAACTCATTCCAAGTGTCAGGTAATCCTGGTAAACACCAATGGATGCAATCTGCATAATTAGTAGGATCAGCTTGCTGTTCCGGAGTTAGCATTTTGCCTTGGCGTATGGTGTAAACAGAAGTGTGTGCATCTTTTCTCAGCTCTGATAAAGTAGTGATGTTAATGAAGTACACTGGCACCTTCATTGATTCTGTCACATTGTTGGCAATTGCAAAAAGTCGACGATCTGTTCCCACATCCAATGGGCTTGACATGTTCACCACAGGATTCGTTTCTTTAGCACATTTTATTCCATCTGGGTTGTTCCAATTCTCAGGCCTACATAACCACATGCTTATATGTAAATTTCAATCCAAAGGGTATAAAAAAAAATTTAGCAAATGTGTTGTTGCATACTGTAAATTTCACTGATTGACAGAAAATTGCAAGTGGGTTAAACTGTTTGGTACTATCTGGTGTCACTGAAGATGCTTATAGAGTTTTTACATTACTTAAATTTTATGTTACCTTCATGTCTATATCTATGTTGCGTCTACATAACTGTTTCATATTATAAAAATCAATCCCTGCTGATTCTTGTAATTTAAATATGAAAAAGCATTAAGAAAACTTACTTGATGTGTAGAGGGGACGTGCTGCTGAAGAAAACTTTGGTTCTATTTGGGTCAATGTTCTCATCTACCCATTTGGACCATGTTTTGAGGACTCTCTCATATGCTATTGGCCGAGGAACTTCATCGTACTCCGTGGACCCTTCATCGAATGATCCTCGTCTGTTGCATCACACAAGAATCCACAAACTCAACAAATTTCCTTCAAAATTACGAAACCTTAAGGAAAGGGAAAAAAATTATCATTTGTGCTTACAGGACTTTCATAGTGAAAGTGTTCATCCACCAAATATAGGTGTTGAAGATCAAGAAGTCTGCATCCTTCCAATTCAATCCGTGCTTTTTTATCGATTCAGGCATGATTATACGGTTCAATATGCTGTGCATGTTTGGATCATCTGAATTTGACTCTACGAGGAATGGTGCCCAATAGAATTCCACAGTTGTAACATGCTCTGGCTCCTACACAAAAATAACCAACCACATAGTACTACTCAGCAAGAGTGCATTCTAAGACATGTTAATCCAATATTCCCGACAAAATGTGTGCTTTCTTAACTACCAAGAGATAGCCACAATCTCCCAAAACAAGAACTTTCACACAAACGCCAAACAAGTAGGTAGCTTGGAACTTAAAAAACTTCATATTAGGCCATCAAATGCAGTGCCCCACCACCCTCATGCACCAAATGATTATATTTTCAGCTTTGCACCGGCTCTAGCTCACAAGGGTAAAGTCTAATTAATGAAGAAAAAGTAGCACTTGAGCAGTCAAATAATATAATATATGTGATGGTCTTTTGAGGGAAATTTACCTAAAAAAAGCTTAACAATGATAAAACTATAGCTAAACTTAAGAGAATGCACTATTTTTAACTCAATTTTAAGATAAACTTTTTTTGTTATCTTTATTCAATTGGATTTTCTAACAATATGCAATTATGAATTCTGATTATCAAATGGGGCAGCTGGGATAACTATAATCTCAATAAATTTCCATCTAATATCTAAGTATTTTTAGCTTCCTCATTGGTAAACTCACCCGACAAAAGTTCACACTCAAACAACATCTATACAAGACATGTTTATAGGAGTTTTTTTCTAGAAGTTCATTATAAAAACGACATGTTTATTTAGAGGAGTTTTACTACAAATTCATTAATTTAAATTTAACTCTTTGAAGTTCTCTTTTTAGCTTTTACGTAATGTTAATTTTTTCCTTATTTTTCAGTAGGACTTGACGGAAAAACTCATCTTTCATTCCCATAATATAATGTCTTCCCCAGTTGTCATACTTGAACAAGAAGAGAGAAAGGAGAAACGCAATTACAAACCATGATTTTGAAGATGGCAAGAGAACCAGTCTTGTACCATGTCTTGTTATGCGAAGGAACCGCAGAATTGACCATACAAACCATTGATTCCCACTGGTTCCTATTCAGCGAATCTCCGACAAACATAAGCCTCTTCCCTCTGATCTTCTCAAACAAAAGCTTCGGTTTGAACCTTAACGATTTCATAAAAACGAAAACAACATAAGAACACTACCAAAAGAAAAAGACAAAAACTTAGAAGATTGAGGACAGAAAGAAAAATACTTTGGCAGAGAACAATCTCTTGGCTTCCATTTCCAGTTCTGATACAAAGAATCAGGTCGTCCATTCTTCATGCATGTCACTTGTGAAGTGAGAAACTCACACTGATCTTCTTTATACAAAGGGTGTGTCACGTTATCCAAAACCCACTCGCCAGTATACAAGTCACAATCTTCTGGAGGCAGTTCAACTTTCTCTTCTTCCTCTTCCTCTTCTTCTTCTTCTTCCACTTCTTCCTCTTCCTCCGCACGTGGCAGTTCAATCTTCTTCTCTTTCTCCACAACAGTTTTCAAATCAACACGCTCCTGTGCCTCATCAGAATCTTCATCCTCTCCGCCACTCTTCTCTAGTTGCGCCCTTGAACTCTTCGAAACCGTCACCGTGACAGTGTCTTCAGCCTCCCTTTGAACAACACCACTCTCTTCCACCTCCTTTCTCGCTCCCCCTTCAACAGAATCAACCTCTTTCCCTACTCCTTCCTGTGTTTCACGCGCTTTGTGACTCGAAAATGGGAACTCGGCAATGGACTTAACGTCCTCGTTGTACATGAAGAGACCAAAGAGGAATATGGAAAACACGACCACGAAGATAGAGAGGTTGTTGTTCTTTCGACCCTTCATTGTTCCCATCTCCGAGGTGAATAGAGGAGTTTTCCTTCGAAGAGGCTGCATGGGGGAGAGAGAAGAAAGAAGTGATATCAGAAAAATAGTAACAATGACAGTAATCTCTGAGCAAAGAAGATGCAAAGAGAGGTAGAGATATAGGCAGGAGAGGAAGTAGAGACATTGAAATTGTAGTATTAGGTTGGGTTTGTTCGTTTAATTAAGGTTTGGTGAAATGGTGTTGTCTTTCAAGAATATACAAGAGGCTATTGGTGGAGGAAAGTTGTCTTTCTCAATTCTCAAGCTAGGATTATCTATATATGTTGATCTATTTTCTTATAAATATGTGTATGAAAAATAAAAAGTTTGCTTTATTTTATTGTTGTTGTAATTTTGGTTGAGTTTGAAGATGGAAGTGGTTGTTCTTGTGTTTAGGACAATACGTGATCTCAAAGGCAGCTTGAAAGTTGGTAGCAATCACAGTCAGTGGCAAAGGGTGGTGGTTTTTGGAGTTTTGGTGGACACAATGTTGCTGTCTTTCGGTTTTCACTCTTCAGATTTTAAGGTAACTTTAATTGATGGTGAGAGAGTTGTGTTGTGTCGTTGCGTTGAGTGTAGATTCAACAAATCTATATAAGTCAACTAATATTTTTAAATGCCATAACATAATTTGTAAAGTTACCATGCAAATTTTGAAATTTAACTGCAGACATATATAATATATGAACAAACAATAATGTTATTATAAAGGGAAATAGACATAACATATATATGATGTAGTATGAGCATCAATAGAAATAATGACAGAATTTTGAATGAGTTATTATGAAATATGTATCACGTCTTTAAAGGTACTGATATTAAATAATAAATTTAGACATTGATTTGGATAATTTAATATTATGACAAACCATTCATCTGCCACAATCCAAACATGTTGAGAAGTAAAAAGGTACACTTTTCAACAGATATGCATTAGACCAAACTTAAAGGTGAGATAGAACATACAACTAAAAGGCTCTACACCGTTAAGAGGAGAATGAATTGGTGAAAACAAAATTATATTGCCTAATATACTTCTAAGAATACTTTTTGAATTACTTAATAAAAAATAAAAAAAATGAGATAGAAGAAAAGGAGCATTAAAAGTTTTTGGCTAAATAATTTTTTAATGATTTTTTTTTTCAGTTTTATCCATTTGGAATATTAAATTTCGGTTTGACCGAGAAAAAATTAAATCAATAAACACACTTTGAATAGTATTTGGGTAGTTGAATAAGAGATAATATATATTTATCCAAAGTATGTAGTTTTTCTTTTTCATTTTATTAAAGTTATGTAAAACTTTTTTAGCTAAATGGTATGTATAATATTTCACGTGTGAAAAAGGAATTTCACCATCGATTATAAAATAATTTTTACATATAATGTGAAGATAAACTATTTTATAATTTATTTAGAGATGAAATATAAGTTTTTAATAATATTTTGAGCATGAAAAAACTATTTAACCTTTAACACAACATAAAAAATTAATAATTTCAATCTACAAATGTAAAGAGAAAAAAATAAATAAGTTAAAATATAAAAGAACTTTTTATGTTAAATGTATAGAAACTCTTTAAGACTTAATTATAAATAATTAAAATATAATAAATGCATTGAATATATTCTTAGCCATCTAGATTTGTGAACTTTCTATCACTTACATCACCTAATGTT
Organism: Vigna angularis; assembly: GCF_016808095.1. Classification (NCBI taxonomy): domain Eukaryota; kingdom Viridiplantae; phylum Streptophyta; class Magnoliopsida; order Fabales; family Fabaceae; genus Vigna; species Vigna angularis. The sequence goes on from NC_068976.1 coordinate 24,456,022, forward strand.
TTGATAATTTAATGAAGATTGACCCAATCGTTGCCTCCAATTTTCTCATGCAAGAAAGATCTTGACTCCTTTCACATAGTTCCTCTTAATAAAATAGTATTTTGTTTATATTAATACGTTCTTCTTGGTTTCAATTCCGTGTCAAATTTATTCTTTTGCTAACATCAATTATAACGGTACAACAATTTTGTCAAAATTTGTCACGAATGACTTGTTCAAGCTTTTGAATTTTTTATTTATTTCTTGGACAATTCCATTGTCTCTCTCTCCATATTTTTAAACAAAATATATAAAATAAAAGAGAGGGGAAAATGAATGCAGTTGAAGAGTTAGCCAAACATGTGAAAACCACACCTTCTGAACGCTTATATATATATATATATATATATATATATATATATATATATATATATAATATGTTTTTTCCTTTAATTTTTAATAAAAATTAAAATTAGTCTCTTTTTAAAATTTTTGATCAATTTAGTCTTTTAATTTTAAAAATATGAATTTAATTTTTTTAATTAAATTTTGTTAAGTTTATTTAACATTTTAAACATATTTTATAATAAAAGAATTTGTTAAATTTATTTAATGTTTGAAGGTATTTATGACATTTGAGTTATTACCTTGTTTGATATTTTTTTAATATTAATTAAGAAATATATTTAAAATTTCAAACATTTAAAAATTTAGTTAAAAAACCTAAATTGATGTAGTTTAAAAATGAAAAACTATATTAATCCAAAGTTTTAAAAATGAATTAATTTTAGTTTTTACTTAAGATAAAAACATATTTAATCCTATATTTAATATCAATATTTATTATCCGAATTATTAAAGCAAAACTTTAATATATCATAAAGTAATTTAAACCAATGTGTTTATATAGCTGAACTATTTTATGCTAATTTTATTTTAAGACGTAATTATACTAGAGCGTTCTTTTTTCCCTAAGAAGTTGGTATGGTGATGATTAACTTAGTGGGACAAGAGAAAGATATATATAAAAATTAGAAGCAGTTTGAAAGATAAACTTCTAAAAGCATCAAAGCCAAACATCTTATTAACTTTGAGATGTATATATCATATTAGCTAAACGGCAACATCACGGTGTCAAAGCAAACTAAAAGCATTAACGACCCTTGCATAAATATGTGGAAGGTGATCACCTAATTGTAACTAACATGTGAAAATGAATAATGTAAGGGAAAATAGCACTATTAAAAAAAAAAACAAAAAAACAAAAAACAACGTACGTGGTCCAAGTCCAAGGATGAATCATGTTTCATGCTCACCAACATTTCTTTTTCCTTTTCTTTTAGTTTTTCATATTATTCTATTTTTGAGCAAGGCCCTTCCAACTATTAGATTCGGCCCTTTCTTTCTTTCACATTTCTATTTTCATGCCATTTCTTTCTACACCTCAAAAAATTTTGTATTCCGAAATATATATAATTCGGAATAAAAAATTTATATTCTGGATATATATTTTAAAATATAAAATATATTTAAATTATATATTTTAGAATATATGATTTAAAATTAGTTTTTTGTATTTTAAATTGTGCATTTCAAATACGAAAATTTGTATGAGATAATATATTCTGGAATATAAATTTAAAATTATATTGCAAATTGTATATTTCGAAATATAAATTTTTTTATTCAGTTTCGGAATATAATAATTTATGGGAATGTAGAAAAAAAAATTATGTAGGTGCAAAAAGAAACTGGCCTATTTTCATTTCTGGATATCAGTTTTTTGGCGCCCTGCTAAATGGACGTGGTTTCTGTTGGAGGGTTAAATCTTTAGCAAAACAAATTCCAATTTCAATATAGTAGACTGTTCTAAATTTAACTTAACCCGCTTCTGGTGTAAACATTACAAAGTCATTATATGTTAGATTTTCCTAATAAGATTACTAATTTTGAGGACATTGACATAAAAAAAATTATTTATCAGAGGTTAATTAACCTCTCATGGATTTTTAGGTAACGGAAATATTTTTTAACATTCATTAAGTTTCAAAGGTTTATTTCAAAATCTCATCAAAATATTGGTGTACAAACATCGTTAATGAAGTGAGGTGTATGTTTGATGCCAATTTCTAATCTGTCAGGGATGTCTTAGCCCATCCTAGTTGGTGTTAGGTTATGTTTAATGAATTAAGTGTTCTTCAAAATAGTGAAATTTAGAAGCTCGTCTCATTACCGTTTGAAAAATCTATTGTTGGTTACAAGTAGGTTTGTGCTATCAAAGTAAGTTCTTATGGTACTATTGATCACCTCGAAGCTTGTTTATGGCCAGTAGCAAAAATGACTTTTGTTCATTTATTTATAGTTATGATTGTCCTTCAACAATAGTCTCTTTGTTAACTGGATGTCAAAAATGTTTTTCTTAATTAAGATTTGTAGGAAGAGATTTATATGAAGTAACCTCTAGGATTTGTTGCTCAAGGAGGATTTTTTGAATTGGTATGTCCTCTTCATAGATCTTTATATGGTCTAAAATTTGGTATGACTCGACATGAGACATATCATTCAGTCTTTTATCGTCACTTAAGTGTTGTATGTGTCTATTTGATTGTATATGTTAATGACATTGTTTTTACAGATAGTGACCACCATGACATCTCCCAGATGAAACAATATCTTTGTCACCATTTTCAAACTAAAGATCTTGACAAACTTAGATATTTCTTGGGTATTGAGGTAGCATAATCCAAAAATTATATCGTTATATCTTAAAAGAAGTATGCATTGAATATTTTGGAGGAAATTGGGTTGATGAATTCAAAATTTGTTAACACACCCATCTTAATACCAAAACAGCGAAGCCTATTTCAAATTCTGAGCATTATAGAAGATTAGTTAGAAAATTGAATTATCTTACAATTACTTGTTTTAACATTTCCTTTGCAGTTAGTGTAGTGAGTCAATTTCTCAATTCCCCATGTGAAGATCATCGAAATGAACTCATTTGTATATTGAAGTACATTAATGAAAAGGTTTGTTATATGGTTCCAATAACCATAAAAGAGTTATTTGTTATTCATATGCTTATTGGGTAAGATCTCCTTTTGATGTAAGATCTATTTCCAGGTATTGTATCTCCATTATGGTAACTTGATCTCTTGAAAGAGCAAAAAACAAAGTGTTGTGGAAAGATTTAGTGTGTTGTGCGAAGATTTAGTGCAGAAACAAAATATAGAGTTATGGTGTCAACCACTTGTGAACTTGTTTGGCTTATGCAATTACTTAGAGAGTTACATTGAAATTGATTGTCATTTCATTTGAGAGAAGATTGTATCTAAAGATATCAAGATTGTGTTTGTTAACTCAAGTGATCAATTAGTAAATATTTTCACTAAATCTTTACGGAAACTGATAATTGATCATATTTGTAACAAACTTGATACATATTATTTGTATACATGAACTTAAGAGAGTAGTAGATATATTATATTTTATCTTTTATCCTTTATTTCTTTGTTATTAACTTTTTCTATCATTAGCCAATATTTCTTTTTATCATAAATACAAACCCTGTGTGAAAGAGTTAATTTTATATCTAATTTCTTTTATATTCAATATCAGTAAATAAATTAAAGTATATTTATCGCATATAATATAAATTTATTTATCACAATTAAATAAATATATAGTCTAACAATGAATATTAAAGAGAATATAATAAATCTTAAGGTAATAGTTTATATAGTAGTACCAACATTAAGTTTGTGAACCTTAATATTTCGTAAAAGAATTACAAACTTAATAAAATACTTGATTATAAATAAAAATGATAAAACAAAAAACTAGATAGGATAGTGTAGTGCCCTATTTAGAAGGATTCTTGTATTTATTGGTTATAATAACTTTATCATAATTGTTTTAAAAATTTATATTTAAAATAAGTTTAATCATATAAACAAATTTACGTTGATAATCCGAGAAAGTGAAATCAAATAAAAATAAAATTGTTTTTATTAAAAATATTGATTATTTAAAAAATAATAATTGAAGTTATACTTTTAAGAGTAAATACAAGTATATTTAGGTTCTAGGTTCTGTTCACTTGGAGGAGATGATTTGAGGAAGAGTGAGTGGATAAATTTGATGAAATTTGAGGATAAATTTTTTGTTTTTTATTTGGGTGGATTTGGAGGTGAGTGAAAGCGGATTTGAAAGTAAAGTTTACAAAATTGTAGAATTTGACGGATGTGATAGATAAAAAAAATTGTTTAATTGATATAAATTGAAGATTACTAAAATATCCTTAATAGTAAAAGTAATATAAAATTGTAATGGTTAATATTATATATAATTGTAAAAATTATTATAAGAAGAGAAAAAATAAAAATTAATTTTTAACATGAAAAAAATTGTATTATTATTATTATTATTATTATTATTATTATTATTTTGTTATTATCATTAAATAAATTTGCAAAAACAAAAGGGGTTTAGCTTGTCATGAAACTATTGCTTCACAGGCAAAGAAAACAAACGTGCAGGGGCAAGAAAGGTTTTTGAATTCAAATATCCTCAAATCTCTCTTGCACAACGAAGATGGAAAAAATCACCCATCCCCCAAATCACCTCTTTTCTTTGATTCTAAATACGTTTAAGTGAACATGGAAATACGTTTAAGTGAACATGGAAACAGTTCCAAATCCATATGTGCTAATCTTTGTAAACAGTACCATGATTCCAAGTGGACAAAGCATTAGTGTTCTTTTATCATTACTTTTAGGTTTAAATCTTAGGATCGTCTTCGTGTTTGTTGGAGAATCTCAAATGAGTCATCGTATTTTAAACTGTCAAAATTGGGTATATATATTTATAAAATTAAGTTAATTAGGTCCAAATATGTGTAAAATTGAGTCAATTGGGTCCTCTCCGTTAAGTTTTCACAGACGTTAAATAGATGTTGAGCTGTAATTTTTTTAAACGACGTGACATTGTGTATTAAATTGAATGGCTTATGTGTTGTAGAATCAACAATTCCACGTGGAAAAGTAAATTCTGTATGTTCTTGGGACCATACTTCTTCTTCAACTGCACACTAACCCGACGATCCACCTTTCCGCTTGACGATGCGCCGCTTGACCACTGTTCATCAAAGCCAGGTTTGTCAGCACGGCCTAGTGACGCTCCTACCACCGCAAAATAAACGGAGGAGAAGCGGAGATGCATTGTGGTGGAGCGTTTGAAAGCGCCACCGACTTCTTCTTTGTCTTCGGCGTTAATTTCTTCACCGGCTTGCATCCGTCGACTGCAGGTCGGATTTTGTTGCTTGCTGGGATGAGCACTAGACGCGCGTCAGGGTCGATGACCGCGAAGTTCATGGATCGGACTTTGGGTGGGCTCGACATTGCAAACCCTGCACTCAAAAGCCCTTCTTCTCGAACTCACTCTTAGGTCAATGCCGAATTCGAAATTCAAATTTTAAACCTTCTCAAACAGAATAAAAAAAGCTATTTGTTTTTTGATGAGTAAAGTCTTGGGTTTTTGAAATTTGAGTAGTGGGACTGCTTAGCAGGTTCGAAGATTGGTGATGATTTTTCATGGTGGCTCTTGAGACGCGAAGTGGTGGTGCTGATTTGAAGTTCACGATTTTGGATTTTAGGGTTTATTTGCAGGTTCGATTTGTGGCTAAAGCTCCCACGGTGGACTAACGATTCAAGGATTTTCCTTTTGTTTGGTTCTATAATTTCTTATTTTCAAGTTGGATCAGTGAAGAAGGTGTGAAGGCGTTTTTGCTTATGGGTTTGCAGGTCGCAATGTTGTGAATTGTTGATGAAGGCGCGAGGCTTCTACACGATCTGTGCGATGAAGGCGAATTAGTGGTTCGTGATTTCATGATCTCGCGAGGAAGACGATGGAGGCTTCGTGTGACAATCATTGAGGCGCGGCTTGGGATTTAAGTTTTTTTGGCTTTGGTTAGAGTTTACAGGTTGACGAAGATGGAGAAGAAGGTTCCCTGGTGGGTTCCATTTTTGGTGGCGTATTTTCTGGTTGGGTCAGAAGAAGATGGTGGATCCGACGAGGTTGACAATGGAAGGTTGTGCCTTAACGGTGTTGATGGTTGTGTAGCACGATGGTGGTTCTAGCGAGGATGGTGGCGGCGCATGGCTAATGACAACTAAGGTTTCTATGGAGAAGACGAAGTTAATGAGTGAGAGTTTTTTTTTTGTGAATGGAAATTTCTGATGGTAAGAATTTACTTTTTCAGGTGGAATTGTTGATTCTACAACACATAAGTCATTCAATTTAATACATAATGCCACGCCATTTAAAAAAAATACACCTCAACATATGTCTAACGCCGTTTGTGAAAATTTAATGGAGAGAACAAAATTGACTCAATTTTACAAATATTTGAACCCAATTAATTTAATTTTACAAATATATGAACCTAATTTTGACAATTTAAAAAATAAAAACTAACTTGAGATTTCCAACAAACAAATACGAGTGAAGAGGATAAGAGGATTTAAACCTTACTTTTAAGGTAATATAACAAAAACTAGGTTTTCTTCCTCTTCTACTCTTCTTCATAGATAGATAGATGGAAATTATATTCAATGTTTAATAATACTTCACTGAAAGATATAATTGAAAGGCACTGTATGGTGATGGCAGAATTGTACCCAAACTGACACACACTGAATTATAGATTGAAAGCTAAAGTAAAAAAAAGGGGCACAGTTCTCTAACTTCAAAATCAATCAATAAATAAATGAAGCATATACATCTCATTATTGTAGTCCTTTCACCCATCTAAAACTGGACCAACATCACTGACATCAGAAATTAATGAATTTCACAAAAAGAGATGGCTGAGAACAACAACTTCATCTGCAACTTCTAAGCAACACGATACCTATCCAATGGATCATTGAAAAGGATGAGTTCGTGGTATACCCTCCAAGCGTAGTCGTCAAAATCGAAAGACTTGAACACCTTCTCTTCTCCTTCATCACCACACTCTTTTTCTTCTTCAACCTCTTCCTTTCTCTCATAGCTTGCTTTCGGAACAAGTGGAGCCACTCTGCTTTCTGTCGGAAGAGTTATCAGCAACGACATTGTTATGCTCCGTGAACCTTTTTCCTCTCCCACTGTTGCAACTGGTCTGCCTCTAACTTTCTTCAACTTCCCATTGCTCCACACCTAGACAATAATATTGCTTAAATTCATATAGTAGCTCATTTCGTCAATGCATTATAGAAAATTGTATGAAGCTATAAAGACACAACACACACACAAAAACACTTGGGGACACTATGGTTTTTCTCTTTTCACTTTTTTCTTTATAGTGGAGGAGATGGGTGCCCTATGCATGATATAGCATTTGAGATTTGAGGGGCTTTTGCCTCGTCCCCTTTTTCTGAGCTCAATTGGTGATTTTTCAACTTTAGGGCACATCCCGACACAGGGACATTGCTAACCACTGCATTATGAGCTGCTTGGGTATAATAAAGAAGGGGCCCAACCAACATAAATTATCTGCTGGCTCAAAATCAGGATTTCTACGAAAACAATAATGGTTATTTCATTTTATACCATCGTAATAAACATATTTTAATTATTATATATCCTTCTTAAAGTTACAAATAATGTAGAATGACAACACCCAAAGAAAACATTTCCCTCGTTTATTAAACAACAAAAAGAAGAGTCACTTTAAAAAAATGATTAATATTAATTTGTTTGTACTTTACTGTTTTGACTTTATATAAAAATCATAATTTTTTTCCTTAAACAAGTATGTTAATTAAAATAAGTAATAATTAAACCTTAAGAAAAAAGGAAAAGACATGTCAGATAGCTAAAATGCTGCCTCCTTAGCTGGAATAACATAGTTCAAATATTCAGCTGTTTTTTCAAACTTCAAATTATGGAAGTTTCAAGATCAAACTATGCATGCACTGGAGGACAGTAGAGTAATTACAACTCACACCTAACTTTAAACTATAGCCAACATGATTACGTGACAAACTGACAATCTTACTTATAAGCTTTTTCCCGAAACCAAGCCACTAAGTAGGAGAAACCAAAAAAATAAATAAAATATTTTAAAAGCAAGAAGATAACACAACATAATTAACAAATATCCAAACCATAAAGCTAACAAGTCATTAATAACATTAACAAGCCACAAAAACATTTATTAATTAATTAAAAACATACCCTAAAAAATAATTAATTTACCTGAGCAATATCACCAACAGTGACCAAAATCGACTCCACGTGTGGTAGCACAGAAACCCATCCCGAATCCGACAGCATCGAGTACTTCTGATTCCTAATCTGGTACTGTAGCCCGATTATAAACGGGTAAAACCCACCCGATTTGTTTCCTGGCACAGACTCCGAAATCCATAGCAGAGAACGTAAGCGGGTCGGGTCATCCCGCGTCGGATTTTCGCATCCCAAGGCATTGGTTAACTCATCAACGATCTTCAACCCCAGGTTCTCCAGCGCGCGTGCGAACTCGCGCAGAGAGGCTAGAGAGAGCTCGGTCGACTCAGTCGAGCACGCTGAGTCGAAGCGGAATGACTCGACGAGTTCTTCGTCATCGTCTTCGTCGCCGCGGCCGTAGCCGAGAGGCCAGCTTTCTAGGATAAGAGACTCTTTCTGGTCGCGAGGAAGGTCGAAGAGCGCGAGGGCTTCCGACTCGGCCGCGTTGGCGAGCTCGGGGGGAACCGAGTGATCTGTGAGTTGCGCGTAACCGAGTTGCGAGACACCGGAGAAGATGTCTTTTAGGGAGGAGAGGGAAGGGAGACGTGTGGCGGCGGAGGAGGAAGAGGATGAGCGGCGCGTGGGGAGGGAGAGCGTGGGCGGGAGGCGGTGGAGGAGGCGCGAGAGCGCGTCGGCGGTGTCAGAAGAGGACAGGAGGTTGTCGTGGTGCGCCGCTGGTGTTGGCGGCGGAGCTGAGGTGGCGCCTCCATAAAGGTTCGGTAGGAGTTGGTGTTGTTGCTCTTGAGTTGAAGAGGCCATGACGTGAGAGAATAATAATAGTACAATATAACGACAGTGTGAAAAATTTTGGACCTCGTTGTGTTGTTATATATTGAGCTAATTTTGATGAAAAGGAGCGTGCGAATATGGGAAACAAAGAAAATTGCACACGTGTGATGGAGCAGTCTATTTGCTTTTTTCCACGACTCTGATAAGGTTTTATTGCTAACATAATGATTATTCGTCCTCGTGGTTCCAAATGAGACAATTTAGTTAACAATGTATTGGTTGGCAGTCAATGAAACAAATGGGAATTTGGGTTGGAATATTTTTAAACGCATTTATGACCTAATGTATCTTATGGAAATTGCCAACACGATTAAGAGAAACATTCACATTTGAGGAGGTTTAATTTGACATTATTGATTATATTAATGTTTTATTTTTTATTATAAAATAAGGAATTGTCTCTCATAATGAACTTGAATTAATGGATAATAATGTGAATACTGAGATGAAAGTGATACTAAGGAGTTTAATGTTTGTGACCTACATAAACTTAGGCTAAAATTAGAAACTTATAATAATATATTAATAATATTTTATCCTCCTCAGGTATTATATATCATACATATAATAAGGTTCACTTATTTATATTTTTTCTTCTCTCAAACACTGTTAAGACCACCACCACCTCACGTTAATCAGTTTGCAACTATTTAAATTTGTACACTACAATTGAAACGCAATATTGCTCTGTGCAGTTGCATTCTTTTAATTTAGTAAATTAATTAGAGGAGATGTTTCCTTCAAACATAGATGTTTGTAAAACCATTGTGTGTCATCTTTCAAAAGTAATATGTTTGGTGCGTCTAACAGTCAGTGTTAAATAAACAAAAAACAAGTAACAGTGACATAGAATATCTTGAATGAAGAGATATGAGTGTAACCCCATTGCTTTAATCTTTGGCAGATTTGCATAAAAAAAATGGTAGCTTTAAAAGGCATGCAGGTTTAGAGTTAGGGGTGATAGTTAGTGGCAGCCTTGTGTGTTTTCTTTTATGAGGAAAAGATGCATCTCTCATGGCAGCAAAGGACATGCATCTCTGACCTCCGTGTTTGTTTTATTCATCTTTTTCTTTCATTTTTTACATCAAAACAAAACTTATTTTTAATGCTAACAAATTGACAAAATTAAGAAGAAATAGTTTAATACACTTATAATGAAACCAACTTTCAAAAATGGAAATGTAGAACAAATTCAAACGTATTGTTTAATAACATATGATATTGTTGCTAACAAGCCTTTTAAAATTACAAGATAGAATAGGATAAATATCTTGTCCAATCAAAATAAAATGTTAGATTTAATTAATTATAATTTAGCTTTCAAAATCTAGCAGAAGCTTTTAAAAGAACATTATTTTAAATATATAAAATACAACCAGAAAATTTTAATTTATCAACGGATAATTATATATGAATTTGAATCTATAGGTAATTAAGTATTTTTTACGGAATACTTGTCCGACTATAGTTTTAAAAGAATCAACTCAATATGATTGTCTGTGATAAATTTATTAGTTTTAATAATAATTAGTTTAAGAATTATAAGAATTTTGAAAATTGTGATTTAGAATTGATAATATATTTAAAACCGTGAGCTCAATTATTTTAATAATACAAATTAAAAGTATAAATAGAATTTATATAGATGAGTTTCATTCTTATAATTATATCATTATTTTAAGAACTTTTTCCTAAATTTCTCTTTCTTCTCTTTACGTCTTTTCATAATATGTTTTGAAGATAGGAGACCATTATGATCCTTGAGGCTAACTCTCTATTTATGTCCCATTAATTTCTTTAATAATGTAAATTGATTTTCTATCTTTTTCTTAGTTTTCTTTTTGTGTATGTGAATCATCTTGGTTCTCATGTAGTGTTTGAGCTTTCTATAAGAGTTTATATTTATCAATGGTCCTAATTGTGTGTATTGATTGTGTTTGTGTTGTTCATAAGAGCATATAGAGCTTCTTGTGTGCCTCAAGGTGTTTATAGGATTCTTGAGAAGTTTGGTTTGTTTTTCAAGTAAGGGAAGCTAATTGCATTGTTTTTAAGTTATAAATATCTTAAAATTTGTGATTTGCATGTTTGAGTTGTATGAGGAAGTTTGATCTGCTGAATTTGAATGTTGTATTGTTGATTGTCTTAGTTGAGTTATGTTAATAGAGAACTTAGCAATTGATTAATTAAGCCAATCGGTGTGTGCCCTGACATTAAAAGTTGCTTTTGACCAAGGTACTAAGAAGGAAATACTAATTTGATCATTTGAACATGTGATATAGCGCTGAGTAGTGGCAGACTGGCGCTGAGCGGTGACAGGCTGGCGTTGAGCGGGGGCAAGCTAACATTGAGCTCTAGTTCATTGTGTAGGTCTGGAGGCATTTTAGTTTCTGACTGTTGAGCACCTAAAATTGTGAACGCTTTGGCGTTGAACAACACCAAGGTATCGTTGAGTGTCATTTTTGTACTGCAGGTTTGGAGCATTTTAACTACAGGACATTGAGTGCCATAAAGTGTCACCGAACATCAACTTTTGCGAGAAGAATGTCGTTGAACATTAGGACTGTCGTTGAGCATCACCTTTTATGAATGACTTGATACTAAGCGCCATCTATGAGCGTCTATGTGTATGTTAGAATTTTCTTCTTCTTTAACTTGTTTTAGATAGATTTACCATGAATTTTATGTGTGATTAAAAGTATTAAGGTATTTTATTAGGTGATAATATTGTTGTGAACATGTGTGGTAAATATTTTTGAAGGAATTTTAAAGAAATTTTTTTTGTAGTAATTTCATTAGTGTATGTATTGATATATAGATTCTGTATTGGGAGTTGAGAATTACCCTATCGCTCTAATAATCATCCAATCTCAAGTAGAGAATGGTGAGGTATGTGGTGAAAGAATTAGGAGATCCCAGTCTAGGAGTTTTACCTTGGCCAAATATGTTAACAAACTAACATTGTATGTGATAGAGTGAAATCCATTGACAATGATTTGGTATAGTACTAGAGGCCATTACAAGTTCATAACTCGCTAGTGTTTGATATCAGTACATGTATCTGGATTGTTAAGTTTAATATGAGTCTTTGTATAATATCATTGTTGTTATGAATAATTTATATGTGATAATATCTTTATACTTGTTTTATTATTACTCTTTTCGCACATTAGTTTACTTTTTTTTTGTTTTTGTTTATGAGTTTTCTTTGTTTGCACAGATCATCTTAATAATGTGAGCGGATAATGTAACCGTTGTTGATATGGTGTATGTACGATAATATAGTTTTAAGGTGATCTTATTATATATAATATTTTTCTTTTTGAAATTTAGTTTCTCTTAATTTAGTTATATGTTTCTATTAATTTAATTATATAATTATCTCTATGTAATAATATGGTTGATTGTAATAATATACTAGTTATATTATAGAACTTTTTAGTTTATAATTATTATATCTATAATGTTTTGTTTATTATTTTTACTCTGTCATACAATAATTATATGAAAATAATATAAGTACGGTAAGAAAATTATATTAACATGCGTATCTAACCTTACTTTTTAAAGAAGACATGTTTTCTTTTATTCGTTTTTTAAAAAAGAGGTGGACAGAGAAAAAAAGCAAAGTGGCTTCTGTGGATCGATCTTAATTTTCGAATTATTTCGTGTGTAACTAATACTACTTGGTGTTCCGGCGTTCAGATCAGATCCCCAAATCATCTTTGAACTTTAAAGGTTGAGATCTAACGGTCCATGTGACCCTCGAGGCTTAGCATCACCGTCCATTTCAATAAGAAAACCGGGAGGATTACACATGCACAGTGCACCATACTGGTGATTCACACGGCACCTGAAGCACCAAGAAACAGAAAATCGAAATACAAGAACCAGAGGAAGCTCTTGGATTGGATCGTCGTCAACAATGTTCTCTCGATTATTCAACAAATCACCACCGGAACAACATCCTCAGGTACGTGCTCAATTTCCGCCATAAACTAACGCTATTCACGTTCATTGCAGATTTCAGCATCTTCGATTTTTTTTCTTGTAGTGGTTACGAATGCCGGTGCACAATGTTAAGGAGCTTTTTGTTTCTTTTGTTGACTAGTGCATTCATATTATGAGTTTCCATTTCTTTATGACCACAAATCCTGAAACTGATGTTGTTTCTGAACGTTTTTTCGCGTCGCTGGGCAGCAGGACGTGGTGCACGACAGTGTTCCGTCGGCGAATTTCGATCCGCAAGTTGTTTTTCACTATGGCGTTCCATCTACCGCGTCTATTCTTGCTTTTGATCACTTCCAAAACCTATTAGCAATGGGAACACTGTGAGTTATTATTGGTTGTGTTTGTTGGCTTTGCGTTGGAACAACGCGTTCTTTCCATGTTTTCTGCCTTATTGGAATTCTCCGTTCGAATGATATCGCAATGGAGAATTCCTTTGTTAAACAACAGTCTATTTTTTATGTTATTGGAACTAGTTGATGAAATAATACGTTGCGCACTTTATCTTGTTATTGTTATTGAAGGGAGTTTTGTATGTTCTGAAATATTTTTTTTAACTATGTCTCTTTTTTATAACCATTCATAATTTCATCATTCCAGTGTTGTGAAGATTGAGGGTTATTAGCTTAGATGTAGGAATATTTTTGTTTCTTTTTAGAATATTACAGTAGTTATCACTACATTGTGGCGTTGAGAGCTAGACAATAATTACTAGTAATCACTTATTCAGCACTGTGACGTTGAGAGCTAGACAGTTTCGATTAGTGGCTTGAGTTGACTTTGGCATTTTCCTCCCTCTTGTAGCGATGGAAGGATAAAGGTGTGCGGTGGCAACAATATTGAAGGGATTCTGATCTCTCCCAAGCAAGCACCCTTCAAGAATTTAGAGGTTTGTAATTTTGAACCAATGTTGATACCTGAAATTAAAGAGTGTCATCAATCATTTAATGGTGTATTGTATATTACCCCGATATTGTTTTGCATTTTTGCTGAGTATTAGCATCTCTGGAATCCATGTATATTTGGCTATGTGTGGGTATGGCATTTATTTGCATGTTTATTAATGAGTGTTGTACATTAATTAAAGTTTAGAAATCCAATGGAATGATTTTGAGGAATTTCATGAATAATATTATATCTCATCTTTTTGAACTTTTCTCACAGTTCTTGGAAAACCAAGGTTTCCTTGCCAGCGTCTCAAATGATAATGAAATACAGGTAACTTACAAGTTTAGTAGGGTTCTTTTAAACGGCTTTATAACCAGGCACCCTCCGAATATGCTTTGTAATTGTTTGCAGAAAAATATGTTTTTGATGTACCAAAGTATTTTAATATTCTATTTTAATCCTTATAAAAATGTAATTCGTTACTAGTCCTTACATTTTCACAGAAAATGTGTTTTTTTACTGCTGATGAGGGACTAGAACCAGATCACTTTGGTCAATCTGATGACATAATCATTAAAATTTTAAGTGACTAAAAAGCAATTTCGAGATATTTCGAGGTGTGAAAAACGTATGTTACCATTTTTTTTTTTGGGTATTCCATATGAGCGTTCTTTCCTTTACTGCTTTTGTTTAACAATGTTTAACTTTTATACCAAGTTTTTCCCCGTACTCTCATTTTCTCCTTTCATCTGTTTCATTCACTAACCTGCTCAGTGTGTTTCTGCCAATGGCAGGTTTGGGATTTAAAAAGCAAACAAATTGCTTCTGCCTTGCAGTGGGAATCCATCATAACTGCTTTCTCTGTTATTTATGGCACCAGTTACATGTAAAATACTTGTGTAGATAATTTTCTGTCTGCATTTGAATGCTACTTTTTCTAATAAAGTCTTTGTAAATGGGTGTATAAAAATTTCACCCTCTCTTATCGAAATTCAGGTACGTTGGAACTGAGCATGGGATGGTATATGTGTTGATGTTCGATTCTGAAGACAGAAAAATTAAAATATTGCCCTATTATGTTCCCACAAATGTTATATCTGGTAAGTATATATTCTCGTTACTCATTTACTACTTTTTCTAATATTTATGTATGTTTACGTTTTGTACAGATGTTCTGTAACCAGTTCACTTCAATCTTTAAGCTGTTAGGTGATGACAAAAGAGTTTTTTGATATATCCCTTCTTAATGCAAAATTCATTTAGGCTTGAGCAGTAATTAAAGTCAGATCCAAAACTATCTTATGTTGAAATAATATTTTGATGGTTTATTCAGAGGCTTTTATACCATGTTAAGGAATTGCTTGACCAAAATGTGTAAAAGCTTTAACTCTTACGCTAATGGTGTAGTCCTTCATGCCGACGTTTCTTGTGTACCTGTTTTTATATATTCCATCATATTGAGGATTTATAAGTTTCTATAGATCCTTATTAACCAACTTAGTAAACCTTGTGATAATCTTCAAGGAAATCTCCCTAGTGGAGCAGATTATTTTGGTATGTCATAAATCTAGCATAAGTTCGTACTTCCTAGCAAGCCACATGCTTGTTGCTAATATATAAGTTAGAGTTTTTTGTGCGGCTAATCAAATAGTTCTGAAAGTCTAACAGCTAACTTGTTGCAAACTGTTTCTCACCTTTGCAGAAGCAGCTGGAATGTCACTTGATCAGGTTTCAGTTGTCAGAGTTCTCCATCAACCATGTTCTGATGGAAACAGGCAAGACAGGAACATACTTAAAGTTTCTCTAATTGATTTCCTTATGTTCTATGAAGAAATTGTGAGACGTGAGTTTTAGGTAATTTTGCATTTCAGATTAGGCTAATTGGTTATTCTATTAAATAGTCATATATTTAGGCATTTTCTAAATCATGAGTGGGAGTAAGTTTGAGCTCAGATAGATTTTACCACAGAACATGGCTAACATGTAACCATAGGACAAAAATTTCGTTCATAATGATTTTGATGAAGTATATATGCAATATTTTAGCCATGATTTTAGGGGAAAGAAAAATTTTAATCATTTTTGTAGTGCGGCAATGGACTGTACTTAGGATTTTCAAATTCAAATGATCGGAGTTTCCTTTTGTTTGAAATATACAACATGAAGAATAAACTTAATCCAGGTGTAATTCAACACCGAGTTTCTTGTTGTTTCAAATTCAGTGCTAATTGCTGGCACTATATGGAGGACAGCATCACAAAATTAATTTGACATGTTTAACATTCATTAACACATAAGATACATTCTTGCACATGTATACATAGTAAACGTACATATACTTTCATGAATTTTAAGGGAACTTAAATTTCGTATAATGTGTTTGGTATGTTCATGTTTTAGTTTATTTAATTGAAATTGTCATTTTGCAGATTTCTAATTGCATATGAAAATGGTTTGATGGTACTCTGGGATGCTTCTAAAGATCGAATTGTTCTCATGAGAAACCACAAAGATATCAAATTAAAGAGAAAAATCGTGGCTAGTTATCTAAATGGCCTTAGGCCTCAGCTTTCTAATGATGAACTAGACCATGAAGAGCAGGAAAAGGAGATAAGCTCTCTATCTTGGGCATCTAATGATGGATCAGTTGTTGTTGTTGGTTATGTCGATGGTGATATAATGTTTTGGGATTTGTCAAGTGCTGACTTCCCCAAAGATCAACAAGTCAAAACATTGTCGAATGATGTTGTCAAGCTTCAATTATTGTCAGCTGACACAAGACTCCCTATTACTGTTCTACATTGGTTGGCCAATAACAAAGGGGGGAAACTTTTTGTCTATGGTGGCTGTGAGATTGGGTCTGAAGAAGTTCTGACGGTAAGCTTCATATGCATAGTGGCCATTTGATTTTAGTTCTTTAATAGTTATTGTAATAATTGAAAAACATCATGATGTTAACATTTGCAGGAAATTAAGCGCAGATGATAAAAAGTTTGCTTTGTTTTTAGTTATAGTTGTGGTGTTTGGATGTAATACCAGAAAAAAAAAAAAAAAGCCATAATAATGAGCGCCCAAGTTCAAGTAGTCACAAGATCTTACCTAGAAAGGTAGTCTTTTGAATGTTTCAGTGGGTTATGGATGGAAGATTGTGCGAGGTGGGTATCTTGGTAGGAAAAGCATGGGTTTTATCCCGGTGATTGAAGAGGCTAGAGAAACACTGTCAAGGATCTATCTATGCCCACTTTGAGAATGTTCCTGGATTTTAAGTTCCTTTGTAAAAAAGACTGATTTCAGACCTTCAATTGAAGGATTAGATAGACCAATTCCTACCAAACACGCCACATTAAAAAAGAAAGGAAGCAAACGGTCTTAGATTAATACAATAAGTTAATATTGGTCTGTGCTTTTTTATTCTTTGTGCTTTTTTTTTTTTGGTTATAAGTGCTTAGTATACATCTTGTTATCCTGATAAAGTTAAGGAGAACTTATGGAGTAAACACTGTTCATCTCTTGTTCATTATTTCTTTATTTTTTGTTGAATAACAACTTCTGTTAAAACTGATAGTTGCAATAATTAGTATTTCACTTTTGCTACATTAGATTTGAAAATTGGGCATGTCATGTTGCCAGTGTCAGTAGGCTGTTGAGTTTCATAACATTTATGTAGATAATTAATGTGTCACTACAATATGGTCTTTTCATGTTTACAGGTTTTGAGCATTGATTGGTCCGGTGGACTTCAAAATCTAAGGTGTACCGGCCGCATTGATGTTACTCTTCATGGTTCTTTTGCTGATATGGCCTTGTTATGTCGTGATTGCCATACTGAGGGAACTTGTAATGTGCTATCTGTATTGACAAGTCCTGGACAACTGGATATTTATGACAATGATTATCTGTCTTCTTTGATGTCCCAGAAAGAAAAGAAGACTTCTGTTCCCACAGTGCAGTATCCCATCCTCGTACCCACTCTTGAACCACACATGACAACTTCAAGGCTTGATGTGGTATGTCAAGATGTAAAGTCATTTAAAGCCTTGTTCAAGGTAATGTAGATGTATTAGATCTAAAGATTCTTTCTTTTCCGTGTCTAGCTGCTAACCCTGTTGTCAATATTGTATAATGTTGAGCTTGCAGTGTCAACTCAACACTAATAGCATACAATGTCTGTGTAGATTCTTGAAGCTGGAAAGCATCATTCAATACAAAATCAGAAAAGTATTGGTACAAAGTGGCCTTTGACTGGTGGTGTTCCAGGTCTTCCTTTCAAAGAAAACCATCCTATCATTCAAATATACATAGCAGGTTACCAAGATGGATCTGTTCAGATATGGGATGCCACGTATCCTGCTTTGTCAATTGCTTACAATATAAAATCTGAGGTTAGTGATCAGCTTATTTTGCAATCTACAATCTTTTATCCAGTGGTGATTTTCCCCCCACCTCCACCTTTGTTGCATTTGAATATTTATTGAAACTCATATTGGAGACATGTTTGTCAATCGTGAAGAAAAATAATTTTTAATTGGCAGGTTGGTGATGTTAAAATTGGCAATGCAAGTGCGTCAGTATCAGCATTGGGCTTTTGCCCAGATACTCTACATCTCTCTGTTGGTGATGAAAGTGGTGTTGTAAGATACATTAGTATTTAGAATTATTCATTTTCTTTTTATTCAGTAGTCTTGACCTCAAATGCCTGGTAATTGTATGCTATGAACATATGTAGGTACGTCTATATGCTCTAATAAGAAGCTCAAATACCACATCTGTGCACTTAGTGACAGAAAATGGAACTGAAGGTTTGGTTCTTTTTTGTTTTCTATTTAAATTGCAAACAAATTTTCTCTTGATTTGTTTCAAGTGTTGAGTCGCTTTTACAGTTACTAATCCTTATATACCTTGCTCCATTGCCATCTTGTGATGACAAGTGTACTGGAAAAAGTTTGGGTTTGTTTGAAGAGTGTTGGACATGTCTGCCTATTTTGGAGATCAATTTTTAAATCTTTTTTACGAAGTTTTGTGGGTGACAAAGGAGAATGAGGCACTTTACAGTTATGCTCGGAGTATTGCGCACCTGCTTGGAATTTAATGCTAGAAAGGAGAAATTTTAACTTGAGCTCTTTGCTCCCTTACCTATCATGGGATAAGTATATTTACCTAATTATATTGTAGTTGTTGGAGATCCTTATCAACCAAAGATATAACTAAAATTATAATATGGAGGGTACAAAACCGCATCTAATAAAGTAGGCTTTGTGAGGTTGAAAGGCTTAAGGTTCACTTTTAAGATTGTATCATAACACATGTGAAGCTATTCTTATGAGGGTTGTTGGACCTATAACTCTAAAAGACAGATTATATAGGGAAGGACAAGATGAACTAGAGTGGTGTAGGTACACCAAGCTCGTTGCGATGATTTGACTGAGCCACCTATGCAACACAGTTGTGAGGCATGCAAAGAGGGTTAGAATAGTAGTATTTCCTTCCTCCATAAACACATTCTCCACCCAAGCTTCTAATTTAGGATACAATTCTGGCAATGAATCAATCACGTGGACCATGAAACTCTCACTTCATCAGAGTAAGAATGGGTAGATGAAGGTCAATGGAGGTCCTTGACCATGCTCATGGATATCCAAGATTGAACATGTCTTGTGCATTAGAATGTGATTTGTTATGTATGTAAATTTGAATTAGACTTAAAATTTACTTTCCTAGGACTATACTCGATATTCTCAACATGAGGTATGTTAAACTTGAAGTTCACTTGCTAGGTCACAAGAAAAACAAGAAAAGCAAAATATTACTATGGTTGGTTTACCATAAGCCTACCATCTATTATTTTCTGCACGGAAAATGCTTCCACAAGAGTAATGAGAATCTAGACAAGGGGACAGAACCCACTAAACATGAACCTAACACACCTAGTACGAGGAAGAATGACATTTTTTAATACTTGTATTTTTTACAGCGAGCTTATAATCGTAATGCATTTTTATGTTTATGAATAAGCTGTGTTTAGTAAAAGTGTAGTACAGGACATTACACAAGCTTTTTTTTATGACAGGTAAAAACTGTTAAGTTAGATTCACGGGCCTCCAGTTGATTGAGAAAGATTACATTAATATAAGTTTGAATAGAGTCTCGGGTTTAAACTCCAAAATGTTTTAAATACTCAACTGGTCTTGATGGAGTTTCCTCTGTCCCCGTATCCTTCCCGTGATTTTTGTAACCTTAGATGTTGATGCAGAATTTGAGCTGTTATGAACAGTAATCAGTCTGAAACACAAAAAATATATGGGAGGAATCAAGTTACTCTAACTTTAAAAGAGTTATTCCCCATCCTAACCTTTTCTTTTCTTTTAATCTAGTAGTTCTAAACCGTAACTCATTTTATTGATCGATTAGAATAAAATGAAAGGTTATGAAATTACTTTTGGGATCGTTCGGTCCTTCTTTATGTATATATAGCCTTTTTCTATATAATCATGATACTAATCAGTAAGCCATATCAATTAAAAAAAAAAGTGCTTTTCCGATTTGCTCCCTGATTGCCATGGGGAATTTGAATAGCTTGCTTGACAATGACCTAAGTTACCTTATGCTAAAAAAATGATTTGATATTTCATAAATCCAGATTTTAACCTGGTTTTTTCTATTGGGACAGCAGTTCATGACACGCATCAAGGGGATGGACCTAATTGCAAAGCTGTGTTTACCCTTCAAAATTCTGCTGTATACGGCTTACAATTTGCAAACCATGGAAGAAGACTTATTGTTGGATATGAACATGGGCAGGTGAGATATCGATTCATTTTTTCCCCTTTTGAAGGAAATGGTTTATTTATTTTTGGTCACCTGATCGAGTTGTTGAGTGGCTATTTAAATTAAACCACTACCGAGTTCCCAACTTATATTTTTCTAATCCACTTTACAGGTGGCTATGCTTGATATAAGTTCATCAACAGTTTTGTTTCTCACGAAAACTGAATCTAACACTTCTTCGGCAGTTGTTTCTATGAATGCAATATTTTCAGACAGTAGCTCGAGTAATACACAGGACTCTGTATCTGATATTTCTGACAATCCTGGAATGGGACTAGTCTATGTTGTGACAAGGGACGCACACTTTGTTGCAATAGATGCTGTGACAGGGAATATAGTTTGCAGTAGGACCACTAGCCCCAGAATAAAATCAAATGCAATTTCAATGTATATTATAGGCAAGTAATGTTTATGATAGAATTTGATATTATAATCTGTTGAAAGTTTTATTACTTATGTTGCTGTTTTATCTCAGACGGTAGCACTTATACCCTACCCGCTGAAAAATCATCCCCCAACTCGCCTCAGAAGAGTGATTCTGCAATGCAAGCTAACGTCAAATCTGAAAATGCACAACTTGAAGTTGAAATTGCTACTACCGTAGAAAATTCATATTTTGGGCAGATATTATCGAACTCACTCATTTTACTTTGTTATGAGAGCGAATTGAGCATACACACTTTAAATTTTGTGTTTGAGGTGCTGCACTTCACTCCCATCTTCCTTCAAATTTCAATCCATTCCTTCCTACTGGTTAATGAAATTTCCTAGTAACAGGGTAGTAGTAACTACTTCCGCAAGGTGGACCTTGTTCAACGATGCTGCTGGACTACAATCTTAAAGAAAAATGAAAAAGAGTGTGTTCTGGTTCTTCTGTATCAAAGGGGGGACATTGAATTAAGGTGAAGTGCCGATACTACAATGAATATGTATTATTCTTATACTTTGTTCTGGTAACATTATGCAGTTCATGAGTGAAGCCACATTTAAATGAAAATAGCGAACGCAACCCCACCCATCAAAAAGAAGAAATTTATGACTTTCTTTCTTTTAAAGTAAAAATTGAATTTTTTGATGATTTGTATAAATTGATTTGCTATCCTTCAAATAAATAGTATTATAGTGGAGATTCATTGATTTTATATTATTTCTTACTGAGCCTTGGATTACCCCACATCGCAATATTAAAGTCCCAGTTTGCTGCATGGAGCATCTTTAATAATTTTTCATCCTGATTGATTATACTTTATACGCTGTAGGAGAAATCGTATACATTTGGGCTCTGAATATGTAGTAGCTATTCTAGAACAATTTTGGCGGTGTTATTGCTGTATCATTCAAGCTTTTTGGGTTATCATGGCCCACTTAATTATATTCCCCACTCGCCCTGTTTTTTTTGATAGTCTAGATGGATTTTATCTCTGAGCAGGTCCTTGCCAGCTTTGGAAGTGTTAGGAGAAATTTCTTTAATGTCAATACTCAGATGGAACTTGGAAATTAACATGGAGAAGACAATATGTTCTTCGTCAAATGGAAAAATTATCCTGGTTTGATTTTTTTTTGTTTTGTTTTCAATGAAGCTATTTCTTATATCCTGCCAAAACTTACATGATCTATTGTTGTCTTAAGCTTGATATGTCATTTCATGTCTGAGAAAATTTAAAATATTTACGCATCTGTTGGATACTTATTAAGAAAATAAAAATATACTGTAATGGGCATTTGACAGATTCTGTGTTCCTAGGTCCCATTAGTTGGATTTGGACTAGATTTCATCTTTATTTACCTTAAAAGAGATTTTTTGTGTATAAAATCCATACTTTTTTTAATTTGTTTAGATTACGGAAAGGTTGCATTTTAGTCTCCTACATTAGTGTATAGTTTTTGTTTTATATTTCTGCCTTGTAATTCATATTCGATCAAGGAATGGAGAAAACACAACTTTCTTCCTAATCTACAATACCAATTGTGCAATTAACCAATATATTTATTCATTTAAAGATATTCAAACAGTTAATTATGGAATGATACTAGTATAAGTTCAAAGGAAAAAGGACAAAGTGGGAAGTTCAGTAAGGTGTATGAAAGGAAAAAGTGGAAACCTATTCTTGGGGTCCACCAACACACACCCAATGATTGGGATTTTAACAGAATTGCTAAGTGGCAAGTGAGCTGGAGGGGGGATCTGGTGAGGAACATTTTCTGCATGGAAGAAGTGTGGCAGGTACTCCCATGGAAGAAGTGTCCTCCATGAGGCAAGAGAGGAATGAGATGTTGACTGAACTTAGAGACCACTTATTGCAAGCCCAAAACCGCATGAAACAACAAGCAAATAAGCATAGAAGAAAGGTAGAATTCAAGATTAGAGATTGGGTTTATTTGAAGATCCAACCTTATAAGCTAAAAAAATTAGCCAAGAGAATTAATAAAAAAGTTGAGTGGGAGAGGTAGCTTATAAATTGAAGTTGCAGGTAGCAAGGTCCATCCTATTTTTCATGTTTCCTTATTAAAGCCAATGTGTCAATAGAGGTAACAGTGCAGTCACTTCCTCTATGTATAACTAAGAATTGGGAGCTGGAAATGCAACCAGAAAAGATTCTATCTCTTAGAGAAGGAGAAGGCAAGGCTCCGGAGGTGTTAGTGAAATGGAAGGGTATGGCATCATGTGAAAATTTGTGAGAATCTCTACAAAAGATGGGAATTACTTCCTTGAACTTCACCTTGAGGACAAGGTGAAAATTATGGGGGATGGAGTTGGTAGGAGTATAAGTTTAAAGGAAAAAGGGCAAAGTGGAAAGTTCAGTGAGGTGTATGAAAGGAAGAAGTGGAAACTTATTTCTTGGGATCCACCAGCACACGCCCAATGATTGGGGATTTTAACAGAATTGCTGAGTAGCAGGTGAGCTGGGGGTGGGATCTGGTGAGGAATATTTTTTGTTTTGAAGAGAGAAAAGGGGAGAATACAGAGGGGAGGTGAGCACGTGTTGGAGGGGGGAGAGAGGTGGAATTTGGGACTTGGGACTGAGATCATTGTATCACGTATAATGAGTGGATCTTTTATCTCTTCTACTCTGCTGATTGCTATCATGGAGGAAATATAGTAAACTGATTTTTCATTTTGAAACAGTAAACAGCAAAAATTCTCTAGTTTACTCCGTTTGCTCCTTTTCCCCTTCTGAGATAAGCCTTTTATTGTTATTTTTTTTCCTCCTTTTTCAGATTTTCTTGCAAGGTAACTAATGTTCCAGTTTAGCAGTGATCTAAATACCTAGCTTTCATGTTTTTCACCAGTTACTAGTAGAACAACTTATGAAATATAACCTAATTTATCTAATTACACTGAATAGTTCATGTTAGATATAAAACTGTTTATGAACGTCCTAGCATCTTGAATAATAGGGGAAATCTATTCATATAGTGTCAATCTCTATATGACCAACTAGTTAGAACTTAGAAGTTCGATCCTTGCTACCCTTATTCTAATCCTAAATAGTGAAAGAAAGAAAAAATATATATGGGTAAATGATGCCCCTGCCACTAGGCCTAGGAGATGTATATATTACACTGCCTTCTATTTATTTTGAAAAAATACACTCACGTTGTATGATAAATTAATATATGGTACGCTTTGATCTATTTTAAAGCTTAGCTTCTTATGGGTGATATTTTTTTCTCTGATTCTCTACGTCTTCAACAACTATTATTGAGTCCATATTATTGACTTTTGGATTCATAAAGATGAAATTAAGACTTTGGTGAAGTTCCGAAACCGTAGCAAAAGTTTTTTAAATTTCATTTATTCTAAATTCCTTAAATTAATAATATAATTTTAAAATTAATTGTCACTGACTCTGAAATTTAGACAGGAAAAATGTTACTGAAAAGCTCATTCATAGTTATTCACTATCCCTGAGAGGTTTGTTCATATCAAAATGAAAGCATAGTATATTTTTATCTGAACTGACGAGAGTGTAATTTATAGGGGGAGTACAGTGTAATTTATAGGGGAGTGCAGTGTAATTTAAGGGGAAAGGAATGCAATTTATTAGAAATATTGAACTCGAGCACCACCTAAGTGGCCTAGTTCCCCGTGCTTTAAATAATGGCTATTGCATGCAACTCCTGCTGTTCTTACAAATGAAGTAATTTCAAGGTTGTTTTGTTTTTATAATCAAACTCATGGCTATCTTGTTTTACAGGTCAATGAGAATGAAACTGCCTGCATATCACTATTGAACTGTGAAAATGAGCTCTGGTAACTTCATTATTCCTCCCTATTCTGACCATATTCGTTTTATTGAGAAATTAGAAATCAATTCTTAACCCCAATTTTTATAGCTATCGTTAATATTTGAACCATTGGATAAATCGTTTCAATATAGAAACACTTTTTATAACAAGTTAAATGAAATCAAATTTGAGGGCTCCTACCAAAAAGAGCCTGGGACAACCGATAGGTGGTTTGCGAATGTGATCAACCTCCTTAAAAGAATGCTTGTGAAAATTATACGTATACAGTCTCACAAGTAATTAGAACTTCGGTTTCCATTATGAGCTTTGAAATTCTTGTAGGATTCCAGAGTCTTTTCCATGTCTTCATGATGAAGTTCTTGCAGCTGCAGTAGATGCCACAGCAAGTCTATCTCAAAACCAAACTGAAAGACAGGTCTAGCTTTTTCAGGCTTGCAGTTCTGTCCCATTGTTTTTTTTTCTAGACTTGTAATTCAATTTATCTTGCTATAGGGAGCATCTGGCATCTTTGTTAATATAGCTAAGAACTTTAAAGCGGGGATAGCAGATCAGAATGCAAATCAAGCAGTTCAAACTAATAGATTGGAAAATTTGAAACAATTATTCTCTAGTCCTCCTTTCTTAAAGTCTTCCTCAAGCACAGTAGATAACCAAGATCCTTTTTCCCTTGACATAGGTTTGTCCTTAACATTTTCTACTGCCAACTATTCTTTATTTTCTTAAAATGGTACCTTATCTTTTACAGATGACATTCAAATTGATGAAGTTGTAGTCTTTTCATCTCCAAAGAAAATCGATATTGACAAGAGAGGTACATCATATTGTTTCATTTCTCCCGAAAGTATTATATGATTTATCTTTTGAATATTGAGGTCGCCTTGCAGATAAAGAGAAAGAAACAGACAGACCGAAATTATTTGATATAGGGAAAGGAACAGACATACTGAAATTATTTAATGATAAAGGGAAAGCAACGGACAAGCAGAAACTATTTGAAGATGCAAGCACAGACTCGAAACCAAGAGCTAGAACAACTGAAGAAATTAAAGCTAAATACAGAAAGACGGGGACGGGGGTAAATCGCAGTTCTGAAAACCCTGTAATTTACGCATTTTACTCACATGTCTTGACTTTTCACTGGTTTCAGGATGCCTCCGCAGCAGCTGCACTTGCAAGGGATAAACTTCTAGAGCGGCAACAAAAGCTCCAGGTATATTATTATTATTTGACTCCTTTCTCCATTACTTGGATGTTGTTTTTTGGTCAATAATACAAAATCAATTAATCATCATAATTTTTCATAACACTTAATTTCAAACCTCAAAAAACATAAAAATCTGAATCGCCACAAAAAAACCATTTTTAACGAGACTCTGAAAACAGACGTTTCTTGTTTTACTTTTAACACGTAGACGATAGTGTCGGGTTTATCTTAAGATGATTGAGTTACCATTGAAGTCTGTTGACCGACCTACCTTTTCTTGAGGAGTTGCAAAACTCCCTATGTTTTCTCCTTTTAACAATGAAAAAATTAATACTTAAAAAATATTCCTTAAATTGCCAGGAAATCAAAGTGTTTTACTATGAATTAAAAGTTAGCTGGATTTCTTCCAAATGTGCTTATTTATTTTTCTTTCCCCTTTTTTTAACTAGTTGCTCAACGAACGCACTGAGGAGTTGCAAAATGGAGCGCAAGACTTTGCATCCATGGCAACTGAACTTGCTAAAAGAATGGAAAATCGTAAATGGTGGCAGTTATGATTGTTTGTATGACTTATTGATTTCGTCAATACGTACGTTTTGCATACTTTTTTTGTAAACTCAATTGTTATTATTATTATCATCATTTTTAATAAAAAAATTAATTATAATAAGCTAGTGGAAATGTTAGTGTTTCCTTTTTTTGTTGTATAATAAATAGTGTTTTAAAAAAGTTAAATAGTAAAATAATTATTTTTATTTATAAAATAATTAAATTTAAATTGATTGTTGGAAAGTAAAATTAAAATAATAGTTATTTAAAGAATAAAATTATATATATATACACCCATTTAATAAATTTACATATAATCATTAAAAAAATTGTAATTTAATTCTTGGGTACAGAGCATAATTTTCAAACTGGTCCGCTATAATAATATAATAAGTCCCAATAAGTGATGCATAAAGCATTGAAGATAAATTGAGATAAATGATTAAATAGTGAAAAAACAATAATAAAATCAGTATTACAGTATTTTAATTTAGTATTGTTTATTTAAAACATGAAAAAGTGAAAACCCAGTTATTTTTTCATGGCAGCTTGACAATTTATACACATTTTTCATATTCTATATTTTAATTCCAACATTGTTGTTTCTTTGTCATATTAACAATTTGAAAGTAAATATACAAAAGCTCATTTTGTAAACTAAAAAGTCCTTTATATTCATTATCAGATTCAACATAATATTTAAATTGAACAAAAATGTAAATTTAGTTAGTACAAAAATACGATAATATATAATTATAAATCATTAAATTATATAATCAATTCAACATGAGGGATTTAATATGATTAATTTTGTAAGTCCTTTCCTCTGACATCCTAAAAATATAACAAAATATTACGTAAAATAGTCATTACAAATCTAATATAATAGAAGGGTTAAATATGTTTTTAGTTCCTAAATTATCACGCGATTTTGGGTTTAGTCCCTCTTTCAAACTAAGGTATATTTTAGTCATCTTTCTTAAGGAAACTTTGATTTTAGTCCTCCAAACCCAACGGCATTAAAAAAAGGTCGAGGTGGCTAACGGTGAAATTGTACGATTTGTTTTTTCTGACATTGAGTCAGTCTTTCTCAGCTTTTCTCTCTCCCTCTCCCTGGTCTCCTTCCATTGACTCAGTCTTTTCCAGTGTCACCTCTCTCTCTTCAACTTCTCTTTCTCTCTCATTCCTCCAAACCCATTCCAATTCTCACTCTCATGGATTGTTACCTCTCTTGCAATTTAAATATGAATGAGAGGAAAAGGTTGTTAGGTTAATTAATATAGTAATACATCTCATCCTGTAGTCTATCACTTTTTCTTTTTTTTTTTTTTTTTTCTGACGTGCATCAACTTTTGGGATCCATATGAAATATTAACAGTGATGCATTTGAAATTCTTTTAAGAGCTAAAATTGCAATCATTTTAGGATAGAAAAAATATATTTAATTATGCAAATAAAAAATTACAAACTATTAAAATTTTAATCAATAACAGCTGGTTTGCAAATAAAATTCATCAATTACTTTAGTAAAAATTTTACCAAACAGCACTAATCAGAAACAGACTATGTTAATTGATTTTTACCAAAATTAACGTAGCCAATCATAAACTGAGGATATCTAATATTAGATTAAATCAGTTTGGAAAAGAAAATTCATTAGACCTAATCAATCATTAATTCACCATGAAAATAGTTTGGTTTAAAATTTAAATCCAATTCAATGGACTCGAATTAAAAGCATTTGGCATTGGATCATTTTTAAATTTCAGCCTTACTTTAATTTTTCTTTGAAGTATATATTCAAAAAATTACTAAGATATGTAATTAATATAAAAAAATTAAAAACAAGAAGTATCTAATCTGCAAGTCATTATAAAGCTAATAGTTGTATAACTTTTAAAATCTATACTATTAAATTCACAACTCGAAAAATAATAATTACGTTTATATACTTTTATAAAATAAATGTAAATATAAGTGATCTCATAAATTTATAAATAAAAATATCAGCATATTTATAAGTTTGTTTTGGATTAGATTGATTTTTGAAATCAAATCCAAACTCCAATACAAAAAATAGTTTTTTTTTCTTTTTTCAGTTTTTCGCACTTGTTTTTATGAATAACCATGCATAAAACAGTTCAGTAGAAAAGTACGAGAAATGCCATCAGTATGAATTCTTAAATTGTTTAACCATACTGGATGATTTGTAGAGGTATAATAAAAATACTTTTGTGCATGCATCATGATTCACATCTAAACTTTTCATAAATGTAGAAAATTGGACCAAATCACACCACAACCAGCACACTCCCTCACAAACACAAAGAAGACACATTTCCCCAAACTTCCAATTGTTCAAGCAATGAAACTCAATTAACACATAAACTACATAACAGGAACACATTAAACTCATACATTCAGACCACAATAATTTAAAAATAACGGAATTAGCTCTCCATACCTGGTTAATTTCTCTTCATCGTTAACTCTCAGGTCACTATGCACTCCTCGTTCTCCACTACCTAGTTCTCCCTCTGACTTCTTAAAGCAATCTCTTTCTGTGCTCACAACTCACTCCTCACCGTCCTTAAATAAAACCCCTTCTGAACCTCAAATAGAGCTCTAATGGTTGACCTCACGATACTCACTGGTTCCCTCTCCAAAACTTGACACATGAAACCAGCCACAGCCTGCAGGGTTAGAGGATCAACATAGATTGTTTGTTCATCCAACGTTTTCATCAACAATCCCTTCATCCCATAAAGAAACAAACAAGAATTACCACTTTGAGCTCCATCGGGATTATGAGTTTCATGGTAGGGATCATCAGCAACCTTGTCGAAACCAAGATGGAAAGAAGAGTTAGTAGCGGTTACGGAATTGGCGTGAGGGGAGACGTAAGCAGAGGCAGAAGCGTGCCTTGCGGTGAGAGATAAAGAACGGCGAAAGGTGGTGGAATCCTCCTTATGGTTGTGGGAAGGTGGTGGTTGGTAGTGACGTGTCTTGGTTTTGAAGAAGAGTTGAAGAAAGTAGAAGAGGGCACAAGGAATGACGGAACCCCAGAAAAGACCTCTTGTGCCTTAAACAACCCCTTGTAGAGGCACTATCACTCTCATCTCTCTCCTGCTATTCCTCTAAACCCATTTCTCTCTGTTATAATGCAATACGAAACAAAGTCTTGTTGTTTCTTGTTAGTAGCGTGTGGACACTGAACTCAACACAAACACGATCAATATTGAATATACTCTAATCTCTTTCTTTCGGATATTCTCAGCGCCAGAAGCGGCGGGGGAGATTTCGGCGTAGTTCAAGTGGCGGATTGGTTTGGCAGTGAGGGGTTTGTGCTTCTTAAAGTGAGGGTCGCAGGTTGCGATTGTGGATTGGTCATTTGCAAGAGACGTAACAACCCATGAGAGTGAGAATTGGAATGGGTTTGGAGGAATGAGAGAGAAAGAGAAGTTGAAGAGAGAGAGAGGTGACACTGGAAAAGACTGAGTCAATGGAAGGAGACGAGGGAGAGGGAGAGAGAAAAGCTGAGAAAGACTGACTCAATGTCAGAAAAAACAAATCGTACAATTTCACCATTAGCCACCTCGACCTTTTTTTAACGCCGTTGGGTTTGGAGGATTAAAATCAAAGTTTCCTTAAGAAGGAGGACTAAAATGTACCTTAGTTTGAAAGAGGGACTAAACCCAAAATCGCATGATAGTTTAGGGACTAAAAACATATTTAACCCATAATAGAACAATTATCAACTAGAGTAATAAAGTATAAACTTACAGTTATCCAAAAACAACTATAAAATTTAAAACTTTGTATACAACCCATCTACTACAAAACTATGTACAATACTATTATAACTAATCTATACTGTCGCATCATTTCCATCCAAAGTCTACTTCGGAAAACCTCATCTCCCTCTGCTCATACCCACAGGATGATCATTGTAAAGAAAGATAACATCACACATACAAAACACAATCACAAACAACAGGGTAAGCTAGATATAAAAAGATTTATACATTATTATAATTTACAGCACAATCAACTCATGCATATAGAACAACTATTTCAAACATCCTAAACATGTTATGACTTAGACTTGACTGTCTGGATTTAGAATGATTGTCGAACTATGACAGGTTGTGCACTTGAGGTGACCTCTATTACTTTGCAAAGCTATTGCCAACGGGTTTCACCCTACCACACTCACAAGGTTAGTTTGTTCCACGCCTTGGAGCATACTGGAAGCCCCCGAGACTAAGACCTCCTACTACTCCTCACCACATGTTTCAATCCTCTCTACTTGAGAATGAAAGACTATTGGAGTTCAAGATAACCCCCAAGACTGGACTCCCTACATTCATTATAAACATACTTGAATCTCACCAAGAGATTCCACTTTGGAACTTACTTACATAACTTTGAAACCATACTTGGAAACCACATACTTTCACTCTTGAATCTCAACATCTAATTATGATAATCATATACACGCATACATAATTATACATCATCCACAAGGAAACAAAGCATAATTATAATCAATTAAGAACAAAGAAGGAAAGAGTAAACTAACTTAGACTAGTCGCTCAGCGACCATTCTCGCTAAGCGACCACAGGATTCTCTCGCTCAACAACCTGGCTTGCTGTGCTAATACACAAACAGTGTTCCCAGACCCCGAACCCTTCGCTCAGCAACCCGCTAGCTGTGCGAATAAAACTCACAGTGGTCTCAGACCCTACACTCTCGCTCAGCGACCCCACTCGCTAGGCGAGAGTAGAGTCCAGACCCCCAACTCACTCGCTCAGCGACCCATTTCGCTGGTCGAGACCTAAGACACTGGCAAAACCCCCAACTCACCCGCTTAGCGACCCAAATTCGCTGGTTGAGACCTGAAACAGTGGCCCAAACCTCTAAATCACTCGCTCAGCGACCCTACTCGCTAGGCGAATGCACAAATAGTGTACCAGACCTTACAACCACTCGTTGAGCGACTCCACTCGCTCAACGAGTCTGCATAATTCTGCAGCACCAAACTGCAGAATTATGCAACCTACACCAAAATGGCCAAATGAAAATATTTTTCCCAACTTATAATCCTCCTGGATCATGTTATATACTCAATTAAGTTTGACCAACTATGTCTAACCCATCCTAAAGTGTTTACTAACCAAATTGAACTTCAAAATCTAACAAAACTCAACCTATAGACCCAAATTGCATTCTACCACTTTTTGACATAGTTTCAACCACTTTAGGGACTCTAACAAGTCCCAAATGATTTACCAATACCATCATCACTGACCATTTGAGTACCTAACTCCCAAAACAAAATTTCACTACTTCACTTCCTCAAAACTAGCTCTAAATAATGAGAAATTGCACCTACTCATAACCAACCAATCTTATAACAGATTTCTACCATCTTATACATTCAATAACAATCAAATCATCATACAATACACTGCATAATCACAGTTCATCACCACATGATCAAAACGCACAATTAATTACTCTACATCTACTCCTAAGGCAGAATTTCATCAACCAATTCAAGATTTTTAAATTTTCTAACATACATAACTGATATCAAACAAAGCAAACTTCTAGCTTCCCTTACCTCAATAGAATCTGCACAGCTTTACAAAACACCAACAGTTGCTTACACTGTAAGAAAACTCTAGAAAACCTACAAATCACCGATTGGTGAGGGAAAACCAATCTTATAACCTAAATTGAGCTAAGAATCAAGAAAGAGGTACTCTCTTCACATGCAATAAGAGATTCTTTGCATGATCACAGGTTAAAAGAAAACTAAGAAAAAGAAACAAAACTTAATTGCTCTAATCACTAAACTAATTGGTCAGATAAGTAGCACTCAACTCAAGAATCGCCTAGATACCTCCTGATCATTAAACTGATCATTAAATAGATAACTTATTAAGAAATTATAGAGAAAAGTAAAAAGAAACAAGAGAAGTTTTAAAGAGATAAAGAATATTTTAAATAATGAGACAAACTTAAAAAATTCTATTTATATTTTAAGATTATTTTATAATAAAATATTCAGTCTCATTAGTTTAATACACTTATCAACACTAATACTCCATTTTTTAGATTTTTACATTTTCTACTTGATTTTCCATTATGCAATTTAGATTCAAAATAATGTATTCCAAAATTATATGGGTCATAAGTTTTCAAAAACATTATTAAAATTTTAAAATTTCTAGAAAAATATACCCTTATAACTTGAATAAAAAAACTTAATTAATTAATTACTTTAAAGTAAGACCATGAATAAAACAAATTTAAAAATATGCATATATATATATATATATATATATATATATATATATATATATATATATATATATATATATATATATATATATATATATATATATATATATATATATATATATATATATATATATATATATATATATAAGGAGTAAACAAAACGAAATAAAAAAAAAGACAATTTCAATATAAAGAAAACAGATGATATCTCTTTTCAAATAAATTAAGGTAAATATAAAAACCTTGAATTGAATTAAATCAAATTCAAAGCTAAAATTATACGAACTGTTCAATCCTATATCATCCAAACCTTGAAAGATTTCAAAAACATTGGAATTCAGTAAATCATATAAGAAAAAGGAGACAAAATATTATGAAACTATCAGATGAAAACATAACGAAAGATGTCAGTTTCAAAAACATAACTATATGTCGTGTTCCCCTTTAATGATGCAAACACCCAGAGGAGACACAGAAAACTTAACAGGAAATATTCTTTTCTAATTTCCAAAACGCTGTAGCTTACCGTATTATATTAGGTTCCACTTCTATGATAAAACACCCGTATGCAATGAAAACTTTACGAGAGAACTATCAAATTGCTGAATTTATCAAATTGTTAAATTTTTCGTATAAAAACCAAATCACGTATAAAGGGAGATATCATGTTCAAATTACTAAAAGTCATCATATATATCAGGTTCCACTATCATAAACGCCGGGAAGTTATAACCAGAAAGATATTATCCAACTACTAAAGCAGATAATTAGAACAAAATATCCCTCCACAAAACTGATTTTCAAAATTAACCAAGAAAGAAAATTAATTCAGCAAAAACATCAAGACATTTCTTAGTATTTGCTCTTAGGTTCGGACAGGAGCTCCTGCAACAGGAGGACGAGGTGCTTGACCAGGCTGACCAGGCCTTGGTGCATCATCCTGGCAAAGTACAAACAAACTCATCAAAAACAATCCAACAAGAGCATGTCCACATTAATTCATGATCCAAAATAAATATTAATCAGCCATGAACAATAACTTCACATCCAAATGACCAGTTTTATGCATACAAAATATAGCACATTTTCCAAATGCAACTATATCACTTTGTTCATTCAAAAGAGAGAATATATTTTCTTTTAAACATTATCGAACTCGTTGATATGTATGTATGCATGTCTCCATCAATTTCTCACCAAAATAGATAAAAGCAGATACAGAGATGTATAATGAGTTCTGGATCACAAAGCTCAAATGTAAAAGTAAAAAAAAAAAATCAGTCTGATATGATTAGGTGCAAATGTCAGATGCTTCAAGTATTGTCAAACTAATAAACCAACTGATTTAAGTCCTGAAATATTACTTTCCTAAGTAAGCCCTAAAACGAAGTAATTATATAATCCAGGAGTACTGAATATCCAACATTGTAGTCTTAAATGGATGTATATCATCGAAATGAATGCCTAATCTAAAGGCTTTATTCAAATTTGAATACTAACTATTATTTCTAATACTTCTAGAACTCCTTGATTAGTATTTTCAACTTTAAAGAACAGATTATTGGGAGCGTGATAGCTCAAGAATAAAATTGACTACATACTCCAATATCAATATGACCAAGAGATGCGAAGGGTAACATTCAACTCCATCAAGGTAGTACAAAACAAGTTTTAGAAACATGCGATGTAGTGTTTTAATATGAAAAGTATTCAATCAAAAGACTCAAACTGTACACAAAACCAAGTTGTATTTTCTACTTACAAGTTTATCAAAACTATTCTTAATTCAGGCAAAACAACAGAATGGAAATGGGTAAAACATGCAAAAATAACACTTATATTACCCTGCGTCTGATGAATCGCTGCGGAGGCTCACGCTTCCTCCTGTCAGTGCGGGATCGAACCCTAACAACATGAGAGTGGATAGCACACGAAACACAGTACTGCATCTTCACATACAGTTTGGGAAGTGTGTATTCTACACGTAATAACAATGAAAAGTAAAATAAATCAAAAACTATGAAATTTTCACAAAATATGAAACAATAGAAGGAAAAGAATTTTAGTATTACGCTCATAGACACAAGCCTCCTGCACATCTCTGACTGCAGCCTGCTCAACAATGTTCCTCACGAGAAACCTCTTGATTGCCTTGTCCTATTTTTATTATTTTCATAAAACGAAAAAAGTTAATAATCAAAATAGATGGAATTCGAAATTGGAAATTGGAAATTAGAAAGTGAGAAAAGTGAAATAAAAACCTTAGGGCAACATTTGCCACAGTTGGAGCAACGAATGAATTTGACATGTCCGCGACCGTGCTTGTTGCGACCTCCATTCCTGCGCTTGAACGTCTGTAGGGAAAAAGATCGATGAAAAAATGAAAAAAAGGAAGAAGAAGGGCTTCGATGAAATTGCAGAAAATAAGGAGAAAGAAAAGATCTCTAACCATGGTGGATGGTTCCTGCAAGTTCCTCTCTAGGGTTTCTCAGTGCTGCGGCTGCTAGAGTGAAACAGATGCAGAACGGCCTCTTTTATATGCCAATTTCTAATTAGGTTAAGTTTACTAATTTTAATAAAATTCTTTGATCTTCCAATTTTATATAATAGGGAGACCCTATTTTTTTCTATTTTTGAGTAAAGACTTTGATATTTTTATATTTTAATTTAAAAATATTATATTGAGTAAAACTTCATTAAAATATGGCATTTGTGAAGTAAAATTTTAAAATAGAATAAATAAAAAAGCAACTGCTATATTTATTTTTTTATGAAAATTATTTATTTTAAATTTTAAATTGTATTTATTTGTTTATTTAAGTTTAAAGACGGTGTATTATTTTTAAAAGGATGAGAAATTAAGTACTGATTGTTTTATTTTAGGTTTAATGTCTCAATATGTTCCTATTTCCGTCCAGAATCTCAAATAGGACCCTTTCTTTTTTGGCGTCTCAATTGGGTTCTTATTTTTGTAAAATTGAATCCAATAGAGCCTTTCTGTCAAATTGATCAGAATAGAGCCTTTCTGTCAAATTGATCAGAATAGAGCCTTTCTGTCAAATTGATCAGACGGCGTTAAGGAAGGTAATATGTGACGCGCTGACGGTGTAATTTTAATTGACGTGGCTTTAAAAAGGTATGTGAAGTGTATTTTTTTTAATTTTTGAATTAAAAAATAGAGTGCACGTTGAAAAATAAAATTTAAGTAAGGGTAAACTTGAGAAATCAAATTAAATTGATAGATGAGTTTTAGGGTTCTGGGAAACTTCATTCCCTTTCTCTTTTCTTTTCTTAAACCAAAAACTCCAGCAGTGGGAGTATGGCGGTGCACGTAGGAAAATTCTTCTTCTTCCTCTTCTTGATTCTTCGTACCATGGTTGCGACCTTGTAGGGGAGAAGATCTAATTGTGGTTTTCGGCAGTGGCGTGTTTCGCTTTAGAGCTTGTTGCTCCTTTTGACCTTGTTCGAACTCGCGGAGTAGGAAGAGTAGACGTCTTCCTACCTTCTCTTCTTCTTGGTTCTGCTAGGGGTTTTGTAGGTAGGGGATAAGCTTACCGGTGGCTAGGACGCGAACCCTTCCACGTGGCACGGTGAGGGTGCGGCAGCGATGGCGTCCCGGCGGTGCTCTGAGGGGGTTGCGGAAGCTTTCCTCCTTCGAATCAACCCGCAATGGTGGATGCGGGTTCAGTTCTGACCATCACTCCTGACGCATTGATCTCTGGCGACAACAGCAAGGGCGAGTGATTGCCTTATCCGGCAATGACAACGTCAACGACGAGTTGTGATTGAGAAATTCTTGACTCTACAATTTAGGGTTCCTTTTGTTATCTGATTTTGGAGATCAGGTTTTGCTGAAAGTGGGAAATTAGGGATTTTCTGATGTAATTGAAATTGCAATGTTTGAATTGGGATCTTGATTTCTGTATTCGTTTCTGAGCTTCAAATTGATTTCTCAGTTGCTGGGTTGCACTTATTTTCTTTCTGTTCCCACTTTGCCCTTTAAGTAAATATGATTTCCCTGTCTAAATCTGATTTCCCCTGTTTGCAGTCTTTTTTTAATATAAAATACCATTCAAACATGTTTATAATGTCACGTCTAATTAAACTATGCCACGTAATTCAATATTAAACGGACGTTTTCCCAATTTAACGGTAAGCCTGTAATTGATTCAATTTTATAAAAATAAAGACTCAATTGAGACGCCAAAAAAATAAGGGTCCTATTTAAAATTATGAACAAAAATAGGGACTTATTGAGACATTAAACCTTTATTTTATTAACATATAAAAGAGATGTGTTTCACTAAAACCCTGAAAGACACTATTATCCATGTAAAATTTAGAAAGATATTAACTGCTATTTTATTTAAAAGCATAAACAAGTCCGATGTTTATTTTAAAATTATAGGAGATATGAATATAATTTAAAAGTATATTTTTCTGAAAATTACTATCTATTTTAAAAATTTAAAGTAATATAAAGTTAATTATTAAGGGGTTTTTTAACTTGCTATAACTTCTTAAAATATCAAAATTTAGTTAACAGAAAAAAATCTTTAACAAAAAATACATACTTTAAACACGTTCATATTTCAATAATTTTTATTTTTAATTTAAAATAAAAAATTAAAAAGTATTTTAATATCTTTAATTTTAAAATTTAAAATCTATAATATACGAACGTATTTTTATAAGTTACCATATTATATATATATATATATATATATATATATTGAATTTTACGTGATAAATTATTTATAAAGTTGTAATTTAAAAAATTAATTTAACATTGAATTCATAATACTTTATCATTAAAATATAAGTTTAATTATATTTTAAATCTTTGATAAATTTAAAAACTTTGGATTAAGTTTTTAACAAATTTTTGTGATCGATTAAATGTTTAATAAATTTATATTTTTTTAATTTAACCTCGTTGTTAATTTTTTCTGTTAATTGAGTGATTTGGAAATTTTATTTTGTAATGCACTTTTGATGAATTGTTTTCATATGTTATTTTATTATTTTTAAATGTTATAATTTAAAATTTTATAATTAATGATTTTATATTTTAAAATTTATAATTTTGTAATTTTATAATTGTATAATTTTATTAAATTATTAAATTACAATATTATATATTATAAAATTGTAAATTATAATATCTTAAAATAATAAAATAACACATAAGGATATATATATATATATATATATATATATATATATATATATATATATATATATATATATATATGGGGTTTGTTAACGCACTTACGCCTGTTTTTCAGTTGATACATTGTAGAAATGTGTACCGAATTTTAGTAGACAAAAATACCCTTATATATTATGGATTCTAAGTTTTAAGGTTAAGGGTATTTTAATAATTTTCATTCTCAAAACTTAAAAAAAAGAAAAAGAAACCCCCCAAACCCTTACTCACCTCTCTCATTCCTCTCAATCCTTTCTCTTTCATCTCTCTCACTCCAACCTTTTCTCTGTCATCCCTACTGTAGTCTCAATTGAAAAAATCACAAACACTTGTCTTTAAACAATTTGCCTTTGTAAAGAGTTGAATCATTGACATATTCACCTTCAGGCAAAGGTTCATTCAAGATCTCTTCAATTTCACCATCTTCACTAACCTCTCTAATTTCATCATCTACATATGTTGAATCATCATCTCTAAAAAAAACCCTCCAGGCCAATTACCAATTCTTTCGGATGTCATTATGCTTGTGAAAATTAGATAAAATTATATACGACAAAAATTATAAAATGAAAACTCATTATAAAGTCATTTTTTGTAAGAAATTGTTTCACAACGAGTGTTTCTGATTTTTTTTCCAGGTCAATTACCAATTCCTTTGATGTCATTATTTCCAGGTCAATTACCAATTCCTTTATGCTTGTGAAAATTAGATAAAATTAGATAAGACAAAATTTATAAGATGAAAACTCATTTTTTTGTAAGATTGGTTAAGGACAAGTGTTTCTGATTTTTTTTTTTTAGTTTTGAGAATGAAAATTATTAAAATACCCTTAACCTTAAAACTTAGAATCATATATAAGTATATTTTTGTCTATTAAAACCCGATACACATTGCTAAAATGTACCAACTGAACAACAGGCGTAGCAAACCCATATATATATATATATATATATATATATATATATATATATATATATATATATATATATATATATATATATATATATATATATATATATTTGAGAGATAGACCTTTTAACACAGTTGTGTGAAATCCTTCATTATGTACTTTAAATGATACATTTTTCAAACCATCACTAGTATACATTACTTTTCCATAAGTTAAGTATTTAATTATTTTTAAGTTTATATTCTATTATCATTGACTGTTATTATTTATTGTAAGTTTGAATTTTGCTATATCATTTTTGTTGATTAATCTCGGCGTGATGATATTTAATAATTATTTTTGTGTGTGTTTTTTTTATCCAACGATAAAAGAATATTTACAGATTAATTCTGGTAAAAAAAAATTCAATCATGATAATAATCGTGAATATATTTTTGTTAATTTTATTTTTTAAAAGAATATATTTTTTTTAAATACCATAATTACTATTAGGATTATTTGTTCAAAAATAATTAATAAAAGAAAATATATATTAGAATTTTATTTTGGACCATGTATTAGTTATAAACTTTCTTTTAACAAATTAAAGAAATATTTTAATCAAGCTTAATTGAATATATTTTGTTACAATTATATCTGTGATTAGTATTATTATTTATGATTTTTTTTTTCATAAAAGTTTCTATTGAAATGCGGCTAATTCTTAGTTTAAATTAAAAAAAAAAATATTGCTTTAAAATTCAGTGTGTGTATAGCAGACAGTTCTAAAAAAAGTAAAAAGTCATATAATATATATATATATATATATATATATATATATATATATATATATATATATATATATATATATATATGCACTGTTTCCACTAAAAAATATTTAAATAACCTGTAACGTGTTATACAGATTTAAATACCGATTTTTTGTTTAAAAATTGACTTTCGGTCATCCTGTATTTAGAAATAACTATAATATTATCTAAATTGTATTTAGTACAACTCAAGCCTACTGATAAATTTAAAATGAATAAGGAGCTAAGAGTTTATAATTTTAGTTTAGATAACTAAATATAGTTAAGTTTTATAAAAATTAAACATTAAGTATTTTTATATTGGAAAATAGAAAGTTTTTAATTAAGTACTAGAAAACGTTGTTTTAAAAATTTACAAGGGGAAATGTAATTGAATTTTATTTTTAGAAAAAATAGATAAGAAAATATTTTAGATTTAGTATTATGAAAAGAAAAAAATATTTTTTAAAAATATTGGTTAAAATAAATCTAGATCACTTAATTCGTGATTTAAACCAATTTAAGCAAAATTAAAGATTAGTTGACATATACCAACTGTTAAGGACCTTTCATATTAATTATTTTATTTGTCGAGTTATATAAGTTTATACTTTAACTTTTAGTTATTATTTTTATAATATATTTGGTAAGAAAAGTAAACACTTTGATAATTTCTATAAATAATTAGTAGAAACAATTCACTTTTATTATATACAATAAATAAATTAAAATAACAAAATATATTTAAATGAATCATCTTTCTTATCTATTAATACGTGATGAATCAATTACTAAATTTTTAGCTCATTAAAAGTAAACTGAATTAAATGAACTCATTTTTAGTTTAATTTGAAATGAGCCAAAAATCGTATTGATTCATTTTGAGACTTTTAAAAGACATAATTATGAAGAAAAATGTTTTAAATATATAAAAAAAATTCTTTGACTAAATAAAAAAATGAGAAAAAGAAAAATATGTTTTTTTTTGTAAATAGTTATTTTTATTATTATATTGTTTGGAATATAGATAAAAAATTACATATATGCGAAATTAATATTAAAGTAGAACATAATATATTGGATTAAGTGTTTTTCTTATAATTAATTGAAGTTTAATCTTGTAATAGTTCTTCTAAGTATCATAGTTGATATTGAATTATAATGAAAGTTGCTTTGGGTTTGTGAACACTAAAAATTTTCACAGTATTTTCAGCAGCAGGATAAGTTCGTTAACATAACATCATAAAAAAATAGATGAATTTAATGTAATGAAAGTTAATGGTTAAAGACATATACATATTTATAGAATGAGGAGTTGCAATTTAGTATATTAAGAGATAAAGGCATACACTTTTAACAAAGTATAAGTGATACTAGTATCCAGTAGTAGTTAGAATCATGTAACCAACTTGATAATTCTCGTAGCTACTCAACATTATCAAGATTAATATAGTGTACTCTTTGAAGAGTTGTGTGTTTATTCTAGAAAAATTCTGATTATGATATTAGACTTTTGTGAGGGGTTATTCAAACTCCAAGTAACTTTAAATTTATTGGTGAAATGACTTGGGTTATTGGATTATTGTTTGAGTTAGAGTCTCGGTTGATGAAGTGTTTTTAGAAAACCGTATTAACGGTGTTTTGAGTTTATCTTGATTAAAATTTCCACATGAAATTTTGGTTAGAGAAGAATGTGAATTTCATGTAGTGTCTAAATTTTGAAATATATAAGGAATTTGATAAGTTAAAATGATAAAAGTTGTTATTGGCGGATCTAACTATTTTATTATTATACTCTTTTTGTTTAGTTTATGTTTTGATATGAATTCATTGAATGTGTACTTAAGATAGAGAACTTTAGGTTGATCTGGAATGTGAATATGTTACTATAAGATGAAACAAGAATGATATTGTTTGAGAGAATGCTCAAAAGAAGATTTCTCATTATTATTGAAGAGAATAGAATGTGTACAAAGCGGAAGAAAAAAGAGTTTATATACAAATCAAAGGAAACAAAAATTAACGGTTACGACAAGAAAAGCAGAAGAATAAATTTGTTATCTCTCTGTCATCCTCTCTCAAGGTAAACATGAATATTATACATGTTCAACTTGGCAGCAACAAGGGTAAGAACAAGATGTACAATGGTGACTTTAACAACAGGGGAGAAAGTTTCATGTAGTCCAAGCCTTCAGTTTGAGTGAAACCCCTTGCCACTAAATGATCTTTATATCTATCAATGGAACCATCTACTTTATGCTTAATTTTGTAAACCCAACGACAACTAATAGTCTTCTTTCCAATAGAGAGATTGATCAAAGTCCAAGTTTTATTTCTATTAAAAGCATTTAGTTCGAAATTCATAGCTTGTTGCCAACCTTCAAACTAGCTAGCCTCTTTAAAGGATGATGGTTCAACTTGTGCAAAGATATTGTGACAAAAAGAAACATGGTTAGAAGAAAAATTATCATAAGAAAGGAACAAATGTATAGGATATGGGGTAGTCTGGGATGATGAGATGCTTGAAGTAGTACCACAATAATGGTCTAAGTACTTAGGTCTACTTTTGTTCCTAAGAGAAACTCTTTGTCTAGCAATAGGAACAATAGTGTTGTCATAATTAATGTTAGAAATATTATTTGTTGTGTAATATGTGACATGGGAAACAAGTACCATATTTGGAAAGTAAAAAATGGTAATATTAGAAATTTCATTTATAGGAGAGGAAAGTGGAGTTAAAGAAGCATGATAAGGGAAAATGTTTTCATGAAAAATGACATTACGTTATACAAAAATAGAATGTGAATGCAAAATACAACACAAAACCTTTTTTTCTAGACTTGTATCCAAGAAAAATGTATTTGTTATGTATGGAATCATGTTTTGTGTAACCTGCAATAGCATATCTGAAGTATGATAAACACCCAAAGACTTTCATGTTTGAAAAATCTGATTTGACGGAATAGACCATTTCATAAGGAGATATATTTTGAAGGAAAAAGGTCGGTAGTTTATTAATAATATGAATGACGGGCTTTATGGAATAAGACCAAAAAATATTTGGAATTTTTTATTGAGAGAGGAGAGGCCGACACATTAAGTATTTGTTGATGTTTCCTTTCAACAATGTTATTTTGTTAGGGAGTAGCAACACAAGTAGTCTCATGAAAAATTTCTTTGGTAGTGTAACATTCATTAAGAAGAAACTCTTTTCCATTGTCATATCTTATTATTTTAAGTTTACAAAAAAACTAGTTTTCTGTTAAAATGATGAAATTTTGAAATACAACTTTGACATAAGTTTCGTGTTTCAAGAGAAGAATCCATGTGAAATGGATATAGTCATCAATAATGGTAAAAAATTATTTATATTCGTCAATGGAAGTAGTAGAAATGTGGCCCTAAATATCAATATGAATGAGATGAAAGAAACAAGGTCATTTAGTTTTGCTAGTAGAAAATTGAAGAGGTTTTTGTTTAGCAAAGGCACAAGCATGAATAAATTTGAAAGAAATATCAAAATATTAAGATGTTAATGTCTGCAAAATTTTATGTGAAGGATGGTCGAGTTTCGTGTGCCAAAAATTATAAGAATCACTAGTGTTATTGAAAACATAATAAAAAGAATTTGATTTTGAAGCACTAGTGTTATTATTACTAAAGAGATAAAAGAGTCCTTGGTACTTTTTAGTTACTCCAATCATTTGGTATGTATCCATCTACGCAATGAGACAATTGTTTTGATGAAAAATGATAAAACAATTGTTTGAAGACAATAGTTTATAAATAGAAACTAGGTGAACAGAGAAATTGGGAATAAATAAAGTATTGTGCAGATTTCCTAACGTAACAGTTCTTAAGAATCTAGCAATAACATAATTTTGATTTGGCAAAATTATAGAAATAGGCGTAATGGGCTTTAAAGAATTAAAAATAAACTTTGAAGAACATACATGACCAGTAGCCCCACTATTAATAATCCAAAAAGAAAAATTGGATATAGAAGAAGAACATGAAGATTGTTGAGTGCCTTGATTTAAACTTGCCATGGTAGGAGTAGAAGTTTGAGATTTTTTCAACAAGTCAAGAATTGCCTCATATTGTTCCTGAGAGAAACTACATTGAATGTTGGGTTTATTAAACTGGGTGGCAAAGGAGCCATTAGACGTGTGGGAAACAACATCAGTCATCTTGGCATAAGGGTTTGACTGAAAAGAATTCTATTTGGTGATGGACTTATAACCTTGGGGAAGGCTATATTTGATCTAATAATTTTCAAATGTGTGATTCGTTCTTTGATAGTGATCACAATATTTGGTAGGACGACCAAACTTGTTAGTACGTCATCATCTATGAGAAACACAGGACCTTCCACGAGAAACATTAGAATTCTTATTCTGATGTTCCTGAAAATTGAGATTGACCATGAAATCTTGTGGAGT
Organism: Vigna angularis; assembly: GCF_016808095.1. Classification (NCBI taxonomy): domain Eukaryota; kingdom Viridiplantae; phylum Streptophyta; class Magnoliopsida; order Fabales; family Fabaceae; genus Vigna; species Vigna angularis. The sequence continues at coordinate 24,500,440 of NC_068976.1, forward strand.
TTAAGATGAGGAATTATGGAATTCACATCCTTGTTGAAGGACTAAAAAAAAGGTTTTAGGAAGAGCAGGCATAGGTTCCATCAACATGATCTAAGAACGAACTTGGGAGAAGTCATTGTTTAAACCATGAAGAAACTTTATGATAGAATCATCATTTCGTTCTTGTTGAATCTTGGTCAGTAAGCCACAAGTACAAAGGGAAGGGCATGCGTATAGAAGAATGATTTTATATAAAGAAAGCTCTTTCCAAAGAATTTCTAAACGGATATAGTACTAAGAGACAGTAGATTCACCTTGTTTACAAGATTGAAGTTCCTCTCGGAGATTTACGATACAAAACTTATCACCATGAGAAAAATGTTCTAAAAGATTGTTTCAAATCTCGTAAGTGGAGTTCATCCCCATGAAAGATTGTTTGATGGAAAGAGATATAGAACACATCAAGCATGAGATCACCATCTTCTTACATCTTTTTCATGCTTCATGAAGAACATCGTCATGGAGGGCAAGGAAGGTACTGAGAACGAAATATTCTTTGTTATTTGTTTCTAAGGTCACGAGCATGTCATGTCTCCATTATTGAAAATTGGTGTATGAGAGAAGAGGAATAACATGAATTAGGGGTGAGTTTTCTCCACGATGAAAAAAATAAAGGGTGGACAGTGTTAGAAAGATGATCGAAAAAAGAAATCGAAGTGACCATAAAAGAATTAAAGATATTCAATATGATACCATGATAGTATTTGATAGAATGTTAAAAAAAAAATTCTTATTTTTATTATTGAAGATAATAGAATGTGTACAAAATGGAAGAAAAAAGATTTATATACATGTCAAAGAAAAAAAAGTTAACCGTTAAAAAAAATAGAAGAAAAGATATGTTGTTTCTCTATCAAAGCATGAAACGCAACAAAAAAAAGATAATAAAAAATTAATTGAAATTCAACAAAAATGAGAGTTTTTTTTTATACAAAATTCATAAAAATAGATAAGATTTATATTCCTTTATTTAAAAACACATTCTAAACAATAATAAGCTAAAAGAAACATATTTATAATAAAAATATGATTTTGAAGTGAGAAACTTCTATAGAGAAAGAAAAGAAATAGTAATGATATAAATTCAGTTTTAAAAAAAAATGAATTCAAAAACAATGAAATATATTTAGATTAAAATGATGAAAATGAATTACTAATGGTTTGTTTAAGTAAATTTGTATTCAGACTCTTGAAAACTTAAGTTTTAATATTGTGAATTGAGAAATGTAATAAAAACAAAAAAATTGTTTTAAATTATTTGTGAAGTTAGACAATTTATTTCTTAAATAATTTGTGAAGTTTTTTGAAAAAAAAAATCATCATTTGTATGATAAAATAGTAATTTTAAAATATGTCAAAATTTAAAAAATAAAAAAAATAACACTTCAGTGAGTAATTTAAAAAATCATTTAAAATTTATTTCTTCACAATTTAAACGATCTAACTTTTATAAGTGAAAGATTAAATATGATAAAATCAAATTTTATTAAATTTATTTAACGTTTTAAACATGTTTATATTAATATTAAAACAAAAATTTATTTAACATAAATAATTCAAATATTATTATAAAATATATTTAAAATATTAAATAAACTTTAATTAGAATAATTAAATTTATGTATTTTTAAAGTTGAAAGTATAAATTAAAATAAGATTTAAAATAAAAATCATTTTAATTTTCATAAAAAAAAGTTAAAAAATAAAAACATATCAGTTTAAATAAACATACAATATATATATCGTTATAAATGTAATTTATTTATTCTTTGATATTTTGGTAACATGGTTGAATATTATCCTTGAGAAATTTAAGCGCGTGGGTTGTTGAACTCATACAACGAACTGAAACCAAAACCAACTCACTCAACCAAGGATTCAACAACCTTAAGGGGACCATTGGACTTCCTTTCCGCCACACAACCTATTAATCTGGATAACAATGTTTCAGACATTACCTTCATCAATCAACTCTTATATGCCTTCATTTTCTTAATAAATTAAACCTTACAAGACTTATTCCACACCTTCTTTTTCATTTTCTTTCTTCAGTCGTCATCCATGACTCTTATAAATCACTAACTGCAATTTAATAAGATATATTTATTTTTTTTTATTTTTTTATTTTTTTCTCTGTTGCATTCCAAGTGTCAACCAATGCTCCGGAAAAGGAAGCAATTCATAACCTCTTTTCCTAATTGTTAGGTTTTGCTACAACCAATTAAAGGGGACAATCACTCTATTTTTTCTTTTATATCCCTTAGATATGGTATTCGAAATTATTTTTCAAACGTTTTATCACTTGTTAATTACTATACTTCTAAAAGTTAATCATTAAATAACCCATTGACAACTTCTCAATTCCGGAATTTTTGGCAAAAGAGCTTTCCAAAACAGAGATAATAATAATAATCAACTTGCAGGACAAATATATAATGTCAATTTACATTTTTTATATTTTATTTTACCCCTTTGATAAGAAAAAATCCCCATCATCTTTGACTGAATTTTCAATGATCATTAACTTGTACAATTAGTCAAGTCAAGTTTTAACACGGAGGAAAAAATAATTCTAATCTATAAAATATCATAACAAGGAAGGCCTGACAACAGAGGCTAAAATATTATAAAATGTGAATTAATTAAATTTAATATGAACAAGATTCATTTGTGAATAATTTGACCGATTCATGGTTGTAATCTTGAGCAGCTCATTGGTGCCGCCGCCCACATCCACCTATTTTTCTTTGACGCATGATTGTTTATAAAGGAATCAAGTATTTTATGTCGGAAAGAATAAGAAATTGAGAGGAAAAGTAGTTGAAAGAATGGATAAGTATTGATGAAATGGCATAATATATATAGAAAGAATTGTGAGACTTAATCAATAATGACAAATAGTTTGGGTCCAATTGATAGAGAAAATAATACATCATCCACCCGTAGAGAAATAGGGGGAATTGATTATAAACTATATTATACAATAAAAAATTCAGCATCCTTTCTTCAACGTTTCTTCCAAGTCTTCTTCCCTCATCTAGAAGTTGGAACTCCGTTCAAATCTGTGGATTAACCTGAACTTTGTTCTTTGCAACATGTTCTATCACTAACTATACTGTGTAATGTTGGATAGTAGTGGCAGTTCAAATAAATTAAATAATTAAATAAATAAATAAACTTGTCAGCATTGCCATGGCAGCAGCCCTTGCTCATGCTACCATCTGCTCCTGCTCTATGTACAGCTGCTCCACCCATGGTGGCAGCATCTCTTTACTCAGATCACCACCAAACATCTCCGACCTCTCAGAAGGAACATCCTTAACCAACGAATGAACCCATGACACATCTGGCTCAACATGTTCGTGCTGAGCCATGGGCGAAGCAGTTACCCCATTGTTTCTGAACCCAAATGAAGCAGATTTCCTGAGCTTGTTCAGCTCATCTCCGTTGACACCCCAATCGAGTTTCCCGGTTGGGGAACTCCAATCTGAGAGGGTAGAGGACACCCTGCAGGAAGGGTTGGAAGGTGAAGACAGGCCAAGATGGTGGGTTGAAGCACCACGATCGATGAAACTTTGGCTTCGCTTGGCGAAGGCGGCAGACCTTGAGTTCATCACTGCAGCTGCCACGGCAGCTGATGAGTCAAACCCAAAAGCTGAGGGCTTCCTCACAGGAGAGGAAGGGATGTTGGATGGATAACTCGCACGAAGGTGGTTCATGTTCTGGCGCATCTGAAGCCCGGTTTGGGTGGGTGTTGAAGGCTGCACAGAAAGTCCATGTAGTTGTGATAACACAGAAGGGTCAGCAGCGGCTAACAGGCCATCAAGGTTGGTTGGATTCAAATCACCAATCCTGTTGAATTCCTTGTTGCGGAAAGACGGAGAAGAGATCCTGGCAATCTCCTCTATCAACTGTTGCTGCTGCTGCTGTTGTTGTTGGCGAACTGGACTATCTAGACCGAGCAGCTCCATCTCCATCTCCAGATCCCTGGCACTGAGAGCAGCCTTGAGTCTGCTACCAGGAAGCTGAAGTGATGGTGGAGTGAGGTTTATTTTGTTCTGCCACAAGCTTCCACTCTTTGGAGATGAAGCTGCTGCCAATGGAGACATGGGTGGGGTTGAAACAGTTGGCATAGGTAAAGATGTGGAACTGAGAGCCAATGGACTCATGGATGTCATGTCTAGTGCACTGGATGAATAGGATTTTGGTGAAGGCATAGCTGACCCGGTTGAAGCATACACAGGGCGTAACTCTTCAGGTTTGTGGGCAAAGAAGCAGACTTTTCTGGTGCAGCCAGTCTCGTCCTTGCAGAGCCTTGTTCTGTACTGGGCAGGGTGTAGCCAGGACTCGAAAACACCGTGAGCATACTCACAGGAATCAGCCTTCTGGCAGGTCCCTTTACGGAATTCTGGGCAAGGAACGCAGCTATAAGGGTATTTCCTTGGGTCTCTCCTCCTTGCGTTCTCGCCCGGATGAACAAATGGACACTCAGTCCAGTCATGGGAGTAGGCCCTTGAGCAAGGCTTCACCTTGAAACTGTACATCCTAAACTCATCTGATCCATACACACCGTTGTTTATATCAGGCAAGGATATATCAACAGGATACTCTTTCTTATCACTTCCTTCTTTTTTCTCAGAGCCTTCTTTTGCTGATAAAGAAGCCGAGAAAATCTGCAGCTCCATCTCCTGGCTCACCAGTTCATCTCTTTCACCACCTCTGAGGAGCAACTCCATGGCCTTCCTCCGGGATTTGGAGGAAGAATCAAAGGCAGGAGCAATCAGATTAGCTGGCCTGTTTCCAGTAGCATCAAGGGATTCAGCATCAGCCCCAGCATCTAGCAAGAGCTTCACAATCTCATGTGAAGATTCAGAGCCTCCAGAGGCAGCACAATGAAGAGCAGTGGCCATATCAGAACCACAGGCCCTGTTCACATCAACAGTTCCTGCCTCGAGAATATACTTGAGAACCTTAATGCTTCCAAACAAAGAAGCAATCATGAGAGGGGTCCTCGTTTCAGATCCCATCTTCTTTGACCCAATTCTTCTGCCATACCAAAAGCCAGCCTCGTTGATATCTATGCCCTTCTCGTCCACTTCTCTTTTGAAAGCTTCAAAATCATCGGAAGCAGACAGTTCAAGTAAAGCCGAGAAATTGCGGAAACAGTCAAGATTCTGCTTCTGAATATTATTCTCCATCACGAGACTCGGAGAAGAAAGCTTACTCTTTGAATCACTACACATGTCCCAAATTCTGCACAAGACCACATAATCTCAATCAATAAGTCTATCAATTAAAAAACCATCTTTCACACAGAACAAAAAAAAACTACCAAACCTTCATCTTACAAACAAAATTTTCTAACAACCCTGGTTCCAAATCCCTAAATATTCACGGCCAGTTAACTTCCCACAAAAACGTGGTAAACCAATGAACCAACAAAAACTAGATCCATAACCAATACTATCCAAGACAAAAGCTTGTTATTGGGATACCTCAACAGGAAACAAACAAGGAAACTAAAAGGGAAAAAAACAAAATACTCAGAACATCTAAAACAAAGTTTAAAACTTTGATCTATCCAGAAGCATACCCAGGAAGCAAATCCCGTCAGACCCGACCAATAACCAAAGATCAAACAAAAACACAAAAAAAGAGGTTTTATGAGTAAAAACAGGAGAAGAAAGACATACCCTTTTGTGTAGTGGATTAGACAGAGAGTAGGAGTAGAAGAAGTGTATGTTGATTGCAAGGAAGCGTTGTTGTTTGTAAAGAAGAAAATCGAGAAGACCTCGATTGAGCACAGATGAGGGAGAATGAAGGGTATGGAAGCCTTTTTATTGTCAGCACACCAGCAACAGCTATTAGGGAAGGGAAAGGAAGAAGGGAGGAAAGTGTGACTTTTCTTCCTCCTTCTTTCTTCTCTCTCCTTTCTCTTTCCTTCTCTCTTTGGTCAAAGTCAATTATTCAATGCTAAAGCTTGGCCCCACCAGCAGCGTTTGCTTAATGTCACTATCTTCCCAAATGCAAATGCAGATGTGAATGAAACCTCAAATGACACTCAAATGCAACTCAAACTCCACATGGACCCACCATCCATTACCCCTCCACGAAACTCAACGGGCAGTTCCGCTCTCACGTGCCTTTTGAGTTGTGATTCTCTTCACTACTTAATCATTATCATCTTTCTTCTTTCTTTAATCATTTGTTTTGCTTTCAGAGAAAACAAAAAAGAACTCAAAATATGTTGAATTGAAGATCAGACAATATTTTTTTCAAAACAGTCTATAATTTTAAAATAAAAAAAAATAAGTTTTAATCTTTACCGGATTATTAGTCTTTTTAATATGTTAATGTCATCATCAATGTCAGGTTTGCTTATAATATTCATGATTGCAAATTATAATCGAGAAACACTAGTAAGTGTCGTGTTAAGTTTTTCATCTCCAAAACATGTTGAATAGGAAGAGGAGTGCAAGTGAACAAGAAATTGAAAATATAAAAGGAGAATTAAAATCAAATGAATTTGTAAAATTTTAAAAGAGTAATATTTGTAATATTATGTTCAAGCAGAATATAGAGATATTTAACATCATAGGTTATAAAATAAGGTTTATAGTCATCCATTTGGGGTTAATAATTCTTTTAAGTGATTATTTTGTTTTGAAAGAACCTCTTATATTTTCTCAACAAAGTCTGTTCAATTTTGCACATGCAGAATGTTTAAGTTTAAATTCTAGGCAATGGTAGGACAAAATTATATTATTTATATTATTGCAAGAAAGATAATAAATTAAATTGAAAGTTCAGGAACTGTGTTATCCATGTCATGACAATTCTCTTGTCATTGAGCATTTATATGAACTAAAAAACCTTGCAGAATTACTATATTTAATGAAATTATCTGACCTCAAATGATATATTCATTTTTTTTTTCATTTTGAATATCAAGTACTATAAAAATATGATTTGTGAAAATGAATAATATAGTATCAAAGGAAGATGTAAATGAAAAATTTACTTAAAATATTATTGAAGGTGGAATGAGTTCAAAAACATCTCTCTAAAGATCATGTAAAAAGTACTATAAGTTTATCTACCAAATAAACTAACTTCAACCAAATAAGCTAAAAGTTAGATAAAAATTGTCAAACACATTCTATATATCTTGCATTTTCTTAAAGTTTTACTACTTAATCCATTTCCATTTTACTGGGAATGATTTAAGGGAAAGAATAGTCAATTTTATAGCATTGAAAGTGGAAAATAATCACTGCTGAAAAAGAAATTTCTTTTGAAAAAAAGGGACAGAGACCCAATCCACTTGTTGGCTTCATTAATTTATGTTGTTACCAGTTAAACTTAGTCCACTCTAAGACCTATGTAACTAAATAATAACAATAAAAATAATAAAATAATTGTATAATTATGTTAGGACAGAAAGAAAGAGTGTGGGGACCACAGTAGAATGAGTATTGGGTATGGCAGTTCAACACATTAATAGTTTGAACGCGTTTTGGTTCTGTGTTTGGCTCTTTGTATTGTATAAAATTAAAATATTTATAAACAACGTTCCATTGTGTTATGCTTATGTGAGTGGGTCGCAGTTGGGTGACAGACAGCACTCAGCACTAACAGGATAAGTTTCTGATTCAGCCTTCCACTTTACTTTTTACCTTCAAAAAATCAAAACCGGACACCTTTGGTCGTAAGAGGTTTAGTTTCATGCATTGTTTTGCCATATCTTCTTTTATTTATTCATGACTCCAACTCCAACATTTTTTAGTTTGGAAACTATTGTTGTTTTGCCTATAGTTGCTTAACTGGGTTTGGTTGAATGAAGTGGGACATATGGGTTTGGCACTGTGATTAAAAAATAAATCCATAAATAAAAATAACTTTTTATATTTTGTTGAGGGTTTAGAATTTCTTTTGTTTATTTTGTGTTATATAAAAACTCACTTTTAAAATCTTCTCATAATTTTTATAAAGTTGAAATGTTCTCTATTGGTCTTTAAATAGATTATTCTATTGTAAAACTAGCACGACACGGGTAATTTTATTTGTTTTATATTTATATTATATATAATAATATAATATAAAATAAAATAAAAATTGATATAGGTATGTAAATAATTATTCTAATTAATGTTTTATAAACTAAATATCATTGAAATATATAATCTTTAATTATATTATGTTTAAAAAATTCATTTAATTTTAAATAAAAAATAATGTATGAATGTTAAATAAGTTATTATTATATGATAATTTAATAATAATATTGATATTTATTATAATATATAAAATTATTATTTAAAAAAATCACATAATTTAGTTTTGTCTTAAAAAAAATCCAAGAACTATGGTGACTACTTTTAACAAATTATTAATATATTAATTATGCAAAAGTTACAAATTGTAATTTATAATTAAAATGGTTATCCGTAGATTGAAATTTTGAGAACTTTACAATTAAATTAAAAAGTCTTGTAGAAAGATAATACTAAAATTTAATTTTAAATGATACAAAACTTTGTTATTTATAGATACAAACTATTTTAACATACAAAATTTATCAAAATTTTACAATTTTACCTTTAAAATTAAAAAAAAAAGTTTCAACTAGGCATGATGATTGAATCTCTAAATAATAATATGCATATAAATGTACTTCTTGAATAAAAATAATCAATATTCAATATTGTTACAATTGACTATATATTTTGGAAAAAAAATAATCTTAAAAGCAAAGATTACGCTTAAAATAAATTGTATAAGAAATTAAGTATTAATAAAATAAAACTTTATCAATCTAGGTCAATGATTAGTATATAAGTTTTAATAAATTTACAAAAACTTGAATCTGGACCTTCTCACCAAAATTCATCTCTTTTGTCAATCCTAAATATGTACTGAAAATAAAAATTATTTATATATTAAATAGATATGATATTATTGACCAGAAAGGATGTCACTAATTATCTAAATTATTTTTAAAAAATATATTAAGTATAAGCCAACAACCTAAAATAATGTATAATGAATATAATAAAATAAGACTCAAATTCTTTTTCACCTTTATTTATTTTCTAAAGATTGTTTCCATGGTTTGTTTTAGAACTCGTATTCCTTAATTAACTTTAACGTTAAACTTTCTATCATTTTCCTTATTCAAGTCTCAAACATATTTGATATGTCAAACCATGTTGTCATCTCAACATTGCTAAGTAGTGCATATCGACACCATATCTTTTACTTTAAACTCGATATTTAATTTCTCTTACAAAACTTGTGATATCTGATCCCCAACTCTGTTCTTGAAAGTCTTTCAACGAAAAAGTACTTTCTGAACTCCAACATATTTCTCCATCCTTTGCAAACCAACTACTTTGATATTCTAACTCACAAGCTTCAACACATCACATCTCCCTATCTTCGAGGCAAAACTTGTCTCAAAGGTTTTAACCAATTGTAATAAAAGTATACATCTCAAGTTATCCTTGAATCTGCATTTCTTTACCACTATAAAATACAAAATATTATCACAAAGGTAAGAACAAAACAAGGAATACTATAGAAATCAAAACTAGGATCACAACTCTTATTTCCCCCGAACCTTCATAATTAAGAAAGAAAAATCATCCATGATAGAGTCATGAGTGTACACCCTCATTACTCTTATCAAGATATTTTCTGTTGTCAATACTTCCAGTTAGACAAACAAACTACACTGTTTACTCTCGACTAGACTAGAAAGGTACGACAAACCACAACCCTTAAGTCATCCCAAGGACGAACTGCTCTGATACCATTAATGTAACATCCCATTTTTAATAGCATAATGCTATTAAAATAAAACGTTACATAGATGACAATAGAACAATTATATAAAACTACAACTTACACAAGAACAAGATATATACCTATAGAACCATCTTACTTCCCATTTGTAGCACTCTCACCTCTCGCTGAGCAAATGAAAAGAACATCTCACTAAGCTCACTCCATTTAGGTGATCATCGTAAAAGAGAAGCATACACAAAGACAACAACACAAAATCAAGGGTAAGCTAGTGTACAAATAAAGCATTATATAATAATTTGGTTTAACAATTTACAACACTCAAGAAAAAGCAATTCATATAACCCCAAGACCACTATACTCACTTATTCGAATATAATGTTGATATAGACTACTGAAGGCATGCACTCATGGTAGTATTTATACTCTGCAAAATTATAAACAAGAATAACTCGACCTACTCACCATGAGGTAATCTACTCCTAAAACCCAGAGGGCTAGACGTCATGTCATTCTCTCTGCCACCTCATTCAACTCTACATGAGTTAAATGGTTGGTAGAATATCAGGGTACCCTCTTACTGCAGTCTCTCTATCAAGCATTCTCTTACAACCTGCTAGAATATAGAATTTCTCATTCTCATATCACATTACACATATATATACAAATGAATCATAACCCAACAATAGCATGAAAATAGGTCAACATAACTCAATAACTTGGAAAATAGGAAAACACTTAACTAGTGACATTACGCTCAACGCCAAAAGTGACGCTTAGGCGCTGCTGTGTGAATAAAAATGTAATTACATTCATATCTTAGTTTAGGCCATGTGTATACATAATTGCATTAATTAAATGATTTCATCATACATTATCTTTGTTTTGGATCATACATTTGAGTTTTGTGTTTTCCTAGTAGATACATGCTTCTAAGTGTTAAAATCACAACTTTGAAAGAATTGATATTCAAGATGTAGAGTTGAAACCAGAGAGTTCAACAACTGAGTTGTGAAACCTGTGGAGTTGTCTCAAGAGAAACAAATGCAAACCAGCAAGTTCAAATTGAGTTGTGGCTTTTTCCACAACTTGTGGTTTTACTTTAGAAGTGAAATTGAAACCAGAGAAGAACACAAGCAGATTGTGAATTTTTCCATAAGCAGTGAAAATTTTCAGAGTAGTTACTAACCTCTAATAGATACACTTCAAATTTCAACTTGGACACTTTCCCCACACATTCTACTAATCGTTAGGACCTTCTTTACCCAAAGTAACATTTGAAAAACACCTTCCTAACTCAGATTTTTCTATCTCAAGCCCACTTAACTACTTTAAATCATTTAAACTCCATTTTATACCTTTCAACACCAATTCTCTGCAACTAACAACTTACACAAGTCTTAATAGCAGACCCCAAACCATCACATTTTGTCTAGACCTCCTAAATCAAAATACCACTAGTGAAAATCCATAAAAATGAACTAAAAACCATACAAAACACACTCAAAGGGCTAACAATCAGTTCTACATCAGAAATCTGCTAACATATGACTCAAACAAGTCTTAATCAACCCTTAGACTAATCCTAAAACACTGTATTTCCAAGATAACCTTTATCTTATCTTTTCACCTGTCAAAACCCCTTTTTAGCCCAAAAACTACCTAGTTCTTCTGCTGAATACAAAATAAGGACTTATGACAGTTTGACAACTCATATTTCATCCAATTTAGTATCTCAAATTCATTACACACAACATTTACATCATAAATCACACTTCACTTCATTATTCATCAGTTTTCACATCAATACACAACATATACAAATAACTCAACATACCAGATTTCTCAATTCAATGCAATTTCATAATTCAATCAATATTTCACCATACACACATTAATTATAACTTTCCAAACAAACAAAATAAAATAAAACTAACTTCCTTTACCTTTTTAGAAGATCAAACTAATTTAGAAAAGTAATGAAACTCATTTATAAAATTAGTTTCTAGAGAGATTGTGTGTTTTAAAATAATGAAATTCGTTTATAATCATTCCTTTTATATTAAATTTTTTTATATTAATAGAGTCTCATTATTTTTAACTCACTACTATTTCTAAAATACTATTTTTTAAGTTTTCACAAAAAGACAATAATAAAATATGAACAAATTTAAGAAAAAAAATATTACTTTTAATCTGAAATTTTAAAATAATAGATTCATGTGTTCTTCTTATATATTGGTTATCTCTATTTATTTATGAATTTTCTAATTCATCTTAAATTTCTAACATGATTATTTTAGAATGGGCATTTTAGGAAAGTTGTTCCGATTATCCATACAAAATGTTGCACTTCTTTCAAGCCTCCATCCCCATTTAGGTAACCATTATCTAAGTTGTGGTCAATAGTGTTTGTAAGATTATTCACAATCCCAGATGAGCAAGTCAAATCTGCACTATAATTAATTTTCATCCCTTCCAATGAAAAAAAGCCTAAACAGGAATGCATTCTTTGCAACATCATTTAAATGCAAGTTAACTCTATCCTTCAAATTATAGAACTGAATCATATTTTGCACAAAATCAGACAAATAAATTCGACAGTTCTCCTGTTTTCTGAAAATCAAACTTAAATTTGTTGGGACAAGGATCAGTTCTATCTTCTCACCGAAAACCATTTTCTTTTTCCAGAACAAGTCAAACACTGGATTTAATAGAATGATAGACTGTAATCACACATGCACACAGTATTAGAGTGCAAACAAAAAGAAATAGACATTATATAAAAACAATGACAAAACAACTATAGCAAATTCTAACCTTTGAGGGGACACTTCACTCTATAATGTACAAAACATTTCCAAGTAAATAATGAACCTTTCCAACTAGGGTTTATGAAACCCAAAACTGATCCAACAAAAACAACAACCATCTTGCATAAAATGCAAAACTGACAGTCAAGCCACAAAATTAAAAAATAAATATCTTCCAATAAACCTTTGAAAGGTTACCTTAGCGTGACTTAGGATACAGATAGAGTTCTGGAAAAGGTTCTTGAAACTATATCTCACAGAAGATGACATTTTCGTTTGCACCACTTTGCCATGCATGATGAACTCCAACAACTCTTTCAACAGTATTTAGAACTCTATAGAAAGATGGCTATTGGCATTTGTAATTTGGAAATTTATTACAGCTCTGTCCAATTTGGATTTTCAAATTAAGTTAAATTAATAATACTTTATAAAGACTATCACCTTTATTTAATAACATATTATTTAATTTTATTTCAATTTCACTAAAACTTAAACTGAAATTTTATATTATTTAATATTTTCGTTTTTCATTAATAGTATCAGAGTTTAATGCAAAAATAATAATACATAATACTTTGCCAATATAAACCAATCCTTAGATATGTTTGAAATTCATATGAAGAAACATGAATTTATAATTTCTTTATTATTACTATATACTTTATAGAAAAATTATTAATATCATAACAATTTAGTTTATATTAAAAATTATATTATTACTTCTTATCCATACACTTAATACACAATATATAACTAATATGATACTTTACGTTGTTAATAAATATATCTCTGTTTCTACATTCCCTAATTACCAAAATTGACATATAATTATGTTTTTGTTATATTTTAATAAATAACTATATATTATTTCACTCAACACAATTAAAAAGCCAAAAAGAACCCACCGGTGCGTATGTGGGTTTAACAGTAGAACTCAATCAAAAGAATTAGGATTAATGTAAAAATCCTATCAAGAACAATTTTGACTTTTCGCTTAAACTATGGAGGTGTATGTAGCAATTAAGTGGTGCAGAAAGCAAACTGTATACCAAGGTTTTTTGCAAGATCCATACTTTAAACAAACTTCATTTGCTCCTTCCACCACCCCAAGTGCTCTCTATACCTCCGTATTATTTTTTTTATTTCAAAAATACCTTACATAACTTTTATCATTTAACTTTATTTATTTTTTTAAAACCCTAAATCTCTCTACACCCCTTCATTTTTCTCTTTCTCTGATTGTACACAAACTCTCCCTCACTTTCTCTCTTCCTGCCTTCTTGGCGCAGACAGACACAACCATGTAATTTGGTGGATGCAAAATCAATCGTCTCCTACTAAACTTATGGAATAATAAATAATTTCAATAAGGTAGAAATAGAATGTGAGAGAGAATACTTCCTTTTTTTTTGCCTTCTACAACTTTTTCTTTCTCGTACAGTGGTCTATTTTATTACATTTTTTTTTTCATTCTTCTTCTTACTTTTCTCTTAAATTGTAAAATACATGGTCGAGACACATAACATGCCAAATTAAATAGATAAACACAACCTAAAATGAAACTAATAATAGCTAATAGTTGAGATTAAATAATAAATAATCATTATTTTTTTTGTTTATGGTTTCATCTATTGCATTTGTTTCATTTCAATTGTGAAACTCTGCTGTTAAACAATACCTAGAAGGGTAATCATCCTAAAATAAGAAACTTGTGGAAGTTAGTGAAAAATGCAGCAATTGCCAAAAAAAAGTAGCATTCTTATTGAAATCAGATTTTAATATATGTTTTGAGTTGTCGTACAATTATTTATAGTTTATTAAATTTTGCGATTTTCCTCTAAATTTTGGTTATGGATGATGGATTTATGTAATGGACGTCTACCCCTTCATACCAAAAAGCGATAAAATACTTGATCCATTATTAAAGTCGGGTACAAAATTGTAGATAATTCCACTGGTCACAGTGACAAGAATTGGACAACAAGCATTCTCTCTGTTCCCATTCAGAAACTCAAAATCCACCATGTGTTTCCCTTCAGCCACACCCACCACCGCAGAGATGACGAGGACGATGAAAGAAAGACACACTGCTTACCCTCCACCGAGAAACACCTTCCCCAACCCTCACCAACAGTCGCCACCACCCTTCTATAGCGCTCCTCAACCATCGCCCCTCAGCCCGAGACCAACGTGTTCCACACCTCTCATGTGCTGCCACCAGGACACGTGTCGTAGGATTTCAACTACTCAGCTCCCACTTCTCATCACCACCATAAATCTGATCATGGGTTCTCCCACGGGTACTCCCCTACTCTCACTGCAGCTTATTACCCCCCTCCTGGAACCACCTCCACCACGTGGCTCACGAGTCCCACCACCACATTCCTTCTTTCACTTCTCACAACTCTCTCAGCAACACCGCCACCGTAACTCACGTCGGCCACCAGGCTAACACCGATCTCCACATTTCTCTTCTTAAACTAATGTCAACGTCCGTACGGATGTCAACATGCACAACGAAAGTCGATTAATGTAGATATCTGTTTAAGAATCGAACGCATATTCACATCAATTTAAATATTACTAAAGGGTAAAAGATGAACGAGGAGTTGTAGGGAGGCCTGTGTGGTGATGTGATGGTGGAGGGAGTAACTCTCACTTCATTTTAGCAAGCCCACACCCACCTTTTTTTTAGCCCACGGATTTAGCAAATACGCCGGCAATTGACAAAGAAATAAAATAAAAAGCTGAAATCATTTTAAAACGTAAAAAGTTCACATATTTTAAAAATATAACATAACTTGCATCTAATGCCACATAAAAGATATATTCCTATATTGTGTACTTATACTAAATTAAAGTATCATATCATCGTTTAATAACCATCGAACTAAAAAAAATACATACATTTTATGTATATATATTTGATTCTTTTAACTTAAACATCTTAGTTATTAGCATTATGTCTTATAATTCAAAATATATTTCTGAATCTGAAAATTCATTTCAAATTAAGTAATTTGAAACATAATTTTAAATAACACAATCCATAATGCATGTATGTATTACACATTATGAAATGCATTGTCAATTTAAAAATATGATTCAGATTGAGAAATCTACAGTATGTTCCAAGTTTTAACAATTTGAAAATCTTAATTATAGATAATTTAAACTTTTTTTTAACTCATCATGGAAATATATGAAAAGAGCATAATTTCTCACCTGCTAGCCCAATAATAAACTCATCATTCATAAACAAAATAATACTCACACTTTTCACAATTATACCTCATAGAAAAAGGTGTTTTAGTTCTTATGGGACGATTGCTTTGTAGTTATTATTAAAAAACTATTTGAATCCGAGTTAAATCTGATGAAGGAAGAAAATAAATGTGTTATACAAAATAATGTGACACCTTTTAGTTTGTTTCACTAAGCTAAAAGTTTGTTTAACCAACATTCTGACAAAGTAGTTTAATTTATTACCTTGTAACCTTTTTTTAAATATCATTTCTTGAAATATTTTAAATGACAGTTTAATAGATTTATTTTTCATAATTTCATTGCATTTTTGTTCCTTTTCATCGAGTATCATCAATCAATCTAGGAAAAACGGACGGGCCAGGTCCAGTATTAAAATTTGATTTTGAATATAGAATTTGAATTGGGCTTAGGAGGTTGAATTTTGGATTACTACTTCATGCACCCCAATTTTCTCTTCTTGCACCTATAAAGTTTTTAATATCTATTCTACCCTTTTGAGCTAATAATATAAGTTGACTTTCTTCCCTAATTTGAAATCCCCATTTCCACCGCACCACCCATACATCTGCGCACATCTACCTCAAATTGGTTAAGAAGATGAGTTGGACTCTTGAGTTTCGCATGGAAGAAGGTAAAACAGGAAATATATTTTCAAAATGGATGTTTGAAATATATTTACGAATATGAAAATATATTCCAGAACATCCATTTCAGAAAAATATTTATGTATTCTAGATTGAGTATTCCGTAAGGTATTTTTGAATTCAAAAATACATTCCAAACTAAAAAATACATTCTGAAATATTAAAAAAAAAATTAGGATAAGTGTTCTGAAAACCATTTTCAGATTCAGATGGATTTTTTTTTCATATACCGGAGTAAATGTTCTAGAAGGTATTTATAGATCTGAAAATAACTTTTAAAATGGTCATTCTAAAATATAAAAAATTTCTAAAACAACTGTTTTGAAAGTCATTTCTAAATCCGAAAATACATTTCATAACATTTATTTAAAAAAAAAACTACATTCAGAAAATAAAATAATTTCCAAAATAAGAGTTTTGAAAAATATTTTCAAATCTAAAAATATCTTCCGAAACATCGTTCTGTAAATCTTTTCCTATATTCTAGATTAAATTTTGTAGAAGTCATTTTTCGTATCCGAAACTATATTCCTGAACATTCAATCCAAAAGGTATTTAAAATAAGGAAATGTAGGATATTTTATTATATTTTTAATAAAAAATAGTTTGTGAAGTTCAACTTACAGGAAGAAAAACAGGACAACAGGAGCAGCATGAATTTTGTTGACCTTTCGGTGTTTACAATATATTTTTTAAAAACTTTTTCTTTGAATCAAACTTTTTATAATCTATATAATCTCGGAATGGATTCTCCAAATAAACTTTCTACATCAAGTTTTATTTACATGCATTTATCAAATGATGGGTTGTCCCATAAATAATAAGATAATAGTTAAGTTATATTGATAAGCTTATATATTTTTTAACATCCCAAAAATAGAGTATAAAACCATATACGAGAATAATCACATATTAATAATATTACAGATCAGTTCTACACATAACGAGATACTATTATGGCTGAACGACCTTACATAATAGCAGGGAATTAAAACTGCATGCTGGCTACAACGCGACCGAACGTTTTGCAAAATAAACTTATACCGAACGATCTTACAAAAGATGAAGCCAACCACTGACCGAACGTTCCTAAGGTTCGACCTTCACTTCCGTCTCTTCCAATGCTTCTTCCAGCAACTCTTCTCCTTCTGCTCACATCCACACGGATGATCATTGCAACAGGACAACAACCGAATGCACAACACAGACAAAATGATAAACAAGGTAAGCTTATGTAATTTAATTAATTCAATAATCACATACAACGTTCATGATTAAATCAATAACACCCAAATCATAATTCATGCGTAATGGCATACAAAGACCGACCACTTGACTCTGACTGTCCGGACTGTATGAATCCTGTGTAGCTACGACGTTTGTGCACTCGGGTGATGTAGTAACTGGGATACCCTCAACAGCTGCCACCCAAGGTTAATCCGTTCCGTCCAAGTTAACCTTATGGACCAGGATCTCCTGTCATTCCCACACATGACTTACTTCTCTCTACTTGAGAATGAGTAATCACGGAATATCAGGATAAACGCCTCCTAAGCTTTGCCAACATTCATACTTTACCAATCAATAACCACCTTCTGAGATATTCCTCCCTGGAATATTCTTTCATAACCAAACTATTTCATTCGCATCACATTTCAAATTCTCTTATACTTCATCATAAATACATTCAACTAAAATACGATCACATTTTCTCATCATAGCACAAGTCCTAAGGGAATAACACATCTTAAACATTTTCTACTTCCATAAACGGACCATTAAGAGTTCAAACCGGACACTACGAAGCCTAGGCCGAGTACTAAGACTCTAGGCTGAACACCTTTTAAAGACCAAAACTGTTTGACCCAAATACTAATATGAGATACTATGAAGAAACGAATGCTCTTGAGTTTGGCTGAAGACTCTTATTTTAAAAACGATAATAATAGATTACTGAAACGAGACCGAGCGCTTGGTTTAAGACCGAGCCCTGTGGAAACCATATACTATTGAACGAGCGCTGGTCCAAGACCAAGTACTTATCAGGAACGAGCGCTACTGAGATCGAACGCTTTGTCCAAGACCGAGCACTACCAAACTTACATAAATGAATGAATATATATATATATATATATATATATATATATATGTATATATATATATGTATATATATGTATATATATATATGTATATATATATATATGTATATATATATATGTATATATATATATGTATATATATATATGTATATATATATATATATGTATATATATATACACACACACACACTTGCGCCACACTCCTTTTTAATGAAAATAACGATAACATTTACGACTTTAAGTAGTATATTATACATTAACTAAACTGTTTAGGAAACCTAAAGGAGAACTATACTTAGGCCGAACGCTTATTTACATATATCTAATATTATAAAACGATCTTCATGAACGAACTTCTTTACAATATAAGAATTTAGTTTAGACGGACGCTCAAAGGAAACCTGAACTGCTAATATTGACTCTCGATTACAGTTTACCTAATTCTGCAGAGTATTACAGAATGACTCTCAGACAATATCCCTAAAGCATGAGAAATCAGTTAAGACTATGCACTTCCTTGAAGAATCGAACGATCACTAATGACGCTCGACCATACTACAACATTTACTCATAATACTACAGTTTGAAGATCAAACCCTATCTCAACTCAGTTCACACCATTTATTAATCATCCATCCACACATCCAAACATACAGTAACACGCATATTTCATACTCATCAAATAATCAAACAAAGTATCATACAAACATACAAACGTTCAAAACAAAATCTTAATCAAATTATATAAGCTTCTCTTACCTCTAAACGTAACCGAACGCTCACAGGTGCAGAGTATAGCTCACCGCTACCCAAGACCTTAACGTTCGACAGTCACACTTTAAGAAACTGAACCAAAGAGAAGACCAGAAATACTCAGAATGATACGATTCGCTCAGGCAACCAGAAATCTGAATTTGTATACGAGAAGAAACAAACGTGCTAAAGAGAAAGAAACTCATCGGCTTAGAACAACAAACCGATCGGTTTAAACGAAAGCTCTTGACATCGGGAGTGTTCAAACGGTGCCTGAGAGGTGGTCGGAAGAAGAGAAGATGAGATTTTCTTAGAGAGAAGATGAAGGAGATTTAGAGAGAAGGAGATTTAGAGAGAAGGAGGAGAAAATAATTTCAGCAGTTTGGAGAAGAAGGAAAGCATGCAGAGAAGTGGCACAACATTTGAAATTTGGCATTAAGTACTGCCGTCACCCAAAACCGAACGACCACTCTCCTGCAGCCACTTGTTTTCCACTATTGAAAATCTAACTCTCTCTTCTTGACACTTGACTCCCACTACTTGGGATTTTTAGTGGGTTTTAATGGGACATTTTTCATTTCTGTTCTTGTTATTTGTATCTTTTATTAACATTATTTAAGTGATGAGTTGTCCCTTAACCGACTAAGTAAATGTGCACAATCAATATGTATATTTGAAATTTTTTTTAAAAGAAATAATCAATGTAATTCAAATAATGTTGTCTTCTTTATTTTGGCTTTGTATCAAGTTATACTTATTATCTATGAAACCCATAAAGAATGAAGATTGATAAGTTAAACTTGTTTTGAGAATTTTCTTTTATCTTTTTCCTTTGGGTTTCAACAAGGAAAAAACACCATTTTCATTATATTTCTTACTTTTTTTTTGCTTTAAACTAAAAAAAATTATACATTTCTTTTATTCACAATCAAAAAGAATATTATTGAGAAAAGACAAATATTACTCATCTTTTGAAAACACAAAAATAAATGTAAAATTTTATTGATATAAAAAGAAAAAAAAATACATGCATCTCTCTAGATAACCAATTAATTGACATATACTTGTAAAATGCAGAGAGAAGGAAAAAAAATAATTCTTTTATCTACAATGATAGAAAAAAGTTATTGACAAGTATATGTAAAAATCACAAATTTTAATGATTGCACAAAATTAAGTTAATTATACAGAAAAACATAGTAAGATAAAATTAATAACGATATAATATAATTTTCTTTAAATATTAATTCTAAGTATTACATTTTAGATTAATCAATCCAGAAATTATAAGAAATTATAAGTGCGTATAAGATTGACCAATCTGAAATGAATTTTCGAATCCAGTAATACCTTTTAGATTTGGTATTGGTGTGGTTAGAAATAAATAGGTAAAATTATCCATGTGTCTAAGTGTATTGTTGAACACTATCATGGTTAGATTGCGTGTATTGTTAAAATTTATTATTGTTATTATATATTTTATATTTTATTTAAAAGTAGATGCATTTTAAATGTGAAAAAACTGTAAAATAATTTATATTTTAGATTAGAAACCATTTCTAGTAGTACACGGCTCTCGAGCCATGGATTATTCTCTGTTGCAAGAATGTTCCAACAACAAGTCAATAACTAATAAACTAACATTCCCATCAAATATTTAGGTTCAAAAGAATCAAGTGGTTGAAGAATAATATTAGAAAAATAAATAAATCCAAAAGTACGATAAATAATGGCAAAATATAACATTCAAAAGAGAATTCTGACTTTGTAAAATTGAGTTCCATCCAACTTATTTTGTAAAATGATATTGATTGAAGAAAATACTCACCATATTATTTAAATAGCAAATTCAATAATATTTACTATAAAGTTTTAGGTCTAATAACTATTTAAGATATTTATTTAATGTGATTTTTCAATTATTTTATATTGACTTTTTATAAATGGTGCAACACCCATTTAACTAAAATGATGATATTGACTCTTTCTAAATAAAATGAGAACTGAATTGAAAAAAAATAATTAAAAATCATATTGAATAAATTTATCAAATATTGAAAAAAAAACATCTATTAAATTAAAATTTTATTAAAAAAAGATTTGATGCATTAACTAAAAATAAGTTAATATACAATATATAAATGAAAGTAATCTTCACCAACAATTTTATAGAATTGACATGCGTGTAAATTACTTTATGGTAAATGACACAAATTTATGCGAATCCTATATTAACATTTACAAAAATCCATATACATTTCACACACCCACACATATATTAAGTAAACTTTATGGAACAACATATAATATTATAAGTAAGATTAATTAATAAAACCATATCATTTGAATTTTAATATATATTCAATCGACAATTAAAATGATTTAGAAAGTAAATTAAAAATATATTAGAATTTTCCAATTATTGTTTTAAAATTTAAACGTCAAAGTAAACAATAATTAATAATACTTATTATTCCACAAGCTGCCAAAAATATAAACTATTGGATAAGATTTATTTTTGCAAGATTATCCAAGGAGCTGGAGGTAATTAAGTTAGCCTTACTTTAAAGAAATAAATATTTAGAAGTGATAAAAATAATTATTAATAATAATTAAGTATAATATATTCTTATGTATTAAAGATCGTAACTAGATAGTTGAAATCATTTAAAAATTAGTTATATGCTGCAACTTACTTTTTTTGTATTTGCAAAGAAATCCTTTGTTAATTTGCATCCAGGAAAAAGCTATTTCTAAATATACCTGATACACTTAAGCACAAAACGTTTTTTTTTTCTGTTTAAAATAAAACTGGTAAAAATATTCTTATAACAAATTTCCATTAACAATAAACGAGTTTTATGTCTTAAAAAATTAAAAAAACAGCCTTCATTTTATAAATGATAAAATTCCTATAAGCTATAGAAAATTTTGACAATATTACATCCTAAAAGAGTGGTTTGGTAGTGAAAATAAAATAAGATAGAACATGATATAAGGGTTTGATAAAAGTATACTTTTTTAAGTTAGGACATATTATCGTTGGTTATTAATTTAATTTTTAAGAATAAAGTCGGTGAGTCATCTTTAGTTTTTAAATGTAGCATTCTTAAAACCAATTTTCATAAAAAAAATAAATAAATTTATGATAAATATGAGCTATAATTTTTTAAACATGTTTATCACAAGTGTAAATCGAATTTTTAATAGGAGTTAACATAGTTATTTAATAATGATTATATAACGGTTATCTAAATTTATGTTATTTAGAAAATAAAAATTCAATGATAGATTATAAGGATAACATATGGGTGCGTGCGAACGAGTTTGATTATACTCGTTTTCAATTTTGTGCCTATTGAATAGCGATAGTTAAATAATATTTTAACAAAAAAGAAAAAAACAAAACAAAGAGAAGATGATATATATATATATATATATATATATATATATATATATATATATATATATATATATATATATATATATATATATATATATATATAATCACGGACTCCAAAAAAACATACATTTTATTTTCTTTAATGTTAAATTTCAATAAATATATTATAATTGCATGAAAATTAAAATAGAGTATCATATAATAACTGTATCAATATTAAATGATTATAAAAATAATTAAAATTTGATAAGAATTATAACATCTATTATTTTTGCAAATGTTAGAGAAAAAATACTTAAAATATTTGAATGAACTTGGTCAATATCAAACATGCTTAACAGTTGAGAGAAAAAAATAAAAAACTGTGTAGTAAAAGAAAAATTATTCAAATAGACAAAATTAAGAGCAATAAGAATATATAAGAAAAAAAAATTATACTACCTAATCAAATAAATTTACACGAATGAACAGTTGAAGTTGATAACAACAAATTTTCACGTGAAACAAAAATAACAAATATAAAGATATTTATTAAGAAGAAATAAAAATTGTTAATGTGTCCTAAAAGTAATATAATTTAATAAAATTGAGTCTTACATTTCCTAAAATACAGTACAATTGAACAAACAATTAAAAGAAAGAAGGTGTAATGATAACAATGGAAGGAAAAGGACCTTAAGAGTTTGAAAGAATTTGGTAGATATTAAATAATTACTCAGGACATGCACAATTGTGTGTAGTAAAATAAGAATTCTTTAAATGAAATTAAACAAAAGATTTAGAGAATCATGAAAATAATTTTTTTTAAGATTATCTAAATAAATTGAACATGTTTTAATAATTTAAAATAAAGATAAGTATGAAAGGGAAACAAATAAACATACTCACTATTCTCTTATATCAAATTTAAAAAATATATTATTATTTGTAACATCCCAAAATACAGTAATAACTATAATCAGAATTAATTACATTTAACAGTAAAACAGTGCAATCTTTACACTAAGATACGAGGTTCAAAAAGCCGAACGGCTTAAAGTACAGAAATATAGACAAACACAGCAGTAACAGAATTTCAGAGACGAACGGTTTTACAAAACCTTAACCGAACGTTCATAATAAACTTAAAGACTAATAAAAGAAAAGCCTAGCGAACGCTCTAAGGCTCGGCTTTAACTTCTACTTCAATCAGATTAGCGTCTTCCAAATTTTCTTCTTCTAGCATTTCTTCAAGAGACGCACCTCCATTTGCTCACATCCACACGGATGATCATTGCAATGACAGGACGAACGTACATAGACAACAGACAACACAAGGAAAACGAAAGGGTAAGCTTATGCAATTTAATTTATACGTCAACATATACAATAATCATTTCAATCCACACAAGCACATAGTTCAACATATAACATCATCCGAAATATATACATATATATACTAGACCGACCGTCCGAACTGTATGAAACTGTGTAGTTACAAGCGTTCTTGCACCCGAGTGATGTAGTAACTGCGATACACTCAACAGCTGCCACTCGAGGTTAGTCCGTTCTTACGTCGCCCATGTTAACTTATGGACTACGGACCTCCTACCGTTCCCACACACGACATACTCCCTCTACATGAGGATGAGTACTCACGGAACATCAGGATGAACATCAAGTCTTAACTTATCCACAGTCATACTTTACCAAATTTAATATTCAATATATGTAAGAGTCGTTCCTCCCTGGAACGCTCGTTCAAATTCCATAATCGTATAATCATTCAATATAGTATTCACACTTGAACATCTTATAATTTATCACCATCTTTATCTTCAGTTTTAAAAGTATAAAATAACGAACATTCATACTTCTGAAGAACGAAGACGAACACTAAAGACTAGATTTAGAAAGACTCGTTGCCAATCAAAATAAGTCAACACATACTTATAGGAAGGACGTCACTGCTACTCGAATCAGTTGACTGAATCGACTCTTAAAGATATACAATAAATGTTCAGAATAATTTAGGTACAAAGACTCTAGACCGAATCCAAATGGATAAAGATACAACAAGACAATTATTTAATTATACTGAGAACAATTTGTTTAAAGGGATCGACTGCCAGTCAATGACTGAATGCGATAATATACATTTACTAATAATTTGGACGGACGTTATTTTCGCCCATTTAGAAATCAAAGGTAAGGACGAGCGTTCGGTATAAGACCGAACACTTCTTAGGACGAACGCTAGATATAAGACCGATAATTAATTAGGACGAACGCTTGGTATAAGACCGAGTACTAATGA
Source organism: Vigna angularis (assembly GCF_016808095.1). Lineage (NCBI taxonomy): Eukaryota > Viridiplantae > Streptophyta > Magnoliopsida > Fabales > Fabaceae > Vigna > Vigna angularis. The sequence goes on from NC_068976.1 coordinate 24,525,561, forward strand.
GGACGAACGCTCAGTATAAGACCGAGCGCTACTAATTTGTAAGTATAAGGGGATAATACATTATGACTTAATTTTAAAATATACGGTTACCACTAGGCTGAGCCGAACGCTCAACATAGTATTTCACGGAACGCTCGTTCTCGATCAGAACTCTTTCTAAATGAAAGGATTCCTTTTTAAGCAATTGATTAGAAACCGAACGGTATAAGACCGTACGATGACGAACATATTTTATCATAGTAAGGATTTCATATTTCAGATTTTCATCTAGTTCAATTATCAATTTTCAACATATCAGTTCATACTTTATACTTCATATCAATATCAATTTCCAAACTTTATATGATTCACATTAATCATTCATACCTCAAAGTGATAACTCATCTCATATTCATACGTATCAACCATAAACATACATTTCAACCAACATATATTCTATTCATCCAGTACAATAACGTTCGTTCATGCATACTCAATCAGCATACATTTCATACATTCAGTTCATATCATGCTTGCATACAACATACAAGTATTAATTAAATTACTAAGCTTCCCTTACCTGGATCAGTAGTGAACGTCCTAAGAGTATGACCTGGACTTTGCCCAACTATGGCTTTCTACCCTCCACGATCTTTCTTACGTTCTTCAACTAAGTCTAACCAAAGAAAACTCAGAGAACTCAGTTTATACCCTTGCATGCAACTGAATCTTAGTTTGCATGTAACTCAGAAACAAGTGTCCAGAGTCGAGCGACTTACCGGTTACAGAACTTGGATCTATTCGGTTCAGATTGAAGCTCACGGCGCAGGGAACGTTCCTACGGTTCTGAATGTTGAACGGAGAAGAAATGGGTGAGTAACAGTAGAGAGAAGTTGAAGGCTTTCTAGAGAGAAGGTGGAGAAGATGAAAAGTTGAGTTCTGAGGAAGAAGACGATTGCATGCAGAGAGTGGGAAGAAGGTTTTTCAGAAAAATTGGTTTTTCTTCCCAAGTCAAACGAACGTTCTCTCACACACGGACACCTGTCTTCCACTACAAATTTCTGAACATTCCATTTGTGACACTTGGCAGGCGTGCGTCAGAGTGTGTGAGTGCGTTTTAATGAGACTGAGTGTGTGGCGCGGTGCATTAATGAGAGCAGACAGGTGACTCAGCAGTGCATTTAATTTGATTAGACAGATGGCTTACGGTTTAATTTTCCAAGGCCTCACATTATTCATATATAAATTTAATCTATACAAATATTTACTATCAAAATAAAAACATTAGGATAATATCCATACAAATAAGTTTATCTGTAATTTCAATATTTATTGTACATAAAGCTTTGATTTGAGTTGCCGAAGTTATCCATGTTTCTTAGTTTATTTGTTTAAAAAAATTTGGCTTATTTTCAACAACTTTTATAGTGTTCTTTAACCTCCAATGTAGCGTAGAAGACCGTCCGTCCCGGTGTTGAAATGCTTAGCTTTATCTGTACCGAGCGCGCTTAAGATCGACACCAACTCTTCATCCTCTCGCTGTTTCACTCTGATCCGGTCGAACACGTCGCTGGATATTCTAAGGTTACAACACTTGATACTGTTCGGCTCCAACTCGAATTGTAACCTTAGATCTCTAAAGTCTTCAATCAAACTGAGTTCCTTCACCATCATAACCGAGACATGAACTGCCTTCCTACTTAGGGCGTCCGCCACTACATTCGCTTTTCCCGGATGATACAGCAGTTCAAAGTCGTAATCCTTTAAGAACTCCAGCCAACGCCTCTGCCTCATGTTCAACTCCTTCTGATCAAATAGGTATTTGAGGCTCTTGTGATCACTGAAGACTTGGAACGTGGATCCGTACAAGAAATGCCTCCAAATCTTCAGCGCAAAAACGACCGCTGCCAACTCCAGGTCGTGTGTTGGGTAATTCCTCTCGTGAATCTTCAACTGACGGGATGCGTACGCTACCACTCGCTTTTCTTGCATCAGTACACAACCCAAACCTTGGTGAGACGCATCACAATACACTTCGAAAGGTTTGGCCGTGTCAGGAATGACCAACACTGGGGCGCTCGTCAATTTCACTTTCAATTCTTGGAAGCTGGCTTCACAACGATCGGTCCAAGCGAACGACTGATCTTTACGAGTCAACTGAGTTAGCGGCGCTACTATCTTAGCAAAGGTTGAGTAATAACCTATTCCACTAATAACCTATTTTAGTCCTTCGTACATGAGTAAAATATTTTTCTTTCATTTTAACATTATATTTCTTCCTCTCTTTCTTTCGTCGCTGTGAGATACTACAAGTTGCAAAGGTTAGTGGTGGTGGAAAGAATTATCAAGCAGTCTCCCTCTCGTGGTGCAGTGTGTGGAGTGGTGCAGTGCGTGCGTTGCTTCCTCTAGGTGCATATTCGAATAAACCTTCAAATAAAACCCTAAAATAAAAAATGCAACCTTTAAACGGAGGTGACATCCTTCAACGGATGTCAACATCCGTTTAAGGAAAAACGGACCGTTGAAGGATGTCACTTTCGTTTAAAGGTTACGTTTTTTATTTTAGGGTTTGTTTTATTAGTTTATTCTTTATTTTGAAAATATTTTAATAATTTAATTTAAATGTTTTGATTTATTATTTTTGAATATATTTTTAATGTATTTTAATAATGTAAGGAAAATGAAGAAGAAAGAAACGGAGGAGGAGAAGTGAAACGGAGAAGACAAATGGGATTGCAGAGTAAAACGAAAGACGAATTGTTAAACGAAAATGAGAGATGAAAAGATTGGGTGCAGGGAGTAAAGTAGGAGAACTAGGTTTGAAATAAATTAAAATAGTAAAATAGTAAAAGTAAAAAAATTTAATCTGAGGATATAATTGGAATTAAAGAAAATTGGGAAGGTGGAGGGAGAAAGGTGTGATGGTGGAGGGAGCAACACCCTTTGACAAGGGGTTCAACTGGATGTACTACACTTTTGTGGGCCCATCAGTCATGAAACCCACTGGTACAATTATCTGTTTTGAGGCCCAACCATGAGCTTTAATCATTTAAATAGTTCATTCATGCTCTAAGTTGTAGGACACCGATACCATAGACTTGGGTACCCGGTCCTCGATACCTAATATGTCATCATGTTTTAAGGCTACACTCCTTATCTGGAAGGGTCAAAGGGCCTTTAGCCTTACTCAGTACATCAATCCTTAGTCTTTACATGACTAGAAGACGTGTAAAGAGTGCCTAACGTCCAACATGATCGAAGCAACGTTGTTAATCCTCGTACTCAGTTATGATATTTGTAATAAAAGATTTTGCAAAAAAAAAAAACTTTTATCTTTGGCCTTACCCCTATGGGTATAGTAGCCTCTGAGTCTCAAGGAACATAACGACGAAGAGATTTAAAAGTTGAAGGAGTTTTTTAGTGACATAGTGATGTGACCTTTAGTGGCAGAGTTTGGTACAAAAACTTCTCGTAAGGTTACTACGGTTCGTGAAAGGATGCAAGGTCCATGGGCTTGCTTTGAACAAATGTGGCCTAATAAGTTGAACCTTCACCATTTTGCTATAAATAGGGAAGTGCGAACCATAATTCACCACTCAATTTTTTGGCCTACTTGTCATCTTGTATTTGTCAAAGAAACTTGTCTTTTTGAAGCGAAGTATCCAGTCTTCTTTATCGAGTATGTTTGAGTCCTTTAGTGATAATAATGTTGGTAATAGGGCATGTCTTCGAACACTTCATCCTCCCTAGGTTTAGGGGTGAGTCTCAAGCACTTTATAAAAACTCGAGTACATCGTCTTGAGGAGCATAGTGAGACCTCTTGGAAGGTGAGAGAGGGATACAACTAAGTTGATGCTGAGGTTCAGACTCAGACATCAGACTATAGATGGATCCAAACACTCCAAAATTGGGTGGACAACATCTACATTTTTAAGCATAAGGATATTGTATCATTGAAGAGGGTCAGTGTCATTGATTGTGTTTGCCACAATAAGAAGAGTTGCGATGATGATTTCTTCTATATCTATACTAATATATTCACGTAATTACATGTTTAGATGTCGTTTGATGAATTTACAATGGACATCCTTTTTTTCTTAAATGTGATTCCAACTTAACTTTGTCCAAATAGGTGAAAATAAATACAAGCATGTAGGATTTTGCGAACATTTTAAAGCAAAACACAGCGAAATTAAATATTTTATCAAAAATTATATCTAGAAAGATTACCATGTATATGCCCTGTAGAAAATTAATTAGCAAAGTGTTGTACAAAATTTCTTATAAAAGAAAGACGAATACGTTTAAGAATGTTATTTTATACGCAATTTGTTAATATTTAATTAAGATATCTCCTTGTTACAACTCATTCATGTATCATTCCATCCATCCTATGTATTGTCCAAGGATTATATGACCACTAGTGTCGGGTATCGATCATACATTAATAATATTTAAAGAATTAAAATTACAGGCTAGAATTTAGTTATATTTTTGGATAAAGAAAAAACATGAATTTTATATAACCACTGAACATAGAACAAACAGGCAAATTATGTCTGGACCACTCTATGCACTTAGGACATATAGGTTTCGGAAAGGAAAAAGTTTATACACGTGAATCATTTTAATAAAAGTCCCATCAAAGGCAGCCTCAGAACATTTTCAAAATCTTGGAGGCTACGATAAACTCAGAAAATTCCTGTTCACAAACGGCGCCGGAAAATATATGGCCATCCCTTTCAATCCAACTCTGTCGACATGAGTTGTAACATTAGTGGGGTGCCCATATTCATCATGCATACGCTTTCGTTTACATATTCTAGAATATATATTTCTTTGTAAAATAATACAAAATTTTAAAATAAAATCAATATTATACTTCAGCAATTAAAAATGTCATTATATCATCCGCATCATGTTTTTTTAACGTAACAATTCATATACTGTAATATGTGATTTTGTTGGTTCTTGTAAAAAATTAACTTTTCGTCCGTACACATTGTCAATTTATCGTGTAATTCTTAAACACCACATTCTAACACCTATTTGAAATGCCGACAAAAAAAAAATTCAATCCACCACAAGACAACACCCGTGTCCCTTAACCTAAGAAAAGCTTATTTATATGATAAAATATACGCTTATTTATATATGCTCTAAATTTATTTTATTTCTAATTAATATATAATTTTTATTACATTCATCACATTGATTTCAAACATAAAAGTAAATATGAATTGAAAGTTCAAAATATAGTAGCGTGTAACGATAATAAATATCAATATAATAAGTTTCAAATAATTCAAATAATATTTTAAAAAATGTACTTTAACTTAAGCTTATAAAATTAATTTAGAATATGATGTTTACACTTATATAAATATGTCTTATTTCTTAAGGTAAGATTTTTAATATTGTCAAAGTCTAGTTTGTAAGTCTAAAATTACGGTAATTCACTCATCCAAAGAAGATTCTACCATGAGAATGGTATTGGAGTTTGGTAAAACATGTCATAATTCAATAGAACATTTCCAATAACATGTACCAAAATAATATAATATGTCATGCTTATAAACAACAAACACAATGAGAATTTTTATTTCAAGTACAAGTTAATTTTAATTAATTTTTTTAGGTTAAAATATTAATTTAATTTTTATTTTTCGTTCAGTTTTGTCAATTCAATCTTAATATATTTTTTTAATAAAGTTCCAACCTTTTTTTCAATTTTATTCATTTATTTTTTTTTACTCATTTAAATAATTAACGAGTAATAAATCGTATATGATATGTGTCACTTTATGATTTTTTTTTTATTTTTTTTAAATTTTTTCTTAATTAAAAAAATATTCAAGTCAACATTGCACTACATAATAATAATATGTTACGTGTCAGCATCAATATTACATGATAGTGTTCGTGCTATGTGTATATTAGTGTCACATCTTAATATTTTATATTCGATTTGATTTTTATTTATTACTTTTATTCAATTAAATCTCATTTTTTATTTTTAAATGGAGTAATTTTGTCTTTTACATATTATAAGTAAATTTAATTATATAAATGTTATACTGATATCTTTTTATTAAAATTAGAATAAAGTTTTTAGAAGTAGAGACTAACACCATTGGTTTTAAAATTTTAAGAGATTAAAAAATCACATAAACTATTTATTGCTTTATATGATTTTTAGGTTTAAAATCAATAAACTATTTTTTAATGTAGGTTATAAATCAATTAAATAATTTAACCTAAACATTAATATAACATTTATATAAAAATTAATTAAATTTGGTCTAAATTTGGAAATGAATAAAATTACTCCTTTTAAAATATAAAAAACAATGAAACTTTTTTTAGAAAAATTAAGAAATATTAAAAAAATCACAAAGTGAGCAGTGATATATGTGGTTAACTTTTTGTTGATCATTTAAAAAAATTAAATTGAATAAAAATGATATAAAAAATTGAAAGAAAAAAAATCTAAGACTGAATTGACAAAATTTTAACCTATTTTATTTTCTTTCTTAAAAGTTACGGAAAAACTCATTGAAACACTAGGCAAAATTTGATTATTAGTTTACGTAGATTCACAATGTCTTTAAAACTAAATATATGTTTTGTTCAAAAATATTTTATGAAAAATTGAAGTAAATATTATTTTACGAGTTAAAAATATTGTTTATATACATTTAATGTTAAATTACTCTTATAAATGAACTTATATATAAAATAATTTTAATTTGTAAAAATGCCTATATAATTTATTTTATTTTTATCTGTTGAAATGTTTTATTAACAAATTTAGCAATATTTATTTAAAGGAATGTTTTTTGGTGTTCCTTCTCAATAACACGTCTTGTATCTAGTGACTTATACCACATATATTATTATTACATATCTCAGCTTACTGGTTGTTTTTAGCAACATCAATTTTTTTTCTGTATTTTATAATTTTTCATTGTATCCCGTAAGTCACAATTACAAATATTGAAACATAATTTTTTAGTATTTTCATTGTTGCTTTAATTATTCATCTCCCTTTGTCTAACATTTGAAAAATCCAACGTAATTTCCAAAATTTCAAAAACCAATCTTCCGTCTCCATCACCTTCTTCCTCAATAATTGCTTCTCTTCCACCTTTATTCCGATCCAAAGAGTAACACCTTGCATCTCATCCGTTTGTTTTAATTTGAAAAGGATAAGCTTTTGTTTGCTAAATCAGATGACTTTGAGTTTCCCTTTCACCACTATTTTTTCATTATAATGACAAATTAACGTTATTCTCTGCCAATCTCATTCACAAATTAAAAAAAGTAAAGCACGTGTATATATCCAATTTTTATGAGTGAATGTAACTCTTACTTTGTAAAATAATTTGAGGGATGGAGATCTACATTCCTTTGAAGAGATTGAGACTGTAAATGAACTCGTCCTCAAGATTATTGTCCTAAATACGAATATATATTCAATAATTATCTATCATATTCTAATATTTATCTATATTTTTATATTTTCTCATGTTTTAAATTATTAAAACGTATTTAACTTTTTAGATAATCTAAAACATTTGTATTAACTTTTATTTAGTACATACTTTATTTGGCGTTTTATCCTATTATTGCGTAATTTCTTGTTTGATATTTATATAATTAATTATTTTATATATTTAATATTGGAGAAAACAATTTATATATCAATTTAACATTAACTATTTAATATAATATTGTAACATTCCAAAAATATAGCATAATACTATATCATAGATTAATCACATATAACAATATGATAGGTCAGTTCTCCAAGAGTTAATAAAGTATTTAACATTACAGTTATCTAAAAATAACCATAAAACTAAAACACTTTACAGAGTACCATAAGTTTGATACAAAACATAGACATAAACCGAACGGTTATACAACACCCTGTGTATAAACCGATCGGTTTACAAAAGATAAGCTAAGCCTATTGACCGAACGGTCCTATCTAAAACTATATACAACTGATGATCGAGCGGTCCTAACCTAAGCAGCAGATCCTCGCCTTCCAACGTTTGTTCCACCGAACACTCATTGCCTTCTGCTCACATCCACAAGATGATCATTGTAAAAGAAAAGGTAACCGGACGGACAATGCAAGACAAAACAAGAAAGTAGGGTAAGCTAATGTAATTTAATTATAAACACATCTATACATTTCATGCAAGTTCAAACCGTACGAAATCGAACGCTACATCATGCAAACACCGAATACAAGCCTAACACCACAAATCATGCATAGACCGAACACCTGACTTGACCATCCGGATTGTATGAATATGTAGCTACAGTTGTCCTTGCACTTGTGGTAGTGTAACAGCTGACACCAATCAAGCTACTACCAAAGGTTAATCCCATAATACCTACCTCGGCACCCTAAGGTGGTAGGACCTCCTGCTATTCTCACAAATGAAATATCTCTATCTATGTGAGAATGATACTCATAGAATTTCAGGATGAACGCCAACTTAGCAATATCTATATTCATACTTTACAATTTCATAACCATCCATGAGATATTCCTCCTTGGAATTTTCTTCAACAGTTTTGAAAGCATAATTCTCGTAAATTAACATAAACAATCATTCATCAGTTATATTTTCACTCATAAGACAAAGAGAACCTGTGAACGTTGGAGACCGGACACCTTCACACTACCCAAAAGATAGGATCAAACGATCCATAATAGATACAATTGAAGAAATTGCCGAATGTAAATACTAGCTGATTACTAGAGAAAAACCGACCACTAGCTTGCCGAATGTAAACCGATCCATAACACTAGTCATTACTGCCAGTATAAGACCGAGCACTATAAAAAACGACTCACACACCTAAGACCGAACGTTCAACATCGGTAAAACTAAAGAGACCAAACCCGGTTAATGATCGAGCATGCCGATCGTTATGACTACCGAATACTACTAAAAACTGAACACTAAACATAGTACAACTAAGAACGAACGTTAATACCAACCTGAAGACTGCCGAGGTCGAAAATAAGTATTTTTTTAAAACTGAACGTCAATACTAATCCGAACAATACTAAGTTAAAATATCACTACAAAACCAAATACCTCTAAACCCAATTACATGACCTGATCGAGCGTTCAACAACGAGCGCTCTGCTTTCTACATAATTCTACAGAACTTCTCAACTAGTTCACAGGTCTCGGCACTACACAAAAATCAAGCCAATATCAAATTATTCACACATGCACACGTTCAACCGATCATTTCAAACATAAACAAACATAATTAAATTACTAGCTTCCCTTACCTCGAATAAACCAGACACTTCCTACGCTTCCACAGTGTTGACTAACCAGAAATCAGCTTCTAAGGCAACCTACTAATTTCTGATCGGTGAAAAGGAACCAACCAGAAGATCAAAGACAAAAAACAAATTCAGAGAAGTAGATGATGAACACATGCAAGCTGAACAGTGCTTGCATGTATAAGAAAATATAGAAACTTCAAAGAACGAGTGAATTTAACTTACCAACTCCAAACAACAACTTGATTGGTGAAAAGAAAGACTCTTACCACCAGGAAAAAAAGTCAGGCACCGCCTGGTTGAAAATCAGAAGAAGGAAAATGTGAGAATTTGTAGAGAGAAGGAGGAGAAAATAAAACTCAAAAATTTGGAGAGAAGAGGTGTATGCAGAAAATGACTCAATGTTTTGAAAAGTTTACTAAATAATTGTCTATTTCTTATTTTATTTAGGTGAAATCTTGGTTGTATCTTAAAAAAAGAAAAAAGATAAAATAAATGAATAAAATATTGATGCTATGACGCAGACAATTAGGATTACTATTCTCATTGTATTTCCACAACTTTCTTTTTACATATAAGATAGGGTTTACGTTAATTTTATTTCTTTTACGTCAACTTCAGGGAGACCTGCCACCGCACCCCACCCCTCCCCCACCATTGCAAAAATACCCACTGAATTGTCTCACCTTTTTTTTCTTTGCATTAACTTATCAAGCATTCACACCTATCAAATCCCCCACGAATTCCACGTTTCCTTCACTACTTGCGCCCACCTCTCTCTTTCACCTTCTCACACACCACGTACCCCAACTGTTACAATGAAATCAACACTTTTGTTTCCTATTACTTCCTCACATGTCTGTCTCTCTACACACACACATATATATATATATCTCCATGGTATTATGTTTCATAGTATCTACAAACAAACCTTGTTGTACCAAAAATGACGAAAAGTAGTCCTCAAGATTGGCCTGAGCCAATAGTCCGGGTTCAGTCCTTGTCCGAAAGGTGCACGGATTCAATCCCTGATAGATATATCAAGCCCATCAGTGACCGTCCATCTTCTGCTGTTCTCGATGATGATGCCAACATCCCAATTATCGACCTTGCAGGGCTTTGCGGTGACCCAGAAGCCCGAGCCTCCACGCTGAGCCAAATCTCTGAGGCCTGTAATGAGTGGGGTTTCTTCCAGATCGTGAACCATGGGGTCAGTCCTCAGTTGATGGACATGGCTAGGGAAACTTGGCGCCAGTTCTTTCACATGCCTGTGGAGGTGAAACAGCAATACGCAAACTCCCCAAAAACTTATGAAGGGTACGGTAGCAGGCTTGGAATTGAGAAAGGTGCCATTCTTGATTGGAGTGATTACTATTTTCTCCATTACCTTCCCTTATCGTTGAAGGACTGCAACAAATGGCCCTCTCAGCCTCCCTCTTGCAGGTATATTTTATGATAGTTCATATCAATATTTAAAAATCATGTTTTTACAGAATCAAATGTTATGAATGACAGAAAAACATGCATGGGTAATACATAAAGTCGTTTTTGTATTGAAAGAATGAAGTTAATGTTGAATTGTGGAGTAAAATTGCATTACTGATGCAGGGAAGTGTGCGATGAGTATGGAAGAGAGGTGGTGAAGCTATGTGGGAGGTTGATGAAGGTTCTGTCGATAAACCTAGGATTGGAAGAGGATGTTCTTGAGAAAGGTTTCGGAGGAGAAGATGTCGGAGCATGCATGAGGGTGAATTATTACCCAAAGTGTCCACGACCAGAATTGACGTTGGGTTTGTCATCTCACTCAGATCCAGGGGGTATGACCCTCTTACTTTCAGATGACCAAGTCCCTGGTCTTCAAGTCCGAAAAGGCGACAAGTGGATCACGGTGAAGCCTCTTCCCCATGCTTTTATTGTCAATATTGGTGACCAAATTCAGGTGAATAATTATCCTTGTTAAGAATGTTTGGCTACAAATTCATGATACATGCATCTGTCACATGGAGGGACATATCACATATCAAGTTGTGCTCTTGAATTTTTTTAGTTTTGTCCTTCGTCGGATTTTTGGATGCATGTGGCCTTCTCAATGTTTCTCCACACACATGTTCCCATTTCCCGTACGGTTTCTTTATTTTCGAAAAATAGATTAATTCCTAATTATATTTATTTAGTTCACACATTCACGTCAGAATACTTCAAGTTTACGTGGTTCACTGTTCCGTTAGTTTTCCTCGATGAAGATTCTTTTTCAAAGCAAATTAACGTAACTATTTTATATATATTATTCTATTAATATAACGTATATTAGAGATGGTGTGATTGGAACTAGAAAGAGATATTTATTATAAAGAACGTTCTCACTATTTGAGAATCATCGTGCACACATAAAATCGGATAAACATTTGGCCTGTTGGCCACGGGAACGATAAGGTCGTTCTTTTATTTGGCATGACATATCTAAACAAATAATTTCATGCCATGAGCTGAATTGTACTTTTTACATTCTAAATAGGCTTGTGACAGTTAAGTTCTATCTTGTATCGTGGTTGTCGCCAATTATATACCCTTATCATATATAAATATAATTATTAGTACATATTGGATCTTTGACATGGTTGAAAAGACCAAACATTTTGCTCCTAGTAAAATATTATTTCTGTCATGACTGTATAACATGCAATATGTATATTATGTTGACTCTAAAAGAAGGTTAGGGCACACTCCAATAATTGATATATATACTTCAACTATAAGAGTACTGTTTAGATACCTGTAATCTATATCCTTGTTTAGATTCTAAAAAAAAAATTAAAAAAAAGACAGTACATTGATTAAACTCTTATCAACTATGAACACATAATAACGAGTGCATGACGTTGTTGTTTCTATCATGACTTAAAAAAGAGTGAATAGCATACAACCACCGCATGAATTAGTGATGGTTTTTAAAAAATTATTCTCAGAAAGAAAGCACTGCATTATTAGGTGCATATTTGCTTAATCAAATCCGTGGTACGACGGTGACGTAGATCTTTGCTTCCGATTTTAGTTTGCATGACGATGTTACTTTCAACTGAAGTTTAACGTTTATTGTTTTTTATCGTACTGATTTGCATATTGATTTTGTGTTTGAGAAGGTTCTAAGCAATGGAAACTACAAGAGTGTGGAGCACAGGGTGCTGGTGAATTCAAACAAAGAGAGGGTTTCCCTTGCTTTTTTCTACAACCCTAAAAGTAACATACCCATAGAGCCAGTGAAGGAGTTGGTGAAGCCAGATAAACCTGCACTGTACACTCCCATGACCTTTGATGAATACAGACTCTTCATCAGATTGAGAGGACCATGCGGAAAATCTCATGTTGATTCGTTGAAATCTCCAAGATGATATATCGTTATCAAGAACATTGCATGGATTGTACTATTAATCATATATATGTATGTGCACCAAACATATTATCTCTTCTTCATATATCTTCAGATATGTAAATCCTGTACCTAGACACCTACTTGTCTGAACAATTTGCCTAAAAAGTTAAACCACAGAGGATAATTTGGATAATATATAGATATGGAATTGATGTAAGAAAAAAAAACATGTTAATGGCTGAATTTGAGTGGTCCACAAAATTTATACTTGTGTAAGTGTAAGAGATTTGTGTCCCCATGATGACAGGGAGAAGTGCACCATAATTTTGGGGGCAACATTGTATGCTGTATCTACTGTATTAATTGTATGAGGCAAAGTTGCTTGCCAAGCCTGTTTCAAATTCAATGCACTAAATTAATTATTGAACTCCACTGAGTTTTCTTTTCCACACTGTTTCTGGCTTTATTTATTTCCAAAAATATATTTTCAAAAAGTGTTGTTACTGTAAGATTGTTCTATATATTAACCAAAATCTATATAATTTATCCCGACGGACCTAATTTTGAATTATGTTTACCATTTTTCCTTATAACAAAAATGTATATATCAAAGAAAGAAATATTAAGAATTTTTTAAGTAGAAAGATAATTAATATATAAGTATAAATATATAGCATTTTTTTTCCTTATATTGTCCTAGGATCTTTGAACCCCTAGGTTTAAAAAACAAAAAATGATGGTTCGGAACTTAATCTTTTCCTTGCAATAAACACAACCAATATCACGTACCAAGAAACCACTTTTCGTATGGCATCAAAACAAGATCTACTACACTTTAATGGCATTGAGATTCGATTGTGCCATTCAAAATCATATGAAATGATTCGATGGTGGCAACCAATTACAATAAGAAAACATCCAAGTGTTGATTTTACTAGGGGGTGATTATATATAGATATAAGTGATTAGAAAAAAAAGAAATCTCATGAAACAAATGCAATGACATTTTCATCTCACACTTGAATAAACATGCAATTCAACAAACACATGCTTAATATTAATCAGAATAATTGGTTTAGACCAAACTAAGAACAAACTTAGTAAATTATAAAGAAAATGATAAGTAATGCTTTGATAGAGACGTTTGTGGGGGAGATTTTGAAACACTATATACACTGGATGACTATGGGGTCACCATCTGAAGCAATAATAAAGAACTGACTGATTGGGTTAACATTATGGGAAGAAAAAGTGAGAAGAAAGAAAGTATGGGCATAAAGGAGAGTAGTTTCTATATGGGTAAGGGGAGATGCATTCAGCAATTGTGAAAAGAAGTGTGAGAAGTATGTTTCGTATGTGGGGCATTTTTATTTTGAGGTTACTACTATTTTAATCGTTTAATTAGTAACTTTGTTGTTATATTTAGATTTTTTAGATTTAAACTTATGATTCGTTCTTGTCTCTTCCGTTAAATTAAAGTTAATACTGTTTAAAAGTGTTATGTATCAAAATCACGTCTTAAAAACTGTTAACTTTTTGTTTGAATTTTTTTTATTACACACGTGATATCTTTCAAGTAAAAAATGACTCATATTTTTGTATGTGATAAATTCAAATTTTAACCTATGACATTTTCAATGGCGTAACGCTAATATAAAGGAAATAGTTACATTCAGTATTTTTTATAAAATAAAATTTCAATAGAGTCTTTTTAAAAAAATAATACTGAATCGAGTAAAAAAGATTAAAATAAAATACTAATTCAATCTATTTGAATTTGCAATCTATTTTAATTTACAATCTATTTTAATTTATGTATATTATGATAAATATTTGTTATAATAAAATATAGTTTAGTATTCATTTATTTTTTGAGTCATTAATAAAAATTTACCCGAGTTTTAATAGTAGTTATCGGTAAAAATATTTTTTGTAGTATTGAATTTTAGTATTTGACGTATATGTTACATATTTGTCTTAGTTAAATTTTTCTTCAACTTGTGTTGCTTAATTATAGGATGTACATCCTTTTATGCTTTATATATTTATGTCTTACATATTTGTTTCTCATTTCATAGATACTATTTCAATGGACCTTTTGTAGTTCTAAATTACTATCTTCCTTCTAGCTTCATTTTAGTAGGCTTGTTTGTATGTTGAACATTGTAAACAAATTATGACATTGTACATTTTGGTGTGTTACTTAGCTTTTATAAACTTGTGTGTATTGTAATTTGATATATATGACTCAATCAAGGATGAATGTAGTTTAATTATCTATTGATTCCAATTAGAAGAACTTCTAGATAGATAACTGAGATTTATATTGATTATGAAATTGTGATTATGCGTGTAGGTGAATTTGAATTTAGAACAAAATAAATTGAATTGGTCATACGTAATTTATTAGCGTTGGCTAACCCTCACTATTTGTATCGGCTAGCCCACATCAAATTTAATATTTTAAACTATTAAGTGTTGTCTAGTCCAAACATTAAACAGCATAACATAGTTTGACCCACTCTAGTTTTAATATTTAACGTCTCGTAACACACACTAACGCCATATCTTTTAAATTTTTTATTTGATTTTTGTAATTAAAGTAACACAATACGTTGATAATTGATTTTATTGATATATTTTTTAATTTTCAATTATTTCTATTTATTTGTACAATATTTTCATAAATAAGAACAAAATATTTGTATTTCCCAATTCTAAAAATTTAATTATTTAAAAAGTAATAATAAAAATATCCATAAAAATAGAAAAATAATGATGAGGTCAATGATCACTTTTTATTAATTATAGTATCTCTGGACCACGCTATTTATACAAATATATTACTTTTGTATTCGTTTGCATCAGTTGGACAAGGTTATATTACGTTACAAGTTGTGTGCGCTAGCCAACATAATTGAAATTAACATTTTTTCATGGGTTGTTTTTGTGATGCTAGACCGAGGATAGATTTAAATTGATATCGACTACAAAACTTGGTTATGTGTATCTTATTTACCATCCAATTTTTACATAATCAGCAATCACAAAGATTAACATATCACAAAAAGATAGACACGAATTCAATAATTACTACATATGATTGTACATCTCTCTACTTCCATGAAAAGGGTAATAATAGTTCATAATATTATTGAGCCTTCTTGGTAGCATATAGCTATCAAATAGAATCATTAAGACAAACACACACACCTAATTTTGTTTAACGAAAATATAATTATTATAGGTCCGTACTGATTCTTGGTATGAATGCTTAATTTGATACTTCCTGTTTTTATTTTAAATGCATAATATTTATACAACTTTGTCAGTTTTATAGAAACATTTTTTTTGTCAAACAAGGACAAATCTAATCAACATTTTTTTCACGGATATATAATTTTCATTTTGTGGTGCATCTGGTTTTACATGTCGCACTTGATCACTTTCATTTATAATTTCTTTAGCAGAATGCATATTTTGTTTCTTTTTAATTCGTCGAATCTAGCTTCTTCCATGTTGTATTTTTTTTTTCCTTTTTCCATGACGGCAAGATTCTCCACTAGATTGATTGTCTTAAGTTAATATGAAAAAACAGTGTGCGGATTGATACAATGAAAAAAATATTAGACAGACTTGCATTTTAAAAAAAATATACAATATGTATTAAGAAGTGAACTTTAGACCTAACTCAACTCTAAAAAAACAATTTGTAAAGTGAGATTTGCATGATCCCATAGACGGAACAATATATTTAACAAACAATAAATATTGTAAGATAGGTTCGAACCTGATTCTGGTATCATATTAAAAAGTAAACTTTAAGCTTAATTCAACTTTACAAAATTGACTTTGTAAAGTGAAGTTTACATTCATTTATTATATTATAAATTATAAATTGGTTTTATCTTTAATTGATATAGAATTTTCAACAATATATAAAAAAATATATTAATTAACCTTTTTATAAATAATGGTACGAGTTCATATAACAATTTATCACATAAACTAGAATATAGACTGGTTTTTCTCTCAGAGCTAGCTCTAGCTAGTGGCCAACGTTGAACAAGACTGTTCAACAACGTGGGTCGTTGCTCCTAACATATTATTACAAAAGTTGTTCATAAAAAAAATAGAAAACCCACATGCTAGCCTAATAAATTTCATGTCACCTGTGAGCTTTATCTCACAAGAAAACAAGTGCAACTGTATTGAATATTCTAGAGCTCCATCATCCTCAAAAGTCAGCATTGTCAACTATTTATTAAGGTTTTCATAACAAAAAAATATATCCAATCACTACACTTTTTAATCACGTGCATGAAACTGTACAACAGTGACGCTTTGTTTAATTTTTCAAAAGGTCACTCATGTTGTCTCATAGTGAAAGTGAGTCACCCCAATCTGGAATGGTTCATTTGGGATTACGTAGATACATGATAGGGTCGTTTAATTGGTTTGGAACCTTTTTCTTTCTTATGAAATATTCTAACAGGAAAGATATTCGACAAACTTAGTTTAACAGACGTTTGTTCCAAAGAAAAAATTTACGTTTTTTTTTTCATTTAAAATTAGTATGATTGGATGTTAATTTAAATTCAATTCTAAACTATCAATTTATAAGATAAGATTTATTTATAATATATATATATATATATATATATATATATTTATTCATAAATCAAAATTAATGAATAAATTAATAGAAGGTGAAATAATATGTTCCATCAACACAAATCTTATTAGATAGACTATAATCTATAGTTTTGATATTATAATATTAAAAAATAAATTTTAAATTTAACTTAACTCTACAAAAATAACCTATAAATATATTGGGTCTATAAAGGATATATATGTTGAGTCTGAATCTATAGAGGAGAACATTAGTGCTATCAAATTGAATCAACTGTCGTTGGCATTATTTGAAATGTTTGAATTTGGAGATCTGTGAGTGGTAGTTTAACCTTTAACGTCAGCATCATGGCATGACAAATGGAGGGAAAAATTCAATCTTATAACCTTTCAATCTTTTCAAGTAAGAAAAGTATAACCATCTTTGGATTCTGATGAAATGGTTCCACTTGTGTGAACCAGATCAAGTGACAAACTGAAAACCATTAACGAAAGTTAAGATGCGAAAGTGGTGCGTTCATTAACTATATTTTGTCTTTGATGTCGTCAATGAAATAGTAGAGGTGCTAGCTAGCTGCCTATACAAAATATGAAAAGATAGCGCCACTCAATATATATATATATATATATATATATATATATGAACGTAAAAATTTTATATCAATCTCGACTAAGATTTTAAAAAATAGATTTTAAATTTAATATTATTTATAACGGTTTATTAACAGTGAATATTCAATCTTGTTAAAATAAATTTTAAATCTAATTCAATCTTAAAAAAATATTTAAAAAAAACTAAAATTTACATTTATTGATGAACTCCATGATAGAAAAATAGGTCAGAACACGAGTTTAGCTTTTGCTACTGTTAATAGTAGTTTATCAAAATGTTGATTGAATAAAAACGGTTTGTTAAGTTGTCATTGTCCAGAATTAGCCATTGAATGAGACTAGAGAAGTCACAACATATATATGTACGTATTTACAGGGAAAATCTCTTTACATACCCTATGGGGAACATAGCACATGCATCGATTTAGTGGTCAAATATCTTAATGGATTATATTAGTGATGATAATTATTGTATTAGACAAAATAGAATGTAGACAGTGGTTTAACCAAATTGAAATCACAAATGATGTGTTAACTTTTTGTTTGTCAGCTCAATTATCCTAAAATAAGACTACACATGTAGTGCTTATCTTTCTTTAAATTATAAAAATTGACCCATGAAAGATTCACCTCTTTAACTTTGTTTGGACAAAATTTCTCTAAAAATAAATTAAAAAAAGTAAAATAGATTAAATTGTAACTATATCATTTAACTTACTAAAACATGTTGTTTATGAGGAAATTTAAATAATTTTATTTATTTATTTTGTCTTACAAGTACTTAGATAAATATCAAATACGTTCCTTTTCTTGTTGCTTTTTAAAATATAATTAGTTATGTTGGTCTACTAGTTAGTTTTAGTCTATATTATGAATTAAAACAAGTGATGATTTAGCAAGTTATTAAGGTCCTAATTGTTTAATGATTTTGAAATGGCATGGAATGTGGGTAAGACAAATTTTTAGTGGAGTGTGATTTCATGTTGTGACAAAGTGTGGTAGTCCTCAACATAAAAGGAAAATATATTTAAGAATTGGGTATTGAAAGTTACTCATCATATGAATATTAAGTTTGAAATTATGTTAATAATTATTTTTAATAATACATCTCTATGCTGTTTTGAATATTTCTAGTAATAAAAATACTTATAATTTGATAAAGATTATTATAATTATTTTTTTCAATTTACTAATACATTATTTTATGAATGAATAAATTAAAAAAATGGAGATTTAGTCTTATGTCTAAATTATAAGTAGGATATAAAAGTACGAAAATGTAGAGAAACTCCCATATTATATAGTCAAACTTTAGTAAAATCAATTTAGTTAAATAAACCGTACTATATATTATAATTTAATTTTATCTTTGATATAAAATTTATAATATTTTTATCTCACTACTAATTTCTAAAATTTACAATCTCAACCTAGTTTTTCATTCCCAACTTTACATAATCTATTATGAATTTTGTAATTCTAAACATAGAAAACATTCGACTAACAAGTAATGCTGTCTTGAATATTCATAATTCTTTCCAGGCCGAAGCGAAAAAATACTGTTCTAATAACTCAATTTTTGTATGATTCTTAGATAGACTCAATTATTAGAAGTTCTAACGAGTATGATCAAAGATCTTTGTTACAAAGTCTTCTTTTAGTGATGGGACTTAGTGATGAGACTTGATAGAAATATTTAATTGACATGTGATAAATTAAAAATAAATCAAAATAAATCAAATATATTAAATTAAAATTTAAAAAGTTAATTTGAATTATTAATAATTTAAAATAATTAAAATTATGTATTATTGAAGTGAATTAAATTAAATTACTTTAAATTGTATAGTATTTCAGTTAATAGACATGAGTGTCATGTCTTGAATTATAAGTTTTAATTTTTTTTTAACTAAGTTTTAAATTTTTTAATAGTTTGGGTTTTTTCTTTTGTCGCATTTAAAAATTTTATATTTTTCAATTAAATTTTTATCATTTAATTTTTCTGTTAACGATCGAGTTTGTAATTTGTTTTGCTAAATTAGTGGTATTAGTCCAACTTCAGTTTTGTTATGTAATTTTTCAAACATGGTATTTAAATTTTTATTTTACTTTCTTTTTTATTTTCATTTACTCTTATCCAAATTAAAAGTCTATCTATTATATTAATTATACACCTATTTGAAAACTAAAAAAAAATTGTAAAATGATGAAACAAGATAACATATGTTATCCAATTAATAAAAATATTAAATAGTTAGTACTAAATTTAAAAGTATAACTTTTTTAAATACTTAATAGATAGAAAAATCAATAAAATTTCAGTTAAAAACACTCAAATTTATGAAATACTTAAAATTTAATTAAATTTATTTATTTTTAATCATTTAAAGTTTTTATTTATACATTTTAAGTCTGTTTGATGTCTGGTTGACAATGTCAAATGAAAAACATTATTTGGTTCGGCCCGTCTCTTGCCTTTGTTTTCTAGGCATTTGTGCCCCAATAGCACGCTTCAAATAAAATAAAAAGAAAAAGAATAAAAATATATTAGTCAAACAACACGTGTTTGAAAATGAAAGTTGACCATTTATTTAATGAGGCTAGCTGATGCACACTGTTTATAAATGAAAATGCAGTTTAATATTTTTTATTATGAATAATAACCATCTCTTACAAAATTATAAATGCACGTGAAATATTAAAACTATAAATTAAAACTTACTTTATTGCTAATACAATATGCATTCACTTTCTATAAATATAAATGCTTATAGTTTTATTTTGAAATATTTATTTATTGTTAATTTAATCATAATTTATAAATACTTTATTATATTTAATTCTAATTTGAGGCATTTAAGTATTGACTAAATAATAAATAAAATTTAAGGGTTGTGTGAGTCGGATTGAATAAGATTTTTGGCAAATTTATTATTCATCTTACTAAAGAAATATCGGTTTGGTTGAGTTTTTTCAATTTTTTGTTTTATGTTATCTTCCATTCAACTTGAATTAGATTCAATTGAATTAAATTTTAAAAAAATATTAAAATTATATTTTTTTAATAATTTTAAATAAAAAAATAATACAATTTTCACAAAAATTAATTCAAAATTTGATATCCATTGTCCAAACTAATTCAAAACACAGTATAATTATCCATAATATAGGTTAGAAGTTTTGCATTAATTAAATATAAAACGATTTTAAAATATATAAGTAGGTGCAAACCTTACTTTACAAGTCATTTTTGTCGAATTGAGTTAAATTTAAAGTTTATTTTTTAATATGATATAAGAACTATTTCTATAATCTATTTTAGGAAGATTTCTTGTTTGTTGAACATATTATTATATTCATTATCGGACCGCTATGAGATATATCTCTAACATGAGAAGGAAATACTTTACAAGTCAGTTTTAGAAATTAAGTTTAAAGTTTACTTATTAAGATGATATCAAATTTATGAACTTGAGTCTACTCTAATGAAATTTGTTGTTTGTTGGGTGTATTGTTTCATTCGTTATCGATTCACTCATTAATATCTAATCTCACATACGAGATGTATATATCTCGATGTGAGGAAGTGTTGGAAATCATGTATCGACTAGAAATAATATCAATTCATAATACGTAAGTGGGTACAAACTTCACTTTACAAGACAATTTTGTAGAATTGAGTTAAATTTCAAATTTATTTCTTAACAATATAATTATTCAAATAATTTTTGAATTAAATAGCGAGTCATTTATATGAAATTCATCATCAATTCATATATGAGATCAATTAAGATACGAGTGAGTTAATTTAGATGAGGCCAAGTTGAATTCTATCATAAATAAAATTTAACATAATTTAATTAAATTATATTAGGTTATTTTAGGTCATGTAATCTAACCTAATGAATTTGTTATTAAAATCTAATTATAAACCAATTTTATGGAATTAAATTAAATTTAAAGTTCACTCTTAAATAATATAATTATTCCAAAAAGTTTTAAATTAAATATTCAATCATTTATATTAAACTCATAATTCATGTAAGAGTGAGATGATCTAGATTGGATCAAATTGAATTCTATCGTAAATAAAATTAAACAATTTAATTAAATTAGATTAGGTAATGTTAGATCATATAATTCTAATGAGTACTCCTAATAAAATTTAAGGTTTCATTGTTTTTCTTTGCATTTTGTTTTATTAAAAACATAATAATAAATAAATTAAAATATTAGTTGAATGAATACACTAAAATTAGAACATTTGGCCTTATTCAAAATCTCTTTTCACTACATTAACAGTCATATTTTATTTTCTAGCTATTTTATAAATGATTAATTAAGAAGAAAAAATGGATTTAATATAAAAGTTCATAAAACACCTATTGCAATACAAGGATAGGCTTTTTAAGTCACTATTTTCCTCTCTCTTTAACTATATATATATATATATATATATATATATATATATATTATTTTTTTATTTTTTTTTCTTACCAAGTTATTTCAATAAATAACTTATAATTCATTCAACCAAGTTAATAGTTTGTAATTATTAATCATAGTTACTTGTTAACTCGAATCAACATCTTATATTATTTTAGTATATATAAATATAATAATTATTGAAAATACATATTTGTCTCAGTCTCTTTTGCCAAGGACATTGAAGGCTGAAATGAACAATTCCACTTTTATTAATTTCTATTATTTTTAAATTATGTTTCATTTTCTAAAAATTGGTTGTATGCCTCAACTTCTTTCCAATTATTGCTAGGAGTTTAATGGAGGTGATAACATCAGTTACAGTCTAGTTGATAAACATATACTAACAAGTTTCTATTATACTTTTTAAAATATATTTGTTATTGTTGAAATTTTGTTAAGAATTATAAAATTATGTAGACTATACTTTTTTGTTCATAAGTTTTAAAATGTTAATTAATAATAAAAAAAATAAGTTTGAGTATATGAATAACATATATTTTATCATTTTTAATATTATTATAAATTTCATATCGATTAAAAATTAAATTAAATTACAAATTACATATAAACTAAAATTATATATAACCTGATTATTGTATTCTAAAATACAAGTTAAAAAAAATTATATCAACACATCTTTTCAATCATTATCACTATTGTTTGTTGTAGTGTTGTTATCTTATTTAGATAATTTCTATCATGTATTATTGGTCCAATAAGTTTGCTTTTCACGTGGATTAATCACTAACTAAGTAAAGTTAAAAACCAAAGTTAAAAATAATCGGTGATATTTTTATAAATAAATGCAATTATTAGATATCGTTCAGAACTTTAATTTGATGTGAATTTGTTATAAGACGTCGAATATTAAGAAGTTCGACGTCTTATTGGATAAATTTTGCACAAATGTTTGTCCCAAATGTGAAAATATATTTACGTATGACGTCGAATATCCTAGAATTAAACGTGAAAAAGTTATAAAACGTCGAATGTTCTAACGTTAGACGTCAAAAAGTTTGTGAATTCATTTGAGCGAGAAATTGAAAATTCATTCACTTTATCTTAGCGCGCGAGACCCTTTTTTCTGCTCAAACTTTTCTCGAACGAAGTTTGACGGCCATCACATGTAATTTTTCTTTCATTTGATACAAATGCATGTTAATTAACTACTTTAGGTATGATTTTTTTTTTGTTTTGACCAATTGTTTTCGTGTTCTACCTTATTTTTTGGTTGAACTTGTTTGTTGTTAATACTACATTGCATAATTCGTACCTTATAAAATATCAAAAATTAAAATTTATTGTTTTTATGTTTTTCAAGTCTTTGTAGAGTTGTAAAAAAAAATCACAATTAATTAAAAAAAACAAAAAAAATTGATTAACGTCTTGATAAAATTCGACTTTAATTTAAGTTTCTTAATATGACGTTTTAATTTGAGTTGAGAAACAAATTATTTATGGTATTTTAGAGAAAATTTTAGTAAATTATTTTATTTACTCGGAAAATAAGAGTATTATATTCTTTATGCATGCATGCTTGTTTTGAGGGGAAACTTCTAATTAGAAAAATAATGGACGGTTACATATTTATTTAATTAGCCATTAGTGATGTAAGGAGATTAATATTTTTAAGCAAAGAATCAAATTGAGTATTGTAACAAAAAGACAACAGAAGATGGCAACGACCTTAAACAAATCCGACACTACTTTAATTAATTAATTGAAATAAAATATGACTCTGTCTCTCCTTAAAGGATATGGTTTTGGATTAACACGTATTTTAAAATCCTGATTAGTCTATAGTTGAATTTTTATTTAACTCTATTTTATATATTAGAACTACGATACATAGATGCATTCTCATATCACTATATTTTTCCTTTTAATTATTTCATGACTAGCTTTGGATATGAATAAAATAATTCATATTTATAAACTCATTATTTAGAAATGTATTTAGTTAAATATATTTCTAATTCCCAAACATTATAAAAAGTTACATTTTGTTTTTAAATTAAAATATAATTTTTTTGTTCTTATACTATACGAGAGTTATGTAAAACATTATTTTTAACAAATATTACGCAAAAATTATATTATAGTTCAATATAAAATCTTTTTTATCATATAAAAAGCATTACAAATGTGGTTTATTAAAAAATGATATTTTAAATAATTTTCGTAAAACAAAAGAAATATTTTATAATTTTATTTAAGAATAAAACATTTTGATTTCTCTTTCAATCTTCTCTCCCATTTTCATATGTGAGAGCATGAACAATACTATATTGATTCCTAAATATAAGATTTTAAAAAATTTGTTCACCTCTTTTTGAATTATTTCTGTTTACTATTTTATGAAGATACTTTTAATTGTTTTGTAATAAGTACATTATACACTAGTACAATACATTAATTTCTTCTTCTATGAGGATAAATAAATAATTGATACAAGCTAATTAGTTATTTTTCTGGCAAAAATTATAAGGGGTAGAGAGTTTGTAAAGTAAGAAGAATAAAATTAGAGTTTATTTCAGCAGATGGAACTCAAGCCCAATTTCTAAAACCCAAATACATCAGACTTCTCATGCTGGAAAATAGTGACGGGTAGAGTTCGAATTATTTTAAGAGGAATTTCGAGAAACATACATAAATTGTTAGTAATTTTAATGTCAATCACTAAAGTAATCCGTTTTCTAATGAATGTGAATTAATTAAGTAGTTGTATATTTTGGAACAAGGTAGTTTTGCTTTACAGGGATTTAATTGTAAAATTTTACAATAAATCATCGGAATATTGGTCAGTGTATAACAATACTAATTATAAAAAATTACATTTACTAAAAGCTTTTACATTTTAGAAAGTTTTGGTGAAAAATTAAAACAACCATTTCACCTAGAAAAGTTTGACAATTGAACTTCAATCACCAAGAGTTATTGATCAGTGTATAACAATACTAAAATAAAAGTAATTAAAAATAATAAAAAATATGTTATTAAACATTAACATATTAATTTTGATGAATTAAATTATTTTTAAAGTAAGGAAATTGCTCTATACTCTCTGATCAAGTTGTGTTTTGCACCAATTATAATTTAAATTCTAGAATTGAGTTATTATTCAGTAATTATACAAATTGTAAGATTTATCTTTCCGCAAAACATATAAGGGGTAAGTAAAAGTGTGAAAACGAATAAGAGTGAGAATACACAGGGATTCAAATGGCAGACTTATATAAACAGGTGGATTGATTTGCAATTTTGATGATGAACTTTTTTTTTCTTAAAGAAAACTTTATCATTTATGTTATTTGGATTGATAAAAAAAACCAACTAAAGTAAAATTACATTATTTTCCATAATTTAGATCATTAAAAATATTATAAAATGAATAAAATAGGATCATCTTTTATTTCATCGAATACTTTTGTTCTTTTAATTTGTAATATATGCTTCTTTTTTTGTTTCAAGGTGGACCTAGGGGCCCAAAAGAATCTAGAATACATTTGACTTTTTTTCTTTTCCTTGGGTTGTATGAAGATCATTGGTTTTACTATGTAAGACACAAATACTTGCTGGAAAATAGAGACTACAGAGTATGTACACTTATAACTTTGACATTGAGATAAAGAAACCCAGAATAATCATATCTGCATTAGCTAGACTAAGTTCAATTATGTGCTACAGCTAAGTTATACATCCAAATTGGAAGAACATTTTCTAAGAAATTTAATCAATTATTATACTAGGAGGAAGGTACACATTTGATTCTCGATGCGAATATGTAGCAAGCTTAACCGTAAAACAATCAGTAAGGTTGTACCTTCTATGTGCTTCTGTAAATCCCCCACAGAGAACTTGTTCTGCCCAATTCTCTATGTCCTTGTGTCCATCTGAGGCATATGCAGCTGCAAGCAATTGGTCCATGACTTCAGATTCTATCTGTAAGGCTACTTGTCATCACATTCACCACTCTATCCGCAAGTGCATCAAAATTAAAAGGTTTGAAAACAACTGTTTCATCAACCAGTTTATACAAATCTTGCAACCAAAGGTTTTGGATCTCAGTTGATGCATGTTCCAAGTTCACATCATTCATATGTTGAACTTGAGGTTCATTCTCTTCTGCTGGAAGATTCAAATCTAAATGCAAATTTGGTGCTGTGTGTACTCTTTTAGCCTTGTCTGAGATTAAGTGCTGATCTTGAAACATATTGTAGCTAATGAAATTTCGTTTATTTGCTAAAACTGGATTGGGAATGTTATCTATTGAACCATCACAAACACTAACACTTTGGCTTTTGATGTCTCCACTCACATGTTCAACTGATATTTTTATAGCCCTCCCTTTTACCTTTGGTATTCTCTCGGAACAGTTGGACGGTTCCCTTGTTTGGTGACCAGTGAAAGAAGTCACAAATATTGCATTGTTTACACCCACTTCTCTTCCACGTGAGTCAGTTAGCTTTCCTGTTTTCATGGCTTGAGACAAACCATTTTGAACTAACACATCAGCCTCGTCTGCATTTTCGAGAAAGACCACAGAGAAGGGGTTCTTGCAATATTCACCTACAATTAAATCAAGAGTAGTCTTTCCTCTGAATTTCACATTGCATCCTTTCATTTCTTTAGAACTTAGATCCACAAAAATATATCTATCCCGGCTTCCATACAAGAACTCAGCCAGAGTAACAGCAATTTTCTTTTTACCATTCCTATCTGGTCCAACAAAATTCATCCACACGTCACCCCTATGATTTGCACCAACCTTTTTTGTATGGCTGCCAGCTATTGTTTTGCTGATGACACTAATGGCTTCATCTTGCCAGCTAACCTCCTTAGTAAGGACATCGTAAAGAATTTTGGGATTCCTTGGATCAACCTGTCTACAAAAGTCAAAACTTAAGGTTGGTGGCTGGGATGGAGGCTTCAAGATATTTCCACCAGCAACATTAACTTCTGAAGAAAATAAACTTGAGATTTCCTTTGGAGGTTCAATTGTAAATTGACTGGAAGGTTTGTTAGATTTATCACTGGAAGGAGAGGAGCACATTCCTAATCCCAAATCACAAACAATGGAAGTGTACATGTTGCGTGATCCTAGATCACTTGAATCCAAACGTTCCACTTTCTGGAACTTCTGTGAAAGTTTTGGAGTATACTTCTCATGCCCTGCATTGAAATCCAAAGGAAAAAAAACTGCGTGATTGTGATGTGGAAATCGTTTGCTTACCAACAGGCACTTCTGAGTTGATATTGATGTACTTACTTGATGTGAGTGTAAGTCTGTTGCTGGTGTTGCTAGCATCTTTTTCTTTATTGTCACAATATTGGAACGCCATAACTGTTGGAGTGTTATTTGCATCAGGGAATATTTCATGCAGATTCTGGCACCTCTTGTCCAAGTTCTTATGCGTTGCAGATTCACTACTATTCCACACGACACCATCATCTTCTATCTGCACTGAATGGAAAAAAAGTGGTTTAACTCTCCATGCAAATAAGGCAATCTCTGGTCCATTAACAGATAATCCGAAGGATGTTATGTGAGACATGAAGGTCAATTGATGACAAGCTATTACTAACTATTAAAACAAGGAGGAGCAAAATTAAGACGGTAATGTAGCTCATTCAAGTCCTTGAAAATCATGAATTACAATGAGAGTAGGTCAATTTAATTTCTCAATTGAACTAGCCCTTAACTTTAGTTTCCTATTATTTTCTGTTTTGGGTTGGAAAATTACTCCTCTCAATAATTTGAGCCAGAATGTATGCAAGTACTACACACCTTAAGATTTAATCCTTTTGCTGATCCTAATTCTGAAATGTGCAATCGTGGAGGTAAGTTAGGCAAGCAAAGATCAACAGTTGAAGCAGCGAGAGTACTCGATTCACACCTTTCACCATATTGATGGCAAACACATTAAAATTAATCAAACCAGGAAATAAAAGAAAAGAAAAAAAGCAATAGCAAATGGCACAAATGAATCCATTTTGCATTGTTCCTGTAAATAACTCAGAATAGTCCGACAAAAAAAATATATAGTTTAGAGAAAATTTCCTATCGTGTAAAACTAGTTACTGCGTCATAGAAGCAGAATTCTAATTGCTGAGGATGTGATCATGGTGATGTTACTAAAGTAGTGTTATTTTTTTTTTCAATTTTACTGAAATGAGTATCTTTTTTTTAAAGTTATCTACAGCATAAGTTGTGATTACATGACATGATTTTATTTGAAAAAAGTCACGTCTAACTACATTTTTTTTTTCCTCAAATGAAATCGTGTTCGAACTAAATGATTTTCATAAATTTGGCAAACTCGTGTTGCATAAACACAACTTCAGTTTAATTAAGATTGAAACTAAAGTTGTCGATGCTAGCCACGATTTCACTGTTGTATTTTTCTCTGTCCTTCCGTGTTCGTAATGTTACGAAAGTAGTATACTTTTTTCCAATTTTACTGAAATATAATTTAAACTTACCTTTATGGGTAAGTGATATTTCCATAATACAATTTCATTATAAAAGAACCATAATACCAAAATACAACTTTAATTAGAAACCGTGTTTAATAATTCTAACAAAATTATGTTATATAAACACGATTTGAATTTAATTAGAATTGAAGCTAAAGTCGTGGCCAAGTTGTGGGTGTTGGCCAAGACTTTATTGTTGGGTTACCTTCCTGTGCAAAAAAGTTATGAAGATAGTATAATTTTTTTTTTCTCCAATTTCATCAAAATGTATATTTATTTTAAAAATTAACCATATTTATCGGTAGATTTTTTTTTCTTTTTGAGAGAGAAAATTAAACAACAAATGTGACACCAAAACAATATAATTATAGTCAATTATCGTTCAGCATAGTTCGATTTAACAATAATTAATCAATTTAAAGTTAAAATTTCGCTCAAGTGATATGAATTTTATTTTAAACTCAAGTTTAATTTAATTCATGATCATGAATCATTCAATTTAGCTTATTAGCTTATAAGAACTTAAAATAAAAAAATGCATAATTTTTTTTTTAATATAATATGCCATAATTACAAACAAAAATAAAATTTGTCGATAAACTTAAATTTATTGACAAATTTTAGTGATAGGTTTTATAACTTAAATTATTGACAAAAGCTTTCGTTAATAATGATTTTGTTAGTAAAATTTTATATATGTTGGTAAATTCAAATTTGAATGAATAATAGATACTTTTAATTGTTTGGCATTTTATTGATGAATTATGTTGATAAATTGAGCAAAAAATGTCTTGTCCAACGTCAATTTTTTTTATATATTATAAAGATATGAATAAGACAAAGAAAATAAGAAGATCAGGAAGATGAAATCAGAGTTGGTAGGTGCAGTGACAACAACACCAGAAGCGTAACGATGACAACAATGAAGGCATGACGAATGATGGTGGTGGTGGTTCGATGGTGACAATGACATAAAGGTGCGAGGGCAGTGATTGTCTTGGTTAGAGGAGGTTGAGAAGAAGGAAGAAGAGAAAGAAGAAAAGAATGAGAGAAGGAGGAGCAAAAGGATGAGTCAGATGTGATGACAATTGAATTGACGCTCCAGTGATGACAGAAATAATGCACATTAAAAGTTCACTTGAGATGAATTCACTATTCAAAAGGAAAGAAAGCGCGGATTTAGAAGAAGATATTTCATATTAGCTTTAAGAGAATTGCGAGCGATTCAAAGGAAAGATTTGCGGGATCAATTGCAATGTATTTTATTACCACTGTGTGAATGTATTACATCTTCAACCAAGAAACAAAAATAATAACTAATAATAATAATTAATAATAGTAATGATTATAATTAATAATAATGATAATAATTAATAATATTAATAATAATATTCATAATAATAATTTTTTTTCTCTCTTTATAATAATAATGATAATAATAATAATAATATTAATATTAATAATAATAAAAATAATAATATTATTAATAATTTATTTCAATTTACTAAATTACCATTTTTTTACATTTTAAAAATTAATTTTTATTTTTTCCCTTATAAATATTTTTACAATAAAATATAACATTAATAAATAACATTTTATATTACTTTAATAATTAGGGGCATTTTGGTAATCTTTAATTTTTATCAATTAAAGAAATTTTTTAAATATCAAATCCTTCTCACAAACTTTACTTCTAAATCTACTCTCAATAATCCACAAATCTACTAAAAAAACAACTAAAAAATTATCCTCAAATCCATTGAATTATTCTCCTTCATATCATCTTTCACAGATCACCTCATGTGAACAAAGCCTAAATAATGGCCTTTATGATGGACCCATAGTGAGAATGAAAAGAGGAAAAAGAAGATAAAAAGAAAAGAAAGAAGACTAACTCATAATTTTAACTTATAATCAAAACCTATTGTATTTATAGACGAATTTTTATTGATGAATATTTATTTATAAATTCATGCACGTGTGTAATTATTGTGCAAATTTTGCAATATTTGTCAATAAATTTATTGATGATCACTTTTTTAACATTTTTTACCTTTAGTAATCCTTCAATAAAATCAAATTGTTGACAAATTTTTACTATTTTAAAAGAATTATTTCCGTCAAAATACACAATTTTCTTATAATGAGTATTGCCATAATAATACTCATAAAAAGTCAGTTGAAAACTTAAATTAAATACAATAAAATTAAATCAAATTATTTTAATATGAATGATATGTATATAATATATTTATACAAGTCCTTTATATTTTTCCCCCTTATATTATATCGTTTACTACCAAGTCAAAATAGCACATTTTCAAAATAACTTTGCACCTAAATTAACCCGTACGACTATCCATTACAGTTATTAGTTAAAAGAAAAGAGTGGACTATTGTAATAATTTTGATCTCTATGTATTTTAATTTATGTGAGATTTTTTTTGAATAATACTTATATGTGATTTTGATCTGTTTAAATTTAATTGCTTAGATTTAGTCTTTGTGGTTTCTAAGTTGTTTAAATTAAATCTAGCGCCCCAAAAATTGGTTCAGTATAACATAAATATAGAGCTGTATCAACAAAAAAGAAAACACAGAAGATGGCGAATTGGTGATATATGCCGTACCTGCGAGTGTGATATGATTGAGCAGAGAACGAAGAACGAAGAGAGAAAATTGGCAAAAGCTGCAAGTCCCAATCCTTCTCTATAGAAGGAAACCTTCCAACGAATTTGATAAAGCTTTCATAATTTGTAGCAGCAGCAATGAGCCATAGCCTTCCATAACTAACTTCCAACAACTTTCCTAGCCCTACAACCACATACTTAACTGCCTCACTCTCACCCCAACCATTTTTCTCGTTCACTAAATCCTCCAAATCTCC
The DNA here is from genome assembly GCF_016808095.1 of Vigna angularis. Classification (NCBI taxonomy): domain Eukaryota; kingdom Viridiplantae; phylum Streptophyta; class Magnoliopsida; order Fabales; family Fabaceae; genus Vigna; species Vigna angularis. The sequence goes on from NC_068976.1 coordinate 24,557,334, forward strand.
CACATCCACCACAATACCCTTCCCCACGCGCTGCTCCACCATATCACCAATCTCTTCAAACCTCCAACGCACACTCTCTTCCCCGCAGCTCCCGCTAACAAACTCCATAATCTCTCTTCCAATGCGCGTCACGCGCAAACTGCACAACTCCCGTAAAACGCCGCTGTTTTGCCTCTCCACTGCTTCCGCGAAGCTCCACAGCGCATCACGTGCACATGCACCCAGAAGCAAGGGATTTCTTCCCTCGTACAAAACACCGTTTTGGACAAGAGGATTGAGAAAGGAAGAAACATGATAAAATGAACAGTCAAATTGTACGCTTTTAAGCGTGTCTATTCACTCCTCAAAAAATTTATTTACTAATGAACGTGTAAAAAGTGCGACACTAATGTGTTGTTAAATTTTGTGAAACTTTTATCATAAGGTACATGTATACACCAATTTGTAATCATTTACAAACTTAAACTTTTCGTTCTTTAATTTGTTACTGATTTACATTTTCAAAAATCAAAATCACAACTTTTCTTTCTAAATTAGACTCTTGTATTCAATTATTTATTTGTATAAAATATTTATATTTTAGTCTTTATTTTTTAAAATATATCATTTTTAATCTCTGAACATAGTTTGAATTCGGACTTAAAAGATATCATACTTTAAAGTCATGTGCTAAATATATAAATTTAATATTAAATTAAACAAAGTTATATAAACTAAACGTAGTTTTTACTCGCGTGACCAAGCTTCTTAACACAAAATCGTTTTTTCAATTACGACTAACTCAATTTTATAATTTTATTTATCACTTATCTATAGAAATTACACAAAAATAGTAAATTTTCCGTTTAGGAAAGAATGTATTTTGAATTTTCCAAGTTTAATTCACAAATATTAAAACATTAGTTCTATAACTATTTGAGTAGAATTTGCGTTCGAGTCTTTTAAACCCACAACCATACTATACTTTTAATTCGTTTTAATAGACAAATATTTGTTTGAAATTTGCTATAGTTCTCGTATTTTCAAGAGTTAAAAGACTATTAATGAATCTAGTTCAGATACTTAAATATGTATGTAAATTGTTATTAATTTTTTTATATTAGTATTCATTTTTTAGGAAACTGTTAAAATTTTTAAAATAGATTAAAAAAATGTAAGTACGTTTTAAGTATGAAAGTTATACGAAATTAAGAGAATAATAGAAGCTACAAAGTATGAAAATAATTAATTATTAATCTCCAACAAACCGTATACCTGCCTGTCTTCCGGGATAGCACCTCCGCGATCCTCCGATGATCGTTGTTGTCCTCGCCGGAGAAAGGGAAGGGGAAGCTCCGGCGAAGCGGAAGTTGTTGGTGCATGAGGCTAGTATGGGGACGATGGATAGCGAGTTTGATCTCAGAGCTCCGAAAACCCGCTTCGGCGAAGACGCGACTCACGACGGGGTCGTCGAGGATGGACAGGGTCAGGTGCCGCAGATCCACCTTAACGAAACAAGGCTGCTGGAGGTGGAAGTTCTCGGGCTTGCGGCGCTGCTCAGCTTGCGACCGCTTGATGGCGGCCATGAGCGAGTTCGACACCGGAGGATCATCGCCGACGCAAGAATCTGACGGCACACGGTCGAGTGACACACTGAGGGAAAGTTCGAGGGCTCTGTATTGGAGGCGCGTCCAGTAGACGGCGCTTCGGGCGCGTGTGCATGCGTCGCGCAGGGTAGAGGATGCCTGGGAAAGCATAGCAGAGACGGCGTGCAGTGAAGTAGTCTGGGCGTGGCCGCGCCGCCGAGCCACCGATACGGCGTCGTGGAGCGCCTTTGCGGCCTCCACCGTCAGGCATTGTATCGCAATAACCACCGGCGTAGGCATCGCCGACGTTCATAAAGTGAAAAAAAAAATATAAATAGTAACGGAAAATTCTCTTACGGAACTTCAAAAAAAAAATTAAGAGTAAAAGAAAACGAAGTTTAGGATTGGAGTTGTGGAATTTATTTCATGTTTGTGAATGAATGCTCTCGTAAACTTTAAACTACATTACATTGCATGTGTGAGATATATAAAGAGGATATGAGACAGTTAGAAAACTAAAATTATATGTATTTGGAAAGTGCAAATTCCTGCTCCTAATAATAAGTAATTTGAACGATTAATTAAAAGTAGTTTTGAGTGTAAAAGTGGGATATGTTAGACCAGTTTGGGAATAGAAGGAAATGCTTTTTAGGGAGAAGAGGCCAAAATAGAAATGAAAGGATATATGTTAGAGCCTAAAAGGGAGCACACATAGTACTAAGAGATGTAAAGGAGAAAAGAATTATGAATTTGATTTTATGACATTTTTAGACGAAAATAAAAATCAAATTAGTAATTAAATATAAATTGTATTATAATTTGAGTGTTTTAAGATTTATTTTAGTATAATATTTGGGTTAATTTTTTGTTTATGAGAGTGAGTGTGTGTGTGTGTATTTGGTGGTGTTGGCTATGGTTGCTTTTGTGATGGAGAAAGAAAGGGAGATGCTACCTCCACTTGCTTTTTGGTGCATGACCCACTTTCCACATTCACTCTCACTCTACTCACGTTTCGATTTCTTATTTGTTCCTCTTTCTTCTCTTGTCTTTTCATTTATTTCACACTGTTTAATCATAAATTATGTGAAGTTTAAACGACTGTGTTTCCCATTCTGCATTCAAGCTTCAATAAAAGTGTGATAAACTTCTTTTCAAGAAAAATATCTTAGCTTAAAAATGTCAACAAAACTGTTAAAAAAAGTAGCAAAAGATTCTTATCTTTTGGTTCAAAGAGATGTTAGTTGACTAGCTATTGCGAATAGAATAATGTTTGTGTAAATATTTCCAATCGCACATTTTCTTGAATTGAAATTTGATATCCAACGTAATTCCAAATCACGATTTCACATATAAAGGCCAACAAAATTTTCTTTCATTAAGACAAACCATGATTTTAACACTTGAAACCAATCGTCATTCGCAACGTATTGGATTCATTTTGCTCTCTTTTTGAATATTTTAACTTATTTTTAAGTTTTTATAAGCTCTCTGTAAATATATATGTAAACAGTTTATAATTTATATGAAAACATCATCTCCTCTTCAATAGTAAAATAAAATTTGAAATATTAAATTTACATAATAAGTAATTTTTTAAACATTTAATCAAGTTGTTTATTCCACAAAAAATGGATGACCTTGAGTACCACAAAATCTTATTATAAGTATGGGCAATAGAATTTATAATATTAAAGAGTATTTTTTTACGTCATTCTAATTTATTTTTTGTTCTATGTTTATTTATATTTCAAATATGGGTTAAATATGTTTTTAGTCCCTAAATTATTGGCCATTTCTGGTTTTCGTCCCTCTTCCAAAGTAAGGTACACTTTAGTCCTCATACTTTTCGAAACTTTGGTTTTAGTCCTCCAAAACTAACACCGTGAAAATAATGCTGACGTGGCTAACGGTAGACTGAGACAGTTTTTTTTTTATTCAGAGTTTATCAGCTTTTCTGTTGAGAATGCAATTCATATCTATCCAAAATTCTTCCAACTTTGTTTCTCAAGGTTCCAACTCAGCAGCAACTTCTCAAGGACCAGAAGAAGAACCATGCCGTGAGACAATACCTTCAGGTTTAGGTATTCTTGTATCCAATCGGGAAAGAGGAACAGGAAATGATAGTGTGCTTCAAGTTGACGTGGTCACAATATCTTTCAACATTTTGTTTGGAAACAATGCTGATGCCAATGATCATGACGCCAGAAGGAACGGTAGAAGATTATTTTGGGATGCTTTTTCCCGGCGTAGTTCTAGAAGGCTTGGTGATTCTCCAACCATTGTCTTCTCTATCGTCACCACCGTTCCCGCCGCCGGGAACCAGAACGGATCCACCGACGCACCTGCACCGCCGCGGTTCCCGAAGCTCAGCCACACCGGCGCGTCCTTGTGGCTTTCTCTGGTGGTTGTTTTCTTCAGAACCGGAGTCTCGGGCAGCAGCGGGAGCGTTGTAGGCGGTGGTGGTGGAGGAGGCGCGATTCTGCTCCGAGTGCAGCGCTTGGTGTTGGTGTTGGAGTTGGAGTTGGTGTTACCTTTTGCGCGCTTTCGCTTAGATGCGACGGATCTGGAGAAGACGTCGGCAGTGGTTTCGGAGGAAGAAGCGTCGGAAAGAGCAGCGGCGGGAAGGGGTTTGGGGGCAAGGTTGAAATGGCTGATGGAGGCAATGATGTTGAACAGTAAGGGTCATCGTAACATAATCCGAGGGAGAGAGAAAGGAAGAAAAGCTGAAAAATAAACAACTCTGTCAGTCTACCGTTAGCCACGTCAGCATTATTTTCACGGTGTTAGTTTTGGAGGACTAAAACCAAAGTTTCGAAAAGTATGAGGACTAAAGTGTACCTTACTTTGGAAGAGGGACGTAAACCAGAAATGGTCAATAGTTTAGGGACTAAAAACATATTTAACCATTCAAATATTAATGATTAATTTCGTAAAATAACGAAATCTATTAAATAATTTGTAGTTTTTATACCTATAAATCTCAAATGAAATTATTGTGAAACAAAATTATATATATAAAAAATATAGCAATAAATATTTATAACTAAGTAAATTTATGTCCATTGTTTTAGTATTAGAGTCTGTCTAAAATATTAATCATTATAATTATAAAAACAAGCACAAGCTACTACTAATAAAATAATTTATATAAATCTCATCAATTATTCATCGATAATAATGAATCATGTCCATTGTTTATAAAATACACCAAAATAAATAAATGAAACAAATTCAAACTCAACAACTTTTAAAAATTTATATTCCTTTTGAGACCAATACGTAACTTAAGATCAATATATACTTTCGCATCAAAATTATACATCCGATCCCAGCTATCAGTATGAGCAACAACATTCATATGATTAAAAAAGTATATTTTTTTTTGTCATGCTAATTTACTATTTGATTTCCTTTTATTTATATTTTAAATATTAAAAATTAATTTTTTAAAATAATAATAAATTATAAAGAAATTATATTTTTATACCAATAAATCTCAAATGAAACTCCTGCAGAAATCATATATATATATATATATATATATATATATATATATATATATATATATATATATATATTTATATATATAATGTAAATATTCAATATTATTATAATTTAAATCATTAATATTTACAAATTAAATTTTAGTTATTATTTATAATAAAGTAATTTAAAATTATAATAATTTTAATTTTTATCTAATTAAAAATATCAATTAAAAGCTTAAAAAATATTTATAGGATTAAATGTGTTCTAAATATTTATTTATAATATATATACAAACTAATTTTAAAAACAAATTTTTAAAAGATTAAAAATAAAATGTGATGGCAGCCCGTCAACTCCTCTTATAATTTATGATTTTTTTTGGCGGGTCAACTAACCCATCCATTTTTTGTGGGCCTAAACGAGCCAAAAAATTCGTTTTTCCACCCCTAAATTTATCCGTGTGACATTCTAAAAAGCAAAGGTTACAGCTGACATGCATAGTAAATATTGTGTCCAAATTATTTCTTGAATATTTTGGACTGTCCTTTGTTGAGCATTGTTAAAATTAAAAAAATTAAAAATAAAACATCAAAATTAATATATTTTGAAAACACAACATATGAACAATAGAGAAAAATTCAGCAGAAAATCTAAATTATATTGTGCCATGTTGAATGATGTGTAATAGTGTTTGTTGCTATAAGATTGTTTCTGTTTTTCTTTTGTTCAACCCACTAAAATTTGAAAAGGCCCTTCATAACCTTTTACTTTTGATTTCTTCAGAAAAAGAGATGATAGATAGATATCATGCAATTTGTTTTATTTATACATAGAGAAAATAAATTGTAACACCACAAATCCACAATTAACACAAGAAGAATTCCAAAATGCATAATTTTTTTTAACCTGCGTTATGAGTATGAATTATTTATAGCTAAAAAAATTAATTAATTTCATTGACATGATTTATTTCACCCTTAAAATAATATCATTATAATTCTAGTTCTAAATTATTTAATAAATAAACATAATATTTCTAAAAGAATATATTTTTATTCTTGGACTTCGAATTATCATTTTAATGGAAATAGTTTTTCTTTATTACAAAAAAAAAATACTAAAAACTTATAGAATAGTATGAATGTTATAAGGTTACATTCCTTATACTTTGAATTTTCTCTTGATTTAGTTTAAAGTGAAACCTATTACAGAGTATGAATATCTCCATTTCAAAAACTGTTTCTAATTATTAATCAAGAACAATACATATTTTTCTCTAACTAAGTTGCTCATATAGAAATCCTAACTTAGAAAGCCTAAAGCACAAAAAATATTAGTAATTTAGTTAAATTGTATAACGGATATACACTAATTTTAAACTCTTCTATTTTATAAAATTACTAACTAACAGAGATACAAGACAACTAATTATATAAAAAATTAAAAGTCATATATAGTTTCCGGGAAAAAATTACACCATAAAACAATATAGTGTATTGAATAGAAAATGAATAAATTAAAATCGAATAAAAATGTTTTGAAATAGAATACTCATTTATTTATCCATTCAATGTCATATTGGTATTGACGATCTAGTATGATATATATTTTATGAATAAGATTACTTAAGGAACTTTATTTGCATAAAAAGGAAAATATGTTATTTAAATATAGATTTATTTAAAAAGGAAACTAAATGCATATAAGAATGAAGAAGTTTATTAAATGCCACTTAACTAACATCATCTTATTAATGCCCATTTTTAGATTTACTTCTTCATTATCTAGGACAAGTATTTTAGAGTTTTTTTTAGCAACGTTGAATCTCTCAAGTGAGTTGAACAAATTGTTTAATCATTTGTGTTGTTATTTTCTTGTACCTAAAGTTAGAGCATGCATCTAATTAATAGTTTAATTGGGTTGATTAAGCATCAAAAGCATGTTTAAACGGATAATTTTGAAAACTTTCATTATAATCTTTTCATCTAGGAGCGTTTTTTGTGGAAAATATCTTCATCAATAAGATTAGAACACGATAAAAATTACGAAGCCTAATTATGATAAATAATAACCTTAATTGTTTCTTTTTTTTCTTTTTGAAAAATCTTGTCATTTTCCTTTCCAAAAACTATAGTTCTTTAACCTTGAAGACGTTGAAAAAATAACAGGATAACTATTTTTTTGGTTTCTTAACTTTTAGTAAAAATTGAAATTAGTTTATTTTCAAAATTTTGATTCAATTTAGTTCTTTAATTTAAAAATTGTGTATATTTAGTTTTTTTAACTAAATTTTGTTTGGTTTATTTGATGTTTCAAACATGTTTCGTGATAACATTTAAGTTGTTTATACCATTTGACATATTTTTACTTCAATGTTAACTAAGAAACACATTTAAAACATCAAATAAACTTAATAAAATTTGATTAAAAAGAATGCTACAAAAATAACATAATTCAAATGAAGGAACAGGAAGACCTAGGATGTAAAAGATCATAACATGAGCAGTAGATTTGGATTCTTATATACCCACTCGTGTGTTACTTCATTGTGATATATATATATATATATATATATATATATATATATATATATATATATATATGTGTGTGTGTGTGTGTGTGTGTGTGTGTGTGTGTGTGTGTGTGTGTGTGTGTGTGTGTGTGTGTGTGTGTGTGTGTGTGTATAAGATCCATTTGTATAGATATCATCATCTACATCTAAAAAATTGTATGCTTTGTTAGAAGTTTGTATAGTTTGGAAAGAGGTTTTGAAAAGAAAAATCTACTTCAACTAATATTCCTTTAAGCATGACTATACATAACATAGAAATCAGACTCGAAAAATCTAAAGTTATTTCTCTTTCCTCTTCAAGTTTACCTACACGATACCGGAGTAGACATAATCTCCACCGCCTGACAAACATAATGTTTTATCTAATACACAAAAGTCCATACTATAATTTTTTTGTCTCTCAATTTACTTGCATTGCACAATGTATATAAAGAACTAGGCCATTATCTCCACAATAATGAGTCAAACTATTATTTGCCATGAATCCCCTATTAAATAATCATACATTATGATAGAAACACCTAGTTTTAATATGAGAACTAAATTGGTCCAAATTTAAAATATAAACTAATTATAATTTTCACTCAAGATTAACGACCAAATCCAAAAACAATTACATCTTGAAACTCAATTGCACCTTATGGGCTGTACTAAAAACAATGTAAACAACAAATAGTTTTTATCTTTAGGATATTGTTCCTTACACCACCACAGTTACTAACGGCACCAACTAACAAGAGAAAAAGATGCAAACACTCTTTAACAATGTCCTACAATCATTATCGTTGTCCTCACTGCAGAGAAAAAAAAAACTCATTCCAAAACATATTTCATGTGTTTTATAAAGTTTTATTCAAAATATATTTTATGTAAGAATGTTCCAAGTGAAATATTATTTCTGAAAGGCATTATATGTGCTCAGGAAAATTTATTCTAGAAATATTATTTTGAAAAACATAATACGTTCCAAAATTTCTGTTCTAAAAATCATATCCCAAAAATGCTGTTCCAGAATTGTTTTAAAGAATCTAAAAAACTTATTTTGAAAAGTCTCAAATTGGAAAATTACTTTTAAAAATTTAAGGGGATGAACAAATCATAGGCGTGCAGGAAGTAAAAGCCTTATTTTGCCTTTTGAGCATTCAGAAAGAAGGTTTCGGTTTCCACCTTGCGGTTGATTTGATTTGAACGAAATTATTATTTGTCACGAGAAATACATATTATATTTATTTTCTTTTTCTTAAATATTTGCATAAAAACAGTATAAAATATTTGCTATTAATTATAAGGAAAAAACTATTTTTACTATCAGTCCGATTCAAATATACAAACCACTAAAATAATAACACATAGTCTATTGTAAAAAAGATGTTATCATGATCTAATTATAATCATTACGTATTATTTTAAAAGTAAAACAAGATTATATTAAAAGATTTGTTAACATTTTAAACATTTTTTCTTAGGAAAAACGCAACTAATCATTCTTCTAATTTACACAATATTCAACCAGAAACAATCTGTTCTCAGATCTCATCTCTTTTGAGGGGAGTTCATGATGGTAATTATGCCCTAAATTTGTATCTCTGATTAGACATGAATTAGCAATCATCACCCAATATTATTTTCTTTTCCTTTTTTTTTCACTATTCCACGAGTCACTTTCATGCTGAATGGGATTAGGAAGCTATCAATTTTTCTCTATTTTCTTCCGCTCCTCAATCTCCGCAAGGTGCTACACAACGTGGCCATCACAAAATCATTATTCAGGATAGCTATCAACCAAAAAAAAAAAGAGAACCCCATCTTCAGCAACATAAATTAATACATTAAGACCAAAATTAAATAAAATTATCATCACAAATAATGCTTCCACACCCTTTAAAATATTCAATTTCAAAATTGGCCACTGTGGATACGAGGGACAGAGAACAGCTCAAACAATTGTTTCTTTTTCTTTGTTGCCTATGTCGACGTTCGTTAGTGGTTACATTATACTATATTCCCATGACCCCAATTGAAATGTTCTTGGTTTTAAAGAGAGAGAAAAAGAAAGGTCAAATCTTTCGTTAGGGAT